>NC_090206.1:16853080-17603080 GCF_033026475.1 Channa argus
TAAAATTACACATATTTTGTTTTGTGTCTGTCTGTTACTATAACATATTTTGAGCCCAAATAACTTCTTCGTCAAATATTCCTAATAGTCTGTACCAAAGGAATGTAATGTCAAAGCCAACCTATACTTAATTCTTAAAAAAAACACACAATACATGTTATGCAAAAAATCTCTAACAAATTCCAAGTGAATTTAAGTGAGACAGCCTGATTAGGCCAAGCTTTCTTTAAGCTGGTGAGTTTATTTGGATCTGTGTGTATTGTTTCTTGAGTTTAGTTTGAATTAGCTGCAGATCCTTTTCACCCTCTATTCTGCAGCATCATGCAGACAACACCACTGAATAAAATACTTGGTGTCCTCGCCCAGTGAAGATGCGTGTGCTCAAGGACAGCGAGTTCAATCAGTGATGAGACCCAAGACATTTAAAGGACAAAAAACACTTTTTGAAATCCATATAGAAATATAAAAATAATATTTGACTGTGGACCATGTTAACAACTTCTTTAAGGAGTCTATTCAGCTCCACGCAGACATCATTATTAAATGTGACAAAGCCATCTAAGCCTATGTAGAATTTATTTTAAAATACCTTTGACCTGCTTTGCATCAGCTTAAAGTTATTTCCCTGTTGATTTTCATATAAGGACATAAAGAATAAAAATAATTACAACCTATTATAATGGACTGGGAACAGATTTCATTTTGGAAAAATTTAAATCTGTTTAAGTCAAAAATGATCACCTTAAAACCATGGCATACCTAACTGCCTAATGGAAGTCAATGGAAAAAAAATCACCTTATTATGTAATTTCACCATCATAAAATGCAATTTAACAGCAAGTATAGAAGTACATACTTTTAATTAAGAGAAGATATTCCTGTAAGTAAATAAAAGAAAATTACATTGTATTGATTGTGAGATACACCTACGCCTCTGCCTAAAGTGAGGCATTTGTTGAGCCTTGAACATTTTTTTCTGTTTTTCTTCTCTTGTTTGGCAAAAATTATAAGGCAGAGACGAGGGATTTCAAGGACGCGTGGACTTCAATTTAATCGAAGAGGCTGAGAGTGGAGTGGAAGAGTGACACACAGAGGAGAGAAGTTCATTATTCTGCTGAAAAGGAAACCAATGGCTTTCACTGTCGCCATGGTAACTGGCCTTTCTTTTGCCGTCAGACCTATGATAAGGTACTTCACAGCATTAAGCACAATTATTGCAAGGTAAAAGGGGAAATATTGCTTCCCAAATGCTAATAGATGTTAGATATTGATTGGCATGGTGATTCATATAGAAGTGTGCCCCAAATGTTTCACCAGCCTGACTCTTTGCAACCTTTAATGAAATGTGATGGAGGTGATGCTGGATAGGTTTTTGTGGCGCAGTGGCCTTCCGCTGTTCTTGTGTCTTCACTTCAGCTGAGCATAAGAAAAAAACACTTTACTTCTGGCAGCAAGCAGATGAAGGCAAAATCCGCTGCAAAACTGTAAGATAAAGTTAGAAAATTGTGGAAAAACAAGAGTAAGTTGAAAGATTCTTTGTTAATAAAAAAAATGGCAGCAAGTTTTCTCAACCATGCTTGATGGAAAATGTCTCATAACATAAATTCTAAACACACCAGCTTCCCATCATTAGCATGTCATTCTGTTGTTGGGTGACCCTGCTCGCACTTGCACACAAAGGCTGAGCGGCTTTGGTAGCAGTGAGGTCAGCAGCAAGCATAAGTCCAGGCCACAGGGGGTAGCTGGTTGGTGGCAGCCTGCTTTCGTTTGTGAGGGGATGGAGGATTAACATAGTGAAAAGCATGGGAGCTGGTGTGCATGTATGCATGCACGAGGAGGGATAGGTTGGTGAGGGGCAAATTGTTTTAACCCCTATTACAGCAACTGCATGGCGCTTCTCTTATCTAGGCTGGTGCAGCCACTCATTAATATTCCGTACATATGGCAGTGCTTTCTGTATCATTGTCTGTTAATGGGAGGAATAATCGCTCATTCAATTATCAGGCAGTCAGCAAAAGACCAACCATGCCCGCACACCCCTGGTTCACACAGCCGCACAGTCCAAAACAGAGGTGTGCCAGCGAGAAGGTGAGAGCGATAGCAGGGATTACAACTTATTAGCTACTTCAATAAGTCCAGCACCGGGAATGATGTGAAGCAAATCGGGATCTGTTGGAGAACAAGAAATATGTCTGAACTTTGAGTCAACAAAGCAGGAGAGGGCAATATCTTCTTCAACCTTCTTCCTGTTCAGCTTAAAAGTCGCACACTCTCTCACACATCAGTGTCGTGGCCATGATCCGTGCGATGGTCTCCAAGAGCGTTTCATGGATTTAGATACTGAAGCTTCTCCTTTGTGGCAATGACCTGTGGACAGAATAGGCCGTTGATAGCTGTGTGATAGACTATGATGACTTTCCTGAATAAAGCTTGACCCTGAAACCAAAGATGTGTGAAGTGATCAAATGTAGCGTTCATCCCTGTTGATCTGTGCTTTGTGGCCTTAGGACCTTGCGCTGTCAGTCCCCCTGTTGCTGAGGCCACAGCCCGGATTGAGGGGACTACTGATAATAGTTTGACCTCTGGCTGTTTTGACCTTGTTGAGTCAACAGAAGCACACACACAGAAAGAGAGAGGGGGAAAGAGGAAGAGTTGGAAAAAAGGTTGTTTGGTTATCCAGTGCACCGAGTTTCTTCAGGAGTTGAGCCAGGAGATTGGAGTGCAGAACTGTTGCAAGCGGGGGTGTTTTGGGGAAGTGTGAAAAAGATAGGAGGTGAAATGTTAACAAAATCTTATAAAATCCGTAGTTTGATAAATTTTCGCATTTTGAATGAACCAAAGGCGGCTGTGGCTGTGGAGGGCCTTTGTTGGAGGTCCCATTTTCTCTGGCAGAGCAGCACGCTCACAGGGTCAGCGAAGTTACGAAAGTAATTAAAGCTCGGTGATTCACTGCCTGCTGCAGAGAAAAGAAAGCAAGCTGTCATTCTGATTTAGAAAAATAAATTACAATTTTAATAATGGTGGAGGATGGGGTGCGAGAACGTCTAGAGCCTCTGTGGGTTGGAGGGAGGTGGGGTGGGCATGTTGGGTGGGAGGAGGGGGTCGAGGGGGTTGCTGGCTGCCTACTTATCAATAGTTGCAATTTTTTGAAACCGCATCGGTAGTACATTGCGAGAGCACAAGTGCCCTTAAAAAAAAGAAAACCCTGGAACATTAACATACTGATTTCATGCGCATGGCAAAGGGCCTGAGCCAATATCAGAGAGGACTCAGCAGTCCTATTGTCTGCTGGGACTCTGGTCCCCTCTGATATGAAAATTCAATTATTTTATAACTAGATCTGGTGCTGCGTTTTGACAGTCAACGGTAGCGCCTTGCCAGCTGCATCAGTGTGGGGGACAGAGGCTCCTGATAGCGAGAGGGAGGCCTTTCAGACATTGACATGTTTCTGGGGGACAAGATTGCCTAAATGTGTTGCATTTAGGGACTGAAAGTTAATCTAATGCACCACCATTATCTCACCCAGGTAATTCCAATACCATCCTCAATCTATGTTTACGCTCATGCACGCACCCGCATACTCGCACATCTATTCATTCTTCAGCACTTTGAATCTGATTCTCAGGCTTTCTGCATCCAAACAGGTAATGTATTTATTTATTTTTCAGCAGCACACATTCTTGGGGAGCAGGAAACTATATGAAATAGAAGTTGTTTTCTATGAGACATCAGCAGTTTCTAGGTAGTAATTCTGTAGGAAGACACCCAGGTAAACATATCCAATATGAAGTAGTACTCAGACTCAGAAATGCTTTTTTTAAAAGAATGGTTTCCCATGTACTATTATATTTTTTTACATTGCTTTGTGCAAATAGTACATACGTACAGAAGTTATAGTTATATCAAATTCACTGTGAAATACATATTACCCCCCCTCCAAATTTCCGTAACTATCTTTGTCTGAATAAACAAGCAAATAAAAACAACATAATTTCCACTAGTGTGCAATGTCTGGTAGTCATGCATATTGTTTAAATCTATAATTTTCTCTGTGTAGATAGCCTATCAGTACATACCCTAAAACTTTCCTGGTGGTATCCACACAGACACGTAAGCTGGCCTATTTTCTGAGTTTACAGGACCAATCCTTTCATTACTCCATGGCCCATTTTGAGTTTTCTGAGGGGGGTCTGTTAAGATTGGGGAACAGGAAGCAGCCTCCTGGTATGGCCCTCTTTACTCAGACCCCACTGTGTTGTGCTTATTAACCCAGCCTGGGAGAAGACGTACCTGCCTCCCCTCATTAGGCCGTGGTGGAGTACACGCTCAGCCCGCAGAAGAATGGAACATTAATTAGTATTCTCTGCAGGGGGAACTGCCATTAGCACTTAATTAGCAGTAAGAGTACCATTCATTCAGGCAGCCAGTCAGTGTCTAACACAATGTGTTCTGTGTATTTCTCTGTGTCATGGTAAAACACTGATGTAAGACCTTGCTGTTTGTGCATGTGTGTTGAGCACAGTGCAGCTTCTCGCTTGTTCTACATGTTTTTATGACCTTTTTCTTTTAATATGCAGTTCATCACACCAAGTTGTCGAAGCTTCATGTCTTCATGGTTCATTTGTGCCAGATTCTTGTTTGATTTCATACAGCCACACAGGCTGGTTGTAGGGCACAGTGCAGACCTGTATTCCCAAGTCAGCATGTCCCTACCATTATCTCTGTAAGAGTAAACTCTGTGTGCAGCCCTGTCATAGCTGTTGACCTCCATCTGCCCGCACGTCTCAGCCTGCTGTGCTAAAATGGGTGGTTAGGGGATTGAGGTAAACTTTTCCCATTGGATTCACAAAAGTTCCTTTGATCTGCTGAGTAGGCATTCTTCTCTCTTTTCTATGTGTTCTCTGTCCAGCATCATCACCACTGGCCGAGGACAAGGGAGGCTGTTAACCCATCTTGGTCCACTTCTTGGCCTCACCAGTCCTCACTCTCCCCTTTTACTCATCCCTCCTCCTGCCCCACAACAGTATTTGGAGGCTTAGGCGAATGGTAGCCTTGCTACCTCTTGCTTCCTGAAATCTGAGAGGCATAGAGCTGTCATTTGCCAATTTGGCCTGAATGGGGCGGACAGCAGATTGAATGTCTTTTTCCCACCAGGTTGCACCATCCAGACCAGCAGGAGAGGGAGGGGGACACAGGGGTCGAGGTGTAATGCTAGAGTAAAATTAGAGCTTTGATGGTAGCTAATAGCATGTGATGGGTGGCACTGACGTGGATTTCCAGTAAAGACGCCACAGGTTTCCTCTCTCATACCCCCCCGACACACCTATAAGATTATGTGGGCCTCGCTGTCTTTCTCAGAGCTGTAATTTCTCTCTGATCAATGTAATTATACATCTATAACTCCAAGCCTGCTTATGTCAAAGGGCCGTACCGGTCCCGTTTCTCTGTGCACCTTCTTCTCACACACCCACACTCAGATAAACACATATATACACATACACAATTTGAGCAAGTGTTAAATAAAGTAAAGTAAAGATGCTGCAGAACCAGACTCGCAGTGTTGCTTCTCATATTGCAGGGCCAGATGAGATGTGAGCAGGCACAGATTATGTTGAAGTCCTCCACTAGGGTTGCAGAAATGATCCATTCACTTTAATGTTTATGACTTTTCTTATTTTAAGATGAACCGGATTTTGAGATGATAACATATTTTAGAAGACTGGTACAGCAAATAATAAATTAGTTCTGAGGTACTGTTAAATAAAATGTCTTTTCATCGGCTCTGTATATTTGATTGGTCATTAAAAGACTTTTAATTGTTTCTTTATTCGGCGTAGTAACAGTGTCTTATGCTCACATAGGCTGTAATTTTTCACTTATTCAAATGTTAACACATCAATAATGTTGTACATATTGTGTTTTAATAGGGTCTGAAGACTTGCCATGTGTTGCATTGGTTTGTTGCTACTGTATCTTCATAACAGTAAAGTAAAAACAAGTTTAAAAGAAACACTTGTAGAACTGCTAAGTGGATTTTTATGTTTAGCCTCAGAGGAAGAGCTAAGTGCTCTGGAGAGTACCATATTTAGATATGGTGGGTTCATGGATTTGAGTCCCCGGTATCGCAGCTGTTGCCTTCAAGGGTTTTTAAAATCTACATTAGTTAGTCAGGGCCCTGAGTCTCCCCTCCCACTTTGAGACATGGAAAAACATGAAACACGAAACCTAGAACCGCCTTGGGGCTACCAGGCACACATTCACCTTTCACACACACACACACACACACACACACATGTTTTGATAGCTTCAGAGGTACAAGCGCCACTGTGATGCTTTGACGTATGGAAGGTTAAAGGCGTCTTAAATATCCATATCAATCTGCAGGCTTGTCAGCTTGACAATGACAGAAACAGAACACCATTAACAGTGTCAGGCAGTTTGATCCTGATCTGCGCAACATTAGAGAAATAGATGGCTCACTGGTAGACATTCCTCTGGACCTTAGCCAAACCAGTGCAGAGAGAATGAGTTATAATTTAGATGTTTTGATTGGTTGTACATTCATTAGACGTACACGTTGGGTTTGACACACTTGTGTACTTTGGTTTATTTTTAGCAGCAATATCAGAGCATGAGTTGCTTCCTTAAGAAACCTTTTTTTATTTTTTTGTCCTTTCGGCTTATCCCGTGAGTTCAGGATCAGCAAATCATTGGACGTAAGTTGATTTGGCATGTTGATTTACGGATGACCTTCCTAACGCAACCCTCCCCAATTTTAGCCGGTTTGCAGTCCTGGGAACGGGCTGTTGGGGGGTTCAGTGTCTTGCCCAGAGAAACTTCGACATATAGCCAGGACCGGTGATCGAACCACTGACACTGTGGTCCGTGGACTACTGCCTTACCAACTGAGCTACAGCCGCTCCTCTTCAGAAACATAATATCCTATTTTAAAAACACTGCACTTTTTTGGTAATTCCTAAATGCTTGTGGCCATACAATCTGACTGTCCTCTTCCTGCTGCACAGAAAGCTTTGCACTCTGCTCTCCCAGGATGGAAGATGTTTTGTTTTTTGAGCTCTTTCACACCAGCTCTCCCTCATTTTTTAAAAACACAATAGCCCTCTCTCCTCGCACCCAGCATGGCAACCCTTTCAAGCAGGAAGCTCCAGGTCAGTTTCCCTTGCCAAGTTTTGCAGCCTGCCATGTTGTCTATTCTGCTCAGCTATTTAAAAAATGTTGAATATCAACAATGGCTTTCACTGGTGCATTGTCAACTTTTGTATGAAGCAATCTTGGCTGAATGAGATGGGTCCCAGTGCAGGGAGAGCTCAGCTGCCGTGTGCACTACCACACCAGTAACTGCCCGGCTCTCTTGGTCTTTATACTTCTTTTCTGTACTGGGAGATGCAAAAGTAGTGCTAGTCTCTTTTGAATGGTCGTAGTTAGAGTCTGGGCTGGAGCTCTGGGTTGAGGATGCCACTGCTACCATCCAGTCTGTGGTCATGCTCCTGGGCCTGCTGACAGCCAGCTGCTAAAGGTGTGTCTGACAGTGGGACTGGGAAGCAGCAGCAGCAGCACCAGCAGCCTTGGGACCAGTCAGAGCTTGGTGAGTGTCCTCAATTTTCTGACCAAAGTGGGAGGAGGTTAGTAGTAAAGAGAGGAGAGAAGAGGGAGGGGGCATTCAGGGAGATGGTGCAGGCAACCTCAGGGGGTGTTCTGTGAGGTACATATGAACTGTATTTTTTAAGATGTCTGATTTATTCAACTGAAATGACTTTTTTTTTAATGACGTGTCACCTGTTGGTGCCATTCTGATCAGATAAAGTAGAATTAAATAGACAATGTAGAAGTTTTGAAATATGAACACAAAATAAAGGTCACAGTTTTGCAGTCATGTTCTAAAAAATACTGACTCCGACCTTAACTTAAGCTAGCTTCTTTAATTTTACAGCCCTTGGTACAGTACCCTTTCTAAATTAAGGTTTGTCCTGTCTGATACAGAAACTGGATGCATCACTTATTTAATGCTGAGCTCTGTGTGTTTGCACAAGCACATACATCTATGTTTGTGTGAGCGGAGAGAAAGATGAAAGCAAGAATGAGAGCTTGCTTCCAGATAATAGTAGCTTAAGCTCTTTGTCCTGCTGTCAGCCAGGAGAGGAGCGAGGCTGGAAATCACTCCAATGCAGTGGCAACATCGTGTATGTTTCATTGACATATCAGTCCACGGGGCAATGAGCCGTCGCCTCTGCACCCCCGCGTTAGTGTGCCTGTGTGTGTGTGTGTGTGTGTAAAACAGGCAACACATCAATGTAGTTCTTTTTTAGTTGTGTTAGTAAAAAGCAAAGATTGATAGGAGTTGAATGTAAGAGCAAAGCATTATTAGTGCTTTACAATAAATAGAACTGAGACAGCAATGATATCTATCATAGCAATTACAGTATATATTTAGAATTAGGCATTAACTAACTATTTAATTTTGTTGTGTTTTTGGTCTTTAAAAAAAGTTAACTTAATATATTTCTTACCTTAAAAATTTTAAGATATTTTGACTTATTTAAATGAGTAATTGTATTTATTTATCATATTAAAAATGCCAAACATGCCAAAACTTTTAGGTGTGATTTCATACTCTCAATACTTATAGGTTTCATTCCTAAAAAATAATTTATTGCAGTAAAAATAAAGTAACTAAAAAAATTATTTTTTTTCAAATATTTGTCTGAAAGGTCTAAATATTACAGTCTCAGTAGACAGAGCTGAGACATCGCTCTTCTTGGGGACCTGTGTTGTCCTCTGTCTCACCTCTCTAGGCTCAAACCAAGGCAAGGTGACCAAATTCATCTCAGGCCAGCCCATCCATTATCTTGTCAACACACCCAGCTTCCCACCTTAGTTTGCTCTTCTCCCAGAAGACTTACTCTAATGAAATACGCAATAATCACCACACTCATCTCATCGTGCTCAAGGTAATTATTATATTTAGAGGGCGATTGCTAACTCTTAATTAAATTATGCCTCCTTTAATGAGACCTTGACTGGGACTAAATTTATGACCACTATCTGCTTTATCAAGTGCTTGGCACACAACAAAGATTTGTCATTTTCCCCCAAATCACAGTTAGATTACACATAATGGATTTCATGATTTATATATCAATTCATGCTTGTTTGTTTCTTTATTTAAGATTTAATAAATCACCTCCTATAATTACCTTACCTAGTTTCTGGTTCTTAAACTCCCAATTTCTGCAATTAATGCTCAGCACTGTATCTCTGTTACATATTCATTTTGGAGGAGAATACAGATAAAAACTTGGTGGCATTAATCATATTACAAAATTGGGTGTATTTAATTAATTAAAGCTAGACACCAAATTAATTGTGCATTCACACAATATTATCTTAAGCTAATGAAGGCCTGACAAAGAATCTGTTTCATTTTTTAAAAGGATTAGATTAGTGGGATCTCAATTATGGTTAAAACAAAAGGGGGCTTCTTGCTTGGGCATGGCGCAAAGCAAAAAGTAACGATTCAGCACCTTCTTCCCAACAAAAAACATAGAAAGTTTCCATTGTTTTTGGAAAAACTGAACATGGCAATGATTCAAAAGATACATGGAAAATAATGGGTGCTGTAATTAGCCAGAGAAGCAATAACAGTATTTAAAATGATCATCATATAGAGGTGCGTGATAATGCCATTCACAGGCAGCATCTGTCTGCTGACACACTATCATAACTTTAACACAGGAGCAGAAAAAAGCATCAGGAGGCCTAATTTAAATCTTTTTGTTGCACATACAGTACAGCATTTGGCATTACTCAGAGTCTCACAATGCATCTCACAATGCTCTGAAAACTATTACCCTTGAATCCAGCAAATGAGATGTAATATGATGTCTCTATAGGATAAATGGAGATTGCACGGATTAGAGGTTCAAGTGTGAGCTGAGCTTTATCTGCGGAAGTTTAGGCAGGAGACTTTGTTCCTGAGCAAACACAGAAGTGATCATGTTGCGCACTAGATGGCTTAATCCAGCCTCACTCAGTGGCTCAGAAGCAAAACTGTATTTATTGAAAATTTACGCCTAATTTAAACTGAATTGAAATTAGCTTTCAGTGGGTAGCGGCGTATAATTCACTGTAATTTAGTATTTTATTTTTCATTTAACGCATCATATACCAAATATTTTAATATGAATGTCTCTCCTAATCTGCTAAGTAAACGTAAGGAGCCTTTGTCTACGAAATGACTTCAAGGAGCTAATAATCATTGTATATTCTTTTTAAAATGCCTCTACTGATGTCCTCTCCTGTGAAATAATTTCATTTGCTTTTAGCTTCATTAGCCAGCAACCACTGCAAAAAATGCTTGTGTTAATTATGGGAACTCCAAGGGTCAGTGAGTATATGAATTTTTAATTGCACACTGCTGCACGTGATTATATTAAGTGGTCTTGTAACAACGATTAACCCTGTGTGTGTGTCTGCATGCACTTATGCCTCGAGCATACTTGATCAAATGTGTTTGAAATGTGCATCCCTAAATGATAAGCAGCTACAACCAAAGAGGGTAAGAGGGCGATGAAGTGAAAAACTATTCCCTTGGCTAAGTGAGATGGAGCAGAGTGTTGGGTGGTCACGCCTTGTCTACTCATGACAGTGGCGGGTTAAAGAGATTACACCGGGTCTGTGTCAGCAGCCTTGGCCCTGCTCACACAAGAACATAATGAGGAAAGACATGCTTGGCCTGCTGGAGAGAAAAAGAGGCCAGAGTTTGAAGCCTTCTTCATAGAAAGCTAGAGGAGCCTAGCAGCTTTTTGCATGTTGTTTTACAAGAAGAGGTCAATAAATAAGACGCTTAAATTCCACAGAGTTGAACTAGGTGGCAGTTGAGTTCAGACATATCACTCGTGGCCTTCGCTCCCCCCACCAACACAATGAAAACACAAATTACTCTGCTACAGTGAAGAGAAGAATGCAGCTTACTCCATTAGCCTCAAGACTTGCAACGCTCCTTTAGAGCTCTCCTAAAAATCAATGCACATTTCCTCAGACTGTGTGTGTTTTGGTTCTTTTGAAGTTTTGAGTGACAGTCCCCCTCACCTACTGACTGAACTTAGGTGCTTTTACTGCCTCAGATGGGCCCAGAGTAAGAGATGGTCGTTGGGGTTGCATCACAACAAGGGGTTGAGTTTACTAATCCTCCTGCTTCATGCTTTCCAGTTCTGTCTGTGATGACTAAAGCTCTATATACAGCAGGTCTATGATGGAACAATGGGAAAAAAGTCATGATCCAGTGCAGCATCTAAGAAAATCACATTTTTCTTAAAGATCTGCTTGCCCTCATCCTCAAACACATACATTAGAGTTACCACCATTTATTCGCCTGTCTCCTCTTCTGTCAGGACAAAGTGAACACTTAAAATTATCAGACTCTAAACTTCATTTTCAATGAAACTCATTATTTCTTCAAGGGTTTGGTCTTTTTTTTTAAACTTGGTACCAAATTTGCAAATTAAAAAATGTTTATTTCATAATAGAATGGGTATTAAATTAAATGCAAAAAAAATCTCCAGGTCTTTCCCAAGAATATATTTGTAGTTTCTTTAAAGAGAATTTATGGCAGCTGCTTTCAAGTTTTCAGAAAAAAATCTGCAGCATTAGAGTGCACAAAATATTGTATAAATATTATGCTCTTAAAAGTCATTACTTTCATGAGGTTTTATAACAACCAACTCATATATGCCTTGCCTCTGAGAAGTACCCGTAAGTAGTGCAGGTTTATATACCTGTTGCTTGACTAGCTCATAATATTATGATTTTATTCGTCTTCTGCAAATTCATGTATTCGTGGAAAATTAGGAATAAAAATGCACTGTGCAGAAGATTATAGATTTGCTTTTTGCAGATTTATTAAAATACATTTTGACATTAAAGAGGTAACGTCTAACTTGTAAAAAATGTTTTAAAGAATAACACTCTACTGGGTAAAAAGTGTCTTCAATCACGACATTAAACAGCACACATTAAACATTGTAAGCTATTTTTGGTAATTATTTTTATCAAAGAGCGCTGTTATAGGTCACATAGGTCAAATTACAATCAGGACTACGAGCCCCGCTTTGTGAAATAAAGAGGTGGTAATAGCAGCACTTCTATTCCTTTAAATGACCCGTGAATATTATTTTACCTGTGTTGAACAGGGAGGACGCAACCATTCACGCCGACACAAAAGGAACAGCAGACCATGCGTAAATTGCATCTTCATTTGCATTTCGAGTCCAAAAATCATGCAAATCTTAATGAGACAGTCTCCATTGTTGCTGTAATTGAAAACCCATTCTTTATTAATTACTGTTTCTCAAAGGCCGCAGCTTTGCTTGTCCGCAGTCACTGAGCTGAAACAAAAAAAGTTATTGATTCCGGAGGTCGTGGGGTTTAAAATAAAAATAATAATTGCAGGCTTGAGATGCGAGTTTCGATTATTAAAAAAAAAAATCCCCTTTTCGAAGAAGATACACCTTTAAGGCCAGCTCTGATTATAAAAATGCAACAAACACAGCCAAAAATTACAGGCTTTCATGTTTAGCTAAACGGCAGCGCTTGTGTTTTATCTTGTAATAATAAAGTTGAACGTGTTTTGTCCGTCAGGAATTGAAACTGTGTGGCCATAAAGCGGCCGAAAGCCGAGCAAACGATGCGGATTCGAAGACAGTTTCTAAAGATGAGATTAATGTCGTTTTGTGAGAGTTTGTTGACCTAAATTCCCCTAAATCTCTTTGCAAACATAACTAACATTTTTTATTGTATTTTCAAAGCCCCATTCATCAACCAAAGCATTTATTTTCTATGATTCATCTCATATTCAGAGCGGCATCAACACAAATGTCGGATTAAAACAAAACACTCACATCTTTATTGGAAGGAAACGCGCACACAGGCAATGATTTCTTTTTCACAGACTTTAATTGTTTTTTAGGAAAAAACGGTGCCTGCACATGCGCAATGTATCCATATTTAAGCCATTAAATTATCTAAATCATATCCTCCTAACAGGACATTCACATATTTCCCAGCACTCAGCAGTGGGCTCCTGCAGGCGCACCCCTCACAGCCCTTTTTGGCTGTCAGGCTTGTTGAGTTTGAATCTGTGCAGACTATGCTGGTGGTCCTGCGTCCCTTAATTAGGAAATTAGCTGCACAGAGGCCCTTATTACCCAACTCCAGGTTACTCCTGGTGTTTCTCTCTCTCTCTCTCTCTCTCTCTCTCTCTCTCTCTCCCTCTCTCTCTCCCTCTCTCTCTTTGCCGCCGGTCAATTTCCATAAGCAGATTACAAGCGGATCAGTATTGAGATCTGCCCAGATAAACAAATAACCGGTCCCTGAGAATTAGATGTCTACTAATTGGACGTTAGTTTTATTGCTCTTGCTCTGTTTGTAACGCCCCATTGAACGTGAAAATTGAATTCACGAAGTGATGTCTCTGTTCAGCTGATTTACTACAACTATATGGCGGAGGGACCATACTGTAAGATTCCCCTCCTGTAAAGATAACTGATCATTCTTCATTCTGCAGCTATGTCTATGTGTGGCATAATTTTAGCCATAAAGGTTACGGGAGCTGTTTTTTTCTTTAGGCCTTTTATATATTTTTTATATATTTATACGATGGATGCTAAATATATTTTTATTCTTAATGTACTACTTTTTTTAAGTAAACTGGGTTTAGGATTTATATTAATTTTCAAGAGATAGACAGATATTTTTAGTTCATATCTAATTTAGAAGCCCCGTATTGAATCAGATGAAAATAACAGCTTTTGCAAACAGACTTTAGTTTTTGAATGTTATCTTCTCTCTTAATAATAGAAAATAATGATAAATAAAAAAATAAAGAGTGACGCTCCGGTGCCTCAGGCCGACGCCCTGCCTTACAGGAGGCCCACAGCAGCTGCATTTGCATTAGGTTGTAGCCCCGGGAGGTGAAACGCTCTAAAATGCACAAACCAGAAAGCCTCCCGCAGGGCTCATCGAAACGCTGAGGTGTAAAAAGTCGCTTTCGATGGGCGATTCGCTCTAATCAATAGCAGGTGTGAGATTTTCCTTTTGGACCAATCGGTTTCAACAGCGACGCAGCGCTTCAGGTGGACTGTAAGGATCCGGATGCAAATGTAGATAACTCCACCGCGATCATTTTAATAACAGGTAATATTGTCAGCAAATAGTCCCTGACGGTTTTAGGAGGAGCCGCGCCTGGAATGACTCTGCGAACGAGTCTCAAACCAAACTTTTCCTCGGGGACTGCAGAGATGGCCCGTCCCCTCCACAAGAGGTCGTTGATGTATTAAAGTTTTCCGTTGTGGGGACCTCAACGCTGCAGTCAGATTAACTTGCCTTCTATAGAATTTACTATTTATCAATAATACAATAAATAAAACATAAACAAAAGAATTAACTTTGCATTTCGCTTGCTTCGAATACCTTATTCGATTTAAAAAAAAACACCGTCTAATTTTCTTTATATTGCTATAGGCAGTTATTTTTTTTTTTGGTTTGCTTTAGGAAATTATTACACACACTGAAAGTTATAGACATTTTTTTATTTATAACGAAACTGAATAATTGGCGCCGTTCAGCTGGAACGTCTTCATGTATTTTGGGAATTCACGCAGATTTTTTTTCATACAGCACCAAATGGACCGAAAAGCTCCTGAGGTAAACTCACAAGCAAGAGGTCCATGAAAGTTCACCTAAACACATTTCAGACAATCGTTAAAAAACTAGTCTATTGAAGGTTTTGACATTACCGACACCCTAAAAAGAGGCCTGGAGTTTTTTTTGGTTACATAGGTTGAGTTAAATTATATAAAAGTATGTCTGGCAGCAGAGAGAAATGAAATTATTTTTCTCTGCCAAGGGCATATTTTATTCTAATATTGCACTTCTTATCTGAAGTATTTGGACTCATTTATATTTCGACTTTGGCTTGTTGGAATCCGCCTCTGTAATTAATTAACTCACGTTGATTCCTTGTGTTTCCTCTATAACCCACAGCCTACACGCTTAGGTACACAAAGTCTTGAAAACTTTTGCATATTTGACTCTCAGTTTTTTCCCAAATCCAGGTGCATTTTCACAAAATAACATGTTTATATGGTTTCAAAACATGTTCACCATATAAAGCAGAGCCCACACTTTAACTATAAATAAACCGGCGGCATTTTCATCTTGTGAATTTAATAAATCAAAAATTTTCATTACGTGTGTGTGTGTGTGTGTGTGTGTGCTGCTGTTTTAAAACTTTACATCTCCCTCCTCCTCCGAACAAAACGCAGCGCTCTATGATCTGGTTGGTTCTACGGTTTTATGGGAGCTGCGCTCTGATTGGTCCCTTGCTCCTGATTGTCAGCCTGCCAATCTACATCACATGGTCAGCCCTATTAACAGATGAGCTTGGCGAACAAGTTTACAGACTTCTGTTTCAGAGCCGTGGGGGACAGACCAGCTTCGAGCGGAAAGAAACCAGAAGCACCTGCAGACACGTTTGCTGCTTTGGGCAGAACTTTTTGCCTCCTCTTATGAGACTGGTCAGTATCTCTACCTCCTCCACTTTAGGCGCTGTTTTGTGAACCTTTTTTATGTGTTTGTGAGTGAACACTAAAAGTCGCCCGAATGTATAACATGATGGAAACCGAGATCAAGACCCCGATCCCGCAGTCCAATTCGGGCTCGGCGCCGGGCGCAAAGAACAACAGCGCCAGCGACCAGGAGAGAGTGAAGCGGCCTATGAACGCCTTCATGGTTTGGTCGCGGGGACAGCGGAGGAAGATGGCACAGGAAAATCCCAAAATGCACAATTCTGAAATCAGCAAGCGACTTGGTGCTGACTGGAAACTTCTGACCGACGCTGAAAAGAGGCCGTTCATAGACGAGGCCAAGCGTCTACGCGCTATGCACATGAAGGAGCATCCGGATTATAAATACCGTCCCCGCAGGAAGACCAAGACCTTGCTGAAGAAAGACAAGTATTCTTTGCCCGGGGGGCTGTTGGCGCCGGGAGCCAGTGCAGTCAACAACTCTGTGTCGGTGGGGCAGCGCATGGACAGTTATGCGCACATGAACGGGTGGACAAACAGTGCGTACTCCCTCATGCAGGACCAGCTGGCCTACCCTCAGCATCACGGCATGAACAGCCCTCAGATTCAGCAGATGCACCGGTACGAGATGGCAGGGCTCCAGTACCCGATGATGTCCTCGGCGCAGACCTACATGAACGCGGCTTCCACATACAGCATGTCCCCAGCGTACACGCAGCAGAGCACCAACGCCATGGGACTGAGCTCCATGGCGTCCGTGTGCAAGACCGAGCCGAGCTCACCACCGCCGGCTATTACGTCCCACTCTCAGCGGGCGTGTTTGGGGGACCTGAGGGATATGATAAGCATGTACCTTCCTCCCGGTGGGGACAGCGCAGAGCATTCCTCCCTGCAGGGTAGCCGGTTACACAGTGTCCATCCGCACTATCAGACCGCAGGGACTGGCGTCAATGGGACGCTACCTCTCACTCACATCTGAGAGCAACAGGAAAAAAGACTCCAAACTCCAAAAGAGAGTATTTCGGATACTTGAACTCTTTGGTTGCTAAAGAAACATCGTTCAACAGTTTGGTTCAGAAACAAAGTTATCTCCGTATCTTGGGTTGTCCATTTTAAATGAAATTTAAATGGACCGAAACTGAACGTTGACCCCATCAGAGTAAATCGCATTGCAAAGAGGCTTTTTATCACAAGTTTAAGCAATCAACTTATGTAGGAGAACTGGACTTCTATATTTTAAATAATGCCATATTTTCACTCTATGAAAAGGCATGTGGCCTCGTGAAGAGGCTAGTGTATTTCAGAAAAGCTGGATGGAAAGTCGGTTCATAAATGTTTACAATTAATTTGTACAATGTCACTTGTCTCGATTGTGTCCAAATTTTGTAGTTTTTTTTTTTTTTTTTTTTTTCTCTCCCCTCATGACCTAGGTTAACATGAATTAAGACTGTGCGGGTCGCAAACGCAAGTTTTATTTATAGTATGCTTTTTTTTTTTCCTTTTTTTTTTTTCTTTAGCTTGTGAACCCAATGTTTTGTCATGTGGAAAATTTTGTTTTTGTAAAATATTTTGTTCTGTGATGGTTTTGACAGTGTCATGTTTACTCATTATCCTGAACGAAAAGGTTTATTTAAACTGACGTTTCTACATATTTTAAAACCATCCTCTATTCTTAAATGCTGAATAAATTTGTACGAAAACAAGAGATTTGTGCCTGTCTTTTGTGTGCTACATGTGGTTTGTGAGAACTTCTGAAGTCTGAAAATCAAAATTGCATAAAGAACTCTGAAGACACTGAATGGGCTTATTTTCATTATGTTCGTAAGGATCGTCTATGCGAAGTTTTGTTTTGTTTTTTATTTTAAATTAAAAATAAAATTACATTAAAACTGGATACATCCATGTTCATCAGAATGTATGCCTTCCAATTTTTTTTTAAAAGCTTTTAAACAGTAAATGCCCTGGCCTGTGTTTTAGACATCAATTAATGATATGATTTTCCTAAACTATGGGGAAAAAATTGCTTTAGAACTAGCACAAAGTCTAACCAAATTTATCTTTAATTTTTGCATTGAAAGTCGTTTATTAGTGGTTTATTTACTCTGTGAAGACTATTCTATGCTGTCATCGCTTTATTTTTATATTTAAGCACAATCATTTACTTGGCTCAATTATACTTGGCTCATTTAACAATATAAATTACAAAAAAAGCTATTTGGATGTGTATTCTCTGTTGTTTTTTTGAGTGTGTGTGTTTATAAAATGTATACATTTACTTCATAAAACACGAGTTGCCATCCGAAACTGTTTTTGAAAAGTTTTGTAAGTTTATTTGTATGTATATCAGTCCTGTGACATACATGCATCTTGACATGGATAATCTAGTGGATGCCTTTTAACTATTAAACTATGTAATTGTTTTTATGCTGACGAGGGATTTCCTCAATTAGCCTTTAATATCATTTATATATCCAACTTCTGTGCTCACACAGTGTTTAATACGTTACAAATAACTTTGGCAATCTGTCTGAGCTGCTTCTGTTATAGTTGCTGGCATCATCATTTTAATATATTTGGTGGATTTTATTTTCAACAAATTGCACTGAAATTGCATCTAACTGATCTATAAACACGCTCGCTGTAGCTGACACTAATGATGCAAAGGTGTGTGGAAGAATGAACCGGCCTGCTGTTGCAGTGTACCTTGCAATAAATAAGCTCTGGCCACCAAGAGGGCTGAAGCAGTGGCGGTCCTGCTGGCCTTCCCACACTCTCTGTAGGACTTGATCCACAGCTCAGCACAGCAGCCTGGATTAGCCCCACGCACTTTTGTGAAGGGAAAGATTATCCAGACCTCCCTGCATTCACTGACAGGGTCTTAAGTCATTCTAGCGTGCCAGCAGCCACCCGTCACCTAATCACACTCTCAAACTCATTTTTTTGTAATTAAGCAGCTTTTCTCTTCCTCTTCCTTAGTGTCAGATGTGTTTGCCATGGGCTGGACAGAGTGATAGTCTTTAGTCATTTATCAAATTCACAAAACTATATAACTACAGGATGACCTTCACCTGCTCACCTCTTATGATAAATAAATCAATTTGAGTGTTAACTTTCTTCAGAAATGCTGAGGTTTCTGTTATGAAACTTTGAATAGGTAAGCAGAGTGAAATGTTTCTTACAGTTGCTGTTCTGTAAAACTCAGCTGTGCATGTGATCGTTGGGACTTCGGCACACACATTTCATGCCCACTGATGACTTAGGAGTGAAAAATCTGTGTTTGGCTAGGTGTGTGGCTTGACTGTGCGCAGCATTGGATTGTGTTTAAATGTTCTGGCAGTGAGGCCATCAAAGTTGGGCTCCCCACCACCTCCACCCCCCACCCCCTCACTCTCCCCCTGCTGTGCACCCAGAGGGCCTCTCTCTCCTGTCATGTGGAGCTGTGCCCACTCAGCAAGTGCAGGCATATCTCACTTCCATCTGCCTATGACCTCACAGCCCCTGTTTGTTTAACCCCCTCTCCAAAAACTAACCTAATTATAGCCCTGTAGAACATGGATTCAGCGGATTCCCAGTGGATTCTGCTACTGTGTGTCTACACACACCTATGAAAGTGCGTGATGCATGCAAGGCTCCGGCTTAACAGCAGCAGTGCCATAGGCCATATTTGAGTCAATCCTGTTTTTCACTCTTCACATATTATGTCAGAACATGCCCTGCCAGTTGCATGTCTTGTGGGAGTATTTGTGAACACGGTGGTAAAAGCAAAAGGAGTGTGTTTTGATGGTCTCTTTTTACGTCAGTATGATGAGTGGAAAACTCATTACACAAATCTGGCTTAAAGACTGACGTTGGTGACATCACTCACTCACCTGTTCGACTGGCTGGGCAAGTTGTAGTAGGAACACACCTAAACAAACCCTTAACTCTTCATGCAATCTCAAACTCTAATCTGGAACCTCCCCTGGCGTGCAGATCAGACATCACCCAGACAACATTGTTTGAGTGTACCTGATGAAAATATGAGTGCAGCTGGGGACATCACCTATGACAGAGTTAGACTGCATTGATTTGCTGTGGCTGGGATCTCTAGGAACCCCTTTGAGCTGAGCTACAAGGGGCCTAGTTTGGCCTGTCCAGAGCAGTGAGACTCGTGTGAGGTACTTGGATTGACAGCAGAGTGATGTGTGTGTGTTTCTGTGTGTGGAGAGGTGGAGGGGTTGAAGGTGGGGGTTAATCTCTCTGAACTGGGGCAGATGTTGTTAACGAGCTCCTCTCAGGTCGACTCCCTGCGTGGGAAAATGGCATCAAATCCTCCTGGGGTCAGGGCTTTTGGGCTGACCCACTGAGAGCCATCCCTCTCCACTGCACCATCCTCTCAATCCCCTCTCCATTCACTCAGTCACTCTCACTCATTCACTGACAGCACTCACTGGAGACACTACAAAATCACATTTGACCATGTTTTATACCTCACCTTTTTTCAAAGTACATCGCTTTGCCTGAACGTATGTGAGCACAGACAGACTTGTTCCATGATGCAAACAGCTCATTAATGATAGCTGTGGTTTGATGGCCGTGCCTGACACAGCCACAAGGAATGCTGAGTGGGAAATGCTTCAAAAACAAGCATGCCGCCACTCAAGAAACTGCATTCACCCGGCAGCAAGTTATTTGTGTTTATGTCAGTGGAAGGCAAATTAGTTTGAATTAGGCCCTTATAGACTGTCAGGCGCCAGGGCTGCAATAACCTAGGGTAGGTTAAAATAACTTTTCAAAACGGTAAAAGAAAAGACGATGTTCATTATTATGCATTATGATCTGATACAGGACCTGTATCAGTCTTGCAGCTTTGATCTGACATAGATAATCTCTGTTGAAGGATAAGCTGACACTGGTATGACAAAACGCAGTCAAATTATTTCATTTAAGGCAAACAGACAATAATCAGTTTTAAATAACTGCTCGTAAAAAGAAGAGAAAATTCCATAAACCACAGTCATGATGTTTATTGACCTATGTATACACTGTAAAGACTGCTGAGTAATATGTGCATGTCTCTTCCCCACACTATATCAATATGACTGCTTTAGGGTTTATCCTGACTTAAGTTTTAATGTGAGGGTCATCCATTAAGGTGTCTGACTCTGAAGGTGTGTTTACTTAGCCCCAGCAGGTGTGTGTGAATATGAGACTTGTCAAATATGAGACAGGATTACCACTTCTTTTGTCCCAAACAAAACAAATACAAATCACATGAACAGCTGAAATGGGAGGATTTTGTTTTTTGGCTAGCTGGGTTGTATGTTTACAGAGTTTTCCCATCAAAGCTCCTTTGACGTTTTGTTCAAGTAAGCGCTGCTGAGGTTTAGTTGAACTTGTTTTCGCTTGTAATTGTGGTTCCAGGAGGATGTGTAAAACCACACATACACAAGCACACAACTAAGAATCAATCTACATTAGGAAGCTTTTTCCTGAATAACCTGTAAGGACAATTACAAACAAACGGCTGGTTCTAATGTGTGTTGAGGATAGCTTAGATGCTGAGAGGGGCTCTCTAGTGTGTAAAACAGTGTCTGCTGCAGATGGCTCCTTTCTGTGGCACTCATCACTTTGTCTGTGAACACTGGAGCATGTAGCGTTGCTTTTAATTTCCTAAGTTTTGACCCCACTTCTGACCTGTCTTGGAAGCCTAGAAAAATGAGGCCAAGTGTATGTGTGCTGATGTATATACTCTGCCTAGGGACAGTGATGGAGTTAAGGGGTAGACAAGGGGGAAGATTAGGCCTCTCATCTAGGCCACAGATATTGATTAGTGTTTGTTGGGGACAGTGAGAAGGAACACAGATTGACAGATACACAATGGTGGTGTATCAGAGGTCCACTGATCATATCACTATTGTCAAAAGCTTTGTTCTTTCAGTTACCCTTACCTCCCATAAACACACACACACACACACACACACAGACTGTGCACCAAAAAAACCCAAAAAACATTTGCACATGTTAATAACAAGGTGTGTTGTCAAATGCACTGAAATTACAAGCAAAGATGTATTTCCCCGGGGGCACTGGTCACATTGGAGGAACTTTTTTGTGCAGCGTGTTTGTGTGTGTGTGGTTTATGGGAGTGTAACCCTGGGAACACAGGGGGAGGTGGACCCACATTTGGCTATGGGTCAGTTCTGACTGACTCTGTCACTTATTGATTAGTTGCCATGGAGAGTTAGTCAGGTCATCTCTCTTGGAGGTGTGTCCCTGAGGGCCAGGAGCAGTGCCCAGATGATCCTGTGGAGGCTTTGTCTGAGGGGGGTTAGCTTATGTGTGTGTATCTTGTGTACATTGTGTGTACTGTGTGTTTCCTCTCTTTTTTATACTTTTCCATGCACTTCAGGCTTCTTTGCATCATTCTCTTGTGTCAACCTCAACCATATCCCAGAGAAAATCCATCAGTGTTAATGCACACATCTACTCCCGTGGGGCCTGTAATAATAGGGATTGTAAACAAATTGTCCAAATTTATTGAGCTGTGAAATCCCCTTACTAGCCCCTGGATTTGCCCACTCATATGATGCTCTCTCTCATCTCTGGTCTTGTGTTGTCATTATTTCAATCAAACATCAAAATTAGTAAAAGGTACCTCCTTTTATTAATGTTGAAGTAGTAGGTGCAGGAGAGAGGCTCCACCTGCAGTAGCAGAAGACAGCACTAACAGCCCAGCAGGGGAAAGTGAAGGTGGGGGTTTTAACACCTTGTTCGAATAGTTACAAGATTGCAGACCACCGGAAACGAATGTGGCAACATGCTACTGTTTACCTTCATAAGCAAGGTGGAGACAAACAATAAACAGTTCATGACTTGTTGCTATAAATTTTTCCCCCTAGATCAGCTCTTGTAATTTAAATGCTGAACTGTATTGATCAGGCAGTGTCAGTGTCCTTCATCTTGTTTTCATAGCTTTGCCCTTGATTTAACAGTTTTATTCGGCATTTAATTGTTGGGATTGGAGAACGTGCAGACATGGCAATGAGTCACACGGGGCCAAGTAGTTAGACAGTTGTGTAAGTTGTAAACAACCCCCCAGAACACCCTAACTCATTTACATAAAACTGCCATCCATCAGATTTAACACCCCCAGTTTTAGACTTGCCATGATCACTTCAGTTGTTTGCACCAAGTGTAACACTGTTGAATTTTGTTGTAACAGTGTCATCATACTTTCACATGTCAGCAATAACTTTGTATAATGTGTGATGAGTATAATGTTTTCTTAACCGATTCAATGTTTTAAGTAGAGTGTTAAAACATATAGGACTTGATCTTTGCTTAAAGCTGTAAATTATAGTCAGAATGATGCAAAGGTCTTCTCCCTTTAAGAATATGCGCACAAACTTAACCCGAAGCCTGACGATGGGCCCCCACTATCCCTCCCCAATATCACACCTTGGATGCATAAACATGCCTGTGCTCCACACATCACCTCACCCCGGGAGGCCTGCATGGCTTTAGTGCTGCACTGTGACACCAATCAGGGGAGATGGCGGGCTCCTTTGTCATGCAAACACCAATCGCTTCTTGTCTTATTCAAATGTCTGCCCTCTCTCTTTCTCCTCTCCTTCACTCTCGCTCAACCCCTACCCTGCTTCACCCATCAGCCCCAACCCCCCTACCCCCACCTTCAACTCTCTATCTGTCTCTCCCTCTTTCTCAAGTCCAAGTAAATCCTCGCTGAGAGAAGAGGGAGCCTCAAGGCCCTGGGCTGCTGAGGCAGGCCTCTCTCCTGGGGGTCAGCCTATGTCTCAGCGCATGGGGCTGTTTCCAGTCCCGACCAAGTCCATTTCATATTCAAATGTTACAATCAGGCCTCTGACCCACAGGGGGCTCTTTATGGTCGCGGCCCCAGGTCGCAGGGTCAAGATGGTGATTTAATAGCTCAGGCACAGGAAAGGAGCAGGGGAGCCAAAGTGATTTAGGGGATGAATGAGTAATAAAAAAGCATTTCTCCTAAGTTGTCATGTAAATTTCAATCCTTATTCAAAATGAAGCTCCCTCTGCGCTAGAGTCCATCCTCAATGGCTTCTTAGTGGACTTTAGTCATTCAAAATTTAAAAAGTCCATTTTGTGTGTTTACTCTTGACTTGTGGTTGGTGTAAACAGTAGCTGACGGTAATGAGCTCGAGGATTAGGGATGCAGATAAGGACACGTTAAAGAGTCATCATGCTTGTATGGAGCCACTGTGTCTCAGATGTCCTCATCCTGTGGAGTGGCCTGTTATTCCTGTCCCCGAGGGTGTGGTCACAGCTCGGCAGCTCCAGTAACATAGGCAGGATTGTGTGTTCATATATGTTTGTGTGACAGAGAGCAACCTAGAGTGAATGGGTGCCATATTATATGTGTATAGTGGGTAACTCGCACTCAAATCAACTCAACACTTTTTCTACAGGTGGCAGCTGGAGTAAACACTTTGACCTGACACGCCAAGTTGCAGCATATTTGCTGTGTCACTTAAGTGTTTTGTCACTGGGCACAACATGATCATCACTATTTTGTGACTCACATAATGTGTCCTGTCCCGTTGTTTCCTTAACCTGACTCATTTAAACCACATACTCTTCAATGACAAGGCTGCTTTTTTCATTTCCCTTTTACTTCCAAATCTAGATTTGAAACTAGGCCTGTTAATGTCCATCCATGTTCTTACATATTTAAAATGTCAATAGAAATGCAGGAAAGTACAATAAGTGGTTTATTGAGGGAGAATTATTTAAGAGAGATTTAGTAGAAGTTTATATAATAATGTGTCACCTACAGCAACAGGAATTACAGAGAAGAACAAATAATGAATGAATGAATTAAATCTATTTTTGTGTCTTGTTAAAAGAACAACACAATGAAATGCAATCACAATCAAAGTAGAAATTACAACAGTTACTCTATAAATACATAGAGGCTGCATATGTAGATTTAAATTCCCACCTAAACCAATAACCACAGTGACTTTGTACAAATTTGATGTTTGAAATGCTAATTATTACTGAAAGTGAACAAACAAAAGACATATTGTAGATTGATCAATAATCATTGATTTGTAAACTGAAAAGCAATTGTCTCGCATGTTGAAATAAATTCTTCAAATACAATGACTATCCTTTCATGCTGACTTTACATTTCACTCACATTCTCACTTTACCAAATAATTAACTCTTGTTTAATGCAAAACAAAACTAAATTAGCTTGTTTTCTCCGATCATTGTATCAGAATATCTTTAGGTTTTGGGCTGTGAATTGGATAATTAAAGTGGAATCTGGATAATTGTGATGAACATTTCTTACCATATTATGTAATTTTAAAGATCCAACATATAATCAATCTATTAATTCAGATTCAAGCATATTTAAACCATTGCTCTAGATTCCGTAAATACAAATGAAACAGCCTTTGATCTTTACAGAGCAAAAACCAAATTAAATAGTGTGAGTTGTTTGAACATGGAAAAATACATTTTTTAGAAGGTGACATGTACAGATCCTTGATTTCGACTAAATATATTCTATTTTCTTTAATATCAAGTATTTGGTGCTTTACAATATTGTCATTTTATTTATCATTGACCATACAGGAACCTCATAACTGACACACTCAGTTATATTTCTTTTAAGAATTTGAGTACAGATAAATACGTAGCTTCAAACATTAGCAGAGGCCCAGAGCAGTGGGCAACATGGTGAGATGAGGCTGAGGGGCCAATGCAGGGCAAGCCTCAGTGGGCACAGCTGTAGCTCAGAGTCATTACTGCTCCTCTGCTGGTTTAGAAGAAAAGGGCCGCTCCCGCCACATGGACACTCTGCCACGCCTGCACCCTGTCCCCTGCCACACACACACATGCACACACACACACACTCAGGAAGTAGCGCCAGGCAGCACCATTTGCAGTTTGCACTCCTCTCATGTGTGGCAAGGCAGTAGTGCAAAACGGAGAGGTGTTGCAGAGTTGGGACAGCGCTGAGATGGAGGCAGGGGTGAGGGGTTGAGGTTAAACCGGGGTAGGGGGGCTCTGTTTCTTCCTCTCTTATCTCCCGGCTGACCATTCTCTTTCCCATCCCCTCCTCCACCCCACGACACCCTCAACTCCCCTTGCCACCCCCCCTCCCTTTTGTGGCCGGTGCACCTGCAGCCCTTGAGTCTGGGCAATAAAGCTGAAGGATTTGTCTACTGGAGGTTGGAGGAAAAGTGGGGGAAATCATTAGACAGCATGGGAAATACAAAAGCAACAGGTTCAAACTGTGGTTGTTTGATATGGTGCTATGCCATATTCCACAATGATGGGCTTGATGTAATGCAGTTTGACACAGAAGGAGGGAGTTTAAGCAGATTTGTGTCCAGATTTATACCCTGTTTGGGTTAGTGTCACTATGAATCAGTTTGATCAGACACAATATCAGCTCTTAACACTTGGCATGCTTTGCTTCTATTTAGGGGTGTCATGTATATTTAAACACCATGTATGTTAAAAAAAAAACCTCAGCTGTCACAATGCATATATGAAATAATTTATAAATAGTTTACAAAGTTAAAATGATCAATTTGAAAATTTACAGATTTTATTTCAAAATGTGAAATGAACAGTAGCTTCCATAAAGTACTGTTCCTAGTTATATTACATCAACACAAATTGTAACATGAGAAAATGTATGTTGTCTGTTCAGGAAGTCTCACTTACTTTAAAAAATATATTTTCCTATGCACATACTGCTCTTAGTAGATAATTTAAGGAAAGAGCTGATTATATCAATTACTTTTGTATTGTTAAGAAGTTAGTAAAAAAGAGCAAAAACAAATGCCACAGAGAGCTGGACAAAGCGGTTATTGGTCTTTTCACAGGATAACTAAAAAACTCTAACACTGCTAAGTTACTTGTATCTATACCATAACTTTGTATTTTCACTGCCTCATTTAGGTGTCCAAAGTGAAAACGAAGTGATGGAGATACCAGGCAGTTCGGACTATGAAGCTGGTTTAGAATCCCCCTGTGAAGATAAGTGTGCTCCAAAAGTAAAAAAAATGTTCAACCAAAGTGAAAATCGTGGTTCAGTGTAATGAGAATGTATAGTAAAATTGTTCTCATATATGTCTCTGTTCAATTCCCCACCTGTTGTAATGTTATGTTCAGTCATGTAGAACTTTTCTCTCACCCGCTGTATGCCAGACCCCCCACATTGTAAATCGGCGCAAAGGGAAAAAAGATTCAGCTCTTTCAGAGTGTGACCATGAAGGCAGAGGAAATCACTCTAAACGGTCTTAATTCTGCCATTAGATGAGAGGGAGCGCTGTGGGGATTGGCTGGCCCTATGCTCCATATTCACAGAAGCAGGATGAGGCTGAGAAGCCTGCTGAGAAAATGGTGTCGTAATCAGGAGCCGGCAGTTCTGCCTGATCAGGTACACTAGCCCGTCTTCTTGTTTCCTCAAATCCCTCCCCCTCCTCTTTGCCCCCCTTCCCCTCATTTCTCTTCTCTTCCCTTTCCCTGTAAGGAGATCCTAATAAGAGTTTGGATGTACTGAGCTCCTCTTATGTGAGGACCTGGCAGGAGAGAACAGAGATGAGGCCTGACGTGGGGGTTGAAGCTCGAGGTATGGAGTTGTGATGGTGGGATGGTGGGGGGCTTGTTTTTTTGTTCCCACATTTGATTATTCAGGTTGGCTGAACTAAACTAAACCCATAAAATTCGTATCCCCTCTGGGGAACATTTGCATATATTTCAGTAACCCCCTCCCTCACATCCCAATTCTCCTTTTTTTCTCAGAAAGTGAAAGAGAGGGTGAAGCAACCAGGCCTGTCTAGGCTTTAAGATGTCACCGTGGTGTGAAATATGGGCGAACAAGCAAGGTCTTTGAAACTAAAACGAACCCCCCACCAGCCTGTGAGCTGCTACTACACACACACACACACACACGCACACACACACACACACACACACACACATACACGTACAGTCCCACTCATCCTATTGCACTTTACTTGTTGCAGTACTCGAGTAGGAATTCAATTTCATGTCACTGAGTAGTTTTTTCTCACCTTTATGCACCTGAGATACAATCAGGTAACACATGAGTACCGTGCACTGTAGTATTTGTTGTAGCATTAAGAAAGAGTGATAACTGTACACATTATAAACTGCTCCTGTTAAACTTGAGGATGATTCTGTGTATATATATTAAATATACACAGGGGAATGTTCAGGCTTATTTTTAGATATTTAGATATATTTCAACTGTTAGTCACTTGTCCATGTGCAGCTATTTACTAAATAACATACGCCATGACATGTCAGACTGCCATTATATCATCGGGGCAAACTGCTGGAGGCCAGGAAGAGATCCAAATCTTTGATAAACATGTCAAAGCAGTAAAGCCTGGACTTGTAATTATGCCAATTTTACTCTTACTGTTGTCGATGTAGGGGATTAATTTTCAGACAAAAATGTTCTAAAGCCAGGTCTTAAAATTCCATTTAGGATGTGTGCCCCGCAGCATAAAGATGAAGGGAACACACATGTAGCTGGGCACCCAGAGAAACAAGTGGGGTGAAGGCAGGGCTCCACATCGCCAGTCAGCCATAAGAGACACCTGTTCGTTTGTTTGGCTCATGAAGTCGAGGTTTTGTTGTTCACCGTGCCAACCAGGCCTCGCTGGCACTAGTTTTGGCCATCTGTATGGATGGGTGAAGTTAGACGATGGTCTTTGGAAAAGTGGAGGAAGGGGTGGGGGAGTTGATACTTGATGGCATTTTGGTCACATGGGTGAGTTGCTGTCATCCTTTAACCCTCCCCCCCGGACCCCTTTCCCTCCCCCTCCCGTGCCCACTCCGCAGTGCACAGGCAGAATGCAGTGTCAGGAGGGTGAGCACTGAGTGCCCATTGTGTGTGCTAACCAAAGCGGAATGCCCGGGTGACAAAAGGGGGAGGAGTGGGCTCAGGGCACACAAAGCCAGGGGGAGGAGAGGGATGGGAGGAGGATGAGGGGAGGGAAGGAGAGGGGGGCAAACTGCTGGGGGCTAAATAGACCCACTCAGCCCCAAAAACTCTAAGCACCCTAAAAATCTTCTCCCCCCCCCCCCCCCCCCCCACTGCCTTCTCACCCTCAGGAGGCCTTCCTGCCCCTGCACTGGGTTGTACAGTGCACATGCTGCTGGAAATTTCCCGTTTGTTCCCAGCAGCGAGAAAGAGGAGAATGCACTACTGAACTTATTAGGTGTTGGCTTAGGTTTTATGAGTCATGCCGCCAAGGTCTAAAACAGGATGTATTTGCCCACAGTAGTCATGGTTTTCAATCTCTGTCATCAGTCACGGCTGTCCTGTAAGCCACATTTATCACTGTGTGGGGTTTACAAAACAGAATTCTTCTCTAATTGCAAGCATCATTAAACCTAATAGTAACTTTTGTTTTTATGCTGAAATCCACTTTCAAAGTTGCACGGCCAGAATTCAGTTACATAAAGTCTGATTGCTATGTGACATTGTATCTGTGTTAGGTGGAAGGGTGTGCATGGTTGGGGGGGTAGGTGGAGGGCACATGTACTCACCTGCCTCTACTAGAAGCTCAAAGTAATATCAACTGTGCTGCATTGCATATGAAATCCGGGTTCTCAACCCCCACACAGGACCTGCGGCAGCAGTGCGGCCACAGGAGACAAACCCTGAATTAACGTCTTCTGAAAACCAGTATATCTCCTACAGGTGCAAGTAGCAGCAGATCCACTTTAAACACAAACCTTCCAGGACCTTGAAACATTTAAATCTGTGTGTCAGGCTTTGAATATCTGTCCATGGATGTAGGTCTGATGCCCATACATGAACAATGACTTGCATATGAAAAAGAACCTACATTTAAATCATAAATATCCCTCAGCCGTGTGTTTACATGAATTTAGAGTTATTAATTATCAGAGATTATACTCCAAAACTAAGAGAATTAAAATAAAACAAAAATATATAAATGTCTTCCCTGCTGAGCTCATATAATATCATTATATATTGCCCATACCTCTGTTTTGTGGCTTTTTGTATGTTTTTTAATTTTTTAAAAACTTAAAATGAAATTATTATACATATTATATCATATACATATTATTATACAATATTAAAACAACATAGTAACAGCAATCTGTGAAGCCTTTAACATAAAGACATTCAGAAGCTAATATGTGAATTCAGATGGTTTTGTCACACTGGGTTTTGCTCATTTTAGTGAGAACTGGACCAGTGATTATCTGCTGTCAGCTACAGCTAATTTGTAAGAATAAGGGGTTTGACTGTTCTCCAGCTGTCTGTGCAGAGCAACAGCAGCAGCATGTTGGACTTCTGGCATGTTTGAAAAATCTTTATAATGGTAATAATTCATTCATATGATGATATATGTAAGTACTTTAACTCAGTAACTCTCAATACAAGTGGATCAGAATCAAAACAACTAGTAGCTTTAATCTGGGAAGTCCAAGTCAAGCACCATCAGAAGTGTCATTAACGGCGTCATTCCTTCAAAACAAAATGAACAAGACCTGGAAGAGAAATAACACATCTTTCATGCTATAGTAATCTCTTGATATTATAATATTAGTTCACCGTTCAAAGATACTGATATATACTGTTATAGAAAGTAATAAACTTGGTACAAAAGATATAAGCTAAGATAAAAAACAAACAAAATTTCCCCAAATGTTTTGTGTAGTGACAATGTCTATCTAGACAATGTAGAATATGTAAAGAAAAAAACCCCAGTGTGGTGTGTTTGTGTTGTAATTACATAAGCATGTGTCAAGATAACAAATATTGATATAAGTAATAATTTATTTAATTCAATTCAACTTTATTTATAAAGCACCAATTTACAGCAAAGTCATCTTAAGGCACTTACCATAATAAAGTGCCTTGAGACCAGGTACCTGATTATTGCTATGACAAGTAGCATGGCATCACTTTATTACATATTTTTCCCACTTATGGCTCAATGCACTGAAAATAATAATAAATAAATTGATGTATTGTAACCAAAAATGATCTAATGCACCCCCTAAGAGTGGATGCTTCCAGTTGCACTGAAGCTACTTTGGTCACTTTGAAGCAACCTTTCATCTTTTGAGGTCCTTCCTTTTTCCCAAAATGATGACCAAGCAGATCAAAGGGGATGCTCCAAAAAACTCTTGATGGTGACCTCCCCACCTCCCTGCTCCTATCTCCCACTCTACTCATATGCACACTTAACATATGAACTCCCCCTTCTTTCATTCAATCCTCGCTGTTTCCCGCCGTATTTACATACGCTACTGCAGGGCAAAGGTAGTTTTCTATTTGTTTTGGTTTATGTGTTGGTGGTGAAATGCAGAGGGTCAAATGCAAGCCCAGGGGGCACGTTTAGGGAACAAAGTAAACCTGGTAAAGTCAATCACAATTGCTTTCTGACTGATAGAAAGTTTTAATGTTTTTATGACTGTGTGTGTGAGGGTGTACATGTCTGCATGTCTGCTCATGCATGTATGCACATCAGGGCATGACTGTCAGGTGAGTTTGCGCTGTCTGTGCTGGTGCAGCTTCTCCATCAGTGCTGACCCAGGCAGCCATCATTGTTCTCAGGCTGTAAATCACCCTGCTGCAATCAGGGCCCCGATCTAGACTTCTTTGAGCCCTCTCCACTCCAGATGATTCCCCTCCTGATTGGCCTAACTGGACTCCTGTCTAAGGTGGCAGATTAGCATGAATTGTTTTTCCCCCTGGCATACAGATTGAGCCGTGTTAGCATTCACACTTCCACACAGTGCACCAGGGATTTGTAAAGGATCCAAACTACAGAGGAAAACCAGACGTCTGTAAAGGTCTGATAACTTAGAGGAGCAGATGAAATGCAGGTTGTGGACAAAATGACAGGGACAAAATAATACTTCAGTTATTTCATACTGTTTCAGAGGGTGATGATTTCATAATTAATGTTTCTGAAGCCTTTGTTCTTTGCATCAAAATGCATCAAGGTATTTTCCTCAGTATGTAATGCATTCATTAAAAAAAACAATAAATAAAATGCATTTAGATTAGACACTTGTTTAATTAGTCTCAATAGTGGGATGTTGTCAGATGTAAATGCAAGGATTCTATGTGGTTTTAACTGGTAAATGCTAAATGGTGTATAGCGCTTTTATCCAAAGCACTTTACAACATTGCTTCTCATTCACCTATTCACACAAGATGCTCACCTGACCCACCGGGAGCAACTTTGGGTAGAGTGTCTTGCCCAAGGACATTTTGACACGTAGCCAGGAGGGACTTACCAACTGAACTACAGCTGCCCCTCTAAGGGGAAAGCCTAGGGGTCTTTTGCTCTCGCATTGATGGGCCATTAGCCTGAGGATCTTATCAACAACAATTGGGAAGGTAAGCTCATTGCCTCCTATGGAGAGATCCACGTTTATCTATGCAATTGTTATGTGAATGACATTTGGTCTATGATGTGATACCATGTGCAGTTTGGAAATTAGAAATGTATGTTTTGGTTTGGACCAGGACTTAGTTTGTTATATTACAAACACGTTAAACAGCTTAAATAGGAGCTGGTGCAGTGTTTTAGGGTCTCTCATACACACACACTGTCTCTCTCGTTCTCTCTCTCACACACATACACATAAACACACACACTGCAGCCCGTAACTGGTTGAGTTATGTAGTCATGGAGACGGTCATTGTGTAGGCCTCATGACATCACAGTGATTCCAGGCTGTGTGTGTTCAGTGATCACGAGAATCATAGGTATAGGTACTGCATAGGCACATTAAGTACACCACAGCCTGACATCCTCAGAAATGTAACCACAAATTGTGGCCACACAGACCCAAACAACTGTCCATATCCTTCTGCTGCAATGGGATTATCTCCACTGACGTGTGCTCTCTCTTCTGTGTTGGAGTCATTTCAGTGAAAGCAACTACCGTTCAATATGTATTAACTCCAGCAATGTTTGTAGATGTATAAAGGCTCGGATTGTCGTGGGCCACTTGTGTAGCCTACAGTGTAGATTCAACAAAGATTTAAGATTTACAAAGAACACACAAACACTTCTAAGAACATGCAGCAACTTACATCAAAAACTGACATTGTGTTAGGGGAACTGCAACAACCAGTAAGATCTGTGTCCAGGGACCATTCTATTTCCAACCTAATAAGTTTTTTTAATTGAGGACTACCAAGTAAATTATATTATATTGTTGCCAAAAAAGGGGCAATGGAGTAAAAATAAAACTTTATAAAACTATTGGAAACAGGTTGAAAGAATCTCATTGTACTGCGATTTTTAAAAAATAACCTTCAAGGCCTTCGTTTAGGAGTATAATATCAAACGTTACAAAATAAAAGTCACAAAATGGTTAGAAACTATGTATGTTAAAAAAACTCACATACAGTATATGAAAAAAAAATTGCTAAACATTGCACTCTGATAGCAGAATATTAGACAGCTGAATTAAACCAAAAGCGACAGAGGATGCTCAATGCAAAATCTGACAATACAAGTTGTTAGTCAGACTAAGATTATCAAGAGGAATTCTGCAAGGAAAGAGGCAGACAGAGATCGGGTGTGGGGGGGTTAAAGAAATTGCCTCTGGTGTACATATTCTCATGTCTGATAATACCGCCCCATGTGTCTGAACGAGGCTCTCTGACATGGGAGTAATGGTAATTATGGTGATTTACGACTAGTTCTTCCAGTTGGTACCATTATATCACATGGACTGGATGTTTTTCAAGGAAAGGAGCTGAGTGGCTCATAATAATTATCTGTAATAACAAAGGCTTTGCTTTGATTTAGATGAACTGTACATTATTTGTTAACTTGGCCCGAGCAGTTTTGTGTGTGGGTCTGTCTTTTCTTTGCACGATAAAGGCGAGTTTCTCAGGCTTGAGCGTGTTTGCTCTAGTGTTTGCCTGTGTAGTATGTGCTCAGGTATTATGCATGTGTTTGCTTACCGTGTGGGTGTTTACCTCGCTGGGTGGGGCGAGGGGTCCAGAGGGGTGGATGGGTAAGGAGGTGGGTGGTGGTGCTTGGACATCAGCTCGCAGGAAGCTTTTGGTGCTCCGGAAACCTGAGCCTGCTAAGACAATGAGGGGAACACGTGAGACTCTGGCACATGGTGACTAAGGTTACCACTTCACTCTGCCTCACTCTGAACTTTTGGCCTTAGGAGCAAACCCTCCCCACCCTCATGACTCGTATGCTACTCCACCTGCCTTCTTGCTCTCTGTTCACCCTTGAGTTTGTCCTTCCCTTTATCTAGCATTATTGTAAGCATATTTTTCCAAATCATTTGTGGCTGACAGGTTTGTGTCCTCCCTCCTGAAACTCCATATTGCAGGTGCCTATACAGTTCTGCCCCCTGCTCATACTCCGTCACTGTGTTACAGGCCATTATGAAAAATGATCTAAGTGATTTGCTCTCCGACAGAACACCTCCGTTTTTGGTACGATTGTGTGTTTGCTGTCTGTCTCTCCAGACAAAAGACAGGCTGGGGCCTCGCCATCAGATTTCCATCCATCTATAGGTGAACTCCTTCCACCAGCCAGGCAAACCTGACTTTCAAGTCTCCCACCCACACCTATTGGACTGCTGTCCTCTCACCTGTGCAAATATGAAAGAGAGAAAGATGGAGAGAGGGAGGGTGGAAATGAGTGAAATAGAAAGATATCCAGACCTTTGGTTACTGGGTGGGGCGCAGAAAAGAATACAGCACAGCTGAGCAAACCTCCATAGCCATGGGACTTCACCTGTACACTCTCCACTTTTCTCCTCTCTGTTTTCTCTGCTAATCCATTCTCTCTTTCTGTAAATGGCCCCACAGCCATAGCGGGTTATGGTATTCTTTTATGGCCACTGAATAGAGATTTCCTTTGAGGTTATGGAGTTGATACACTCTCCGACGTCACTTTTGTGCTGTGGTCGCACACAAGGTAGAATGATTCACTGCCTTAGGGGACATCTTTAGAAGTGTTCCCATATAGGTGTAGGTATTATGTGGATATTATTCAGGAAATCCTTTTAGAACAATATCCACAGCAGAGGTTTGGCTTAATTGGGAAATGTAGCCTGCAATTACAATCACATACTCTACTAAACCAGCCTGATGAGTAACTCCCCCAGCTGTTGGTGTGGATAGTAGCATGTTTATTTTATAGGAACATGAAACTGAAAGTCTGGAAGCTTAATTAAAATAAAAGCTGAGCTGTGTGAAGAATTAAAAGCTAACTTAAATGTTAAAATCAGCACCACGGGTAGCCTACGTTTTGTACACATTCCTGAAATGCGTGACTGCTGAAATACAATGTGTTCATCAACAGTGTTGTGCTTGGCTGAGAAGGCAAAGCAAAACAATGACACCCAGCACGCTTGCTCTTTGCTGTGTACGATATGAATCTGAACAGAGTCGTAAGGACAAAATTTTGAAGCTGTCTCGAGTGGAAACTTTTACCATCCAACTGGATGCGAACAAGAAGTACATACTATATCTGTAGACATATAGGAACTCACTTTTGGTAGTGCAGGTGTAAATTAACTTGGAGCAGTATACGTTTAGCGGCCTCCCTGTTCAGCATGTTAATTTCCCAGTTCAAAAATGGGACACAATAATAAGTCGGGAGGACCTGTATTTGGTTTGATGTTGCTGGGAGCATTTAGTGATGGTGTGGTAGAAGTGAAGCATATCACACGAAGGCAGGCAGAGTCTCTCACACCTATTTTCTTTCTGTCTCTCTCCCCTCTGTCCCTCCATCTCTCTCTCTCTCTCTCCTCTGCAGGTTTGGGCCTGAAAGACGTGCCAGACCTGCTGCCAAAGCATCGGCCTCCACCTCACCCTGCAGACATGGATGAACACACACATGCATACACACATAAACATGCACCCATGGTAAAAAAACTAAAATCTGTGTGTGTTTTCTAGCATGTATGGATACTTTGCTTTCTCATATTTCCATACTTTCAACATGCATATATGCCCCAGCTTCTTTTATATGCATGCACACATTCTCCCCTTCTCTACATCTCCTTTATCTCTATATGTGACGATGAAGTGGTCACACACTCTCATGCCATGTGACACACCAGACAAGTTCAAGTCACATTCACACGGTCTTCCTCCAAACAAACATAAATACTCACATGCATTCGAATTGTCAGTTGTATCTCAGGCATGCCCTATTTTTAAAACTTGTAAGCACACCTACACACATTCTCCCATGATTGGGCACACCCACTGTGGCTAAAGTCATGCTATGAGACTCACCTTGTCTTGGAGAACACTATAGACAGTTGCAAAGAGGGGAAGATTTGTCAAATAAAGTAAACCTTGACACCTGACACTAGTGGTCTCTCTTTAAAGTTGTTTGCACCACCGCCCCCATACTTGATTGCATGGCACCTAGCCTACTGATTATTGCATGCTTGGAGCGAGGCTGGTAATTGCACGGTACATACCTGTTCGGGGTGTAAGTCTATCCGCTGAACATGGGGCCCCTCTGTTACATGGCTCAAGTTATTGTTGTAAGTGAGAAAAGAAGCCATCTATCTGTCATTCAATGTCATGTCACCATGTCCCACAGTTGTAAAAGACCAATCACAGAAGGGTACATACAGACAAGTAACATTACCACATTTACTAGTTACCGTGTGCCATCAGAACAATTCAGTAATGCTTGACATTGAGTCTACCAGTATTTGAACTTGAAGGATGGCATACTTTTTCCCTGAAGGTTTTCCCTTATTTGTAGTGTTGTGCGATGGTTGGTCAAAATTTTCCGGTAGGTGTTTAGTTTGATTGATTGCTCAATGATGCATAGTCTTTCTCAATGACAGTTCATCTGATCATGTGACTTATATGACCTTAAATGTGCTATCTTTGTATTAAGTGGTTTATGCAGTACAACCCTACTATAATATCATTTTCTACACTGTAAATCAATACAAGTTCATTTAACTTGAAACTGTTAGTTCCCTTATTTCCTAAAAAACATAATTTAACATTGAATAGTTAGTTTGGCAACAAGATATCTTCGTTTGACATCCAGTAACTTAGTTATTTCCTAAGTGTCTGCGGCTCACAGCTGTCTTCAACCTGAAAGTTGATCATAGTTACTATTATTTTTATTATAACAAAAAGAACGAAAGTCAGCACAGTTTGCATGTTTACACCAAGTTAGCAACATAAGCCTAGTTGATTCTATAAATTTCTTTATAAAATTTTAAGTGTGTGTAAATATTGACGGTCTGTTCTTGCTGACAGTCTGATCAAGTCCTGATTCAGGTAAGTCTGAAATTCCGGTACTTGAGGTAGAGTTGCAGAAAATGATTGTTACTCTTACTGTACTGACCCACAGATGTAAATAAACTTTACTCACTTTTTCTACTGAATCATTGGTCAGTTGAGCAGCCTTTGTGACTGCTTCCACTAGTCACTTATGTGTTTTCTTCTTGCAAAATCAGAATTAACTGGACTTGCTCAGCATTTTTATATATTCCACTGAGCATATTTGGATGTTAATTGCTCAATTATACCATGCATTTGACTTGTTTGGAAACATGTGAGTTTGTCATGTTTCTTCACTCATTTATTCATTTTTTTCGTTTCTTTAATTTGTCACCTGTCTGTTCAGATTTGCACTGTAGGCTTCAATCAGCTGGTGTTTTTGAAAAGGTCTCAAATGACCAGTATTTGTTGCTCTCAGGGCCTTAAGATAACACGTAGCATGAGAATTGGCCCTTTAAGAGTTAAGTCATGATGGTTTTCAACACTCATTTAGCATGTGAATCAGTGCACAGCTCTTAAACCTGTGGTTATTTTCCTGACATCTGAGTGAGTCAGGCTCTGTGCATGTGTTTGGAGTATGGTGATGTCTGTGGCAGTACAATATTTAGTCTGTAACCACAAAAGAATTACAAATATCACATTGAAAGATTTTTTTGTGTTATTTCGGGTGGTTAATTTGACCAATATTATTCTGTATCTTAATCTAACAACAGACACATTGCAGGTATTTTCTTTCCATAATTAAATCTGTATCCAGTCTGTCGGTCATAATACAGTTGCAAATGTGCTTACATTCTACTATATATATATCCTTCTGTAGTCGCTAAATGTATTAGCTGTGTTTTACATTTTTGACTTTGATTTATTCAAAATAACAAATTCTTACCAACAAATTCTAAATAAATCACAGTGAGAATGTGTGCAGAAAGGCAAAGTTTTTATTAGCATTGTTCAAAAGTAGGGACAAGTAGAAAAGGCAAGTAGAAATAAATGAAGGCTCACAGAGAGATCAATGTAATTTTGGTGTATTTACATGTTCCAGGGAGAAGCAAACTGGAATGAGGAGTGGCCACAGACGTTTGTCACACAAGTTCTTTCTGAAAACATACTTGCTTTGTGGTGCATTATCAGCGACGTTTCCAAACAACTAAGTATGTTACTCCAATATTTCACATACAGTATTGGTGCACAAGTACAATTTAGGGGTATTCTATCTTATATTACAATTTGCCGATAAATATAGAATTCTTTTCCATCACATTTATTTAACTCTTTTAGTTAGTAGTTATTTTGCACATACAGATTTAAAAAACAGAATTGAATCATCCTACAAATTATAATGTATTATCGTGGATTCACCACCTGGCAGGATGTGAAGTGGTTAAACTAGGCTTAACCAGTTGTGCTGTTGTTGTCCCACACCCAGTCTCTAATTAACTTGTTGATATCAATGCCAAAATGCAGAAAGGGCCATTTTAATTTGATTGCTTGTTAGTTTTATGGTATTTACAGGTTGAAAAAAGAAAACAAATTGTATGTAGATGGATATAATGACACTATATAGGTGCCACATCTGGATATTAGAGGTGACAGTAGAAATAGTAAAGAAATATCTCACATATGAGCTTTTAATAGACCATTTGGTTAGTCTTAAAAAAGAAGATCCATTTAAACGTGTGGCCACTGCCCCCCCCTCTTTTTTTGCTGTTGTGTTGGTTCAGAGTTGCTGGTTGTTGTCATTGCTAACCGCAGGCCTGTGGCTCTTCCTTGCTGACATTAACAGGAGTTAAAACATGTAAATCTCCAGGAGACCTCTTTCCTTCCCACTAATTCCTCGTGGTAGGTTGTCTCAGGGGAGATTTAGAAGGCCAGCAGGGCTGCTTCAGTGTAAGAGAATGTTTTCCTGAGTTTGTGTTAACCAGTGTGGTGAGTGTTAAGGACCACAGGGAATGACTGTGGGTCATGGCCTTAGGCTAGGTGTATGACCACGGACCACAAGCAGGTAACACCATATGGGGTTTCCATGCTTAGTTATGTGTGTAAGTGTGTGTGGTTTTACAGTCCTGGTGGGAAAAATGCACAACCAAAGCCTAAATTAAGAAGAAAGAACACCCAGAGGTCAAAACTTCAAATGTGACTCCTCTTCCCCTCTCAGTCACTGCTCAGTATTTCAGGGCAAGTGTCACATCTGATCCACTCTGTTAATTCTACCTAAATGCTTACAGACTAATGAAAGGAAACTGGGTTTGCTCATCCTTTCAGCCTACATTAGTGTAACATAACACCCAGCCCCTGCAAACTCATCTATCTATTTATCTACCTGAGAGTTTGTGCCTCAACCTGTGTCCTAAAACAAATATATAAAATCACTGTTGGTTCCCAACACTGTTCAAACAACTTTGCAGAGTTGGGACCGGCAGGGGATCATGTCCTCTGTTTACTAGCACCCACTAGTGGTTCAAATCAGGACTGTGGAAGATGACCCCAGAGCTGATTAGTGTGTTCAGTTTTTGTGATGTATTTACTAACTAAAAACAAGAAAGGGATACATTTCTTGTTTTACTGGTATCCATTTAAGTTACAAACAGAATACTTTAGCATTCACATAAACCTGAGGTCCAGGTTTTTTATTACCACAAATAAAATAATGAGGGAAGCCAGAAACACAGTGTTTGAGTGTGAAAACTGTGTGAAAATACTTTTTACTTTCTTCACATAGCTGTCCTCTTTGTGAATTCATGTTGTTGTAGTGTTGAAGTGAATCACTCAGCAGTTCCTGTGATCCCCTCTATAGCGCTGAATCTCCAGTGACAGTGTTTACTGATAATTGAGTAATTACCTGTAAAAGATAGCACCCCCCGTGGTTCTGTTCAGGCGTAATCTTTCCAGTCTGTACGGATCAAGTTTTAGTTTGGGAAGAAGCTTAAAACAACAGTTTAGCGCTACTTGCTTTGTAAATGTGTGTGAGAGAGCTACATTCTGTATGCATAACCTCTCAGTAAAAGTCACTAATAGGAAAAAAGAAAAGTGTTTAAAACCTAATTTGCCTGATCTGACTAGATAAAGGTTGCACATGTAAAACTGCACAAAATCGGAGAATGGTAATTTGACATTCCTTTGTGAGTTTCACAATCCCACAGTGAATGGAAAGTTGTAACAGGCACTTTGTGCATACACTAGTGGCCTCACCCACAATGGCACTTGAAAGACAAACAGCAGTGCATGCTGCTGGCCAGAGCTACACAGCAGTGAAAGTGGTCGTTCTTTCTGAGTTACGGCAGCCAAAGTTCAGCATAATGTCCATGTCATTACAGTGCAAAGAAACCTTTGTAAATCAGCCCTGTTCTCTTCTTTTCTTTTGCTTAAAATTTTAAGTTGCTCTTTCTTTCTTTCTTTCTTTCTTTCTTTCTTTCTTTCTTTCTTTCTTTCTTTCTTTCTTTCTTTCTTTCTTTCTTTCTTTCTTTCTTTCTTTCTTTCTTTCTTTCTTTCTTTCTTTCTTTCTTTCTTTCTTTCTTTCTTTCTTTCGTTCTTTCTTTCTTTCTTTCAAGGATAGATTCACAGTAGTTGAAATATGTCTTACAAACAGCGTTAGGTTCCATGTACATTGATATTTAGCTCCATTGAATAAATGGTAATTCATAGTGGTCATCATGGGATCTCTTTTTAACATGCTTTAAGGTATGGGAATGTTTGTACTAAAATCAAATCTGTTTAAATATATTTAACTCATACTGCTAAAGGAGGGGATCTTTTCACAGCTAATATGAGCACGAGCAATAATTGAATCAAGCAAAACCTGTTCCACAGTTCATATAGGCCAGTTACTATTGTTTGAAAAATGCTTGAAAATTTGTCTTTAATAAAACAGCTGCTCATCATACTCCCTCCTCATCTCTGTACCAATCACTTCACTTATCTAACCTGTTTTTATTTCCTCTGTCCTTCAACCCCCAAACTGGGCCTCAAACCAGAAATGAGTGGTACAGCCTGGAATATTCAGTTACGGATGCATTTCCATTCGATTGTCCTAAAAGGGGACAAGAAGAAGTAAGCGATATGACTTGAGGGGATCATATTAATGTAATGCACACACACAGAATAATGCCACAGGATTTCCATTCCATTCCCATTAGAAACCACACCCAGGAGGACAGGTAACAGGAGAACGCCTTTCACAGGGTCAGATTGGATTAGGTGGGAAAAACGGGCAAGAATGCTTTGTGATTCATTTCAGCTCTTCATATCTATCGGTGCTTCCTTTCTCTTTTAATTTAACACTAATTCATTCTCTTACAGACAAGAAGCTGATCTATTTTAATTCTGGTATTGGCTGATAATTTGAAATGCCTCATGCATGCCATGTGCCCAAGCTGATCAGCCAGTTTCTCTTTTTTCTTCCTCCAGTGTTTGCCTGAGTGTTGGCTCTCTGAAAGGGACAGTAATATGCACTGATGTAATGTGTGAGATAAGGATCTTTTGTGGGTGCGTTATAAATTGTCACCGTAATGCGAGTGTGCAGGAGTTGGGTTAAGGGGAGGAGGAGGGACTGACAGGAGGGGTGGGTAGATCAAGCAGTGTCACTGGAATCCACAGTGTTGTGAGAGCCCCATACCTTTCAGCTTCATTAAACCAATTTCACGCCGAGGTGAGCTAAGAGAGGAAGCTCTGAATCTCAGCAGAGGCAACAATGGTGCATTGAAGGGATGAGGCGAAAGTAAATTAGGTACCACTTCACAGACGGCAAATTAAAATCTGAAAGTTGGATAGGAAAAGTTGAGGGTAAATGATTATGTCTTTATTGTGCCCTCCTTCCTCAATCTAGAAAACCCTCCCTTCCTTTTAGCAACCACCTTTGCCTCCCCACCACCACATCCCACCAACCCCACAACCCAATCCTCTAAGAAAAAATAATGACCTATTTCTTGTCTGGTAATTGGTTTCTAAGATGCTCCCACTCAAAGACCTGATCTCCAATAGCAAGCTGCTTATGACTGTCCTTTCAGCCACTTAATTTGTTTGAGCTTATCAGTAAGATTTCATATCCAGGAAAATCATATAAATTAAACATGAATGTAGGACTTATTTCTGTGCAATCATTGGCCTCCCATGGCCATTGAGTTCCTTTATCAGACTTGGGTCTCTGTGTTTGTCAGTCAAACTGATGTAAAGGTTTCAACAAACCAGATTACTGCCTTACACTTGAGAAGTACTTAGTAAAATATCACTGGATAAATACTGTTTTTCAAGCCCTTAAATGCAAGTTCAAACTTGGTTTGTCTTTGCTATTTGCCCAGAATTTGCATGAACTGACTAAACAAAAATGTTCGAAAGGACATTTTTGGAAAAGATTATTTTTATATAAGTGGTGCAGAAGTAGTGAGATATTTTACTCACTTTATCTTTTTCCAAGTCATATCAAGGTGGAAATACCACATGCTAAAGTACTTACATCCCCTCACCAAGAAAAATGTCTTTTTCTATTCCGTTACATTGTTGTATTTTACTGTATTATATTATTATTGGTATTGCCTTTTTTTTACATCTAGATAATTACATTACATTAATTACATTATTCTAATTACATTTTTTACAAGTTTTGTAAGGCACATTCAATCATTATCTACAAAGGAACTGGTGTCAAAGAAATGTTCTTGAATAAAAAGGACAGCATTGCTCTTTGCAATGTAGGGACACAGATGCACAAAATTGTCAAACAGTGTTTTAAAAGTGTACTTCAATTTCAGTATGTGAGTACATGTGCTCAGTTGTTTCCCCTACTGTCATTTTTATTGTTTGATTGCTTCAATACTAATTACACTTACAGTCGTGTGTTGTAAGGACCAAACCAAAGTTGTGTTGTACACTGGGACGACACATTATATGGTTCTGGGGACCCTCAGTATGTGTGCATGTGTCGGTTTTAATGTATTTGCTTACCTTAATGTAAATGTTCATATGGATGTATGCTAGAAGTATGTGGGCGATCTGCTGTGGGTGCTGTACAGGGCTCTCTTGCTGCCTGCTGGGGTCACCCTGGGAGCCATGGGGGCCCCGCACAATGCCCTGGCAGCAGTGTAGCTTTTACTAGGCCTCGCGCCGCTGGCTTTATGAGAGCCAGACAGACGGATCCCCTTCAGACCATAAAGCCATCAACAAGGGAACAAAGGGGGCAGGTGCTGAGGGCTGCATTGAGAGCTCACCTGCACCCAGCGGGGGAACACACTGTGTCCAGCCAAGCCAAGAGGCCCTCCACATTCACATCCCCACTTACCAGGCACTAACAGGCTAGTGTGGATCTGCCACCAGAAAGAAACCATTTGTCTTTACAGACAGAAGCAGATCCTCAGTACATAGTATACATGATGACATACATGTACTGCATATGTGGTGTTAAATGATTTTGTTCAATGAATGTTGGCCGCTGTTAGAGGCAAAACAGGCTACAACAGGTTGCTGCTAAACTCTATAATTATCATCATTTGACAGGTAACGAGAGTGAGGGCTTTGGGAGCCAGCCAATTAGGATTGCTTTCCAGAATTTTTTTAAAGAGATCGTTTTAGAGGAAGTCAGATATCAGGTGTTTATGTGTGTCATGGGGGGTTTAGCAGGGATTTACATAATAAGAACATTGAAATAGAATGGGAGAGGCCGAGGTGAGGAATTAGAAGGACATGTAGGGAATCAACCAACCAGAGACCTCAAAGGAGAGGCAGATGGCAAAGCTTAGCAGCAGCCCAAAACCCAGCCACAGGTAGGCATGGTGTCAGGCAGGCAGGCAGGCAGGCAGGCAGGCAGGCTGTCAGCGGAGGCAGACTATGAGCTGCTGCCCTGACTGAAGTGACAGATGTGTGGTGAATCTTTAACTCTGCTACTGCCCCACTGTCACTACATCTGTCCCTGCACTCCACAAAGTTCGCTTAGCCCCCTCCTGTGAGAAAGAGGCAGATATAAAAGAGAGCTATCACTGGACTTATTGATTAGTCCAGGCTGCCGTGGCTGGCTTCATTTAATGACCTCTCGGACTCATTATTGAAAAGTTATTGTCTTTGCGATTAGTTCGCACTTTCCCCCTACCATATGGGAATCCTCCTGTTGCAACTTCAAGGGTGAAATTCATAATGTGCTTTAGGTGAACAAAAGTACACTTGTTGACTCATGTGACAGCATGTCTGACTATTTTGATTTTTGTTTACATATCTAATCTGCTTTATAAAAACAATTAGGTCATGTTGGGGGACATGTTTAACAACAATAAAAGAACAAGAGGCCAGCATATGCTCACAACTGAAACAGAAAAATCCTTTGATTGTCTCCATTTAAATCCTACTATTGAAAAACATATCACTGAGAGTATAAATGATACATCCCACTTTATTCTCATTTATACATTCTATCTAATCTCCTCAGATGGCCAAAATGGCATGGACAGTGTCCCTCTCTCTTTCCCCACTCAGCCATGGCACTGCCGAGAGATGGTTTATTTTAATTCGAAATTAGCAAAACAAAACAAGAGCAAGAGGATCCCTGAATGGGGCCCCTTTCTCCGGGAGCTCCTGTGCCGTTGAATAATGCATATGGGAGAAAGTAAACAGCAGCCGTGGGCCTTGCTGGGGGAACAATGGGCCGCACACAGCCCAACCAGGGCGCCTGATTTTATTACTGGCCTGTCAATCCCCCCAGCCTGGGAACTATAGGACCTAGGCCAGGCAGCAGCTGCTGACCGCTACTCACTGGCCCAACACACTGAACAACCTGCAGGATAAAACTCACACACCGATGCATACCTCCACTGACTACATTTCCCTGTCCTAATCTGTCCATTCACTCGCTCAGTACAGGTGCCGATCAATATGAAAGAGAACAGAATTGAATCCATTTCCTGTTTCATTGGAAAATCCGTTCTGTCAAGCTTATCTTCGCTATGCGGGAGTTTATTTTAATGTGATGTGAAAATTTATGTACACATACATTAGATTAAATTCAATCCTGCTGGGAAATGTAATTTGCAGTTCAGTGAGCAACTTCCTCATCACATCTCATGTGAAGGTAGATTTTACTGTAAACATAATATTTTCTTTTACCTTGTTGAGTTTTAGATCAACTCTATCCCATCTCCAAGGCTGTGGTCTGGGGTCACTGTGGCCACTTCAAAACTTTTTCAATCCACTAGAACATTCTTTGTGTGTGTGTTCCCTCTCCGGGCATTTAGATTCTGGTCTTGCTTCTGGCTTCAGCCAAGTCCCGGTTGCCATGCCGACTGGCAACCGGTCTCCCAGGATGAGTAATGATGTGATGTGGCTGTGCTCTAAAGTCCCAACAAAGACCTTATTACCGCTGCAGCACCTCATAACACACCATTGTTGTCAAGTGCTCCTGATATTAACCTGCCTGCACCAGGGCTTCCTCCCTTTACAGAGGAGTTGTGTGTGTGTGTGTGTGTGTGTGTATGTGTGTTTGTGTGTGTGAGAGAGAGCGAGAGAGTGCAATAATTTAAGTATTTTGAGGGCCGATACAGTAAAGTTGATCAAAAAAGTCATATTCAGAATTTTCCTAAAAATTTTGTTATTTGTTGGTATTAGCCCATTTATTAATTAGGTTATTTCTATTTGGCAAATTCAGTCAGAATCACATTGCACACTTACTTATTTCACCAACATGAATACTATTCTCAGAGTTTTATATAATGAGAGTTTTGGCTTTGTTTAACTTGATGTGAGTAAGAACCTTTTAGCGATTCAAGTCTCCCATCAGAAAGATCTCCTCCCCTGAGCAAACAGCAACCAAGGACCTGTAAAACATCCACAGTGGTCAGGCCTCAGCCAAGTGTGAATTGCCATGAAGCAGAGGTGTGTGTGTGTGGCAGGAGGTGTGGGCTGTGGGCTTTATAGACAGGGTGATGCCACAGGATGTTTCAGTGTTTGACTTGGTTAACAACATCCTCTAACAGAGACACCACAGGCTGCAGATGAGGTGAGAGATAAGAAACAACTGTAATTCAGGTAATGTAGCGCTGTCTGCTAATAATGGGGAGGAAAGAGGAGGGGATAAGAAGTATGGATTGTCAAAGAACAAAAAAATTTTTTTATTAATTAAAATGTGTCTTGTGGATACTTACAGCAGCAGCACTCCCCGTGTTGCTGTTTTCCAGCAGGAAAAGTAATTTATGCTAAATTTGTTCACACACACACACAAAAACACAGACACACACACACACACACACACATATATAAAAATATATATATATATATATATATATATATATATATATATATATATATATATATATATATATATATATATACACTGTACCCCATAAAGATGGAGTAATTTTCCTCTTTTTATCAAAGGTTAATTGTGGTTTAATTTTCACTGTGATACGTTTGGATTGATCAATAACGTTTTTAGAAGATATCCACTTTATACTGGATATCTTCTAAAAATTATTCTTGATAGATAAAATGGATATCTTCTAAAAACTTTATTGACTTGCACAATGATTTCATTAGAAGAAGTAAAAAATATTATTTTCCACAAAATTTATTTTCCAGATTTATGAGCAAGAGTGTGTATATATATATATATATATATATATATATATATATATATATATATATATATATATATATATATATATATATATATAAACTCAGCCTGAAACAAAGATATAGCATATATATGCTCTCTTTGTTTCAGGCTGATGAGGTGTACGTTCAGGTTTGTCACACAGGATGTCTTGTCCTCTCCATTTTCCCTTGCCCCCGCTGAGAAGGGGTGCGCCAAGGAGGTTATCAGCACCAAATCACCACTCCAGCTCCATACTCCACTGGGGGGGAAGGGAGAAAGGGTTTCTGGACCTGCGTACATCACTGTCGCCGTGGGAAACCGCATCCATCAAATAAAGTCAAGCATTTACCTGTGTGGCTCAGGTGACAGTGGGGGAGGGGCATGGGGACTGGGAAAAGGGGAGGTGTAGGTGGCTCAGGGGTGAGAGAGCAACCCTGACGCTGTAGAGGTAATGGTGGGGAGGGAGATAGTGAAGAGGGATGAAATGCCCATAGTGGGCTGGGCTGGCTGTGCCCTGTGGCCCGGCCCTCTCTCTTGAAGGCAGACAGTGAATTGTGGGAATTTATCTCTTTCTAAACAGGGCCAACTGTCCCTCGGGAGATGGTCCCCTTTCCAGGAGTATCAGCAGTGCCTCTTCCCATCAACACCATGCAGGACTGGGAGAACAAGTTTGAACACACACTGCTGTTTCTATTATTAGGTGTGATACTTTTATTTATAAGAAAAGTAAAATTACTTTTAGTTATCTATACAGTTTAGTTTATCTCTATTACAATTTTGTCAATATACGACAACCTCCCCATACAACAATTTTCAAAAAAGGAACATATTTTTTTTTTATTAGTTTGCACTTATGAGTGCCTAAGCACATAGACACATATGTGTCATCTATAAAATTAACAGGGTGTGGCAGTTGCTCTACAATGATCACTGGCTATGTCATATTTCATAGAAAAAGTCTTATTTCAAATTCTTAAGGAAGTAATTAAAAATAAATTACCCCCCCCCCCATTTATTAGAAACTCTGTTACAGATGCTGTAGAAAAATTAATTACACTCGGAAGTCATTAAAAGTATACTTCTCCATTTTAATTACAATCATTCTTTAATATGATCACTCTGAAAATTCATCATGTTCCTCAAAACCTAATGAAGATAACTTCCAAATATCACACATTTCCTGTGACATATGACATATTTATATTCCGTTTCCTCTAAATAAATCACTCCTGTGACAATACAAAACAGAGATGAAGACACCTCGGTTGATAAGAGGGATATTTGGTTACACCCGGTGATACAGTATGTAGATAAGATTAAATTTGAGACAGAGGGATGAGGGAATGGAGGAAGGGGGGGTCAGAGGGGATAAAAGTTTCCTCACTAGTGCATGAAGAAAAACAACTAAGGTTGTTAGAAAAGGGACCAGGGGGGTTGTCAGAAGACCTGCAGTCTTTGGTCTGTGTTGACTCTGTATGCTGAGAGCTGGATGCTGGGGCTGAGGTAGACATAATCCTAGGATTTAGACTGAGAGGCAGTCTCAGGACAGTGACAGAATGGGGCAAAGTAGATGGCCAAGGGGTCAAAGGGTTGTGTTTACCTGCAGCAGGTATTTCCTTTGGGAACTGATAAGACTCAGGGAGGGGAAGTGCTCTGTTCCAGGTGAGTGCTGAGGGGCCTGCAAAATGACACCATACACAATCCTCACATACCCCCCCCCAAAAAAATCAGGCTCCACCCTCCTACACGCACACATGCACGCACACTCATACAGACACACAGCTTACTTTTTTGTCTAATGCTTTGACCCGCTTTTGGTTTTTTACATGGTTGCTACATATACACAACCTTTATTTAAACAGTGGCCAATATCTGATGGCTACTCCTGACTTCATGCCACTTAAGTTTACATCTGACCTTTTTGGTTCCGTCGTTTCTGTCATGAGACACTATAGCCCCTACAAGCCTGTTTCAGATATGAACTCTAGAGAATGTCAGGATGTTTCCCTTTTTTCCCATTCTATAGAGTTTATTTCTGATACAGGCTTATGTTGACCAGGATTAACAGTTTTTGTTTTAACTGGCGGGCCTATTGCCCAAGCCTGCAGCTTTTACCAGTTTTATTTCACGTAAAACTAACTAATGTAGTTCAGTTGTTAAGCCAGCCGTCCACGGACCACAGGGTTAGTGGTTGGATCCTCCGTCCTGGCTATATGTCGAGGTGTCTATGGGCAAGACACTGAAGTCCAAGCCCAGTAGAAATTGGGGAAGGTTGCATCAGGAAGGGCATCCGGTTTAAAAACTGTGCCACATCAACATGTTGACAATGATCCACTGTGGTGACCCAGAACTCACGGGAAAAGCTGAAAGGACAAAAAAAAATACAAATAAAAATGTAACTTAAAACTAGCACAACAAGAGTTTTTATTGTTATTTTATTAGTGTTATTGTTAACCACTATCATATACCATGGACTTTAATGACTGCCAAGTTTGCTTATTGACTGAAGAAAATAGGCTGCTGTACCTGGGTACTATTCTGTCAGGCATCATTGGAGCAGGCGGCTGTGATATGGCTGAAGTGTCACCTTGTTTATTTTCCTTCTCTCTTCCTCTTCCTTACCTGGCTCCGCTTCCCTAGGCCCTACCCTCGGGTGCTGAGAGGAATCAGTGAGCTAGAACATGTTAACAAGTGCAGCCTCGACCGCTGTATTGAAAGACACACACACGCTCCACAGAGAGTAACAGCTTTGGGTGGGGGGAGCTCAGGACTGATCAATCAGATTTTTTAAAAAGCAAAAATATAGAATTTATGCAAAGTTTTGAGAGCTGTGTTTTGAGACTAATGGGTAAATTATAATTTTTTTTTATGAGCACTGGTCTGTTTACTGGTCTGACTTATGTATTCATGATTCAATAAAACATGTTTCCAGATAACTTTACATTTAGACATTAAATGTGAACATCGTTAACATTAATGGTAATGTCAGCTATCCATCACCAGAGCTTAAACAACTATAGAGCAAAGCATGATTCTAAGGTAAATGTAAGGTGGAAATATTAAGTAAGCCATGGATTATACTGTGTGAGTTTTGACGCCTCTGTGTGTGTTATCTGTGTATTACAGTCAATTTTTGCTTTGTGTCAGCTGAGCATAGTGTTATCAGTAAAGAAGGTGAAAGCAGTGTGTGAGGTAGGTGTGTAGCACCTCTATTCACCTCCTTTCCACCTCCTCGTGCCCTTTCCTCTCCTCTGCCATCTCCACAGAAAGCCTCATTAGTTCCAAGGAGCTGCTAAGGTAGCACACGGGGCCATTGTGGCCAATCCAAACATCAGGTCCTCTCCATCCGAGCCCCCCACTTCAGAACCCCCCAACCAAATCCCATTTTTAGGCTCCACAGCTGCCCTGCTCTGCCAGAGCACTTAGCTGTGTCATTCTATGCGGCTCTCCGGGCCTCTGAAGAAAACAGGGTTGTTTTGTGCTTGGGAGTCTCTGATATGACTCCAGAAATGGAAATGAAGCTATGGATCTTCATTAGGAGAGGCAGGTGTCCACAGAGACGCAGCCCAGGTGAAGGAGTGGGGAGGGGTGTCTCAGTGAGCAAGGCCAAAGCTGGGTGAGGGCTTATTGGATTGTTGGGGGTTTCAATCCTTAAAACCCAATGATGGGCCTTCGTTACCCCCCCATACACTTACACACGCACGCACATACACGCTTCTATGCCAACGTGCTCCCCGCCCCACACCACTCCTCCACCCCAGCACTTAATTGCCCATGTAATGAGCTGCAGTGAATGGGATTACTTGTGTGGAGGCACTTGAGGACCTTGTGCATTGGGGGCACCTCCTGCAGGCCCTTATCTCCAGGGAATACATTTAGGATGATGTTTTCTATGAAGTACAGGGGCAAAAAACCTCAGCTTTCCCCAATGCATCTGGCCCAGTTGCATTAGGTCCTCCAAAGCTCTCCCCTCCTCCTCCACCCTCTCACCCTCTCAGGGCCTTTTGTTTCCTTAATTATTCATTACAGAGAGGTGGCCTTCGCTTTGAATCCTGTGGAGGTGGATGAGGCTTGGCGCTGACCCACGAAGCACCACAGCATCCTGGAGCCTGAGACGTGCCTTTGTGACAGGACACCTGTTATTTCTCCATCCTTGATCAACTTTGTCCCCTTCCTCTAAGCACACACATTAACAAATTAGTGTTGAAAACAATATCCTCTAATAATATCTTGTGTACATATGAAATTAAGATAATGTCTGTCTCAACTTTCTATTTATTAGATTTTGCTTTTAATGTGTACATTTTTAACCATGTACAAAATTCTGAAGTATTGTTAGTATTGTTGAGACAAGTGTGCTTATTTGATCAATATTATGTAAATTAGCAACACACTCAGAGAGCCAGCTATGCAAATGTTATTTTGGTAGATCAATAAACTAAAACAGACAATATTTTTTTTTGCTAATGTGTAAAGTGTGAAGAAGTGCTCTCCATGGTGCCCTAGGCTGCTTCTCTTCTCACGCTGTTTTTAGTAAAATATTAGCCCCCGCAGCCCTGTGCAGGGCGGCTGACAAATAGAGGGCTGTTGTCCTCCTTCTCTCACAGGGATGAGGGTTAATGATCCCTGTTTCGGGGGGTTACAGCCTGCCAGTAGGCCTTTCTCCTACACCCCAACAGATGTTGCTAGGACTTTAATGTGGTTATCAAATCGGAGTGCCCTCTGAGCCCCAGGAGCTCATTGTATGTTGGTGCATTCCAAGGCTTCGCCGTGGTGACAAGGCATCCCGGGGGCCAAGCTGGGCTCCTGCTGAGTCTTCCAGCGGCCCCTCAGAGCTGACAGCTAGGGCTGCCCTCTTCCCCACACCACCTCCACCACTGCTAGGCCTTCTCTGTTTCTGCCTCTGATCCTGTCCCTTCAGTGTCATAAAGTCATCCTCCATCTCCCTTCTATCCCACAGTGGCACTCACGGTCACGCTGATCTCACAAATAAGCCCACTCACTCACTCTCACTAGCCCACTCACATTTTTGGTCACACACATCCATCTTGCCTAGACACACATATGCCCACAGTGATTGCAAAAACAACATTTTTAAAGTGTATGTAATGTTAAATGTATGTAGAGCTTAAAGTAAAAAAGCAATAAGTTACTGAAGCACGTGCATGTATATGGACGTATACTCTATATGTGCTTTATTATTTGCCACAGTTATTGCAGATCTTAAATCTTGCTGAACTGCAAGTGATTCAGGGGTGATAGGCTCATTCTGTGCAACAAAATATAGCTCAAGCCGATATGGTTTATTTTAAAATTCAAAGTGGTGTTCCAACAGAAACCAAATTTACTGTAGTCACACTGAATGTCTGGGAAATGTGTAAACAACAATGCACAAAACAGATTCTGTTGGATGGAATGATAGAAATGATAGAAAAGTACAGCCTTAATAAGTAAAGTCTAAGGTTTGTGTTTTTTATAGTGCGTAAACATAATACATTATAGCATCAGTGAACAACTTGAACAAACTGATACAGATGATATATGTGATATGGAATAAGACTGTGTTTCCAATCTTGAAGCTACTGGAAAAGAAATAAAGAAAAAACACGAAGGAGAAAGAATAAAGCTTTTGAGGCTTAATTTAATTAAAAAGCTGCCACACTGTACACAAGTGCTACAGTTGGCACCTAATTATTTCTATTTCACTCATTTTTTGTAATGAGACAAACATTTATACAGTGTTCTCTATCAACAGAGCGCACACTGCGGTAAAGAGTATGCGACAGCTCATTTGAAATTGTAAACAGATCAAGTGTTCAAAGGTGTCACAAATACCTCCCAAATGAATGGGTCATGGTCTTTGAGGTAACACCGAAGCCCTAGGGTCAACCTGGGCTTTCTCTGCACTTCTCTCCATATACAGTATCAATGCCAGCAGCTGTGGGATTGTTTGTACACAGATGCAGGGTTGCTTGATGATAATTGCCTCACAGCTGCACTCCGGGGCTGGAACTGAGTTTCCCCCCCCCCCTTGTTGGCTCATTTTGTGTGTGAAGCAGAATGTGGGAAACAGTCGCAATTAAAGTATTCTGTAACTCAATTAAAGTCTCTACCCCCAAGGTCCCCACAGTCCCAACTGCCATCCTACACCTATCCCATGCTAGAGGTGTTCAGTCTCTCTGAGAGCCCGTGGCCTCTGGAGCCTCTCAGTCGCCCGTCCTCAGGCCTTCAGTGTGTAACTAATGTCCCCAATGCCTTTATTTAGAAAGGGGGAATTTGTTAAGAGAAAATGTGAAGGTAAGTGTGGTAAAATGTCAAGGTAAGTGTGGTAAAATGTGAAGGTAAGAGTGGAAGGTAAGACACTGGAGTGGAATAAATGGGGAATTACTGTTCCACAGAGGGCTGTGAACCTGGTTACCATTCAGAGGTGAGACGCTCATAACATGATTCATTTTTCATAGGCGTTTATCAACTCACTGTGCACAGAAGATGGATGGGTGGCCATTATTATGAAATCCTCGAATACTCTTTTTGGCAGGAATGAAGTTTTGAACAAAATCATTACACTATTGTATTATTTTTATTGTTACTTTTTTAAAAACAATTGCAATATCTAAATTAATTTTTATTAATAAAAAAACTTTTTAGCTTTGTAATGTTGTTTTTTATATTCAGGAATGTGGTCTTAGTATTTTATAACAAAATCTATTCACTTTAGTTGAGATTCTAAAAAAAAAACTACTGAGAGACAGAGAGAGAGAGACTGATCGAGAGAGCTTTGAACAATGATAGGCAACAATCAAGGTGCTCAATTAACTGTATAACGATTGAGACATCAATTACCAAATTGATTGATGAGGCCAAATGATCCGATTCATTTTCTCCAGCCAGCGTAAAAATTGGGGGCAGGAATATGAGAAAATTTGTTGATTAATGGTTTCAATGTGCAGGAAGCCCTTTGCTATAATTATCTGTGAAATGTAATATGTTAGAGAATTGCTGCAAATATTATATATAAATATTTAGAACATGAAATATACTAAAATAAACATGTTTTAATGGAGTTGCAATGAGATGTAAGTTGTAGTAAACTAAAGGGAAATTGTCTACATTTTGTTTGCATGCCATAAATAACCATATCTAGCAATACCGTTTTTATTTATTTTTCGATTGTTTAAAAGAGGATAATGTATCAAATAAATGTATTTCTTTTTCTAGTCCCATTGATGTTGATGATGTTCCTCTGCCCCTCTAACAATGGCCAAAACAATGTTTGAAGAGTGCCTTGAGACCAGCTTGGACTAAGGCTTTAGTTTTTATTCTGTCCGTGTCATCAATGTGTAGAGGGATAATTGAAGCAATCCTTGACTATGGGACCTATTTATACAGAGCATAATTCCCTCTGTATTCAGGCATTATCATGGTGTCAGAACAAGCACAATGGCACAATAAGGTCAATATAATGAAACCCCAAAACAATATGGCGTCATTCATATAATAAAAAGTGAGCCACTCCCAGATTGTTTGCCTTGAAAAAGAGGGTTTTATTATGAACTCATTCCAAAATGATCATAATCATAATGTGTATAAGTTCAAATTAAAAAATGCGGTTTATGGTAACATCCTACTAATAATTATGGCAGTGTATGTATTAAGTTCTAAAAAATTACTGTACTGTTTTAGGGTTTCCTCAAGCGTTTAATTGTTGAGTTTTTATAAATAAAATCTATATGTTTGGGTTATTTGTTAGTTGTTGATTTATTGCATTTGTTTAACAAAAATATTAAATTCATTATACAGTACATCAGTACTGGACAGTGACAGTACAAGCAGAGGTACCTTTTTATTACTAGTACTAAAGAGTCCTTAGAACCTAATTTTATTTGTGCTGCAATGACTTCATTTCTTTATTTTTAGTTTTCTGTTATACTCAACAGCATCAGAAGCCAATATTACATCAGTTATCCGCTTTTTCCCATTAGCAGTTTGACAAATACCCCCTTTATAACAAACCCATATCATTCTGCTTGACTTTTCCCTGGGCTTGAATTCAGTTATTGATTGCCTGTTCAGTTTCACTTGGAAAAGGTTGATAAAAGGAGGTTTTCACTTTCTCAATTCGATGTGACAGCTCCCTAACAAGAATAATGGAAAGCTCCCATTCACAGGCAAATCAAGCTAATCCAGCGTGCCCCTCCACTCTCAATGGAGAAGTCACAGTCCTTCCCGGCCCATTCCATCACAAGCCTCTCTCTTCAGAAACCTTCAAAGTTAGTCCAACTCCTCCAAAAGACAACATTGCTTTTTGTATGCCCCTCTCACTCACCATCAAATGGATAAATAGGTTGAAAAATGTATACAAAGTCAGAGAGGAAACAAAAGTGAAGCATAAAATCGGTTTGTTTTTATGTGTAATTTAATTCAGTTGATTCCCACTCCTTATTCTGTTTGTTGTCAGTGGCTGATGTTTAGATATGATCAGACCTGTTAAAATGCACCAGTCAAAATTGAATATATCTACATATTCAATACATAATAAGTATGACTCGTATCATTGTGTAATATTTCAAATGCTACAGGAAATTCTGAAGGGTTTTTTTGGTATAATTGTCTTTAGGTACAGCAGCATGCGTGTGGTATTAGTAAAGTTAACCTCCCATTTCCTGTTCCTTACAGGTATGGGCTGCAGCTTTTCTTCTAATCTTCTTCTGGGCAGAAACCTGGTGGTAAGGAAAGAAATGTTCATGTGATGATCTGCGATGGAAAATGAGTGCAAGTATTTCTTGTGTGGATATGTGTATGCATGCAAATGTGTTTGTATGTGTGTTTTTAAGAGCAATACAGTATATTACAATTGATAACATTTTTTACATTTAAATTTACTATGCAGTTTTTCTTGTGGGGCACTGTAAATATTGAAGCTGCAACACTGGAGGCTGGAAAACTGCAGAACATTATAACCTTAGGCACTGTTTGTATGGTATCCACAGCAGGCTCATTTGTAGGGTCCTTTAATAACATGCAAAACAACAATGAAAAAGTGAAAATACCGCAAACTCAATCTAAGCTTTTGTTGCATTACATGTGTTTAAACAATGTTTTGGTCAAAGTGACTACACAAATCTCATTCATGTTTTAATTTACAAGACTGAACACTGACTTTGTAAGACTTTGGTTGGACCATTAGTGCCACGGGTTCAATCTCATTTTGCTTTTAGCTGAGAGAAAAAGGGAGATTAACATGATTTTCCTTTATCCACCACATACAAGCCCCAGAACCATAAAACACAACCCAAAGGCATCCCCGTCCTGCTCTGAATGTGCACTTGTTACTGCTCTCAATTCGGCTTTCAGCCCCCTCTAAAGAGACAAGGCCCAATCACAATATTGTCAAGGCTCTGTTGGTTTTCTGGTTCAAATCCTTGTTCACGCTGTTTGCTGAGTACTCATCTGCTGTGACAGCCTTCAGACAAACAGTGAGTCCTGAAAGAGGTCTCCCACAACCAGATCTTTCCTGCTGGGCAGCGGCTGAAACGCTCCTTTCTCTCGCCATCAAGTGGAACCCAGGCTATTGAGTTGGCCCCTGGGATCCCTCCATTGAGGTGAGCCATGGGCCAGTGCTTCACCCCTCCTTGCCCCGGGCCACCCTCATTCTCCCAGGACACCTGTACCCCTAAACCTCATCGTGGGAACCTCCTTGCTGCCTCTGCCACCTGAGCTGCTCACTGTGCCAGCTGGGCACATCTGACAACTCCATCAGGAGTCAAAGCACACAGAGACCAAAGACAGTAACATCGTGCCAGCTTGAGTGAGCTCATAGAACTATACATATAGAAGCAAACAGTTGTGTTTATTGAAGCCAGAGATATTAAGGAATCTCCGCAGAAGTTATGAATCAAACGTGTGTCAGTTTGTGATCTATAGCAACCATTTAAGATTTGCATATCTGGAAAATACACTCACACAAAAACATTTCCAGCCTCAGATCCAGCTTCAGTTCTCCCTGCTTACACACAACCTCTACCCCTACCCTCCAAATCTCCATGGCACACTGCAAAAAATGGCATCAATTAATCAACATTCATGAATCGTTTACTTGAGCTCCCCTTTGTGTGCTTCAGGGCCTAATCCAGACAGAGACCAGGCTGTTTTGCAGCAGTGCAGACTGCGTCACTCCACCCTTTGTGGGAGAAACCCATCAACTGGTGTTTCGGGGAAATGTCTCCCCCCACTGAGAGCCTAACCTTCCCCCTCTCTCACCCTCTTCCTCTTGTGCCCTCTCAGCACTCAGGGCAGGAAGCTCTATCTCTTAGAGGAGGCCATCCATCTATCTTGCCTCTTCCAATCCAATTCACAGCCGCTCCACATGTATGAAGACATCTGTCCACATTTGATCAGATATTCCATTTTGCTGCAAATGATCCCACCCTCCATCCCCACCCATGAAGGAGGCAGCTATTTAGATGTGCTGATACTTTCCTGCATAATAACCTGCCAATTCTTTGCCTTGCAGAAGAAGCAAGTTTAATTGGGCTGTGCATTTAGAGCTCTTCTACAATTACACAATTACAGCGGAGATGCATTTCTGCACGTTGTGATGTTTGCCCCAATTTACTGCACTTTTCATACAGTTTAACTCTGGTTCCCTTTTCAGAGGATGCAAATTTGGCTCATTTGGCTTCAAATGAAGCATAATTGCTCATATTGAAATCTACACCTTTCTACAAGAGGTTCCTGCCAGTTAGTTCTCATTAAACCTAAGGAGAACAAAAATTCCCAATTTCGTTTCAGCACACATGCCATCTGTATCATCTTGTGTTAAAAGCAAGGAAATTGGAGACAAAATGAATGCTGAGTGCATGGATGGAAAACTTAAAAATCAGTTTGTTCAAGTTAGTTGAGGCAGAATAACCTTTTTTTTTTCCTGTTTGAAGCCTGTTTTCTAAATTTCTCACAAGTAGGATTAATTGGACATTTTGAAGGAATGTTTTAGTGTTAAAAAAGCTAAGGGACATGGACAATTGAAATTAGAGCTATTTTCATTGTTTTCAAATACAGAATGTGCTTGTTGTGTGTAGCTTGAAAAAGCATTCAATTAAGTGCAGCCTAATTAGTTCGAAGGGCATGTTCGACTGGCCTCTCTACATTCAAAAAGCAGAATGGTGTGTCAACCCTGACATGTGATCACCATCAGTGTTTTCCACTCCTTCCTCTTCTTTTATATCACTTTCTTGAAAGTTATAGAAAAAAACTCTTCTTCTAAAAGGCCCTCTGAGTCTGAAGTGGTGGCCTGAGCCCACTCCAAACAATGCCTGACCAGATACTGTTTAAATTCATATCCGCTCTTTCTTTCTTACAGGGGACAACACAACAAACCACTGACCCACTGATACACAATTAGAAGTGATGCGGCAGTTAAGGCTACAAGCAACTCTGTTTAACAGTCTGTCTTTGGCCCTTCACCACTGAATAAATATAATGCCCTCAATGAAAGTAAGACACAGAGGTGGAGTGAAAAGGGAGCTGGGTAAGATTTTAAGCCACAGATAAGCAGTTAAAGACCTTTATAGAGTATAACACCATTATCCCTGCTGAATAAAAATAGGATTTAGTGTTTTTTCCACTTAATTTAAATCAAAAGAATCCCCACCTTACATATTGCACTGGTAATGTAATGGAGAGAGACCCACAAAAAAGTCTTTGTGGCTCTGACACCTCCTATAGTGGGACTGTGTTGTCCTGTGACCAAAAGGGAGAGAAAGGTTTTTCTTCCCTGCGTTGCTATCTGCTAACACATTCTAATTGATGCTGCTGCATTCCTCCACTGGATGCATTCAGTGAATAACGAGCCTTGGACTGAATACCCATGAATTGGTCCCCACCAAGCAAAGCAGTAAAGCCTTTGGCCCCCCATCCCTTAGCGTCCCTGCATCGCCACCATCACAACCACTACCAAGCACCACCTCCCCTCCAAACCTTCCCCAAAGCTCTACTCTAGCTTTACCGCCCATTAAAGCATGACCATTGTGCAGAGATGCAGTCCACAAAAGCTGTCAATCTCTCCGGGTCCTCCAAAGCTTGGACTCACACAGACTGGAGTGACAGACCTCCCCCTGCACCCCCAAGCCACCCCCTTTCCCCCCTAAAATCCTCACCCTGAAAACTTCTCAGCTAACTATCCCCCACCACCATCTCTCTCTCTTGCTTTCTCTCCCTCTCTCGCTCTCTCCAGCCCCAGCGCACAAAGCATCAATCTGTCTTCAGCCCCAGCACCCTTGGCCCTTTGTCCCATCTGCAGGTGCCTCTGAAAGCACCCACGGTCGCCCCAGCCTCTGCGCACGCCACGCCTAGTCCAGGGACAGGAACTGCTGACAAAGGCCCAGTGTGGGAATGAGGGATGCGTGGAGGGAGGGAAGGGGGGAAGAAGGGGGGCTGCTCTAAGACAGATGGCTGGGGAAGTCTCCCAACTCCTCCACAGGGGCTGTCAGTTTAAATTCAGAACTACGACTGAAACACACAGGGGAAGAACCAGTAAAGGAATGCCCACTAAATTCAGAAGCTACTGTACACTTCATTCAAGTCTGAACCAGCAGCTCAGTCTAGAATTAACATGCAATTGTTTGACATAACTCATTAAAAATAAAAACATTGAGAGAATTTAATAATGTGATAAAAATGTTCTACATCTCAATGACAAATGTCTAAGTGTTTACTTCCTCCCGAAATATTGCTGAAATATTTGGTTGAATTACTTCATCACAACTAATAAAATACTGCTAAAGAAAAGAAGAGAAAACTAATCACAATTTAATACTTAAAAAAAAATCTGCGTAGTATGCCCAGAGCTTATTATCTCCTGAGCTTTACTTATATTTTGAAATTAAATTAGATTTTTTTAAGCATTTGCCTTGAGTCACAGATTTAATTTGTATTACCGCGACACAAGTGAGTGAAACACATCATAACATGCTAACCTCTGTAGTTTAAACCTAATTTATCCCTCAGTTTTAACATGCATGAACTTGCAGAGTTTGGGGTTGTGGCTGCATTCTGCATTCACTTTAAAAACACTAAAATCTCACCTAACACAACACGGGAGAGCCAAGGTCATCATGTCATCAGTCATCATCTTCAGTCTTGAGGAGTCCAACAGGTCAAATTATTCCTCAGAAAACTCAACAAAAACCCAAGATTTCTGAATGCAGTGAACAGACATCTCTGTAGCCTTGCTTCAATTTCTTTCAACAAGCAACAAGCTTGTAGCATCTTATTGATGTTACTCTGCTGCCACCATGTGGCTTTACACTGATTTACAGCAACCAGTTGCTCCAGTAGGTGCCATAAAAAAAACAGTTGACCAAGCACTGCAAAAATAACGCTGTTTTTGGTTTTGTCCATGTATGTTTATTCTTTCTAATGTCCAACATTAATTAGGTCCTTTTGTCCTCTTGCTAGAATCAGAAAACATTCTAAACCTTTGGTAAACATCTTTCACTGTGTTACTTTATGACTACTTTAAGATTTTCATAAGCATCAAACCATTCTCTCTGGCTAAGGAAACAAATCCACTAAAAACTGTACACTGTACATACATTTGATATATTTTGTAAAATCTGTATTTTATTTGAGATTTAAAGTTGGCACAGGTTTTATGCCACTTGCCTCCCTCTGCAACAAATTTCTACTGGGCTTGGACCACCACTGAGGATGGGCTATTGGGGATTCAGTGTCTTACCCAGCGACACTTCGACATATAGCCGAGACCGGGGATCGAACTACGGACCCTAAATGCTGCTTTGAAAGTATTACACTATTGTTTTAAAGTGTTATCTAAAGAATATTTTTGCAGTGATGAGGTCCATCAATACCACACAAACATCCTCTGTAAAGGAATAAAATGAGAATAAAGATGAAAAGCCTCAAATCTTCAAACGAACTTTAAACCGTTTCTTATTACCAATTTTTATATATGTGTTTGAAGGTATATGTCTGCGCACGAGCACTTGTATTTATGGAAAAAAAAAGCTTTTTGCTTACAGTTAGCAAATTGAGCAACATTTTGTTGGTCCCAACAAGTTTGAAGCCCTTTTTTAAGTGATAAGACTTTAAGAATTTAAGAATTGGGTAAAAGTTGGGGAATTTATTTAGTCACAATAAAAGTTCTCACAGCAAGAGAAATATGAACGTGTGTGTGTGTGCGTGTGTGTGTGTGTTTGTTTCAACTAGTTTTTGTTTTAATTATATATTATTCAACCTTTTGAGCTGTTCATCCTGGGAGAGGGACCCTTCCTCTACTGCCCTTCTTGAGGTTTGTTCAATTTATTTTGTTATTATTGGTTTTTGTTGGTGACTTTTTCCAAGTGTTGAGGAGACTGTCATGCCCACCAAAGCTCACCTCTGACAGTAGGTTATGTAGGTTAGAGTTGATTTGGTTTATTAATGTTTGCTTTTATGCTTTTTATGCTCACCTTTAAGCTCTAAAAATGTGCAATGTCATAATGAGCCTACAGTTTTACAGTGGCACTTAATAGTTTGTGAACTGCATAACTGTGACATAACACATGATTTAATTTTCACACATATTCTAAACTTAGATAATTGGAATTATGTCCAATTAAAGACATTGGAACATTTAAACAAATTAGATTACATAAAATAATTCATTAATAGTAAAAACGTATACATATTTGTGTATGGCAAAGGTGTTTAAACCTCCACAATTGTCGTCCGAAGGGAAAATTAGAGTCAAGTGTTCCAGTCAATAGGAAAACAATCATGTTCGAGTCTGGGAGGCTCTGCCTTATTTAAATAAGAGAAATCTGAGTGTACACTATCAAAGTCTTATCTTGACAGCAAAGGTTTGTAGAAAAGTGTCGTGGCTTGAACAATGGAGATTTCTGAAAAGAGATTTTGGAGCCCATGAGGCTGCAAAGGTCTACAAAAAGAAATTCTAAAGGGTTTAGAAACCACCAGTTCACTGTCTGGCAGTCTGTATCTATGCAGTAATAGAACAAATTTAAGGATTCACAAAATTTTAAGCACCACCATACATGTTATCCCAACATTATGGGCTAAATGTTATATATTTTAATGCTGTAGATTACTGCAAATGGCTTTATCCTGGATGGCACCAAGACGTTATCTACACTGCAGCTAACTCAGTGGTTTGACCTACAGGGAAAGCACAGGGGAAAAAAGTGTTACAAATATGTAAAAAAAAAAAAAACAAAATCAAACAATTATTTTTCTGTCCACATGGCGGCGGTAGAGTTTAACTTACAGAGGTGTTTGTGTTCAGTGGCAGTGGTATTGTGTGCCAGCTTATCTTAAAGCAGTAATCAAGTTTCGCTTACTTTTTTTGTTCCTGTTGTTGCTTTTAATGTCTAATATATGATTAACATTATGTAAACAAGTTTATCCTATAGTCGTCATTTGCTAACTGCAATTTCTGAATAGCCTAGAAATGTTTTATTGGTGACAGGAAGTCAAGACAATATGTTATATGAGGTTTGTAATGAAGCAGAAAGTTATGAGATTTGAACAGAGATTACAAACATTTTAAAACAATCACTATTCATCATAGCTCAATATCAACATCCATCCATGAATGTTCAGTATAGCTTCTCTCCTAAAATAGGTATTTATTGACCATAAAGTGGCAGAAAATATTGTTTGTCATGATTCTGTGGCTATGATGAGAGAGTCTGTTAAGATGTGAAGTTGTAGTTAAAGAAACTCTTTTGCTGTTTCATTGCTATTGCAACAGGTTGCAATATGTTCAGTGACCTAGTGGCAGCAAGAAAAAGAGAAGACAGCGGTTTCACATTTCCCTCGTTTGAGGTGTCGATTTGCAAATGGTTTCAAAATATGGTTTTAGAATATACAGGATCTATCAAATATATAATACGTGTGTCTTAGTTCCTTAGTTTCCTTTTCCTCAGTTGTTTCTGTCAGTGTTGGGCAGTAATAGTTTCCACTGAACTCCTACACACAGACTCTTGGGCACACAAAAAGCTTGCTGAACTGGTATCCTTGAATGCATTATTAGCATCTAAAAGTTATGTATAAATATTTATGTTTCCACTGTACGCACAAAAGAAAAAACTTTCTTGTTTTAGTTTTCACAATGACTACATCTATTTTCCAGCAAGAATGTCGTTGAGCCAAAGATGCAAAACGGGTGCCACATGTAAATAGCTGATTCATGCGATCACGCACAAAATGCAAATTAGCTTAACTACAAGACGATTTAATTTCATTTTGTTAGTTATATAAGCCATGATGGCAGGTGGTCTGAACATTGTTTTGATTTCACACTGCATGACCTATGTACATTATGAGGTTCAGACAGGTTCGTGTAATGCAAGTTTATACAAATTTTGTAATGCATGGTTAAAACAAATATTAGAATTCCTACAAATTTATTCAAAAATTAAAAATTCTAAAAGTTAAATGGTTTCTACTTTTCCACTTTGCCTTTGTACAGAACCTCTGGTGACTCTGGTGGTTAAGAGATTTACACAGATGTGTTACCAAATAAACCTAATGAATCCAAAGTCAAACTGTCCAGTCTCTCAGACAAATGTTACCCTGCCTGCTAATGTGAAGCCAGACTTGAGAGAACAAAGACGACTGCAATCTTGCATGGCTAGTTTAAATATTTCCATAAGCTTCCTCCCCTCCATTTGACAAGGATCATTATTTTTGCTAAGCTAACATTTCCACTTTAGTATGCAGGCCTGTGTTAGACTTTAGACTAGTTAGTCAGAAAGGTTGACTGACCCAGTGTCATCAAAACAACAGATGATAGCACATTTGATGTTAGAGAGCTGAGTGTTGAACCACAGATAATTACATCCAAACAAAACCTTTTTAAAATTATTTTCCTTAATGGTTTACTTCACAGTGTCTGGCAGTGTCTGGTTTATTGTGAAGCTGTTAATGTCATTTAATTTTCTTTTGAAACTTTGCGTTTTAACCACTGTTGTTGCTAATATAAAAATTATATTTACCAATTATAGGGCACCCCTTAAAGGCATGGATAAAAACATGTCCCCTAATGTCGGCAACTGCACAGAAAAGGTTTCAAAAAGCAAAGGTACATGATGAGAAGCACAGAGTTGACAAGTTTATATGTTATTAATGTTGATGAATATTCCTAAATTGTGCTGCTTGATACAAGCTTCAGTACGTTTGATGTAGCTGAACCTTATTGTTTGTAAATTTAGTTTTGTCTCTAATTTAAATTCGGTCTACTAGAAAAATGCAGGGAGAGGAAAAGAAGCCTGTAATTCAACGTCAACTACATTACCCATAATGCGGCGGGAGCGAAAGTCACCGCACCTTCGCCGGGTGGAGCTTGCGAACGTGGGAACGTTTGTGGAACACTGCTGGTCGCTGGAGTGAAAATAGAGAGAGAGGTGAGACGGTTTATGCACGGGGTCTGAAAGGAGAAGGAAGTTCATGGTGTGTCAGAGAGCAGTTAGTGTGTCAGCGGAGAGACAGACGTGAGGCGGGCAAATGATTTGCCCGAGTCTCAGCAACAGGGCGCAGAGCGACATGTCAGGCACCGTTTCAGCCGTGAGCCGAGAGAAGCGCGACTAGTTCACCGCAACGCGGAAAATATTCAGTGGGGAGAGAATGCGAATGGTGCGAATGAACCGTAATCAAACAAAATGGAAACGATGTAGCGTCGCTGCGGTCTTTCATATAGCTAGAACTAACGCTAGAGTAGAGACTAGATAGCTAAGGAGCTAGCAGGTTAACTAACGTACATGTAAAGTTATTCCCCGGAGAGGCTTGAAGCAGAGCCCGGAGGCGTCTGATGAACCAGAAGAGTTATTGAAAAACCTATATGAGATAACAAGAAGATGCTACGGAGAGGACTGAACCGTTTGGTATGTGTGTCAGCCACCAACACACACACACACACACACACACACACACACACAGTTACAGTGTGACATCCTGGAGCTCGTCTTGCTAACTTGAAGGTTTACTGCTGTAATTCTGCCTGAACAGAGTGGAAGCTGGAATTTGTCCCTCTCGTGTCGTTATTGCTGCAAATGCGTGAGAAACCAGCAAGCTTACAACAAACTGTTACTTCACACTGTCTTCACACAGCGGGCAGCTGTTTTCTCAGTTCCCTCCTGTAGTTACAGCCAGTCGTTTAGCTTCCTGCTAGGTGAGTTCTTTCCTGCCAGGAAGTCACGACAAATGCATGTTAGCTGGTTAAAACCATTGACCTCCACTCCCCCAGGTCACAAACGGGGATTGTGCTTTTACATGCCAGCTTACACCTATGCAAACTCACCTTGTTAAACATTTTGTTAAATGGACATTGAGAACAACATTGTTCGTGTACGTTTGCCTGCTTTTCTGTGTTTATATATTAATTCAGATTGGGGGTCTCAAGGTTTTGGGTGATCGCTCAGACCAAATAAGTCATTTAAGGTCCACTCTTTGGGCTGTCAGAAGTTGTTTTCATACACTAAAGAACTAGTCAGGTAATGGGAAATTAATCACAAGCTTTATTGCTAATAAAAACACTTATCAGTTGCAGCCCTCATCAGGGTGTAGGAGTCCTTTCTCTTTTTGCAGCAGTGGCTTTATTATCTGCATGTGCGTTGTATCTAGCCACTGCATGTGTTAAAGAAGTTGGTGTTTTTCCCAACCTGAACTGCTTTGACATCATATTTCACGACGGGTAAATTTAACGCCTAACCTTTTTTTAAGTTCATGTATTGGTTTTGTTGCCCCATTCATTCGTTAATCAGCTGTGAGTAGGGTTGTTGAAATCTAAAAGGCCAGGTTTTTGACTGCTAGACTGCCTTTACTGCTTCCTATTATGCACCAGTAACCTGTTGTTAACAGTAGTTTGAATCCCCCACTGGCTTTGTGAGCAGTATAGATACCGACAGTGAATAAGGAGAAGCAATATAATAATTATAGTGTCTGACCCTCATTCCGGCCTCACTCCAAGTGTTGCCAGGTCAGCTGATCATCTTGCTTCTGAAGAGGATTGCTGCTGTAGTTTCAACTTAGTGTGAGCTGTAAATAATATTTTGTGCGGAGCAGCCATCCACACTCATTGATACGCACAGTGCTGTTATCCCAGGCTGTGGCTCTCTGCCTCTTGATTAACCCCCCCCTCTTGCCCACAGGAGGTATATGTGCATCGTGAAGAGGGAGTGAAAAAGATGAGGGGAAAGGGCAACTGCATAAAGCAAAAGCCACAGGGGAAGCTTCGCATGTCTCACTTGACTTTCGCACAACTATACACTGAACTGCTAAACCCCAAGTGTGTGTTTGGATAATCATTAGAGATGGTTGTGGGAATGAGTGAGGCTGGGCTTTTCGTAAGAGGGGATGCTCCAAAGGTTGTAATGTTCTTGACAGGAATGCCAAATCACCCAGTTTCCTTTGATGCTCGTTCAAACACTTGAAGGCAGTAGTGTGATCTGTGAAAGGCAGAAGCCTGATAGAACTGTGATAGTATTCATTGTGGGAGCCCATACCAAAACTGCAAGTAGAACAGCACTGACAAAACACTAATCTGTTTTTTTTTTTTCATTCTGACCACAGTAACCAGTGGGCCTCCTCCTACTCACTCACTGGCTCACTCGTAGTCACACGTGTGAAGTTTCTGTTTTATGTTTTCTATTGTATTACTGCGAATAATCCTGTTCGGTAGGTACATGCACACAAGCTTCTGTAAAGTGTCCCAATCCCTCACATCCCAGTTAGGGGATAAAAGTTTGACAGGTATTCTTACTCTGTGCACAAAGACAGGAAATGGTCACATTTACACAAACTGACTTGCTTTGAATTTCATTTATATAATTATAAAACTTGAGGCTGAAACAGTTTATTATTTGATAAAATAAATTAACGGGTATTTTAAAATATTTCATTTTCATTAAATTCCCTTTTAAACGAAAAAAAGCACAAACCTCATTTATAGCCAACTTGTAAACTGGGAGGATTTACTGCTTATTTACTATCTCAAGATAGTAACATGATTAATCTTACATTTTGTTTTCTAACTAAATAATAATACTCATTTGAAAACTTAATATGACTGACAGGTTAAATAAAAACATTTCATGGTTGTAATTTATGTTTTCTAGGTCAGGAGTCTGTCTGTACTTAACTGTGGTGTGAGCACTAGTAAACAGGTCCTTACCTGACAGACGATGTTGTATGTGAAGGGTTGCATTTCAAGTTTATTTAAAGGCTGCAGGGCACTGCAAACCTGTTTCTCAGCTTGGGTAAGAATAGCTGCTGGTCTGAGCGAAACCTGCATATACACACCAGCATGATTAAGTGCAGGTGAAACTGACATGCTCACATAAAAGTACAATGTGATAGATAAAGCTGACTTTTATCATTACCATAATTTTGTTTTAAAAATGCTCTACCTGTATTTCTATATTGCATTCAGGTAATTTTTGCTTCATATACTGATGACTGGGAGCTGCCAGTAGCACATGTTTAAAACATGTTAGCTTTATCAACTGATGATAAGGGTCCTAAAACAGAAAAGTCGGTGTTGGGTGAGCAGTTAGGGAATAAGTGCATATAAAGACCAAAGACCAAGTAAAGAATGTTGGGCAATTTGATTTAACAGGCCTGTTTGAGTAGGAGAGATGCATATTGATCAGAGCTACTCTCAAATTTGCCATTATTAGTCTTGCACCCAGAACTGGCTGATGAACAGAATTGGTGACTGGGTGACTCCAACCTGAGAAACTGGATTGAGTGAGTGGGTGCAGCTACATATAATAGACATATCTTCAGATCCTTTCAAGCTTCCTGCATTGGCTAACCTTAGAGTGGCTGGGTCAGGTTGGATACAAGAGGGCCATGGAGGGTTTTATTTTGTGGCAGTTTTGCAGTTCCTTTAAAAAGCTTGGTTGAATTCTCAGTTTGTACCTCTAAATAATTCAGGTTGCCTCATGCATTTTGAATTCCCCTCACGTCGCTCCTCCCTCTCTTGACCCACGTATCCTCTCTGGGCTAGTGGCCCTCAAACTGCATCTGTCATCCATATATGTATAAAGGCTCATCCTGAGATCCTCTGTGCCATGCTCCAGCTCTAGCATTACTCAGAGAGCATTCACAGTGAGATGTGAAGAGAATGCTGAGAGGTGTTTGGGGATGTTTTTCTTTTTTTGGGGGTCGGTGTTTATGTTTCACTCTCTCTTTCCCTCTGAGCATAGAGAGAGGAGGAGTGCCTCCAGCTTCTGAGATGTTTCCGTCTTGTCACCTGAAATGATAGGGTTCTTGCTGACAGAGAGAAGAGGAACAGCAAAATCCAGAATGTGAGGATTTAACAAGTGTTGGAAGACATACGAACATACACAAACACACACACCTTGGTTAAGCAACAGCCTACAATAATTATCTCCACAGCAAACTCCCAGCTAGGCATGCAATATTGCTCAGTCACACTGAGAAAAATGAGTTGTTCTAAGGTGGTCACAGTTCAGTTGGAGGAAATGCTTGGTGAGACAAACCAGACCCAAATTAACCATGTCCTGTGTGAACAAGATGGAAGGACATTGATTTTTGTCATTAGTCTTGTTGCCCTCCTTTGCAGTGTTTAAAGATAATTAATTGAATAGCAATTACAGACAGTGTATATGGCTATATTATTAAAGATAATGTCATCAGTATGGTTGTTGCTGAGATCGAGATTTTTAAAGCTTTCCAGCGTTAGAATGTACTGTAAATGCCTTTTTTTGTTGGTATTGCATGGCTCTCCGCCAAACATGGTTGAGGGAATTAAAGCAATTGTAGTGTTGTGCAGTTTAGTAAACCTACAACCTATACTCTGCACAGAAAAAGCATCTGCATCAAGCTCCTTCATCTAAGTAGTTGAATCTAGTCATTTGTTCTACACACACGTACAAAAAGGGTGTATGTGCACTGGGGTGGAACACCATACTTCATTACTAGCTACAGTACTTAAAATTCTCTTTAATTATAGACTAATGTGTGACAAGGTTGGAGCTCATTACGTAGGTTTTCTCTGTAGAACCACTGGAATAATGCACTTTTGCCATTCTCTCCAGGATTTAGTGTGCTAACTTGTCTAGAGGATGATGACTAGAGAGGCAAAGTTGCTGGGGAAAGAGGAGTAACATGTAATCTTAAAACCAAAACCTCAGTAATTGAATGCTCTAAGATTATAAACTGGTTAAAATATAGCATGCCTAGAAAATACATCTGCCCATTTTGATTGTAATATTTAGGCTACATTCCTAAATTCTGTTTAGTCTTTGTGAGGTTCTGTTTTGAGGAACAGCATATATTAGATACAGTAATAACCACAGACCTCTGTGGTATTGTGGTACTTGTTTACACATTTCCCATTGTAACATTCAGACATGTTTTGTTTACCAAAATGTTTTAGTAAGTAGTATGTTGCAGTAAGTAGTTAAGAAATTATCTGTCTGCCACTTTTGAGGCGATCAATGATTGAGAAAGCAGCTCCCAGAGCGAGGTTGTGATGGATTTTTTCTCCTCCCCATTGTCGAGGGACCAAGTGTAATGTAGGCCAGTACCAGCCCATGGTACAGTACACACTGTGTCTTGTACAGCTGCAGGGATGCTAGCAGAACAATGGGCCTTTGCCTATCCACAACAGCTCCTTAGGATCAGCCCTCAGTTCAAGTTGGACTATTATTATTGTGTGCAAACAGCTGACAGAGTAGAGAATAGCCTTTGATTTAGGGCCTATATGCTTTAGGGCAAGTGTTGGTGAATCCATGATGAAGGTAAATCCTATTATAGTTTCTATGAAGTAATGGCTCTACCTTGTCTTGTTTTGGTATTGTTTGTTGCAATATTCTTGTAAATTGATATTAAGGAGTATGCTACATTTGTTAAATAATTAGCAGTACACCGATCACTGCATTTTGCAGCATTCTTTTAAGCTGTAATGTGTTACATGGAAATCAAGTTGTGGGAAAAGTTTGGCAATAATAATTGTAACAGTAAGAGGTTTTTTTTTTCTTAATAGTCCAAAATAGTATTCCTTTTAATTGTATGCTATTTTTAATTTTTGTTCCCTCTGGGAAAACATTTCTACTCATTCTCACCTTTACATCATCAGTCATCTCTATATCAGCCTGACTGCTTGTTCCTTTTTTGTCATCACCTTTTAACAACACAGTATTTTTCTTTAGTTATTTTAAGGAAGGAGGTGAATTACAGCTATTTTAGTGATAAAGTAAATAAAGGAATTGGCTATATTTATTAACAAAATTAAATTACAAAATACTTGTTAGTGCTTTTCCAACTATTTTGATGCAAGAGTGAAATATTTACCATTATTTTTAGTGTTAGTGTAACTGGTAAATGTTATGGAATTAGGTTTTCTGTGATTAGAAATGTTTAAAAATTATCTATATCCATCAATTTCTATATCTATAGCTATATAGAGATAGATAGATATATCCATATCTAGATATATATACAGTATCTCTCTATAGAGATAGATATAGATAGATATGTATATACAGATGGATAGATATATCTCAAATGATCTTTGTGCTGTAATAAGACAAAAAGAGTCATTTAAGTGTCAAGTTTTAATGTTAATTTGTCTTTGTGCTATATTTTCTTCAAAAGATAATGTAGCCTGTGCAATGAGCACTTGGATGTGTAATCAAAAGTGAGAGAGTTACAATTAGTGAGGCAGAGTGAATGTGCTGGAAGATAACAGGCAAGTGGGCTGACAAGAAAAAGAGAGGGAGAATGAAATAGAGGTGAGTGCCAGATAGAGTACTGCAGTGACTAACAGCACTGACTCAACGTGTGCATCCTTCCCTTTGCATTTAAACATTAATCACTCTGCTCTCTCAATGTGCCATAATAGCAACTTTATGTTGCAGTTAGGCTGGTTTACTGTTATCATCTATATTTCTTGAAACGGTTTGTAGAAGTTTAAGCATTTGCTCTGCCATTCATTCATTCTATTAATCTCTGAATACCAGTTGATGCTAAGGCCTGTTTTGCTTTAATGTCACAGATCTTCTCTAAGTGCTTTCCCTTTTATGGCTTCTCCTTCGTCTGGCAATAGCGGAAACTGCCAATAGGTACTGCACTCAATGGCAGATAAGGCTGACCTGTGATTAATCCACTTGAAGTGAGAGCAACATCATAAAACCTCATAGAATAGATAACATGCAGTTGGAGATGATTTTAAGTCGTTGTACCGTAATTGATTAAGTACTAAGCCACACATAGAGCCCAGTTATGTCATGTACTTGTAGAACCAGATGAGATGAGATAATACTGGTACATTTTTGCTCAGAGAATTGGATTATATAGATATTGTGGTCAAATGGGAATCGAATTAACAGCAGCTCTTTCATTCTTAGTTTATTGCTGAGTTTTATTAGTACACGTGCAGCAGATAAAGAAATGTTGTCATGCATGTTTTTTTCTTTTGCACAGCTCCCTTACACCTCATTAAATTTGTTTTAAGTTTAATCTTCCTGCTTTCTGTAGTCTGTGTGTGTGTGTGGTGTATTTGCCTGCTGTCAAAAATCTGCAAGAGCAGACAGATCAGAACAAAGCTTCTGACTCTGTTTTTTTGGGGGGGTTTACTTTTTTTCAATTTGCCTCAACACTTTTGCCTGTAAAACTTATAGCATCAATTTGTTTGACCACTCTACTTGTTAGGGTAAATAATACTTGCTGTGCCATTGTTTGCTAAGATACTTGCCAGATTAATTCGCTTGACACCAAACATTCCTCGTTTGGAGATGCACATGTCAGCTGCCAGAGTCGGCATTAGAACGAGGTTTGCTGTCCAGAGTAGCCATGAGAGCCAAACCACAACACAGATTTACAGACCATAAATGGTAACATGATAGTGAGTGAAGTACAGCTAGGAAACAGATTATTTATGTCGTGTCACCTGACGGTTGTGTACGCTGACCAACCCAAAATAGGTAAAAATTCAAGCTACTCTGCACCAATCAGCACAAGAGAAAGACCCCTCCAGGATGTGTACTGATCTACTGATCTTCAAGAATAAATAAAGTAATTCTAGAATAGTTTTATGGGTCTTGTATGTCATAAACAATAAGTAATACCAACAGGAATCTTGTCAAACCAAGTGTTCCTTTATAACGTTTGATTGGTTGAACTAATTTTAGAGCTGGAACAATTAGGGATCAGTTGAACAGCATCAATGCACACTGCCTGGAAATGATCCATCCTCCAAGCTAAATTACCAAGCATTTTTTCCCCGTGCTATATAAATGCACTTTGATACTGTAGGTTTGTTAAACAAAACATTTCATTGTCACATCATTTGGTATTTTATCCCATCAAATCATAATCTTAGCCTAATCAGTTAATGATATAAGGAAGAAAACAAGCTGCAGATGAATGCACGATGAAAGCAGTTATTAGCAGCTGCCTTAGTTTATTTTACCAGTATTGCTGCTACTCAAGTTATCTGTGGTTATGTTTGAGAGACTGGATTGTACTGTGGTTGAAGTGATGTATACACCCATTTAACTGTTTGAAGAAGTGACACAATGAAACCTGCATATATTGCATGACAGTTTTCCTTTTTACAAGTGATGACTGCTGACACACAAAATTAAATTAAAAGTACCAAACTGCATTCATCCTTAAAAAATATTACTAATATATTATTATTATTATTATTATTATTAAAATATGATTAAAATGTTGTTTTTTTAACTTGCAATATATGATTTCATCATTGTCGACATATAGAGTGATTCTAAAGAATTTCAATAATATTGCCACATCCCACAGTATTTGGAAATGACCTTAGTTAAATCATCATATCTGATACAGTGTCATTTGCATTTAAAAATTATGTAATATTTTCCATTTAAAAACTTTCATAGCAAATCAGAAAGTTACGGTTGTGATGGGTATTTGATGGGACACTTTGTTGGGCCTCGTAATGTTCTGGTCACCCAGTGTATTTATTCAGCTAACGGCATGCAGATTGTATCAAAGCAGGATAGTCAGTGAATAGTGAGATGGTGTGACAGGGTGCAGTGTCATCAGACCATAGTCCTCTTGGGAATACTGTCGCTAGGTCTCAGTGGAGCACCTCCCCCTAATTCTCCCAGCCGATGCTCTTTTCTCAATGTGCGCATAATTGAATTTATAGTAGAATTTAATGCAAAGTTTCAGGCTCCCTCAATTCTCTAATGCACCAATTATTTCTGACTGAGCAATTACATCTCAGTTCAGTTGAGCATTGGATGTTTGCTTTATCGATCTCACTCAAATTTTTTTGCTGATGCTTTTACATCAAAGATTAATGTACTGTTGAGTATTGACATACTGGTACTTGAGTCTTGGCCACTTATGATTTACTTGCTAAAATCAGGATGATGGGATAACTTTGTTTGGCCTTTGATAATTAGCAAAGATAATCCAATCAGTTCTATTTTTCCGTACGCGTTTGTAGCCCACAGCTTGCTTTAGTTTAGCCTTGCGATCATATAACTGCTAAAAATTGTTTAAATATTTTTTTTAATGCTGCCAACAAATTTAGTCATTTAGTAGTTTTTCTCCTATCTTTAGGACTGCAGTGCATATAGAATCTCATTTTCAGCATGAATCATGTGTGTAGATGGCACTTGTTTTTGAAAGTTGTTACTGAGGTGCAGAACATGCTTATGTAAGTTAAAGCAACATCGTGATCGTTTAGTCTACACAAGCACTAGTGTTTGTATGTTCACGAACCTTAATCTTAATTTTGAAACTGTATCCATTAAGTGTCCCTGGGCAAGACACTGAACCCCTAACAGCCCATTCCCCTCCCCAGCTGTGCAGTGCCGGTCCAAGCCCGGCAGAAATTGGGGAGGGTTGCATCAGGAAGGGCATCCGGCGTAAAAACTGCCAAATCAACATGCGGACAATGATCCGCTGTGGTGACCCTGAACTCACGGGATAAGCCGAAAGGAGAGATCCATTACCATAGCTTGTGGCTGTGGCACAGGTTAAAGATTGGTAGTATCTGAAGCCAGCCAACTAATACTTCTGACAGTCTGACTTGTAACCACCAAGTACAAGCCAAAGCTCAAGGCTAATTTGTTTGTACTTGTTTTTATTTTTCATTTGCACAGCCCTTTGTGATTTATTTTTCTGGTCATACTTTATTTCCTAACGTTGTTAACAGTGCCTGTTGTATATCTGGAATGTGGCTGTTAGAAGATAGTCTCCTTTACTGTACAAAGGGGAACTGTATCTTACTGAAACAGTACGTCTGATTGAAATGCATGTACAAGGGTAGTCTATGGGGGTGTTCTTGGCTTGCTAGTCTTCCTGGGGGCTGGTTGTTGTTTTGATATAGAAAACCTTGATGTAATTAGTGTCCTTGGATGCTCTTGAATTTCTTTCACTCAAATTCTTTCTATCTCCCTTCATCCTCTGGCAGGCAGTCTGTCCGGTCCTGCTGAAGAAGTGTCAGTGTGTGCCGAGTGTGTAGGGGATGTTGGATTTGACAGCCATACTGAGGTGTGAACATGGCTGCTCATGCATAAGGGAGCATTATGTAAGCCTGTTGGCTACCTTCTCTTCTCTGGACTGCAGAGACTAGAGAAATATTTTAGAATTCTAACAAATTTGCTCTTGTTTTACCTTTAATTAGAAACATATTATTTTGTAAATTAGAGTCGTGCATGCTGTGTTATTTGTGTTCACATGCATAAATTAGACTTCCAAATGTTTGAGGCTATTCTTTGATCTAACCCTTTGTTGGCAGCAGAATTTGGGCAGCTCGCTGTCCAGGTGGCCATAATTAACGCATTCCCTGGCACTTGTCCAGGATCAGATGTTCATGGTAATTTGTCCCTTCAACCCACATATTATTGGCCTTTATATTATTTAAAGCAGATTCCTTCTCCAAACACAGATTAGAAGATTTAGAAGAAAACATTTTCCGCACAAAAAAAACATAGCACTAGCAACGACAGTAGACCAAATTATTAAGGTAATATGTATATACTATATATATGTGCTGTAATGTTTTTTGGAACAAACTCTGACTTAGAGCCAGACTATACAACTCTTGATAATCAAGCGGGCTGTTGCATCCAAGTCAGTCCACTCTGTCATCAAATTCTGACACTGTGTCAAACCCCGTGGTGTCTTAAGGTTATGTGCAAAGTTCAATTCAATTCAATTCAACTTTATTTATATAGCGCCAATTCACAACAAAGTCATCTCAGGGCACTTTACAGAATAAAGTCAAGATTATAAAGATGTATAAAGAGAACCCAACAGTTCCCCCTGGAGCAAGGCATAGGCAACAGTGGAGAGGAAAAACTCCCTTTAACGGAAGAAACCTCCAGCAGAACCAGGCTTAGGGTGGACGGCCATCTGCCTCGACCGGTTGGGGTGAGTGGAAACGGGAGAGAGAAAAGAACAGAGCAACAAGAAGCAACAACAAAATATCAGGCAGATTGGTAGGACCAGTAGCTGCACACTGGAAGACACACAGCTTGAAAGCCAGGGACACCTGCAGAAAGCGACAGAGAGAGGGGGACAGAGAAGGACAAAGACAACTACGGGAGACAACACACAGAGTTAATGACATAGAGTGGTGACAATTGCGGGGTGAGAGGAGAGGAGAGATGGTCAAGAGGAGGAAAGGAGCTCAGTGCATCGGGGGGTGGGTCCCCCAGCAGTCTAAGCCTATGGCAGCATAACTATAACTAACTATATGCTTTATTAAAGAGGAAAGTTTTAAGTGTAGACTTAAAAGTAGAGAGGGTGTCTTTTCCCGAATCTGAACTGGAGCTTGATAGCTAAAGGCTCTACCTCCCATTCTACCTTTGGAAATTCTGGGAACCACAAGTAGGCCTGCATTCTGAGATCGAAGTGGTCTACTGGGATGATATGGTGCTATGAGATCTTCTATATATGATGGAGCCTGACTGTTCAGAGCTTTATATGTAAGAAGCAGGGTTTTAAATTCTATTCTAGATTTTATGGGAAGCCAATGGAGAGAAGCTAGTGAAGGTGAAATATGATCTCTCTTGCTAGTTCCAGTCAGCACTCTTGCTGCGGCATTTTGGATTAATTGCAGGCTCTTTAGGGAGTTACTGGGGCATCCTGAAAGTAGGGAATTACAGTAGTCCAACCTAGAGGTAACAAATGCATGGACCAGTTTTTCGGCATCACTTTGAGACAGGATGCTCCTAATTTTGGCAATGTTCCGTAGGTGGAAGAAGGCTGTTCTAGATATTTGTTTTACATGTGAGTTAAAGGACAAATCCTGGTCAAAAATAACTCCAAGGTTCCTTGCAGTAGTACTGGAGGCCAGACTTATGCTATCTAGAGTAACAATATGGTTGGACATCATATCTCTGAGATTTTTGGGCCCAACTACTATGACTTCACTTTTGTCTGAGTTTAATAGTAAAACATTGTGGGACATCCAGGCCTTTATGTCTTGTAGGCATGCTTGAAGTTTTATTAACTGATTATTTTCATCTGGTTCCATAGATAAATATAGCAGGGTATCATCAGCATAGCAGTGGAAATTTATGGCGTGTTTTCTAATTATGTTGCCTAAAGGAGACATATATAAAATAAAAAGTATCGGTCCTAACACAGAGCCTTGTGGAACTCCATAGCTAACCTTTGTGTGCATGGAGGATTCATCATTAACATGAACAAATTGAAATCTGTCAGATAGATAAGATTTAAACCAACCTAGTGCAGTTCCTTTAATCCCAATTTCATGTTCCAGTCTCTGTAATAAAATGTTATGATCAATGGTATCAAATGCAGCACTAAGATCTAACAGAACAAGTATAGAGATGAGTCCATTATCTGAGGCCATGAGAAGATTGTTGGTGACTTTTACCAGTGCTGTTTCTGTACTGTGATGAACTCTAAATCTTGACTGAAAGTCTTCATACAAATTATTCCTATGAAGGTGATCACATAATTGTTTTGCAACTACTTTTTCAATTATTTTAGAAATAAAGGGGAGATTAGATATTGGTCTGTAATTGGCTAAAACACCTGGGTCAAGACAGGGTTTTTAAAGTAGTGGTTTAATTACAGCTAACTTATAGGCCTGTGGTACATAGCCTGTTTCTAAAGATAGATTGATGATATCTAATATGAACGTATCTATTAAGGGTAAAGCTTCCTTGAGCAGCTTAGCTAGAATAGGGTCTAACAGGGAGGTTGTTGGTTTAGATGAGGTAATAATTGAAGTTAGCTCAGAGAGATCTATGGGTAAAAAGCAGGGATTGGGGCCTTATCGATGACTCTAGCACTGCTGTACATGAAGATCTAGCTGTAATTTTTGGGGGGAGAATCACTAGAATGTGGCCCACTGATTCTGGCCTTCTCTGATTGGTTAAAGAGTGAGCCCCACTCACAACCTTTTGGAAGAAAATGTCTCTGCACTGCTGCAAGTGCTCTTCTGTGCGTCTTTGTCACAGGAGTCTTTGACAGGATCTCTCCATATTAGGAGAAGTTATAGAATATATCTAAAAAGTTGCAAGTGTTGCATATTAACAACAAACTCTTCATCTAATGGTGATGAACCAGTCTAAACTTCTTGTCTGGGCCAAAGTTTTAGTATGTAGGAGGTATGTCAAACAGGCTGAGCAACTGACTATCAATATGTAATATAAACACAATATTCCTAGAAAATGAACATATTCCCAGATCTGCTTCCTTGCTTATTTGATGAACAGTAATGAAAGGCATACACAGATCCAGACACACATACAGATTACTTTCTTATTTGATTACTTCTGTCCACCAAATCAGATACTACCTTATTTGGTGCATAGAATGGTTAACTGCTCTATCACATCAAAATGTTTATTGTATAGTTAATTGTTAAAATAGTCTATTCATTGTGAAATAAGGGCCATGCTATCTGAGAGCAGCCAATTTTTTTTGGCTGCACTTTGTCTCTTCAAGACAGTAAAAATAGTGTATGCTTGTGTGGGAGTTTTGGGATCAGGTTGACTAACTTTCCTCTCTGGTATTCCCGTGTTATTACAAAGTTGTAATAATGATGCTTGCTAAGCTTTTGTAAAATAAATATAATTATGCCCAGTTGCAGCCTCAGGTGACTTCACACACACAATTCTGGAATCAGTTTTTAAAATTAAAAAGCATAAAGGGAAGGGAAAAGGAAACGATTAATCCCTTAAAATTCTTGTATATTTAGGTCATCATTCATATTAATGTTTTTTTTTTTTTTGACATTGACACAAAGCATTGATACAGAGCTCTTGACATAGAGCTCTTGACTCAGTTCCTGCAGTATTTGTTCTTTCAGACATTTGGTGTGTGTGTGTGTGTGTGTGTGTGTGTGTGTGCGCGCCTTTCTTGGTGTGACGTGAAAGAGCTAGCTCGACCCATAAATCTTAACACAGCATTTTTCTACTGGCTGCTCATATTTATTACTCATTTATTTTCGACAAGTGACCACCTGGCTGAGAAGAAATTAAGTTATAGTCCCTGCACAATCACCATTTTGGCCCATTGACCCTTGTCATACTTTTCATTGTCTCCTCTCTGAATTATTGGCTTGTGTACAACACTTTTCTAGTGGAGTGCTTTTCAAGTCTTTTTAATTTTCTGCACCACTGTAGAATTCTAATCTTTTAATACTTTAACCTGTGGGTGGAATTTCAACCTCAAAAGAGTTGCTACTTGCTTATGGCTACAACAAATTCTTTGTAATCACTGTGTATTTCTAGTACTTAAAATAACAATGCACCAAAAAAGTCTTGCTTTTGTTCATTGATTCTACATCTGGATCTCAGATGGTTGTGTGGAATTTGACCTGTATGATACACATTTTATTTTTTCTTAGAGTGGACTGAACTTGTTGATTGTCTGACTGTTCTGGTGGAGAGAAGTCCCTACAGCTATTGTTTCCTTGTTGTTTAGTATTGTTTTGTTTTTTTCCTCTTATTTGATATTTTGTCATCTCCTGTTTCCTCCTCTAGCTGGGCAGTGATGAAAGAAGAGTAGACAGTAGGACTATCTTCATTGGCCATCAGTCAGGCACTACCAGTGAGGCTTTCATCCCACCCAAATTCTGTGATAACAGGATTGTGTCCTCCAAGGTAAGCAGCATGCTTCCTTTCACATGCCATGGCTCCAGTCTCGCCCTATACCATATAAGATGGAATTCATAAAACAGTTTGTTTCTCAGCTTCTCATCTGTAGTTCAACTCCCTTAAGACATTTTTATTTACTTATGTAACACTTGGAAGGCAGAATGGACTCTTCAACAGTCCTGAGCTTTCCCATGCTTTCATGTCTGTAGCCCTCTTCACTCCATAGCCACATTCACTCCATAACCACCAATGGCTGCTATTAATGTACTGGCAGGGTGGGCAATTTGGTCGTTTCCCCTGGGCTCTGATGGACCGCACCCTCTCCCTCAACTAATTCGTACTTACCCCAATTCTGTGTTACTAGCCATCTCAGGCAGGTGCTGGCTTATAGATATAAACTGTGAAAGTGATGAGGAGAAGGAAGCGGTGTGGGAATAGGACAGCAGTGGGATTTATAGTAGCGCAGAGGGTCCCAGTAAGGATGGGCTGATCAATTGGCTCCTGCCAGCATATCGGGGTAAACAGTCTTTAATTACCCAGCCTGTAGTGTTTATGCTCCTCCATACCTCTGCACTCCATCATCCTGTTGCTATTGCACTCAGCGATGACCAATCTCCACCTCTCTGCTCTTGCTTCCGTTGCTACTACACCACCACACATAGCCACCCCCCTTTTCTCATTACTTTCATTCTTTTCTCTCTGGCAAGATGAGATGGGCCATTCTGCTGTCGCTGCATTTCAGCACTCTTTCTCATGCAGAAATCCTCCTTCATAAACAGTGCCTTATTGCTGTGTGTGTGTGTGTGTGTGTGTGTGTTTGTGTGTGTGTTTGTGTGTTTTACTCTGATACTTTGATGTGCTAACAGCACGGTCTTGTTGAACCTCCTCCCATTTAAGCAGATAAAAGTGTCACTTTAACCCTGATGGTATCAGTAGTCACAGCTTTTTTAAAAAACAAGAACAAAACACACAAACATCCGATAAGTTCACTGGCTCTACCTTCAACTTCAGCCAAATTAAAAGAAACTTTGCTGGTCTGAATGAATTGAATACCTTTGGTCCCCCAGAGGCTGTCTCCCTGGGCAGTTCAAAGAACAGAGAACGGCAAACCATTGAAGTTGCCTTTCCTTTTCCTTTTCCAGTGCTCAGACAGAATACACATACACAAGAGTTTGTGAATGTTGAAAGCTTCTAATCTCTCTCTCCTCTTGCCAAGCCTTATTTTAACCTCCAAGAGTTTTGTTGAAAACAACAGACCTGAAATATCCACAGCAGACCACAAACTGCAATACTAATTTTATTTCTCTGTGACTTACATGCATATGTTTTTCTCTTCTCACCCATAGTATACAGTTTGGAACTTCCTACCAAAGAACCTGTTTGAACAGTTTAGAAGAATTGCCAATTTCTACTTCCTTATCATCTTCCTAGTTCAGGTAAGGACTGATTTTGGCAGTGTGCCAGTGTATCTGAAATCATACCTGGTTTGCTGGTGACTGTGGAGTTGTGAAATAAGGTGATGTGTCATTTGCCTTCATATGCATGCTTGGACAGCACTATGAAGCAGGTTTAATACAGTTGAGGCCTACACAATGTGTGCTATACCTGTGTGAAAGTAGAGCATCTCAGAAACACCCTGTCCATTTGCATCTAGCCATTGCAGTTTCTTGATGTGTGTTCTGTACAGCATGTTTGAAACACGTTGGTGTGATTGTTATAGCTTCTTGCAAAGCTTAAGCAGGTTGCGTTTGTGTGGGTATTTAGTTTTTTGATCTTCAATGTTTTTTAAAGAAACTGATATAGTGGTTAACCCAAATCCTATTGTTTTTAACATTTGCACAATTCAGTTGTATTGATTGGCTTTTTAAGAAAGGAAGTGTTAGAGGGTATAACTAAACCAAGTGACTATGTAATAAAAAGTAAAAGTTATACATACACACATATCTTAACACATCCATTCCTTGCGCTCTAAAGGTATAGATACATTTAGGTTGCCCCAAGTGATCTTTGTTGTAATCTCATTTTGCTTCATTTATAATCTTATAATTTTGTGTCCTGATATTTGGCATTTATTAAGTATGTTGTTACTTGATGTTTTACAGTAAGTATCCATTTAAATGCAAGGAAGCTATGTATATGTAGTACACCCTTTTAAACCTTCACCCCATTGCTATAGAGACATTAGATGGTGTATGTATGGCATACGCAGTTAATGGGCTATCAGCGCCAGCACTTTCACACATTGTACATTGTATTTCTGTCTTGCATGTTTGGATTTCCCAAAATTCGGTTACATGGATCAATACGACAAGTGCATATTTTACAGTTTTATTTTATGTCTCATAGTTTCAGGCAATAGGACAATTTTCTTTATTTTAGTTAAAAATCACGTTATCAAAAACACATATAATTTTATTGTCAATTCATTTGTTACTCTCATATTCTACCAGCTTTGTGATATCATATTTGTTTATCTTAATATTCTCAGTCTTTTTGGTATTGTTAGATTGTTGTGTGCTGCAAATCTGAGTGGAAACTCTGATCTGGCAAAGAGGGCTGACGAAAATGTATTGACTGGCATGCTTATTTCCCTGTTCTGTGAACTGAAGTGACCTCTATGCTCCTCTCCGCTCCCCACAAAAAAAATAGATTTGTTGCTTGCATCTGTGCTTGCTTGTCCACCACCTCATTCTTTCTCTGAACCTTTTTTTTGATCCACAGAGATGGAAACTAGGCTCTTTCATAATAGCAGCAACCTACACTATGGCAGGACACAGCCCCCTAGTGTAAACAGATGCTGCTGTTGCGCCTTCTCAGGAGGACTGTGCTTTCTCTTGCCACATACTGTCTGAATGAGCTCACAGGATCTCCCAGAAGCACAGCACTGTCCAGAACGTAGAAATATGCATGTGCTGCTGTCACAAAGCACCTCACTTGCAGTACTTAAAAAAAGTCTTCTTTGTATTTACAGTTCACACCCCAGCTTTAATGTGACAAGTTGTCCGGTTTAGTTAGTTAGTCATACATTATTTAATCAGGAAATGTCATTGAGAGAACAAATTTTTTTTTTTTTCAAGGAAGACCAGATCACAAAGTATAGAAATACAACACACACCTTTTCTGAAAGAGAACCTACCTTCATAAAGTGATAAAGTTGAAAATATTTTACAGAGGTGTCAGGTGGCAACTGTATGATCACTGTGGAATATTGTTTGTAAGTTTACAGCAGCAGGAGCTGCAGCCTCTAAAGTGACCATACAGTACAATGTCTCTAAAGCACCTAAAATGTCATTATTTTCATAATTGGAGGATTAATTTCAGGACTTTATCAAACTGCAGCTGTTTTAGTTTGGGGTATGTACTAAACTGAGTGTACATATTATGCTTAGCTAAGTGCTTGAAATTGTTGTAATTTGAGTGAAATTGTTTTGAGATAATACAGTTCACACACGAGGGGTTAAACCATCAGTCATGTTTGCATCGCTCACACAAGCAGCTCAGTATTGCATGTACACATAAGGATTATTGTCAGTGTGTGGTATGGGCAGTGTAGCATGTGTGTAAGTACACTTTATGTACTATGTGTATATGCTTGTGCACTTGATGCATGACTCCGTGGGTGTCCTGGGTTTGCTGACCGTGTTTACCCAGGCTGCAGCATGGTTGGCATTTCTCCACTAATCCAGCCTCTGTTGAGGGGCTTTTTATCACAACCACTCAATTTTATTCCCATGCAGCCTGCCTACTATTATATGAGAATGACAGAGAAACAGGTACACAGGCTCTGTGTGCACTCATTTTGGATTAGTTTCTCACATACAGAAATAAACCTTCTCACTTCCCCTGAGAGGCTTCATGCAAATTCTCCAACAGCAACCAGATTTAATGCATCCTGCATCCCCTTTTGTTTCTTTCTTTGTCCTTTTGGTCTCAATCTTTCTTTCTTTCTCCTTTTGTCTCTTATATTCCCTCCATCTCTCTGCAGCACTGCACTGCTGACGTCAGCAGCCAGGAAGCCCTCTGTACTTCTGAGCGCCACAAATAGACACAAGCAGATAAAAAAGCACCACTCTCCATAAATAGCCATGCATGTCTTTGCTTGAATTTGATCAAATGGGAATAGAGCACTGTAACAGAGTAAGAAAAAACAGTGATGAGAGCTCAAGAAAGGAAAGGAGGGAGATGGAGAGAAGGCGAAGGGGTAGGAAGACACGAGAGCCAACTGCACTGCACCGAGACCCCTGAGGGAGATGCTGTCTCTCACTCACTCTGACACACTTCTGAGCTCAGATGACGGGTCTGATATCACACCCATACATCAACAACACAGAGGTCACTCCTATTAGAATTATTTTTTGTTTGTTTTTTGGCTTTGCATTTGGTGCAGAGATGCAAAGTTTAATAGAGATTGTTCTGAATCAGTGCAGAGAAACTAAGAAAGGTGAGCTGTTGGTGAATTGTGTATCTTTAATTCAAAAAATAAAACAACTGAAGGGTTGGTTTGTGTAGCTCTTTATTTGTTATTTGTTATTTATTTAGCTGTTTGATAGACACAGTTTTCTGTTTTTACTGGTGCATTCTCTTAAAATAATGGTATTGATGCATAAAATAAAATAAAAGGCCTGTCAGATCCAATTTCACAAAACTATACAATATATAATAGTATGAAACAAATGTTTTTTTATTCTCTTAGGATCACTGAACAAATATTACAAAAGACACAACTATCTCTTTTTATAATTCTGCACTGAAGAGCTGCCATCCAGTTAGTCATAGAAGTGCCAAAAATTAACCTAAATCAAACAACATTGGCTTTTTATAAATCATTCTCTCTATGCTGCAGTCACCCTTTGTCAAGTTTGGCCATCTGGTTGCTGCATCAGAGGGACACACTGTCCTCAGTGATTTCTGTGGTTGGAATCTTTTCCTGTGATTAGGCAAATTTCATTCCAGAAATGAGTAAAAGATGCCAAACGGGGGAGCATTAACAAGGCTGGGTTTAGTCAGAGCTTTTCTCAAGAGAAAATAATCCACTAGTTACATGTAACCAATACGTCAGGTGAATCGAGTGTTTAACACAGAGCCCAATATACCATCCTTGTATTCACGCACTCCATTTTTGAAACATTTAGCACCTCTTGAGACTCCTCTGGATCTGTACACGTAAGGTTACTGCAGCATAATTATTTACTCTCACTTGGACCACTAACCTATAACTAACAAATATAATGCAGACTCTCCTCTGAATCGCCACTCTTCCAAATAGTCAAAGTGCACTAGTCCATGTGTGCCCTGCAATTGATTTATCTTCTAGGTAATTGTAATCACAGTAAATCTTGATTAGGCTAGTAGCTTGTGTGTGTGTGTGTGTGTGTGTGTGTGTGTGTATGCATGCGCGAAGAAGGTAGAGAGAATGCATGGGTATGGGTCCCAGCTGTGGCTGTGTAAGTGAGCAGCAGGTGTGTTTAATTTTCAGTCTGAGCATAGATGAGGAAGACACCAGATACTGCTTCTAGATGCATCTCCTGTTCTTACGTGAGCTGATGTGTATCTGACGACTTGTAATGGCCCTGGTCAGAATATCAATTAGCCGGATGCATCATGACTATGAGAGCTGTAATATGGTCTCTGACTCAGGTGTAGACCAGCCTACATTGTGCAGAATCAAAAATGCCAGATAAATCTTTCTTATGTTGGTATTAAGGAACAAACAAGCTTGTTTGGGATTACCTAATCACTGGAGACCCACGCAAATACACAAAATTCATAACCAGATGCACTAATTAGCCATTACATTAATAATAAGTAACTCAATACTCAAGTAAAAGTGTAAGTACTGGCCTAAAAAACTTCTCTACTATAAGCGCCACTTTAAATCTTTTACTCACTAAATCTAAAAAGTACAAAATAAAATTATTCTCCTAAGAAAACGATGTATATTAAATGATAATGATTGCGGTGATTATGGCAAAATGAAGAGTAAATAATAAAAAAATAAAGGTCAAAGTTCACTTACCCATTACCCATAATGGGACGTCAACATTTCGTTCATAATATTTTTACAAAAAACTAATGTTATTAAAACCCCCAGGTGGTGTTAATGTTTTATTTGCATACTGTTCCACTAGATTCCTTCATTCAGTGCTCAAAGCAGGTAAAGCGAGTCCAATAAAGATTTTTGTTGGCCCTCTGGTGTTAGTAGAAATAAAGACGTGTTGGCACACCACCAGCTTAAGTACAGGCCCATTTCATTAAGAGTTCTATGGTCTAGAGCCTCCCTCCATTTAAAATGTCACCCCTGTGTTTAAGAAATTTGGGAAATAGCAGAATTGCCTCATAGAACCAAGCTACACACTACATTTAGTGGGCTAGCCCCATTTTATAAACTGTGACCACAAATTCCTCCCTCTGTAACTACAGACACACATGTGCTGCTATAACATTTAGTAGTGATATTGTTTACGGTGCATAGCTTGTTAGTCACAAGGTCATATGTTTATGATTAAGTCTTAATGTGACATTTCTGTTTTATTTTTTCTCAATAGGTGATAGTGGACACCCCCACCAGCCCAGTCACCAGTGGCCTACCTTTATTTTTTGTTATTACAGTTACTGCTATCAAGCAGGTAAGATGCTGCATAGTGTAATGAGTGTAATGAGCGATAACAGAATTATTGCAATCTCCCGATTTCTCCATATTGTATTTATTATATTACAGTCTTCCTGCCTGTAATCCCCCCGCTTTTGTAGCTCCCTTGCTGTGATTTATCTTTAAATATAAAATATGTGAGTAGTGCTCTTTTAGGTTTTGTATTAATGTGCTCTATTGGGGAATTCTGAACACAAAATTGGCTCTCTGGAAGTGTGAGCAAATGGGAGAGAGAGCAAGTCTGTTGTAGCTATACAAATGATCAAGGGCAGTGTCTGTTTCTTTGACTCTCTTGCTACTATGTCCCAGTTTTAGATGTATTGTTTTAGGACTGGCTTTTTAGTTGTTGCACTGCGGGGGCTTTGACATGCATAAAAATGGATGGACTTCCTTCAGTAAATATATATCTGGTCCACTGATAGTGTGGGACACCTTCAGCCAGGCTTTGAAGTGGTCACCAAGACACCAAGGTGGTCTACTGGACACTAAACTGGCATCCATATAATGTGCTTTAAACCTTTTACTATTCAGTGCTAAAAGCTACAGTCAAACCTCTACTCTGCTTGTGTGTGTACATGTTTATGTTACTGTCTTACCTTTTTGTTGTACTACGCAAATAACACAATTCTGATATGTTGCCACAGGGCTATGAGGACTGGCTACGACACAAGGCTGACAATGAAGTGAATAAATATCCGGTGACTGTACTAGAGGACGGCCGCAGGATACGGAAGGAGAGTGAAAAGATCAAGGTACATTTCAGTAACCACATCTTAACTTGGATCCCCAGGAATTTCCTTGGAAATGTGGCCACACAGAGGTTGCTTTCAGCTTCACATAACTGTGTTTGGAATGTATACACATAAGGAGAAAATGCCCTGAATGAACTGATTTAGATTTTCAAATATCAGTGTATATATGCAGGATGCTATATGCAGGGTATTTCTCTGTTTGCTTTTGGTAACAATATTTTTTAGAGATTTATTGTTATGTAAAAGGTTAAAGATGTTAAACAATTTTTTTTTAATGTTTAAAGTAAACCAAGTCACTCCCCAATATGTTAGAGGGCTGCTAGTGCTACTGACACCACTGACAATACACATCCAGCTGACAAAACCAAAACACAGTTGCTCTGTATTACTGTGGGCAGCTGCTCTCAGCCCCAGTGCTACAAGGACTAAGGCTTAAGTGAACTTTTAACAAGCCAAACAACTCAAATTTTTGCTGGCAGACCTAACTAGAGGTAAAAGGTGAGTGAATATTGAGCGATTGGGAGACAGAAGATGCTGCAGAAGTGCTTATATTTGCTCTGTTTATGTGATATTGTATCTCTAAGTAGACATTGGCCACAACCGCCTGATAGGAAATTGGTGGTAATGTTCCTGGTGCCTAAGACTGGGAAGCAAACTGAAATGTTTCTAACAAGTAATGTTTGGTTTTGCTTCTTTAATCAGGTTGGAGATGTCCTAGAGGTTGAGGAAGATGAGACCTTTCCCTGTGATTTAATACTGCTGCAGTCTAGCCGAGACGACGACACATGTTTTGTTACCACAGCCAGTTTGGATGGAGAGTCAAACCATAAAGTAAGATGGACCTATCTGCTAGACTCTATTTTTTCATAACAAAGCAATTATTATTATTGTTATTGTACTTATTCTTCTTATCATAGTTTTCAAATAACTCAAAAATATGTTTCAGCTTATTTGTGCTGTGGTCACATAAACAAGTTAGTCATAGCTGACATTGTGACTTTCTCTCCCTCTTCCTCTTGTCAAGACCCACTACACAGTGCCAGACACAGAGAAGGATCTGGAAACGCTTAATGCCACCATCGAGTGTGAACAGCCACAGCCTGACCTTTACAAGTAGGCACTCATCATGCGGCCCTAACAGATTTCCCCTACAAGCATATGCTGCCTGTGGTTTGTTGGGCAATGGATTAACTTAAAGCCAGTTAAAAATGTTCTGAATGACTAATCTGAGCATGTAGACTGTTAATGGAGTGGATTTGGCATTGAGGATTTGCTGCTGTGTTTAGTTGGCTTACTTTGGGGAATGGTGGGATTAGGTTTATTATTTACAGCAATGTATGGTCTGTCCAGCAAGGAGTTGATTCTTATTCACCTGTAGGAATCTCAGCTCAGTCAGCAGACACCCTGTGGCTCCCACTTGGGGCAAGGAGCATATATCTTGCCCTATAGCAAGAAAACAGGATGGAGTTTGACGTCCACCAAAAGCTGTAGCTACTAATCAGAGTGAATAAAACTGACAGGGTACTGCTGGCTAAATACCAGTAATTAGCTGGCTTTTATACCTCTGCACTCAGTTTTGTAATGTTAATAACCTATGCATGGATTTGGAAACATGAAGTTCAAATAATTTTCAGACTGAATATTATGCAGAATAAATATTATTTGCACCTGTACATGTAAGACCCTATATTTTTGCTGTGTGTAATTTCTTTCTAGGTTTGTCGGCCGTATGCACATATACAGAAACAGTCAGGACCCAACAGTGAGGTGAGTACACTAATGCATAATCGACTCTGCCTACATTAAATGAAAGCAAAATCAAAAGGCAGTTGCTTAAGCACTCATTTGTTTTTCTTTGCATCACCGCAAATCATTATTCCATTGACCCTTCATTGCAGACAAAGATTAAAAATGGAAACCGGTTGGCATTGCCTCAACCACTGCTTCCAAAATACTCCCACAGGCATTTATCATTGACTGCTTTGTAATGGCCATATAAACAAATGTGTCCTTCTCAAGAACACTGGGACCCATGAAAGCCCAGACTGCAGTCATTCTGTGTATTGTACCTGCATATTTTTGAAAGGAATGTCAGTTTGCCTGCCAGGTTTCCATTTAGAGATTATAGGAGTGTGTAGATTGCACAACTTCTCTGTGACTAAAGTATTTTATGTACTGATGTGATTGTGCAGGTCTTTGGGGCCAGAAAACTTACTGCTGAAAGGGGCAACTTTAAAGAACACTCAAAAAATCAGTGGTGGGTCAGACTATATTGATTTTATTGCAGTCATTCATATTCATATGGAGAGCCCACTGTAAAAAAAAAAAAAAATCCCTCTTCTTCTTTTTTTTTTTTTTTTCAAGGTGTTGCAGTTTACACTGGCATGGAGACTAAGATGGCTCTCAATTACCAGGGCAAGTCTCAGAAACGCTCTGCTGTGGAGAAGTAAGTTCAGAGGAAAGAGTGTTAACAATACATGACATATCATTTGTTTTTCATTTATTGAATTTTTTTCCCAGGTCTATCAATGCCTTTCTTCTGGTTTACCTTTGCATACTGCTGAGCAAGGCCCTGGTGTGCACTACACTCAAATATGTGTGGCAGAACAAGCCTGGACAGGATGAGCCTTGGTACAATGAGAAAACCCAGAGAGAGAAGGACACATATCTAGTGAGTACACATGTTTGCAACCTGCCTGTCCTTGTATTAAAACAACAATCTATGAGTTTAAATGTCTGATAGGCATCACAACAACTAAAAACAAGCACCAGAATACAATACACAGAAAATGTCAACCTGCTTATTTTGTTTCATGTTTCAGTAAAATATTATACAGGTATTTTAGTTTTTGGAAGTGACGTTATGCAGAGTTATAATTGTCTAGAGAGCTTCATGGGCATTAACCCTGCTGTGAGACAAATAGCTTATGGGTTTTACTAGAATTGCATCAGTATATATTATCACCCATGTAATATTCTAACTACTTGCAATCTAAAGGCTTGTTGTTCTTTTTAGGAAAGAAGGGAAACCTTTTAGGGTATAGCTCTTTCCATCATATTACAGCATTTTTTGAGCCATACTAATAAAAAACTGAAATGGTTACTGCAGACCTACTTTATTACTTTGCCCATGTTATTGGTCACTAATCTTATGCATTAGTCTTCAAATTAATTTTGATACAACCTTGCAAATGCATCATCCTCATCACTAATTATCATCACTAATCTCTACTGAGTGTGTATGTTGTGGGGGAGTGTAGGTAAATGTCAACCCTCTCTGCAAATGTTTCAAACTTACATTAGATTAAATTGTATTATTATTTATTTAGTGATTATTTGACTACAGAACAAGCTATGTATTTATGTATATAAACGACAGATTAAAACATTCAAAATTCATATCAGCCTGTGTTCTTCCTCTTCCAACAGTATTTAAAGATGTTTACTGACTTCCTGTCCTTCATGGTGCTCTTCAACTTCATCATTCCGGTGTCCATGTACGTGACGGTTGAGATGCAGAAGTTTCTGGGATCCTTATTCATCACATGGGACAAAGATTTCTTTGACCCTGAAATTAAGGAAGGGGCACTGGTCAACACTTCAGACCTCAACGAGGAACTGGGACAGGTCAGACAGATGGACAAATTTAACTCAGATAAGATTAAAATGGCAGCAGTATGTTTGTGGTGTTTTTCTGTAAACTCAGTTTACAGTGAGTTATTAAATGCCTTCAAATTCATTAATTAAACTGTCCGGTCATTGGAATGTCCTGAATAATTATAAAATAGAACAGAATGTCATTAGACTTTGGCAGAAACCCTAAAAAAAAATAGAAGAGGCACGTATCATCAATGCTAGCCAGTGTAAAATACTGTAAAATGTCTTCCCTGTGTCTTAAAAGCTCAGAATATAACCCTGATAATATTAATAAAAATATATATGTAGATAGAACACTATTACTACTGTATATGTCATGTATGCAGATAAGCCATTATTTAAAATTTAAAGGAAATCGTTTTTGCACTTTAAGCATTTAAATTATTTACGGCAGATTTTAGTCCTACAAAATACGGGGACATTATCTAATTCAATTGAATTTTTAAAATTTGAAAAAGAGTAAAATTAGAGTAAAATAAGAGTAACATTAACAGTGCCCCTGTAAAGTACACCTGAGTTTTCTGGCTTCTGCTATTATTTTTTTTTTTTTTATGACACTTCTAACTCGAAAAGTGCAGTGTGTTTGGGAGATTCTGCCATGCATTTTTATTATGTTGCCTGCAGGTGGAGTATGTTTTCACAGACAAGACAGGCACCCTCACTCAGAATAACATGGAGTTCATAGAGTGCTGCATTGATGGCATCCAGTACAGCAACCAGGACAGAATCTCAGAAGTAGATGGAGTCTGTGTCACAGATGGACCTGTGGGCAAACTGCAGGATAGAGCTGGCAGGGTGAGTGCTGTGGCATCCCTCCATCTGTTGTAAAAGGCACACAAGCACCAACATATGGCAATTACATAGCTCGCTGCTCAGAAAGACCCATTATAGGTCACTCGCATACTGTCTTCCTAACATGTAAGGATATTCACTCAACATGGATGGGCTGTGTGGTCTTGACATGAACACCTGATAACATTTTACAGACTGCTGTAACAAGTTTGCTGATAAGAAGTTAATTATAAAAAATAAATCCAGGGCATTATTTAAACTCCAAGTATGGCTGTAAATTAATTTGTAGTACAATAACTAATTAAAATGATTTGTACCATTATGCTACCTAAACAATTACCAAAGCATATGTGTTAAGCCTTGTTCATGTTGTGTTATTAGGAGAGAGAGGAGCTGTTCCTGCGTGCCCTGTGCCTGTGCCATACAGTACAGGTGAAGGAGCCCACAGAGCAGAATCAGAACCAAGGGGATGGACACCTGGACCAGGTGGATGGCTCAGGGGTAGATGGAGAGGTCATACAACCACTGCAGGAGGAGAGAGGCTTTATAGCCTCTTCACCGGATGAGGTTGCTCTGGTCAAGGGTGCCATGAAGTAAGAGATGAGTTGTTGTGATTAAGCTGACATTGCAGCAATTCAAAGAGCAAGAATGATGAGCATCAGAATGTGGTTTAATAACCCTACATGGTTTAGATTTTATTCATATGTTCACATAACATAAACTGTAATTACTTCAAAATTGTTTCACTCTGCAGATTTGGCTTCACATTTCTGGGACTTGAAAGTAAAAATATGAAAATTCTCAACAGCAACAAAGATGTTGAAATGTAAGTCTGGACTTGCATAAACTGTCTTATCTTTTTATTCTATTTACTAGTGCACTACAGCTTCTATTTCTTTTTTGTACATAATATAGGTATGAACTGCTTCATGTGTTAAACTTTGACCCCGTGCGAAGACGAATGAGTGTAATAGTCAAATCCAGATCAGGTGAGTCTGCGATGACTTTCTGGTTTATTGCATTGACCACGACTTATTACCAGTTGTCAGTCTTTAACAACCTAAGTGAGTGATTGGTTTTTGTGTCCAGGTGAGACACTGCTCTTTTGTAAGGGAGCGGACTCTTCCATTTTCCCCCGTGTCAAACAGGACGAGGTTGAAAGGATACGCATGCATGTGGAGCGTAATGCAACAGTGAGTGACATAAGTGAAATTGACTGTCTAAAGTAAAATTAAAAATGTATATTCTCTATAATGCTAATGCAGGACAGGTTTTCCTTTAACATTATGGTGATGGCAAAATGTTTGTATTTCCTTGTCATTATATTGCATTCTGTGTCTTTTGTTCAGGAGGGCTACCGGACGCTGTGTGTGGCCTACAAATATCTCAGTGCAGACGAGTATGCACAAGCAGATGCAGGGCTGAGGGAAGCTAGACTAGCTCTCCAAGACAGGGAGGACAAGCTCATGGCTGTTTACAATCAAGTTGAGACTGGCATGAGTCTTATTGGAGCTACTGCTGTAGAAGATCGGTATAACACAACACGTTGTAACCACAAAACTCACCAATAAATGTCTTACATTTTGTTGTTTTGCATGCTACTAGCATCCCTCTTCTCCCTTTCAAATTTTATAATAAACATTTTCATAATATACAACCCCAATTCTGAAAATGTTGGGAAGATATGTAAAATGTAAATAGAAACAGAATGCAATGATTTGCCAATCTCATCAACCTATATTTTATTCACAGTAGAACATAAACAACAAATAACGTAACCTAACGTTGGAAGAGGGTGATGTTTACCATTGTGTCTGTAAACGTCTTGGAAGTAATGAGACCAGTTGCTGGAGTTTTCAGCAGTTGGGACCTTTTGTTCCTGGATTTTTTTGTTCTACGATTAGCCAAATGTTTTCTATTGGTAAAAGGTCTGGACTGCAGGAAGGCCAGTGCTGCACCTGGACTCTTCTTCTACGAAGCCATGCTGTTGTGCTGGATGCAGTATGTGGTTTAGAATTGTCTTGCTATAATATGCAATGCCTTCCTTGAAAGAGACATTTTTTTGTATTGGAATACTGTATATGTTGCTATATCAATCCTTTTCAGCATTGATGGTGTCTTTCCAGATGTGTAAGCTGCCCACACTATAGGCACTAATTCAGCCCCATACCATCAGAGATGCAAGCTTTTGAATTGACAACAAGCTGGATGGTCCCTCTCCTCTTTATTCCGCAGGACATGGCATGCATGTTTTCCCAAAAAGAATTTCAAATTTTGATTTATCTGACCACAGAACAGTTTTCCATTTTGCCTTAAACCCTTTTATGTCAGTATTGGCCCAGAAAACATGACAGCGTTTCTGGATCCTGTTCACATATGGCTTCTTCTTTGTACGATACATCTTTAACTTACATTTGTGGATTGCATGGTAAACTGTGTTTAGAGGCAGTGATTTCTGGATGTGTTCCTGAGCCCATGCAGCAATGTCCATTAGAGAATCATGCCTGTTTTCAATGCAGTGCAGCCTGAGGATCCAAAGATCACACTCATCCAGTTTGACCTTTGGCCTTGTCCCTTGACAGAAATTCCTCCTGATTCTCTGAATCTTTTGAAAATATTATATACTGCAGATGGTGGGATCTTCAAAATTTTTACAATTTCACATTGAGGAAAATTTTTCTGAAATTGTTCCACAATTGTTTTGGTGTTTGTTGCAGATTGATGAACCTCTGCCCATCTTTACATTCAAAAGGCTCTGCTTCTCTGAAATGCTCCTTTTATACCCGGTCATGTCGCTGGCATGTTGCCAATTAACCTAGTTAGTTGTCAAATGCTCCTCCATTTGTTTTTGATTTGAGGCAATTCCTTTTACTGCATTTTTTTTTTTTGCCCCTCTTCCAACTTTATGTTGCTACCATCAAATTTAAAATGAGCTAATATTTTCCATCAAATGCCTGTTTCAACATATGATATGTTTATATTTTACTGTGAATAAAATATGGGTTGATTAGATTGGCAGATCATTGCATTTTCCTTTTGTTTTCACACCCTCCCAACTTTTTTGGATTTGGAGTTAAAAACAAATAAAAAAATTGCTACTCCTGCCCAATGCCCTAATTGCATGTCACCACATTTCTTGTGGTTTATTTTATTTTACTTGAGTAATGGTGTCAGCCAAAGGTCTCCTAGTCTAAGACCATACTGCCATCTTGTGGTTGACATGGGATACTCTTTCCCAATCCAAGTTTTAATAATTTAGGATTACTGAATATTTTTGCATTTAATCTGATATGTTTATAAAAAAGTAACTTTGAAACAAAGTGTAATTGACATAAGTGTACCTTTCAAGCGTTTGAGGCATAGTGTAGATATGGTTTACAGTATTTACTATGAACAAAGGAAACTCTGGTTAGATTTTTCTGGTATTGTTTCTTATTTCTTAGGCTTCAAGAGGAGGCAGCAGAGACCATGGAAGCTTTGCAGGAGGCAGGCATTAAGATTTGGGTCCTAACGGGAGACAAGATGGAGACAGCAAAGTCCACCTGTTACGCTTGTAGACTGTTCCAGAGAAACACAGAGCTGTTGGAGCTTACAGTACGGACTCTGGAGGATGGAGGGAGGAGGCGTGAGGAACGCCTGCATGAACTCTTAATTGAATATCATAAGAAAACTGTGCAGGATGCACCACCAATTAAGGCAGGCATCAGCAGGTTGGTACATTGCTAGATTTACATGATCCCAGTCTACATACTGGTATGGGTTTTGTGATTATTTGCCCTTATTAGATTTTTATTGAACTAAGAATTATCTGTTCCACGTCTCTTCTGTGCTCTAGGAGCTGGTCTTCAGCCAGCCAGGACTATGGTTTTATTATAGATGGAGCCACTCTTTCAATGGTGCTCAACTCCTCCTCTGAATCCAACTCAAGTCACTACAAAAACATGTTCCTGCAGATTTGTCAAAATTGCACAGCTGTTCTCTGCTGTCGCATGGCTCCTCTACAAAAGGCACAGGTCAGACAATCAGTTAAAATGTGGAAGATGTTTTTTCATTAAAGAACTTTTGATTGAATGATTTTGTACAGTGAACACTTGCCGCTCTTTCTTATTCCATCTTTTAGATAGTTAAAATGGTAAAGAACTCTAAAGGCACCCCAATCACCCTTTCCATTGGAGATGGTGCCAATGATGTCAGCATGATTTTGGAAGCTCATGTTGGCATTGGTGAGAAATTAGGTCTACAGTTGAAAATAACACATTTTTTTTTTTTTTTTGTCAAGGCAGAGTGTAAATATTTTAATCTGATATTTTAGGTATTAAAGGTAAAGAAGGCCGGCAGGCGGTGAGGAACAGTGATTATGCCATTCCCAAACTCAAGCACCTTAAGAAACTTTTGTTGGCTCATGGGCATCTCTACTATGTTCGCATTGCACATCTGGTCCAATATTTCTTTTACAAGGTAAGAGAACAGAGGCTGCTGTCCATTCAATCCTGTCATTCTTAAGGTTAAGAATGTAATTGGTTTCATCAAACTCTGTATTTCCTAAACAAACCCACACGCACTTAAATTACATGATTACTGCCACAGATAAGAAATCGGTTCCCAGTTCTATCGGTTCTATCCATTCAGTGCATTTGATGTCGTTTGATGTGATCAACTTGAGCCCATTCTCTCAATCCCTGTGTGCCCACAGAACCTTTGCTTCATCTTACCTCAGTTTTTGTACCAGTTCTTCTGCGGCTACTCCCAGCAAGTGAGTATGTCCCAAGGCCCAAGGTTGAAAGATTTTCTGAACATGAAAGGAGGCAGCATCAAATGAATCCACGTCCTTGTCCTCCTGAATGCCAGACTCTTTCCCTAAGATTGACCCTCCCTCACTGCTCCCCGAATGTTTGTTTGAGCTCTGATTGATATGTTTATATACTAGCACTGTTTAAAATTCAGACATGTCTGACACATTTCCACCTATTATCCATATTTGATGCCAAATGGTGCATTGTGTTTACATGTGCTGTATATGCAAACACTATGACCAGTTGTGGAAATTCACATATGGATTATTTAATTTCGATTATGAACACATTGAATACAATTGATTAAAGACTTGAATCATTTTTGATAATTGTTCACATAAGAACTGCTAACACAGAAATATCTGTTAATGCTTACATTAATTAATACATATGTCTCATCTTTTAAGATAAATCTATTATGGTAAATCTGTTATGTTATTTTAATCTCCCTCGTGCGTCATAGCTCCCAGCTTAGAGCTTTCATTAGTGCATGAAAGATGTATATAAGCTTGCTTTATTTACACACACTATGTATGATGGTGTGTATGAGTTCTGTCCTCTCCGTGATAATAATCCCTGGTTGCCCTGCTCCCTCCTCCTCCTCCTTACCAACCCCTCCCACTTCCCTTTTCCCGACTGCTGTGGTGGCCCCCAGCCTCTGTACGATGCAGCCTATCTGACGATGTACAACATCTGCTTCACCTCTATGCCCATCCTGGCTTACAGCCTCTTAGAGCAACACATCTGCATTGATGTTCTTCTGGAAAATGCTATCCTCTACAGGTAAACCTTTGCTTATGTACAGTAAAAAGCCAGGTGTGCTTGCTAAGCGTTTCTTTCAAGTAAAGAAGAGCACTGTTTGTGTCAATAAAGATTTACATTTTTATGTTTTAGCTTAAGGATTGCAAAATGATTAAAGTATTAGATTGAATGTTTGTTTGAATTGAATTAATTTCAGTTATTTTTCTTTAAAGAGTCTTGTTCATTACTCACTTAAATATATTTAGCATCCTTTCAGAACTGACAGTACATGCCGAAAGTGATAAAACAACAATTTCATTCATCATTATCTCTTGACTTTCTGTAGAGAGATTGCTAAGAATGCCATGTTACGCTGGAGACCATTCCTCTACTGGACGTTACTTGGAGTCTTCCATGGCTTAGTCTTCTTCTTTGGTGTTCGATGTTTGTTCAGTAACCCAGCACTGCAGGATAATGGCCAGGTTTGTCCCCTGATTTAACTCATTTTCCAAATAGGTGTGGTATTACTCCTTTAGCCCATATGGCCTAATTATATTTGCTAATTTGACTTATTTAAATTCAGGTTTTTGGGAATTGGTCATATGGAACAATTGTCTTCACTGTCCTTGTCTTCACGGTTACGCTAAAGGTAATACAGTCCTTGGTATTTCTTTATCTGATTGTGGAAACACTGTATTATTAGGCCAGCTGTTTAACAGAGTGTGCTGTATTTTTGATATGAGTTTATTGACTTTTCTCGATTATTGTAGCTTGCTCTGGACACACGACACTGGACGTGGATCAACCATTTTGTAATATGGGGATCACTGGCTTTCTACGTGTTTTTCAGCTTCTTCTGGGGAGGAATAATATGGTTAGAAAACAATTTTGGGATGAAATACATTGTTGTGGTTGACCTGTTATTTCTTATTACTATTCAGCCTGTGTAGCTCTTCCAGCCTGTATAAACCAAAGTGTTTCCCGTCCTACAGGCCTTTCCTGCAGCAGCAACGTTTGTACTTTGTGTTTGCCAACATGCTGAGCTCCGTGTCAGCCTGGCTGGTCATTATCTTGCTCATCCTGCTCAGCCTACTGCCAGAGATCTTGTTTGTGGTGTTCCGTAAACCCCGTGGCCCCCATGCTCGACAGGTAACAACATACACTCCTGAACACACTTATTTTTTTTCTCTCTCACTCTCACACACACTCACATACACTCTCTCACACAAACACACACACACACACACACACACACACACACACACACACACACACACACACACACACAATGTTCTTCATGCCAAGATGATGCTTAAACTCTACATACCTCTTTTGTTTGTTTCCTCAAGTGCAATATGTGAGTGATTTAAAGTTATAACAGTGATTTAAATCTAATCCTTCACATACACTTGTATCACTGTAAAGTGGGTGTAGCTTCGTATACAGATTGACATTTCACCTTAGCAGACTGTTGGTGGTTATAGCTCTAATTTTGTGTCTTCTGGAAGCAGAATAAGTAAGTAAAAAGTAACATTTATTTATATAGCACCTTTAACAAATAAAATCACAAACATATAAACATGGTTGACCAGCGGACATCCTAACATGATAGTTAACTTATGTAACACATTAATTGTTAGTTATTATTGTTTATCTGCATATGACAGGTTATCAAAAATATTTGTTTTTTATCGAGAGAGAGAAAGAACCTTCACACACTGGTTTCGAATTTCTTTTTAGGCTGTTTAATTTAACTCTCCCACTATTCAGAATACAGCATTACAATATTTTGTCATTTCAGTTTACTCCCTGTGAGGCTAATGTGCTTTCCAAGCATCTGGTTAGGTTAAATGAATTTTAGGTTTATTCCTTACTTTTTTTGTAAAGTTTGACAAGACCTGTTTTATGTCGGAAAAGTAAGAAATGAACAAAATGCTATGCTTTCTTTTGGTTTTGTTTTATTTTCTTTTGAGTGTGTCCTTGTCATTTAGAAAAATGGCAAATTAAATTGTAAGTTATGGCTTGTGGGCTTTTCAGTCTGCAGAGTTAAATGAATAGTGTCTGGCACTTTGCTTTTGTAGTTTAGAACACTCACTTTTCCTTATTTTTACTAATTTCCACCTTTTCAAGTTTGTTCTCTCACTTACTGTTTTCTACTTCTAATTTCTCTTTTCTTCCTCTCTGGAACTGACTCTAAAGATGAAACACCGCCTTCCTTCCTCGGGGACATCTACTATCTTCATGTTGTCGCAGACGGCTAGCACTCACAGCTTCTCATGGAGTGACTGAGGTCTCATTTCTTTCTGTCAACTCCTAATCCTTAAGCCTGTTCCTGCAGATTTCCTGTATCTGCCAGTCTTGCTTGTTTCCTGGCAGTTGTGTCCATTCTCTCCCATTGTTAGACTCCTTCCCTTTTCCCTAAAATAACATGACCTGGTTTTTTGGTGCATTTTATAGTCCCTGTTTGGTTCAACAGATTAGAGAAGATAATTCAGATTTTAGATTAACTATTTTTAGGAATGCTAACCTTGGTGGAGCACATCTTTAAACCACGACCATGTTTATTAAAGTGGGAGGAATGTTTGTTAATGACTGGTGTGTGGTCCCAACTTTGACAGCAGAGTGTAGCATTTGGGGTCGATGCTAAAACCATGCAGTCAGTCTTTCGTCTTTGTCTGTCCACTTGTATCAGTCAATGTCTCCCACCAGCTGCTTGTGCTGCTCTAATCCCTGTTGCCTCTGCATGTTCAGGTGAACGCAGTACATCAAAGCACCCAAGCTTGTCTGCATGAGGCTGAAGTCAACAACCACATTTTGGATCCTCACCACAATGCCTGCAGGCCTGTGTGTTTGTGTTTGTGTGCGTGTGTGTGTATGTGTGTGTGTGTGTGTTACCCTGAATTATTAAAAATGTGCAAAATAGTAGCCTTGTAATAATCTGGACCAAATTATGTAGAGTCAAAGCTTCTGAAAATAATTATTACAAACAAAATATGTCTCAAAAAAGCACCCAGACTGACTGAGATTGACCATCTGTTTAGTTTTAAGTCTTAGTGTCATTATATGTTCTTGCATGTCTGCAAGAGAGAGCACAACATATGAGTTAGCAGCGAAGTGTGCATGTGTTTGTGATGTCATTGGTGTTTCTTGCCTTACCCTTCTAGAAGAAGCTGGTTCACTCGATCGTGGGGGATCCCCACAATACCCAGTCTTCAGCAAGGCCCCTGCTCAAGAGAACCTTTTCAGATGAGGCCAATACTGTCTTTTAAAAAGGTATCAGCCAACCTTCAGGCCATTTAAGCCAATCAAAGGCTCACTTCCTCAGCCAACCTCTCCAACTGCTCTGGCCCCTAAGTCCGACTTTTAACCAGATAATCAAAGGCATAATGGCATACAAGCCACATCCAGCAAGATGCATTTATTTAAAATAAATGCATCTGTATGCCTAATGTTGCAAACCTTTTATTTATTTGGATATAGATAATGTGCTCCTTTCAGCCTTCATTTAGAAGTCTGGCTTACATTTTCTTCCTTGTGTGCTTAAAACAAATGTCAATGTTTTAAATTCATCCCGTCTCATTTTTCCACTAGGAATGGCTGGGTACTCTAGTCTGACAATCATATACTGTTTGTAACCTGATGATTTGGTCATAATTGGTTTTGTCCTGTGTGCACATCCCAATATGTGTTGGTGGTTGTCTTCTACTTTCTTCTCAAATAATGGCTGCATCTGTTAGTGATGAGCATAGCTTACTGCATGATGTGATGTTGCTTTAACCTAAGGCTGAATGTTGCTGCATTACCTACCTACAACAAATTAAATAGAAACGCCAATGCATTTTATTTAGAAATTGTGAAAAAAGCACAAATAAACAAAGCACTATGGAAGAAACTATTTGAATAAATACAGAAAATAAACACACAGTTTTTGAGCATTTTAAAAACTTGTCCAGCTCCTAATTATAAAATATTACTTCATCCTGTTCCTGTTTTGCAGTTCCTTTTTTTTTGTTTTTTGTTGACATGGAGGGAAGGGGTATTTGACTGCTGATTGATCGATCCCTTCATTAATCTGGCCTGAATAAACAAACTATACAAACCTGTTAGATGTTGCTCTCTTAAATGCACCCATGAAATGTTTGTATTTGAGAAAAGAATCAGGATGAAATAACATTTTTTAATTAGAGTTGTTTATACCATAATAGCCTTATATTAAACACTTTTATTCTCCATGGGTAAATAAAAAAATAAAGGACGTATAAACGGATATTAAGTTTATTTTTCTAGGTGTTTTGATTTTTATTTATTTTTTTGTCCACCCTCTGTAGGTAGGTATGAACGTCACACCTCTTCTTTGTTGACCTTAATTGTACAATCAACCTTTTTGCAACAGCTTTCACTGTTTAACCTTGCACTTCTATTCTCCCTGTAGCTGTCAGAGTGCAGCCTCCTACAAACACCCAGGTAAACCACAGAGACAAGCCTAACATTCTGTGTCTGTTCAGTGTCACTGCTGACCTAAAGCAGGTCACTTGGGTGAAGTGTCTATTAATTCTTTATTGCTTGTTTGTTGGGTTTTCTTTTTGAAGGTATTGATACAAGCTTGTCATGGAAAAAAAAAAACTTTATTAAAATGTGTGCTTTGTTTTTTCAGATTGCAGCTGTAACACCACTATCCTATAAGCACTTGATGGACGGTGAATAAAAGGCAGCAGGGACTCAACAAGTTTGGCATCAGCTGCATTCAGGGTCCGACCAGGTTAGAGCTGTCTGCCACCACGCCTGATCTTAAAAGAAGAGGAGATGAAAAAGAGATGTGCAGACTGGAGGGGTGGGGTGAAAAGGGGGTTTGCAGACTTGCGTCTCTCTGCTCTGTCCTTCTCTGCCCGATCCTCCCTACGCATGCCTGCAGAGCACTATTTTCTCAAAAACCTACTCAGATGACAGGCATGCATTTTCTTTCTTTTACATCAATTTTTTGTTTTTCAAATACTAGCTTACAAATGAATGCATACACAGCTGCCTTGTAAGTAGCTCTATCCAACTGCTTGTTAAAAACAAGCAGTTGGGGGGGGGGGGAAATTACCACAAGAATGGTTCACCTGCATGAAAGAAGGCTGTTTAGTCACCATAGTCTGCAAAGTTAAAAATGGTTAATCCTGTTCTTTGATGGTTACACTTGAAAAAGGTGTTATACTTTAAGTTTCGACATACATAATAACTGTATTCTTTAAATAGACCATATGCTTAACAAAATTCACAGATTCACAAGTCCAGTATGAAGTGCGATTTCAGTCAAGTTTGGAGCTGCAACAGACTGTTGAAAGGTTTTTTTCATAGATGTTCTAAGATTATTTTAAAATCCAGTTTATTTATGTCCGATGCATCAAAATATAGAACACAGGTCATTATATAACAGAGGTCATTATACCACTTAATCCAAAATGTGTTTATGTGTAAGATTGAGAGGTTAGAAATAGGTAAAACATTCTAGCAGGGAAGCATTGCTTGGAGCATGACCTAACTCTTTCAAACTCAGAGAATTTAAGAGAATCCAGTTAAGATAAGACAATTAATAAATGTGCTGCATTACACAGTATATAGCTTTGAAATATGATAGCATCTGCTCAAAGCCAAAAAAGATTAACGTAATGTGATTCTGTCCAAAGGTGTGACTTAAAAGCGTCTGTTTGTACGCTGTGTTTATATGATTCCAAAGTGCGTGCTACATTACGGGTTTAGAATAGCTAGAAAAGCAATGTGTGATATAAAAACCAGGATTACTTGAACCTTGTTGATGTAGTTTAGTTTGATATTTCCTCCACTATTCGGAAAATGTGGTCACTAAGCCACCTGAATATACTGTATGCCTGCACACACACACACACACGCACAACTCGCAGGTAGATGACAACATTAAACAACAACCATGCATGTTGTACAGGTAAATGCACACATGCACTAAAACCTAAACGATGTATTAATGTTCATGACCTATTACTGTACGTAGCTTACATATTTTTTTCAGTCAGGCTGAAGTTAAAATCAACTCCAGACTTAAAATGGTCAAGTCTGCTGAATCGACAGGATAATAGAGTGGACTGTTTTGCCCTTTACTCTTCTTTGTTGTAGGGCATTCCATACATTCCATTTAAACATGCCATAATTTTTCCCCATAAAAATTTATTGTCTGTTTGGTATATTTATTATGTGTAATTTTATTCACAAATGTTATATTTTTATTACATAAATCGTGTCTTTTTATTGTGAAAAGTGGTGAGCTTTGTGCCATTTGAATTATGTGTAACTCCAGCCAGTCTGTGTCAAACCTATTTGGTCTTCTTTGTCATGTTAAAAAAAGGCAGCCCCCCCACACACTCTCCACATCCCAGAATCAACCTCTGAACGAATGCCCCTTCTACCAGGAGATTTATTCCATGGTTAAACAGAGCACCGTTCACTAATCCTTTGTTTTGCTTTACAGCCAAAAATCATATTATGGGTCAGTATGGTGACTTTTCTTTCTATTGTATTTATGTCTAACTTTTATACTACTTTACTGATCTCAAAACTACAGTATAACTCAATACAGTACTTTTTTGTACTGACCTATTTGACCGGGACTGTCACCTGACATAAAAATGAAATTTGCAAAATGGCACATGCACTCATAAGATAATGTTGTGATTAAAAAAAAAGAGATCTTGATTGTACATGCCTTTCAGTGTCATTTTACAAAACTGACCACAGATGGTAAACTGTTGCCAGTGATACTGGATTTAAGATTTAAAGGGGGCTGCCTGCTTTGTTTAAAAAAAATAAATTTGGAAAAACCTTTAAGTTACATCAGAGATGCTATTTTCAAAGCTTAAAATATCTTGGAATCTAACATTTTGCCTGTCCAAAATGAAAAGTATAGTAGAGTGGATTGTATTTTTAATGCAGCTTTTTTCCAGCCACTTTTGTAAAAAAAAACCAAAAACCAAAAAGAAACAAAAAAAATACATTCAAAGACAAAAGAAATAGGAGCATAAGAGGGTCTGTGGTTTTGGATTCTGTTCCTGTCTTTGAGGGTTTAGCCCTGCGTCATCAAGTGGGAAGAATTGTCACCTCCTCTAGCCAAAACACTGCAAACCTCTAAGCTGAATGTACCTCTTTGAAACTAGTATAATCAAAACCTGATCATGTTCTGTAATAAAGCAGAATGTTTTGAAGATATACAAATGTCCAATTGTGCTTTTTCACACCAGCACTTACATCACTACCTTCTGTCTAATGTAAAGTTGTGCACATGTGTGGGTGGTTTGTGTGTATGTGTGTTTGTGGGGTGCGTGAATTTGCCACACTGAGTAGATGCTATGCATTAATGAGATAACTGACAAGCTAAGCTGGATCAGCTGAGTGGCTACATATCAGGATGGAGTACTGCAGCTCCCCCACTGCCCCATGGGATGCCTCACATCAAGAACACACCCAGCACTGTAAGTCCCTACATCTAGGATGGTTTACATACATGAATATACAATATTTCTAAACTCCAGTCCTAATCTATTCAGAGTCATCGTGGGCAGAGCAGTGGGGAGTTGAGTTCAGCAAGGTTCTGTGTATCAGCATGTACACAATGACACCCTTTGATATTTGTCCTTCTGTTTGAATGTGATTGTTGTGTATTAAATGGTTCACATGCGCCAAATTTGTTGGCTGAGGGTGTGGTAGATTTTCATTTTTCTTTTTTTTCTTTTTTTTTAAACAATAGATCTATTCTCCCTCCCGTCTCACTTTACTATAGTAAAGCTAAAGAAAGTAGGCATATGACCATGGCAGAAAGCTCAACAATATAGTCCACTGTAAGAACACGCTAAATGAGAGTATGAAGGAGTGAGAGGAAATGTTGGGAGGGAGTTGGCAGTATGTCAGGAGTGGACTCCCGAGCTCTGCTCTGTGCAGAGCTGACGCACTGAAGCTCAGGGAGAGAGAGGGGAGGGGCATGAGAGAGGGAGACAGCAGCGGCCAGATGGAGTCCTGTTTGTTTTGAGTAGCTGTTGCTAAGATCGCAACGGTCAGTCGGCCCCAGTTTGTGAGAGGGTAAAAGATCATCCAAGCCAGCAAACCTCTGTTTTCTGCATGTGAACAGGTGTTCTGGTGTCTGTCTATGCAGCTCAAGGTCAGGAAGATCCAGCAATCTCAGGGAACTGTCCCAGCTGGATCTTGGGACTGCAGAGGCAGGGGGGGTGGCAAAGTTTCACTGATGCAGCTCCCAGCCTGTCTATGCGGGTACTGTGGATGGTTATAGGACTCTGAAGAGGATGTGAGGCCTGGACTACTGTCAATACTCCCACGACATCGTTGGTTCCTGTGTTGGAGTCAAGGGGAATGGGCCAAGCCTCACTGCAGGAGGAGAGAGAGCTGGAGAAAGAGTCCAAGGAGGAGATGGAGAGCTACCACTGCCTTATGCAGGCTGGCTCCCAGCTAGCGAGCACTCTGCAGCGTGAGTACAAATGATCCTGACAGTCCTCATTTAACTTCCTGTAGCTGCTCTTATTATAATCCTGTATTGGTTCTGAAACTATTTCCCATTATTACATTTCACATAGCTCTTCTCAGCACAGCACATTTCAAATGTACTGTGTAGCAGACGGTTATTTAATTTACTATGTGCATTTTAACTTCTGTAAACTATTACATGAGGCAACTGGAGAACTGCACTCTGTTTCTTGGGTTAGTCAGTGTTATTGATGTGCCAGTTTCTGCAGATTTGCTCAAAGAGCCACTGCAGGGATTATGCCAGCTATTTTAAGCTCTCACAGATGGATATTTATCCATAGTAATGATTTGTAGCCTGAATATCTGTAGACTGTGAGCTGTAGATCAGTGTATGACAGTATGACAGTAAAACTTTGCATGCTGTTGATGTCAACTAACACATTTAGAAAAAAAATAAGACATTAATGTAGCCTCCCTCACCAGAGTATATACTGTGTAATGTATTGAGTTACATCGACCAAATGTAACACAGCTTTATCTGTTAGAAGCAAATGAACTTTATACAGATGAGGGTTATGGTCTTTTAATACTATAAACCAATTTTTCAAAAGACTGTTCCATCATTTGAACACTATTAAAAAAATTTGCCAGTTATTCTGAAGGGGGGGTCTTTCTATTAGCAGACAAATGTGAAAAATAAAGGCAAAATGATGGACAGAAAAAGCTCCTCATGTGATTGACAGCTCTAAGGAGCAGCTTCCTCCAGGAGTTATTGTGATTACTTTGGGATCTTGGCAACCTTGGGTGTTGTTTAATTAATGGGCTTTTGCCTCTTTATGTTTCCCCTGGGAACTTTGTACCTGGGCCAAAGTTTGAAGATAACTGAGTTGAAATAGGCCACGCTGGGTGTCATTAATGCCTGGTGAAGGTTTTTTCGGTTGTGTGAAACATGAACCTTGCCCTCGAGGTTTGTCCTAATATACTAACAGGAGATGCCGTAGTGAGCATAAAAACCCTCTATGTGAACCAGTATAACCACAGATTCATTATGCCACCTTGATCTTCTCATAGCACACGTTGTCGTCTCTGCCTTCAACACCTGCAGACTAGAATTCTCAACATCATATGAAATAACTCCTGCTCAAACAAACTCTCCATAAGTGTGTGAACCTTGAAAATAATTCAGGAATTTCAGAGTAAATCTACATTTTACACAATACTCACGACACAGGGCCTGAGACTGTTGTTAGTCAACACCCAATAGACTGTCGTCCCATAGGAGCACAATCTGAAAATCTTCTGTTTGTTGTTCTGCTTTATCAGTTAAGTCTGTATAAACGCATACAGTACATGAGTCATGTACAGACTTAACTGATAAAGTCATGTAACATAACTACTGCAGCCATTACATTAAATCATGAAAAAGTATAATTTTCTTTATACTAACTAAGGAAATTGTTGAATTGTCACTAAATACAAAATAAATGAATCTTGATTAAATCTACATTCTCCATACATGCTTCAGCTCCATCCCAGCTTGCGTTTGCTCTGCATGAGAAATGACAAATAAACTAGTTTCAGATCATAGCTAAGACTTCTCAACTGATATTTTATATGGGTTTTACTTGATGACATTTCACCTACTAGTTCAACTGCTTTTAAGAATTACAAATTGATCATTGAACATAAAGTAAAAAAAGAAACTGAAATTCCTAACACTTTGCAGAATTTACATTTTGTTTCAGTGCTTAGACCTAAGGTGACACGGTCAGTGTGAGTTTTCTCCCCATTGACAGCGTAATGATAAATGCCACACTAAATATTCATGTTCCACAGCACAAATTACAATTACAGTGTGACAAATAGTCTTAAGTGTTCTGAAGTCTAAACATTAAAGCCATTCAGACTGCAGAGCAAAAGATTTTCAAGGTTATTGTTCAGAGTTTACAACCACGCCTTTTAGAGTCTAAACCAATCGAGTTTCCATGCACACCGGCTAGTAAAATTTGCAGTTTCCTTCCTCTCGTTTTTATCAGAATGTAGCCACCCACCAGTCTAATCCCCTTAGCGGTGATGGCTTTGTTTAGTAAAATATCTCATGACATGTGAAAATGTTTACGTGTAAGAGGGGATTTGTTGGTCTGCAAGAGATTACACATGTCTGCTTTTTAGGTCCCTTCAAAATCAGACGGAATAGAACATCCATGCAGGCTATGTTCTCCCCTTTTGCTCTCATTTGGTATATTTCAAAAAGATTTGCTACAGTGGGGTCTGGCACTGTACCATCAGCTGGTCATCAAATTTCTTTTGAGTCATTCACTGTGAAAATACCCATTGATATTTATTACAATACTAATATTATTATATTGTGCAAAATGCAATATAATAATAAACAATAATAATATAATTGTATGTTGTTGTTATTTTTTTTAAAGTGATATTAAGGAAAAGTCAGGTTCTAACAGACTCAACATTTTTGTGTATGCAGCTGTTATTTCTCATTCACATACACACACACACACACACACACACACACACACCCCGATGATGGCGGCTGCCACATAAGGTGGTTATCAGACCCACAGGAACAACTTGGGGGTTCAGGGTCATGTTCAAGGACACATAGCCAGGAGGGTGTCAGACCACTGACCCTGTTTCCCATGGACCACTGCTATACCAACTGAGCCACAGCCCCCTAGTTGTCAGTAAGTAAATCAGTGTAAAACACTGTTTGGACAACAGAGATAAGCTCCTCACCTTCAACTTTGTATGTAGACTAAAAGGATCTGTCTGAGTCTGAATCAGTTTGCCAGCAAATCTCTGTTTCCATCCATACTTTTTCTGCGTGTCACAACAGAAGCAGGACAATTTGTGAATAAAATAATAATCATCAAAAATTGCAATGTGACTTGTGCTGAGGTTATTAATCAACAATGTTCCAGATCTAACTTGGAAAGTAATGCTTGACAGAATTAGGTATTCTGAAATGAGCTGCTTTGGTTTAGAAGCTGACATACTTTACCCTTTAATTATTTCCTGTAATTTGGGTTTTAATGTTGTCAGGCACAAGCGTGCTTGATGGAGTACAGTGAATCTTTATTTAGCATCATGCTTTCTATCGTGGGAGTAGCTGCTAGTTAGACAAAGGGAGGGTGCGCATCTGCACAGGAGTATAACTAACAAGTTTATTAAGCATTGCAGGTTGCAGCACAGGCTTATTCATGTAGGAGATTGCAGTGTGTGTGTGCATCCTTTTCTTTTTTCACAGTTATTTTTTATCCCCCTGCAGTTGCATCAGAATTGGTGCTTTTATTGTGAAAATTGAAATCTTGCACATAACCTCAATAATCATCTGATTTGCCTGCACATTGTTTTACGTGTTAAATCATTCATGGCATAATATGTTGTTGTTACCCTGATGGAAAATATACACCAACATGATAAACATTAATATATTTAGAGTCTGCTTGACCTCCCAAAGGCCTTCTGACCTTGTGTAAAACTACTTAAATGTGGTGGTAACTTCACCCTGTGTCTGTGTGGGCACCGTGCAGCCATTGGGCCTGCTCTTGCACGGCTTGGCTCAACTCTTCTCTGTTACAAACACACATCAAATATTCAGCAGGTACCAGTAGAGCTCATTACTTGCTCGCTGACAGCCCGACGGACACTATTACTGCAGTTGACGCATGAAAAATGACACCCCCTTTTGCTCTTCCTGTGTCTCTCATCTTTTTCTTACTGTGTTTTTATATTTCTGTGCTCTAATCCATTTTTAATGTATCCATCCATTATGGATGAGGAAATGATGAATTGTGAGCAAATTTATTCCCTGTTGATGTGTTGTATAAACTGCTGAATACGGGCAGAGACATTTTGTTTAGTTTAGATTTAACAATTTAGTGCCTTCGTACTGTACAGTATTTAAAGGCTTTTACAAGTAATTTTTATTATCTAGGTCTGGGATACATCTTTTTAGTTAATATGAGCCATTGACTGTGGTTAAGTATATCTGTTTGTTTTCACGCAAATCATAAATGACCACAAAAAAGCAGTAAGTGCCGCGCGTGGCACAACATAATGGAACGGTAATCCAAACATTGTCATTATATTTCAGAATGGTTTGCTATGAGTACAGTCTGAGCATTTGTAAACATAGTGCACGGTTCAGTGTGCCTACCTTAGACACATCGGACTGAATTATTTCTGCTGCACCAGGCTGGGCTATCTGCCAGTAAACCTAACATCACACAAACATCAGTTCAGATGTTGTATAGTAAATGAGCTAATGGGTTTTAATGATGTTATTACCTTCTTGTAACAGATGCAGGATATACATCTGCCACAGAACGGCAACATTTAGAGCCATTTACTGGTCATCGTTTTAGAACACGTGTAGTAAGAGTACATTCGAAATCATCTCAGACCGATTAAGTTTCAGCGAGCCACGATGCCTATTTTGGAATGAAAGCAAATGGGAGATAATTTGTGTAAGATGCTTTCTTTGAATATGATCATTTTAATGTGAAAACACATTCAGTGTGGGTGCTCTGGTGGAAAAGCCTTTGAAATGTCATTTAAATGGTAAATGGTCTGCACTTATATAGTGCTTTTCTACCTATTGGCACTCAAAGCGCTTTACACTGCTTCTTATTCACCCATTCACACTCACAATCACACACACACTCATACACTGATGGCCAGCTGCATAGCAGCTCCCCCAACACTCACCAGGAGCAACTAAGTTGGGGTTCAGTATCTTGCTCTAGGACACTTCGACATGTGACTGGAGGAGGTGGAAATTGAGATTGGTGGACAACCGCTCTACCTTCCTGCACCTCAGTCACATAGGAAACATGCAATTTAGATTTTTACACTGTGGGCCTTCTTGTAATACTTTATATAAATAAAAACAATCGCTAAATAATGGAGATACCGAAGACCCTAATTTCAAAGTCATATCAGGAGTTACACTAAATCTGGAGGCAATATAACAATGCACCGAGCTTTAACCATAACATTGATCCTTGAATGAACTTTATCATGCTCTTTGACCGTGAATACGCCCCTCAAACCTTATTTGGTAAATGTGTGTATCTTTTTTAGAGGTGACTGTCCCTGTGAGCATGAAGGAAGTAGGAGGCTACATAGAGAAACAGGTGGCTTACCTGTCAGGTGATTCATTTTTGATTAATAATTTCCCACACATGGTGTGATATCAAATATCCACTTCTTGTCTCCATTCCATAATCTTTGTGACTGCAACACACCTGCCACCTCTTAACAGTATATCTGCACATAATCACATCTTCTGTCTTATAAAGAGCAGTGATTTTTGTTTTTGTTTTGTTTTTTTCCAGGGGGCCGTGGGGAAGACTCCAGCGTCATCATCACCCTCCCTGAATACTCAGCTTTCAGTGATATTCCAGAGGAAGCTTTAGCCAAAGTCTTTACATACCTCACTCTGATCCCGCGGTGTGTGCTCCTCCATTTATTCCTGTCAGGGTGTCTTCTTTTCCCTTTCTGCAGTGCACCAAAAAACACCAGTGCTCGTATTCTGAGCACAGCTAGTTTCTGCTGCTTCTTAGCTCACAGTGTTAAATGTCCTACTGATGCCTCTATGTCCAAACCTCCCAAAAAATTTGGAGTTTTCCCCTTTCACAATAAAATGTTAATGCACTTAGTTGCAAAGCATGAGTTTAAAGAAGGCACAGTTTGAGCAGCTCACCTGCTCTGGTTTGACTATCCTTTCTCCTTTTCCTGTTTTAAATAATAAAACACTCAGTTTGTGCAAATATAATGTGCAATGATTATCTACAATCTAAAGTGTATGTTTGTCTCCTGCAGAACCAGGCAGCCAGGAGTCAAATTTATCATCATTTTAGACAGAAGACTGGACACATGGGCATCTATCAAAACGGCACTTGCCCGAATAGCAGTGAGTTTGATATTTCTTTTCATTGCGGCCATTCATATCCAATCAGCATTTCTACTGGACTGTTCTGACATCTCACACACACACACATACATCCATCTCTGCCTATAGACGGTTTGGTTTATGAGTTGCTGTCCAAGGTGCTGGAAACCTCCAAGTCAAGGCATTGCTAGTTTACTTTAATGGTGAAGCGTTTTCGGCCTGGTGGATTCCAAGTGGTGCATAGCCTGAAGATTGACCTAAACGTAGCTTGTTCTGAATATCTCATTGCATATTGCTGCCAATGCATGAGTAAGCATAAACTGAGTGATGACGCCAAAGGGGAGGAAAGGATGAGGGAGGTAAGCGGGAGGGAATCATTGCAGTGAGCGCTGCCGCCCTCAGTCTGTGCGCAGCAGCAGCAGCGCTGCGGCTGTGTCCGGCCAGCCGGACGGAGCAGGGAGCTGGATCCTTTTCCTCGGCACCGATTTCCTGCACACATCCCCGAGATGACTACTCACACCATGGCCGATTGCTTTTACCGGCGGGGAGTGCCGAAGATCCGGAGGAACCCGGTAACGAGCTGCTGACTTGTTAAATTCCCCGTCTGGAGAGTTTAGGCTGAAGTTTTTGGGCGGGCAGGGCGACTGCGGCAGTTGCACCGGTTGTGGTGAATGTAGCAGTGCGGTGTAGAGCGCACCGTGCTTAGTCATGAGATTGTCTGAATGAAATCTAATCAGACTGGTGTGCGGTTCTTAATGCGTGCTTATCCTGAAATCAGAAGCCTGAGGTATCGACCCCCGTGGTCGAGTCAGGACAAATGAATGTCAGAAATTGCGTCACATGCAAATTGATTGTTTGTACTTGGAGAAACGATGGCACACATGGGGCTGAAGGCAGTGTATACATCCTGCTGCAGAATTTATATGGGGCTGAGATTTTTGAAGTTACATAATATATCAAAATCATTAAAACTTTAAGTCTATAATTATCCTTGTGTGCAGTATAGTTACAGGCTTATAAGACTTGCAATGTAATCACATTTTGACCTGCTGAAATAGCAGATATGATTTGCACATAACAGTGACTAAACATTGAAGCTGGTGACCTTAATCGCCCAAGTGGGACAAGAGGTGAGACCTGAAGTCCCTCTTCTCCGATATGGAAGCTCAGAGATTGTTATTGCATTTTCTTATCTGTGTGAGTACGCAGCAGTAAACATACAAGAGAAAGGTCTATTTTGGCAGGGTTGTGTAAATGTGCACATGTAGTGGTGTTTTTCTGTTCCGTTGTGACCTTCTCCTCCTGCTTCTAGGCTTCCTTTCCTGGGAACCTCCACCTAGTGTTGGTACTGCGACCCACCAGTTTCTTCCACCGCACAGTTACAGATATTGGCTTTCGCTTTAGCCAAGAGGACTTCATGCTCAAGATGCCAGTAAGGCAGCTCCTCCTCAGTTACCAAACATGTGCCACATCACAGAAAGGTACACTTTGTTCTTGTTAAAGCCCTGATCACCATGAGTGAAATGCTTGGGAACAAACCTAGACTTTTAACCACTGAAAGAAGTATAAAAATGTTGAGCAGTATGTTCAAATATTTCTTTTTGTGGTGAAAACCCACCAGCAGGTTAACACTGGCACAATGAGGTTATTTGATATGTTAAAGTAACGGAATTTATGGGTACATGTGTCTGTTATAGACCAAGGATCTCTCCTGCCATATATGAAACATACATACGATGGGCCTATATTAATTGAAAGTGTCTTTGTGAGCTCTCAGATTGTGTCTGCATCTTCTGCATCATCTAGGTTGTGATGCTGAGCTCTGTCACAGACTTGCTGCGCTACATTGATGAGAACCAGCTGACGTCAGAGTTTGGAGGCACTTTGGACTATTGTCATAGTGACTGGATAGTTTTACGAACGGTACAGTATTTTACAGATCCATTCTGAAACCGTCACACAGTCCTCTCACCACACATAAGCACCAGTATTACAGTGTTTATGTTTTCTGTGTTTTGCTTCCACTTCAGGCTATAGAAAGTTTTGCTGTAACAGTCAAAGATATTGCACAGATGCTGCAGGGCTTTGGCACTGAGGTGGCAGAAACCGATCTCCCTAATGAGGGGAAAGCCATTGAGTCTCTCCTGGAGTCTCACACTGACAAGTACAGGAAACTCAAGGTAGGATTTGTTTTTTATTATATGCATTTTTTAATATTACAACAATGAGATTTGCAAAAGCTCTGCTGGTATTCCATGAAGCACTATTTTGAATGCTGCTCATTTTGACAGGATGCAATCAGGTCTGTGTCGAAGGAGGGTCGTCATCTTCTCTCCAACCTGGAGACCTCTGGTAAGGAGGATGACTCCCAGTGGGACGTGAAGCTGGACTGGGAGACAGTACAGAGGCAAGACTGCAGCTGTTTTCTTTCTTATACTTGGTCAAATGGTAGTGAAGCATGGACGTGGATGCCCTCTGTGGTATAGAAAAAGTTTAATTTGCTATTTACACAGTTCTACAGAGTTTTTACACTGTTTTTAGGCTTCTAGCCCAGCTCAGAGACATGGAGGCAGCGTTCGATGGCTTCTTTGAGAAGCATCATCTGAAACTCCACCAGTACCTACAGTTGCTCAAATATGAGCAAAGCTTTAAGGAGGTGAGGCTTCCCTGTACATATTTTGAGCACATAAAACACTGTACCTCTTTTTGGTTATTTATATTGTCATGTGCAGCTCATCATTTCTAACAGCCTCAGGGGAGAATGTATTTTAATGTTGGGCACACAGTGACATGAATTATCTTGTAAAATCTACAGACACAATATTTAGTGGACAGTTATTCTTGTTGTTCTTCTTGGCCTGTTTGTCTAATGATGAATGTCTGTTAAGATGGAATTATGTCTAGAGCATCTGATGGCTCAGGAGAGGAAGCTGTCCATATCTGTGGACACTCTGGCTCAAACAGAACAGGCCCTCAAAAGGCTGGACAATCTGGAATCTAATGCACAGGTCAGTGTTTTTAAGTCTGATGAATTTATTACTTGTGACAAGCACAAGGTGGGTATAATAAACCTAGAACGTCTCAAAGATAGCAGTGTCCCTTTTTAGCCTAACACCAGTATTTGCCTTTTTGTTTCTCTATCAGGATGTGATAGCTCGAGTCCAGATCATCGTCCTTCACGGGCACCAGCTCTCTGCCAGTCACCACTACGCCATGGCTCTCATTATGCAACGCTGCAATGAGCTTCGCCACTACTGTGATACACTCAATGCTGCTCTCAAGACCAAACACTCTCAACTTTTGCAAATACACCAGCTGCTGCTATGTCTCGGACAGGTATTCGCATATGCTTTCCTTTACATGTACACAAAGACATCCGTACCTTTGTAGTGACAAATATATGTGTTCTACCTACAGGCCCAAACTTGGTGTGATGATGGAGCATATCTGCTGGCCAATCAGCTGGTAGATAAGTTTCAGTCTAAGGAAGGGGCCCAGGCTGCCCTAAGGGATATTGAGAGGTTTCTGGTGGGGGCGCCGTCTATGCTGAGCTCAGGACCTGACATTGTGGCCATGGAGTATGAGGCTGTAATTACACCTCAACTGCAGGTCAGATCTCACAGCTGTAATAAATCTAAACAAATACATAGTTTGACAATGTCACCACCGTTTCCCTATCAGTGCGATTTCTGGATGTTACACAACAGTTGTGTTCTTCGGTCTCTCCGTTAGGCCGAGATTGGGAAAACCTTTGAGAAACATGCAGCAGTGCAGCAGATGATCCAGAACCGACAGGCTTGTCTTAGGAAGTTGGCTGATAAACATGTCCGACCGGTTCAACTGGTAGCTCCCAGGCCTGAAAACCCACCACGCACCAAGTCCCCACTCTTCTCCCCCAAGCATGGTACAATACAGTTATGACCTTTAACATATACGATTCACATCTCTAAAAAAAAAAAAAAGACCCAATATGCTTCTGAATCAGTGTTGGGGATAGCAGGCCTCTTTTACAGACAAGCTGGAAGGTTGAACTTTTAAAGTATTTGCATTAATTCAGATCCACCATGACTTTTCTAAATTACTTAGGATCATAACAGATCATTGGCAGGGTAAACAAGGCTGAGGCTATTATAATAAGGAAGTGTGCATAATTATAAAAATATAATTTGATTATCTTATTAACTATCCATCCCCTTATTACATGTCATCAGAGTATATGGAGATCTACTTTGTGTGAATTACACTGTTAATAGCGATTTGGTTTTTACAGCTGATGGTTTGAAGTTCACATTTGACCTTTCTCTGCCTGGAAAAAGAGCATCCCGGAGGAGCCCCAACCCGAGAAAAGTAGGTGAAAAAAAACCCCAAATAAAGCATTTTATTTATTCACTTTACTGTCACAGTTGCATTGAATTCCCCAAACCGTTTATTTCATTTAAATTAGTTCCTTTCTATCTCTAATATTTTCTCAAAATTCATGTGCTGTTGATGTGCTCAGATAGAGGTGATCCACGACTACCAGGAGAGCCGGAGCTGCTTGTCCTACAGTCTGGAGGGTGAAGACAGCCCAGATCTCCTGAAGCGGTGAGGAGAACATCTGTCTGTTCACAGTATTGCTTTTGATGGTGTTTACTTTGGGATTTATCTTCATTCACTGCTAATGATGCCCTCTTGCCCTCTCGCTGTATGTTTGTGTCACAGCCACGTGATGAGGGAACTTGTAGAGACAGAAAGAATCTACGTTGAGGAGCTGCTGTCAGTGCTGCTGGTGAGTCACTCTCATGCCCAAGTTAAATGATTCCTGCTAATCCATTGTATTACGTATTCATTAACCATTTACTACCTTGTAAATATGTATCTTTAACAACATACTGCAGGGGTACAGGGCTGAGATGGACAACCCAGCTATGTCGGGGCTTTTGCCCCCAATCCTGCGCAGCAAAAGAGACATCCTCTTTGGAAACATGCCTGAGATCTATAGTTTCCACAGCAGGCAAGTGGTTCATGACTCACTTTCACTGCTGTACCCACTCAAAGCTTGACCACCACAATGTCACACAAAATCAGATAGTTATGTCGAGAATTTTATTGATACTACTTCTAGAATCTGAATGAAATTGCCAATCTTCTTACCACTTTAGGAAAAAAACGTAAAATAAAGAATAAAGAGTGGACCTTTTATTATTACTGGTCTTTCCATGATATCTGTCCATATTCTAGCCGTAAATAACTGATTGTTTGTTCTGTAGTAGCATCACTCATGAATAGGTAGATGTAAGTTTATGGACTGTGCTTGATGTGTGCGTGTTTTGAGATCTGATTCTTTGCTCCTGGTCCTTTCAGGATTTTCCTTCAGGCATTGGAAGGATGCTTAGAGACTCCTGAAGGTGTAGGAGCTTGCTTTCTGCAACGGGTGAGATAGTAAATGTTTACATTTAACACTCATTTATATTTTGATCATTTGTACATACCTTGTTTGGAAATTGTTCAGATATATAGATGTCTTCCTTGTTTTTCTTAGAAAGAAAGTTTCAAGATGTACGAATGCTACTGTCAGAATAAGCCCCGCTCTGAGGCACTGTGGAGACAATTCTCAGACTCTGCCTTCTTTCAGGTCAATTTTGTCATGATCTCAACTCCCATCAGTGATTTTACAGTTTGTTCACTGTTCTGGTATCATGGTAGAAGTTACAGAAATACATGTGTTCTGTCAGTATCTCTGACAAACATTACATTGTGGTTAATTTTTTTCTTCTTTATAAAGGAGTGTCAGAAAAAGCTGGAGCACAAATTGGGCCTCGATTCCTACCTGCTGAAACCAGTCCAACGCCTTACTAAATACCAGCTGCTGCTTAAGGTTAGACAGAAAGTGACATCACATACTGTACACACAAAGTCAATTGCTTAAAACATGCATGTTAAACTGGCTATTTTGTGCTATATTTTTATGAGATTTAAAACTACATACATATGTGCAATTATTAGTTCTGGATAAAATGACAGTTGGGTAAGTTGCATGTATTAGCTTACATGTGTGTGTTTGTGTATTCACAGGAGCTGCTAAAATATAGTACAGACTGTGAAGGGGCTTCAGAACTGCAGGGGGCACTAACAGCCATGCTGGACCTGCTGAAATCAGTCAATGACTCCATGCATCAGATAGCCATCACAGGTTATGAGGTGACACCAATCTGTTCTCAACTTCTCAATATCTAAACTGTAAATTTTACAGATTAACTATTTACACATACATTCTTCCTTACATTTTACGCAGGGAGACCTTTGTGAGCTGGGCCGTGTGTTGATGCAGGGCTCGTTCAGCGTGTGGCTCAGCCATAAGAAAGGTGCCACACGTATGAAAGAGCTGGCTCGCTTCAAGCCGATGCAGAGACACCTCTTCTTGTACGAGAGAGCGCTGCTCTTCTGCAAGCGGAGGGAGGAGCATGGAGACAGCTGTGACAGGACCCCCTCATACAGCTTCAAGCACTGTCTCAAGGTTGTTCTTCATATGTGTTCATACAGAATACACTAGTTTTTATTTGTAGCCCAGTTGTTAAAATATAGTATAATGTGTTTTAAATGTGAATACCAAGACTAGACAGTGAGTAATATTTAGTGAGCTGAACTCATTGATATTTAATTCCATGGACATAAACTCTTAAGTGGTTATGTACATGACCGACTTCCAAAAACCGAGCTTTCATTACTAAAACTTTAACTTATGTTAAAAGATATGTTACATTAATGTTAATCACACAAAATAACTTGTCAAAATCATGTCATGTTCCCTATATACTCGCTTCACCAATAAGTACTGACGTGAATCTACTGGTGACACATAGCTAATATTGGTGTCTGTGCTGTTTTCTTTTAACACGTGTAAGTTGCTCAGCTGGCCACAGACACCGGTGTTTTCCTGTCAGATTACTTCTGTTCTATGTGTTGATGTGCAGAGTGTGTCACAGCTGGTGTCACACTAAAGCTGCTGCTGCTAGTCTTGATATATTATTGAGGATGTGGGGAGGAAGCAGTCACACAGCGGAGGTGTGGGTGAATGTTTGTGTTCTGACAGGACAGATGTGTTACATGATGTAAGTCTGATGTGCTGTGTGTGTCGCTGTAAACGGGATACGTCTCTTGGCAGATGACTGCTGTGGGGATCACAGAGAATGTTAAGGGAGATGTGAAAAAGTTTGAGATCTGGTACAGTGGAAGGGAGGAAGTGTACGTGGTTCAGGTAAGGAGTCTTCAGAAGATTAAATCAAGTAACTCACTCACAATTCAGCCCTTCCTCAATTTTACTACTAGTTGTTATGAGGAGTAGTTTCTAATCCCTCCACATAAAGCTGCAATGATTAATCCATTAAGACTCAGTCATCAGTCTTATTTTTGTTTTTTAGAAATAACATGCTGACAGTGTACATAACACCAAATTGATTGACTTAATGGCAAATAGACTCATAACAAAAGAAATGAAATACTGTACTTATCAAATGATGAAAAGAAATAAGCCCACTATTAAACCCACTGCCTGCCTTGTTTAGCATGTTGTTATGTTTCTGTCTCTCAGGCTCCTACAGTGGAGGTGAAGATGGCCTGGCTCAATGAGCTTCGCAGGATCCTGACTAACCAGCAAAAGCTACTGAGAGGTCTGTGAAAACCTGCAGTAAAGTTAACTTGGTGGAATCTAAACACAAAGGTCCACTCAGTAACTTTTCACAGCAACACTCACACAAAATGTTAATATTAAAAAAAACAAAAAAAAACCAAACAAACCTAGAAATAAATTAAATCCCGCTTCATATTACAATACCTGGTTTCCGTCTCCTCACAGATGAAGCATATCAACATGGCCACACTGTTGAACACATGCAGCTTTCTCCACCACTCGCTGAGAGGTCAGTGCCTGTGGACCTTTACAGATATAGTAAATATAGTAGTTTGTTAAGTGCATGATGAAGGAGTTGCAGAAATGTAGAAAAAGAGCCACATGCAGCCACAGCATTACTTGCTGAGAATTGATATTTAATTAAATGACTATCATTTCATGTTACCCTGGTAGAAGGCTTTTTTTTGTGTGTGTGTGTGTGTGTGTGTGTGTGTGTGTGTGTGTGTGTGTGTGTGTTTGTGTGAGAGAGAGAACGGGCGTAGGCCCTACTCTGTCCACTGCTGTCTAGTTGCCTATCCCTACTCCTCCCATCCCCTACCTGCAGGGGCATGCGGCCGTCGAGAGGGGTTCCCAGGGGCTGTCTGCCGGGGCGGGATTTTGTCTCCCTGTCAGCTGACGTGTTTCTGTGTCTACGTTCCCGGAGCCCCTGCCCCAGAAGCCCCCGGCAACGGCCCCGGCCGCGCCCCCACCATCGTGCCCAGCACCACTGACCTGCCCTAATGCTCAGTGGTAAACTCAGCCTGGCTCACCTTGCCCTGGCATCACCCACATGGCTTGGGGTCCAAAAACCCAGGGCTGCTGTGTTTGCATACTGATCATCACCTGCACCCATTTTACAACGTCAATCTAATTTGGAACCGATCTCTCAGTCCTGTGTCTCAGCAGCCCTTCCATGGTATCTCTGACATTGTATTAAACACAGCTTATTAATGCATCTCAGATTTGCTAGTTTGCATGATAAGCAAAGAGCAAACAAAATAGTTTTGGTTTCAGTCCATGAATTTCCTTCATTTCGTCATGACAGCTTCTTTTTAAGCTGGGGCTCGTTTTTTGAGATCTAATCAAGCTACTGTAGAATTTGCTCTCCAGAGTCATTCTAAATTTGGATCTTAATAAACCGAGACCAGATATTCCCTTGTGCTGACACATGTCTGTCATTCAGTGGTCTGTGAGTCCTTTCTTCCACCTTTGGCAAAGAAGCTTACACATTGCTGCTCAGTGTTCTGCCCTGCTGTCTGTCTGGTGCCTGAATGGCGATGGCTGTGTGAGAAAAAACAGGACAGAGATGTTCCTTAGCACTGATCTGGGGCCAGCTTTACTAATTATCTACTCTTTTGTTTATAGAGCAGAATTAGTAAGAGAGAGTTGACCCTAGATTGAGTGGCTAAGTATAACATCTATCCTGACTGTATGCTGACTGCGCCAAGCATTTGGTGAGTTGTTGTGTATTGTTATCCTAGCAACCAGCAGAGGGCATCAGTGAGTTCAGAGGACACCGAGTCAGGGAGGAGCAGTCCAGACCCTCCGCTCCATTCCACAAAACACCAGCACAACCGAAGGAGTGAGTAAGCCATAATTACAAGTGACAAAGGGGTCATCATCATGTCGTCATAGTTACTAAGCATCTACATGGTGCCTTTAAGGTTTAGTATTCTGACAAATATTAATTATTGATTAGCACCCGAAAAAAACAAAGTCACGTCTTTGTCATAGGTTGGCCGGGAGCTCATCACTCCGTAGACATCTGCGAGGGTCTGGAGTGGTCTGGAGGTCAGGAGGCTTTCAACCCATCTGACACAGATGATGAAGTTTTGCAGCTGGTGAGATTAAATACAAGTAAATAAGATACATCAAATAATAAAGAGTAGAACACAAGTAGACGTAAAGCCAGAACTAGAATTTGATCAACGTCTTTCATACATTTTTTAATGTCTTTTAATATGTTGGTCGAAAATTATGGTTTACCATTGATGCATTAATTTAACAGTTTCTTTCAAGTTTGTCATATGTTTTCAGCAACAAGGGGTTATTTACAATAATTTTTTTCATCACAAATTAACATTAAACTTAATACTAATAAAAAGTTCAAAAGGTTTGGTCCCCTCATTCAGTTTACATAGGGTGGCCAAAATATTCGAACTCAATAATAAATAGAGAGTACATTTGTTTGTAATATTTTAAATTCATTTTTAGGGAATTACTTTTGTATGCTACACACCCAAGAAAAATGCAACCACACGAGCACGAGCCAGAAACTGGATTGTGCCGGTCTCAAGTGTGGATAAATGCAGAGGGTTGTGTCACGAACGACATCCAATGTAAAACACATGCCAAATTAAACAGCAAAGCAAATCTGACTCCCACACCAGATTGGTCAGGACCTGGGTTAACAACTGCCGCCACAGGTGCTGTTGACCAACAGGGTGCTGATGGAAATTGGGCTACTGTTGGTTGAAGAAGGAAAGGAGTCAGGTGTGTTCTTGGCAGATGCTCCCTGACTTTGCAAAGAGAATGGAAATGGGTGTAGTGGTGGTGAGGAAGATGAGGACTAAGGTAGAGCAGAGGACAAAGTGGTGGAAGTTGAAAAAGGAAGAATGTTGTGTAGTTTTCAGGGAGGAGCTGAGACAGACTCCGGGTGGTCAGGAGGTGCTTCCAGATGACCGGACCACTACAACTAATGTGATCAGGGAGACAGGTAGGAGGGTACTCGGTGTGTAATCAGGAAAGAGGAAAGTGGACAAGGAGACTTGGTGGTGGAACGAGGAAGTTCAGGACTGTATACAGAGAAAGAGGTTAGCTAAGAAGAAGTGGGACACTGAGAGGACTGAAGAGAGTAGACAGGAGTACAGGAGTACATTACAACGTAAGGTGAAGGTAGATGTGGCAAAGGCCAAACAAAGAGCATACGAGGACTTGGACACTAGGTTGGACACTAAAGAGGGAGAGGTGAATTTGTACAGGTTGGCCAGAGAAAGAGATAGAGATAGAGATGGAAAGGATGTGCAGCAGGTTAGTGTGATTAAAGATAAGGATGGAAATGTATTGACAGGTGCCAAGAGTGTGATGGGAAGATGGAAGGAGAACTTTGAAAAGTTGATGAATGAGAAAAATGAAAGAGAGCGAAGAGGAGACTGGTGTGGAGCAGGAAGTAGCAAAGATTAGTAAGAGTGAAGTGAGGAGGACGTTGAAGAGGATGAAGAGTGGAAAGGCAGTTGGTCCTGATGACATACCTGTGGAGGTATGGAAGTGTTACAGAGGAATAAAGCTGATGAGCCAAACAATGAAGTTGTGGGAAAGAGTAGTGGAAGCTCGGCTAATTGTGGTATTGTATGTGGAAGTCTGGAGTGGCAGAGAAGTATATTAGAGTGGTGCAGGACATGTATGAGAGCTGTAAGACCGTGGTGAGGTGTGCTGTAGGTGTGACGGAGGAGTTCAAGGTGGAGGTGGGTCTGCATCAAGGATCAGCTCTGAGCCCCTTCTTGTTTGTTCTGGGGATGGACAGGCTGACAGATGAGGTTAGACAGGAATCTCTATGGACTATGATGTTTGCAGAGGACATTGAAATCTAGAGAGGTGGAGGTCTGGCTGCTTAGTCAGAGCAAAACTGAATAAGTGTGTCAGTGAGAGGGACCCAAGTGGAACGGTGAGGTTACAGGGAGCAGAGGTGAAAAAGGTGCAGGACTTTAAGTACTGAGGGTCAACAGTTCAGACCAGTGGAGAGTGTGGAAAAGAGGTGAAGAGGCGAGTGCAGGCAGGTTGGAACAGGTAGAGAAAAGTGTCAGGTGTGTTTTGTGATAAAAGAGTATCGGCAAAAATGAAAGAAAGACCTTTCTTTAAAAAGAGTTTTCTAAATAAAGATGCTGTATAAATAGTTTTTAGTCTTACCATGTGTCCTTCCGTGTCAGTCTCCAGGCAGATACAGAGCTTTGGCTGACTATCTTCAAAATGGACCAGACAGCATCACCATCAAACGTGAAGACATCATTCAACTGCAATGTGAAGTAAACAAGGGTCGCTGGTGATTTTTTTTTTCTCTCCAGCCTATCAACACTTTCAGTAAACTATACTGTTCCAGTAATGAACCCATTTTTTTCCACTTTTTTTCCCTCTATCTCAACCCAACCTAATTTTTCTTAATTCTTCAGGATGGTTAAAAATTTGAGTCGGAGACAAGAGGGCTTCATAGCAGCTGCTAGCCTGCAAATGGTGATTGGAAACAGCAGTCGAGGACACTCTTCAAGTCTCGGGGGTATGGGGTTCCAAGATGACAATATAACATTGACCTATATTATTTCTGACTTAGATTTTCAACTATACAGACAATTTATTTTTTGTTGAACAGGGAACCTAAAGGCAAGAAAGCTCAGCTCCCCATAGAGAAGAAAGCACAGAATGTGAATCTAACATTTACCTGTGGATGATGAACAACAGACTGAGCCATAACTGTCTCAAACCTGCATCAGCCCCCCACTCCTCATGCCTGGTGCCGTCTGCTTTTCTTCAGCACAGTTAAATCATTACAAAGAAAAAGAATGTAGGAATCTAAAGACCAGTATTGCTGAATGAGCCATGGCATCAGTGCAGACGCACAGGAACTGTTTAGCCGTGCTGGACAATCAACAGTTGATCTATGGATTCTGATGCGTCTTCCTTTTTTCTGACTGGTGATGAGATTCTGATGGGTCTTCCTTTTTTCTGACTGGTGTTGAGTATCTTGTTCTTCTCCATCTGCAACACACAAAGTCATGAGGTTGCTGCTGCTGCAACAATGGCTCATTTTGCAAACTGTAGACAAACATTTTTCAATCCTTTTTCCAATCTGTGTGTAATCTTGTTTGTCTCAGTATGTGTTGGATGCTTAGCCAGGATTTGCCTGCAACATTTCTTAAAGACTTTTTTACATATACTGTATCATTTGTAACATTTAACATACATCAGTGTTTCATCTTTGTGTAGCGACTGTAACTGACATTTTTCCTATATTTCATTACTTAAGGCACCAATCTTTCGAACATTTAAGGAGTTAAAATGCCAAAATGTGCCATGCCATGCTGCCTTTTTTTTTATTTCTGCTCTTTTGGAGTCTCGTGTATGTACGTGTTTGCAAAATCAAAGGGACTTCTTGCATTAACTTGACCTCACAAATACCAACGGCCACTTTAATAGGGTGGATGGACATTAGATCCAAAACAACCACCTGTATACTGAATGTGTTCTTTGCTCACTGCTTTACCTCTTTTCACTGTATGCATTTCCCCTAATTTATGCTGTCATTTTCTTTATACTTGAATTCATGATGTGTTAGTAAGGCAGGGGGAGGTCCCCCCTGCATGCAGGCAGCCGTTGACATATCATTGATGGTAACGTAAGACAAAGGCGATACAAGATGAAGATTGATAAACGAATGGAAGGCATGGGCCGCCGAGCACTAGACACTGTCTTTTACCTCAGGGTCTTTTGGGAGGCAACTGTCAGTCAAAGCGCTGAGAAGGAAGAGTGAGGCAAAGTAAAAGAAACAGAGAGATTCTTCTTTGTGCCCCCCCTTCTATCAAGTAGGCCGATTGTTTCCTCCACACTACTACAGCTTAGTTAATTTTGAGTTTTCCATTAAAAGGGAGTCTACAACAAATGTGAAATATACCCTCTGTGTCATAATTAAATATTGATTGCAGACTTTATCACATCAAATCGAGGCCCCGGTTGGAGGGCTGTCTTTGATACACTGTGTTTGATATGGAAATAAGTCTAGCAGGCAGCAGGGGCCGCTGCGCACCACACGTTTCCTATGTTGTTAATTTATTTATTTTGCTGTCATGTTGTTGAGGTATCTGTGCAGCCCCGAATGAAATTACATCTTCATATATTTACTGGAGCTATGCTTGACTGCATACAAACCCTCTTTATTTTTTATTTTAGCTTGTATGACAAAATTCAATGGTTCCTTTGTAACTTCAATCCAAAATGCTGCAGATTTTGCACAAAGTTTCCAGGTTGGAAAATATAAACAAAGAAATTGCTTGAAATGTTATGTATTCTAAATGAGCCAAGTAGCCCAAGCTTGTTGCTGAATGTCTCTTTATGATAAAAATGCAAGACAATTGAACAATGAGCAGCTTTGTATTAAACTGGCTTCTGTTTGTACAGCTCCGGTTATACATGTGTGCGCGCACATGCACACACGCACACACACAGCTGAAAGCTAAGGCTATTCTTTTATATACACTGTAGTTTAATCCAGTATTTCTCTATACTTTTTTAGAGAGACTAATTTATATGTTCAAAACCTTCTCTAAATTTTAGGTCAACTATAGTTGACCTGGGTTTGCAAAGGTCCTTATTGTTTTTCTGCTACTGCATACTAGCATTTATAAAACAAATAAACCAGCAGATGGGAGTAATGCATTTGAAGTGACAATACATAGTCAGCACATTTTAAGTATTACACATTTTTGAAAAGACATGTAACAAAGTATAATCAAAACATTTTAAACATGCATTTTGTTTAGTATTCAAACCACTTTCTTGGGTGATCAACATGGTTGAATTAATTAGTCATTCAATGTAAATTGCATTTTTTTAATACTCCTCCTACATGTACCGTTTTCAACCACATACTCCACTTTTAGTACTGTTGCATTAATAAAACCATATTAAAAACTTACTTATCTAGTTGTGTTTCCCATCTAAATCCGAATCCTATGAATTGTTTGCCAAATGTCTTTGGCAAATTGCAATTTGTAAGTCTTTCCGTGAAGTTGAAAGAGTTTTTTTCAATTGTAATACATCTGTAAAAAAGATTTTTTTAAATCTATGATTATTGAATTTAAGGGTCAGGATCACATCAAATATCAGCCTTTGTTTAGATTATCCCATCACACTCTTTATCCAGCTGTAATAAAAAGACACACGTGTGTACACACCAAACTTTCCATCTTTTGCACATTCTTCCCCCCAGCTCACGATGCCTGTCAGGAACCACGTGCCATGAACAATGTTTGCATGAGGACCTCCGCTGTCACCCTGACAGGCATCTTTGGCCTGATTATAATAACCTGCACAAAACATGCCAGGTGTGATCCTATTGCTTTGCATACACTTTGACCGATCTGTGAAGGGAACCTCCACCTTCTGTAATGTATCAGCTGTGGATCCAAGGTAGCGTGTTCGACCCCAGCCACTGACTGTAGCAGGGGAAGAATCCTTTACTAGATCTTCAGTGAATGCGTTGGGTCCTATGCAGATAGGTCGGACAGCTCTGGAGAAAGTGATGTTTTTTTTCGTGTACAACAGGGCAATGTCATTGCCGTACAAGCTCACACTGGCATTATAGTTGGGGTGTAGGTGCTGCTTCAAAACATCCAGATCCTGCTCTGTGCCCTCCTTGAGATGGATGTTATTCTCCCCTGCAGGTAGAGGTATTAGAAACAGACATTAAGATTCCTGTGTATATTCTACAATAACGTGCTAGATGCTGCAAAGCACAGACCCAGTCAAATAGAAATTACTCCCTTTTCTGATAGTCTTATGTGAAAGTAAACGGAGTAACCTAAGAAAAGCAGCAATAAGACTTCATAATCAAAACGTAATTTAAGTTCCATTACTCGGCACTACCCCATCATGTTTCAGCGTAGGTGAATCTTACCCACTCGAATGAAGAATGGGCCTTTCACCTCCACTAGGCAGTGAGCAGCTGTAATAACCCAACGTTGACTGAGGATGGAGCCCCCACAGAACACCCGACCGCTAGCCCGTGCTATCAAGGCCACCTAATTAAAAGAGAAAAAAGAAAATGTGAATAGCTACAAGAAAGTGAAGTAATTACAGCTCATCATATTAAATACATTAATGTTTTACCGCTATACAATACCTGCCATGGGATCTCTCCTGTAAGCACCGTCGTACCACCTAGGATGCGTTTAATAAAATGTGGTGGCTCTTCGGCTTCATCCATGAGATCCGTGGGATCCTCCTCCTCCTCCTTACTGTACTCCAATAGAGGCAGTTTCTTTCCATACTGTTTTCTTAAAATTGTATTTGTGGCCAGAGCAGATTCTGTGGTATTAGCTGGAGATGAGGGAGCTAGTGTAGTTTTAGTGGCATTGAACAGTGAAGTCGTGTTGTGCGGGCTTGCAGGTTGATAGCTGAGCAGAGACCTTTTAGCTTTGGAAGTTACTGCTGTCAGAGCAGTTCTGCCACATGGGAATTTAACTAGCGATGTGAGAAACAAAGAATCATACAACCATAATCAGCATTATTATAATTAACACAATGTTATTTAGAAATATGTGAATACCTCCTGGTTCACAGCTTAAGCCATCTGCCATCAGCCTGTATCCTGTCACACAGGAACATTTTCGTCCAGTGCTTCCCACTGACTCACAGAAGTGCATACATCCTCCATTGTTCACATCACATCTTTTTGCCACAACTGAAGACAAAAATGGAAAATAAATAAATAAATGTTTTCTATTTTGACACACATTGTTTTTGTTGTCATTACCACATTTCTCTTTTGTAAGGCACCTTTAGCATTGTCAGATGAGTGTAAATCTGCTAAATGCAGCCACTTCTCACAGCAAGGGCACCTTGGCTGCTGTTTATAGAATTACCAAAAGGACACAAAACCTAATTTTGGAACCTAAAGCCAGACTGACGCTCGATGTAAGCCATTGATTTAGGGAAAAAAAGTCATCTGTCTGTTCATCCTTTGAGAATAAGATATGATCAGATCAGGTCTAAATGTTCTCAGTATAGAAATCCCTTTTGAAATCCCTTTTTAAAACACATTTTTAAAACCAGCAACAGAACTTACCAATCTCACAATTCTCGCCAGTGAAGCCAGACACACATGTGCAGGTATAGTATCCAATAAAGTCTTTGCATGTCCCCTGGTTCAGACATGGTCTTGATTCACATTCATTGCCGTCTGAGAAAAGCCCGGCACACTAAGTGAACATGTTCACATTCTACTGTAATTGATACTGGTAAAAGTCTGATAATAAAAACATTCATACCACTATATTTTGCCCAGAACTCCATCTAAATACAAAATAAAGTCTCTGATGAACACAACCAGTAAGAACAACAATATTTGTAAAATATTTTAAAATACATACAGTCTTTTCATCATTCTCAAAGATCTCCCTGGCTTCTTCAAAATCACAAACTTCCTCAGTACACTCTCTCTCCAAGTTGCCCTTCAGCAGCTCTTCCAGAAACCCGGTGTTATGGCGTTTGATTCTCAGCAGAATGCTGCCTGCTGCTTGACCAGAGAGAAACACTGGGCCTGAGCCTGGAGCTACAGTGTGAAAAAAATTATTACAGAATGTTGAGGTAAATGTCTTCATCTTGTAGGTCACAACAACAACATTACAGAAAATCTATTGCAAATAAATGAAACTACAACACTCCACCTGCCATGTCTAGTTTTTATAACAACGTATAAGATTAGACAAAGAAAACTAACATAATTATGTCTGAGCATCACAAATAATCTGAGAATACCTCCAGAGATCAGTCGAGAGCTCAAAAGTAACAAAGACAGCAGATATAAAGAAAAAAATGCCATTACAAACTGCTGTGACATCCCCACTGCCAACTTGGACGATCACTCCAAAGTACAAAACTTTGTTTACACATGTACGCTAACAAGTATTTGCTCAGACAAAAACCTGCATATGCCAGAAAAAGCTTGTGTGTCACCATGCACGTACACAAAAGACAAAGACTGGAATTTGTGTTGCTGTTTTTGTTTAAATGTTACCAAACAGTGCAGCACAACAAAATAAAGCATTAACCAGTTTCATCTGATGATGTTTGTTAAAAAGTAAAAATAATTTTAGTCTTGTTTAAGCCCAGGCCCAAGTTGAAAATATGCACTTTGGGTTTTTCACCACAAGATGGCGAACATACACCAGTCATTCAAGTGGGGCCAACTAGTGATGGGATAATGTGGCTAAGAGTGTAAGACTGACAATAGGGACTTTGAATGTTGGGACTATGACAGGGAAGGCTAGAGAGTTGGTTGACATGATGGAGAGAAGGAAGGTGGATATACTGTGTGTCCAGGTGGAAAGGTAGAAAGCTTAGGAGCAAGTTGTTCTTCCAAGGGTCAGATAGGAAAAGAAATGGAGTAAGAGTTATCCTGAAAGAGGAGTTTGTGAGGAACGTTCTAGAGGTGAAAAGAGTATCAGATAGGTTGATGAGTATGAAGCTGGAAATTCAAGGTGTGATGTTCAATGTTGTTAGTGGTTATGCCCCACAGGTAGAATGTGGGTTAGAAGAGAAGGAAAAATTCTGGAGTGAGTTAGATGAAGTGATGCAGAGCATCCCCAGAGGTGAGAGAGTGGTGATTGGTGCAGATTTCAATGGACATGTAGGTGAAACGAACAGAGGTGATGAGAATCTGATGGGAAGGTTTGGTCTTCAGGACAGGAACACAGAAGGACAAATGGTGGTACACTTTGCAAAGAGGATGGAAATGGCTGTAGTGAACACTTTCTTCCAGAAGAGGCAGGTACATAGGGTGACATAGTGCTGAGGTAGAAGCACTCAGGTGGACGACATCTTGTGTAGACATTGTAACTAAATGAGATCAGTGACTGCAAAGCATTGGTAGGGGAGAGTGTAGCCAGATAAAACAGGATGGTGGTGTGTAAAATGACTCTGGTGTTGAGGAAGATGAAGAGGAAAAAGGCAGAGCAGAGGACGAAGTGGTGGAAGTTGAAAAAGGAAGAATGTTGTGTAGTTTTCAGGGAGGAGCTGAGACAGACTCTGGGTGGTCAGGAGGTGCTTCCAGATGACTGGACCACTAGAGCTAATGTGATCAGGGAGACAGGTAGGAGGGTACTCGGTGTGTAATCAGGAAAGAGGAAAGTGGACAAGGAGACTTGGTGGTGGAACGAGGAAGTTCAGGAGTGTACACAGAGAAAGAGGTTAGCTAAGAAGAAGTGGGACACTGAGAGGACTGAAGAGAGTAGACAGGAGTACAGGAGTACATTACAACGTAAGGTGAAGGTAGAGGTGGCAAAGGCCATCCTTACTCCCTACATAGGGAGCTGCATTGTGTCTTCGTAGATTTAGAGAAAGCCTATGAAAGGGTGCAGAGAGAGGAGCTGTGGTATTGCTGTGGTATTGTATTGTATATATTGTATCAGGAAGTCTGGAGCGGCAGAGAAGTATGTTAGAGTGGTGCAGGACATGTATGAGAGCTGTAAGACCGTGGTGAGGTGTGCTGTAGATGTGACAGAGGATTCAAGGTGGAGGTGGGTCTGCATCAAGGATCGGCTCTGAGCCCCTTCTTGTTTTTTCTGGCGCAGGTGGAGCAAAATCTAGAGCTTTTCTAGAGATCCAGAGGAATGAAGGATACATGTGTGTCAATGAGAGGGACCAAGGGGGAATGGTAAGGTTACAGGGAGCAGAGGTGAAGAAGGTGTGAAAAAGAAGGACTTTAAGTACTAAGGGTCAACAGTTCAGAGCAACTGAGAATGTGGAAAAGAGGTGAGTTTAAGATGTTGAGGTGGTTTGCTCATGTTCAGAGAAGAGACCGAATATATCAGGATGCAGCTGGAGGAGGTGGAGGTCTAGAAGAAGAACAAAGAGGAGCTTTATGGATTTAATGAGAGAGGACCGGAGTGCAAAAAATACAGTTACATTAAGACTTACAGGAACTTCAGTGAGATTGTTAACTTATTTTCAAACTTTTTAAAAATTTTTGGTCCACATATCATTTCATAATTCTTCCTTTCTAATCAATATGCAGCGGTCTAAGGTGATGTGAAGCTTGTGCTGATTCAGCTTGCCAGCTGAAGATTAAAGGGGTCTGGTGTCATTGTGTGGTCTGGAGTATAAGATGCAACCCATCACTGGCACTGAAATCCCCCCAGTGGGAGTCTAACGTCTTCTCAAGTGTTGGCAACTATTGATTGGAGGCATTTCTAGTTCATTGAATCATTCAACAGCTGAATAATTCATACTTGAGTAATTTACACTGTCTACTCAATACAAGAGCTTCTTGATCATATCAAGCCAGGACGAGTATCGGAGTAAAGTAGCTTTTAGTTTGTCTGTTTGCCAAAAAAGATTTTTGGTGCCCGATGCAACACAATTTACTGGAGGTTTCCCAACTTTAGCCCAAAACACGAAGGAAGTAAAGAAAATTGTCTGTGACTGACTATTGATTTATGAGGATCGTCCTGACATCTCTGTCGTCTCTCTTTCTTTGGCAGCACCATGTAGCTGGGGAGTCTGTGTCAGCCCCAATTAGATTAGTCACTACAGTGGGGGATCATGTTGGGGCCTCACAGATAATAAAAACTCTGGTGCTTGCTCAGTGCTATTGATTGTTACTGTACACGATCTCCTGGGTGTGGAGAAGATCAGGAAGCCCAGACCTCAGTCTTTCAGCTGGGACACGGTGATTTTCAGAGTGCCTCTGTTGTGCTGTGACTAAATGAGGGCAGCAGAAGGAAGAAAAGTCTGACAATGACATTACACACCATACATACGTACATAAGTACATTATTAACCAAGTTGTTGTGATGTTATTCAACTAGTTCATAAACAGGACTTTTGATGACCAGAAACGAACAAAATATGTCAAATATTATTTATCAGGTTACTGTTTCAGCGGCATGTAAACGCAGCTGCTCAACTTTTCCCACAGTTACCCCACTTATATCCTTATTAGATTTTCAAGCAGCTCCCAGACACTACAAAGACAGACACTTTGCTCTGTTTTTAAATTACACTAATCTTATTACTGTGGCCTGAATAATCCCTGCCTGGATTACGGTTTTTAATTGACTGTGCAAAATATTACATATACAAAATTAAAGAACTGATTTTTTTTTCTTGGTGACATTTGAATCATGTGATGGTAATGATACACAATTATCTTGGGCCAACAAAAGTTGTTCTGTTTAATTAGATCAGCCATTTGATGGCGAGATGACGTGAGCCCAGAGCTTTTTATTCACTGCCTGAAAATGTTCCTATTTCAATGTGCAGAATCTGTTTACAGTCAGATACTGTCTTAGCAAAGAGAACAAGGCTGAGTTACCTCCATATATCTAGTGAAAGCTCAGCTCTGTTTTCTTTATCAGCTTTTCTCTTTAAATCCAGTTCAGGAAAATCATCTCACTGTCAGTCTGTGAAAGTTGAGGAAAATATTTAGCTTAACTTTAACCTGGTTAAAACAATCCCCTAAATCTCTCAACTGCTTTTCAAAGCGCCACTGATGCTTTAGAGTATCTTTGGTTATAATTCAATGGGCAGGGAATTATATTTGTGAACACGTTTGACACCTAAAAATTGAAGTCAGACTTGTGTTACTGGGTGTTTGAGGTTGTATAGTAATATCTACAGGGAGCTCCTATGATGTGAACTGTAAAAAGAAGTACTGCAGGCCTTAAAGCAACCCCCCTCCATCACCCTATCTTCTAGATGAAGTCATTGACATTAATGTGATATTTGTCTACTTTTGTTAAGTAGTACAGTCATTTTTGTAATTTGAAAGCCTAATAATCTCCTTGCCCACATGTATTTCCACCAAGCCAAACTTCGTGACATTTTAAGAGAGCGTTTTATATTTTGCTAGAAAAGAAAAGTACCATTTAGATTTACAGGTACTGGCTCACAACACCAGTCCAGTAATTTTAAACAAAGTAACCAATAAAACAACTACATTAACTCCAGTATTGTATCTATACTCTGATAGGTAAAGCCATGCAATAATGTTTCCTGCGCATGTGTGCGGTGTAAATGAAGATGACATTTCTCAGACCGAGTGTGCATGCGTGTGTGTACAGTTCTTACAGTATATGTGCTTAAATTCACAAATAGTCAAACAAAAAAGGCCCATCACTATTGTGAGTTACTGAGCAATGGAAAAGTCAGATCTACTGCTGGTTCTGTGAGCAGTGAGGCAGACAGTCTGACAGATGCTGCCAGCTGAAGGATGCTAAGCTACCGTAAATGAAATGTCCTATCCCCCCTGGTCAGGGTGCCTGCAAAACTCTTCCTTTTCCTGCTGAATGTCAAAATATTTGCTTGCAAAAAGCTTCACTGGACAGACCCAATGAGGTGGAAACGAGTCAAATTAACAATAATTTAGTTCCAACTTCACACTATTTACATAGTAGAATAGACTTCTACTTGTTATAACTGACCTGGTAGAGCACGAGTGAAGGCATCATCAGCACCAAAGACATGCAAATCATCTTCGCCACAGCTGAAACATCATGAGACATATAAAAATGCAATCTGGCGAACGGCCAAGTCAATTATGTAGTATGTTATAAGAAGGTGTGACAGAATTACAACCTCATGTCTCTTCAGTATTTGAATATCATGCTGACCCCATTCTGACCTTTGAAACTGAGGTTAGCTTGAGCTTTGTGAGGCTGTGAGATAAATGAGCAGCTCCAACTACTCTGTGTCCACAGAAAAAAAAATAAAAAATAAAAAACAGAACTTTTATGGGAAAAGCCTAGAGATACGCTCACACAAACACTTGTATGGCTTTCCAGTCCTCATTCTACTTCCTTACGATGACAACGCTTAAATATTTTGCTTTGTTTGATCTTGATGCCTATCACAGATGATGCTAACCTCACTTGCATAGTGCTGCATAGTATTTTCCTTACAGTGATGACTTCCAAAGTATTATATCATAAGTAAACTGAATGTCTTTTATATCTCCACAGTAAGAAGAGTTCATCCGCAATTTACTTGTCCAATCTACAATTAGTAAAACTGTATTTTTCCTCATACAAAAATATCACAAAGCCCATGTTCCAGAAAATACAGACAAATTCTAACAGTATTTCATAGTCTTTAGGATCATCTGCAACCCTGTCGTACAATATTGAAGAATTAATCACCTGCAATACCACAAAAAAGGATTTTCATTTGTGCATAGTTACAAATCTAGCGGCTTCTCCACTACCATTGCTCTGTTACTCTGCTATCCTCTACAACTGATTTATAAGTCAGCTCAGTGAGCAGATGTGGTTGAGTGCCTGTTATCCATGTGATTAGAAATTGATTTTAAAGGGACTGCCATGATGAATACGTTTCAGCAAATGAAGCATGCTGTAGCTTCCAAAATCTTCCAAAAATTCCCAAAAATATTAAATTATTTAAACTGACATGACATTCACAGTACATGGTATTATCAGGAGGTTGAGAAAATATCATGAAGGCCTTTAAAATAATAATAAAATAAAAATAATAATTTTTGCAACCTTAGTAGTTCAATGATAATGCCTTTATTGATTCAACCTTTCAATCATTACACCATTCTTTCCTTTATTTTCATTGCCCACTCTACACCTCATGCATAATTCACCTTACTGGAGTAGGTACTAGCAGCACATTGCTGAAAACGTTCTAATTGTGAATCGGAGACAAATGTGGGTTTTACTGACGACAAATTTAGTAAAACATCTCACAAGGCATTATTAGTTGTCTGTAAATATCTGAGCAGTTTAATTAGTTAGAAATCTGCTTAAGTTGCGAAATTTACAAATGTTGGAAGAAGCTGTAGCACCCGTAAAAAAGTCTATCAAAATAAAGAAAGAACAGCCAATTTTTTCAACAAATGATTATGTGGTGCCTTGAATGATTCGTTGTTCCCTAGCATAGCAGGCCTGCAGCATTATAAATATCAATGAATCCACCTGCACAAATGTAACTACAATCCTCCCACTCTATAAACTTTGTTATGGAACAATCTACAGTGACACATGAACAAAATGTATGTGTAAATTTACATTTCTTTTTGTCTCTGTATGTCTCTCTGTGTTGGCCCCCAACATAGAATGAGACATGTTCAGGGTGTACCCCTCCTCCCACACTATGTCAGCTGGGATAGGCTTCAGCACCTTCAGGATGAACAGGATAGCAGTTACAGATAATGGGTGGATGGATAATGGATGTTCAACACAGAGAAGCTGTAAATACTACTGCAAAAATACTGAAAAATATAAAGAAACCAAGTGAAACTATCCCAGAAAAATCTAAATGAACACGATTGCCTTGGTTCATTCTGGTCCTTGGGCTGGCCACTTAGGTAAAAACAAAACCACACCCCACATCAATCATCATTTCCACTGGACTGGTCTGCACAAAGATGTTGCTTAATTCTGAAGAAGTTGCTCTCAGTGCCAAACAAACTCTACTGAAATTCTCTCCAGAGCTCCACTCTAACATCTGCTTATCATTGGTACCAAATGTGAGCGCCTTGGCATGGACATTGCTGGCCCAGTTGAGAGAAGCAAGGCAGGAAACTGTTACATGCTTGCCATTACAGATTATGCTACAAAATATCCATAAGTCTTTCTCCCTAAAATCTATAAAGGCAGAATGTGTTTGCTGTTTGGTGCAGTTCTTTTGCAGGGTGGGTTTCTTTTGTGCAATATTGCCCAAAGCCTGATCTTTTTCTCTCCCTTTAAACTGTTAGATAAGATGTACATTGGCCTTTCTCATTGTTGAGACAGATTTGGGAGGGAGACAGGAGGAAGGTTGGATCTGTTAACGTCATCCTATGCTGTGCGGGAGAGACCATTTCTGCTCCTCCCCAGTGCTGACAAGCTGTTGGCCAACTAGGAAGGACAATTGAAATCTTTAAGCGACACAGGCCTACTGCATACCAGGTATCAACCCCAGAGCAGTCACACTCTTGTAGAGTATTACATAAAAATCGTTTAGAGGAGTGAGTGCAACAGCTTGAAGAAAACCAGAGGTGATACTCTTTAGAAGTGGAGCCAGAAGAAGTGGATTAGCAATACTTACCATCTTTTGCTCCACTGGACCTTGATCTAGCAGATGAGACATCTTGAGACAAGCAGATTCAGGTAAGATCAATCTTTAATTCTTAAGTATACCAGGAGAATCCTGGGAGAACAAATATTGTTGAACACGACATATTTAAAGGAGGAGCCTTTCTGAGACAATTAAGATACAGGGTTTTTAAATGCCTGCTTATCACGTTTAAAGAAGATGACCTTATGTTCGTTTTGGGGATAGCTGAACCACCAAAAAGTGAGTGGTGTAACCCTGTGGTCCTAGTACCAAAAACAATGTTAGCATGATGTTCTCCATACCGAACTCATTTAATCAGTTTGACTCTTCTCCACCACAAGGAATGGATTTTTGATTTTGCTGCAGCATATTTAGAGGATGTTATGATTTATAGGACCACATGGAAGGAGCACCTGGAACATCTGCACAATGTGTTGGATCATCTCTACTCTGCCAAACTGACATGAAAATGCACCACTGTCTATTTTGCAGCAAAAAGAGTACTACCTGGTCTTCATTTGTGGAAATAGGGCGAGTCAACAAGATTCAGGCCATCAAGTCGTGTCCTCTGCCACAAATGAGAAAGCAGCTGAGATCCTTTCTAGGAATGTCAGGTTCCTACCGTTGTTTAATAATTAGTTACTCCACTAGGGCAGCTTTACTGACAGATCTAATTAGATCCCGGTGTCCAAATCAAGTCAAGTAGACCAAGGAGACAGAGGCAGTATTAAGGCAACAAGTACAAAATGTGTCCTCTTTTAGTCCAAATACAGGGCTACAGTGATGATTCTGAGAAAGGTCTTGGGACTATTCTTCTCCTGATCCACCAGAAAACTGCCACACCATTGCCCCCGTCAGCTGAAAACTGAGAGACTCTGTATTCAACAGTGCAGAAAGACTGACTGGCTATTAAGTAGGCCTTGGGCTTCTTTCAGTACTACCCGCTAGGAAGAGAATTCACCTTGGAGACAGATCATAAATCACTTCAATGGATTGAGAGAATTAAGGAGGCAAATGGGAGAATTACCAGGTGGCACCTGGTGCTGCAAACCTTCCTTTTCAATATTCGGCATGTCCCACAAAAGTATAATCCTAGATCTTCCTAGACATTGTTTATTTACATTAAATGAAGTTGACACATTTTTACACTGTCCGGTAAAACATTAAATTTGTTGTTTTTTGTTTTATAATTAATCCTTTGTTTGAGTTACTGTGGCTGTTGGGCCTGTTGGGTTGGGGGTTGGGGGGGGGGGGGAAGTTGCATTAGTTAGCTTTGATTGTCTACCCCTTGTGTGTTTTTTAGTTGAGCCTATTCCCCTGTTCCCTTGTTTCTAATTTCGCTAGGTCCGTTTTTATTAGTTTTTTGTCGTGTAGTTGCAATACTGTATGTTCCTTTCACCTCTTTTATTAGTCTGTTTATTTAATTAGATTCTTTCTTTGTACTTTTACTAGATTTATGGGTAAAATAATATGATAGGTTGTTGTTATGGGTATGCTGTCCTTGGTAAACAAATCTACGGCAGCTGAGTTTGTTAGATTTACAAAATGTAAAATGTTGAATGCCTCACCATTTTTCTCAGTAAATACATTTCCAAAGGCTCTATTGAGATGAAATATTCACCAGATGTTTATAACAACCCATGCAAACCACACATGCAAAGAAATCAAATCATAGATGTCCATAAATTAAGTTATAATTAATTTATAATAATATAATACTGTGAAATGAAACAGGGAAAAGGTATTGAAACATGGAGAAAGGGAGGTGCAAAAGGGTATGGAAAGCCAAGACACCAGCGGAACTTAGTCTTAGTTAGTGATTCAGTCAGTAATTAGAAAGAAATCCTGCCCCTTTTCTGTGCAAATGAATCAACTGGTTCAGTCCTAACTCATAGCCTGTAAAAAGTGTTTCATAACCAACGCGTCACACAAGAAATATCTCATGATGACAAAAGAGTTGCCCAAGAGCCAAGGAATTAGCAGGTACAACTGTTTAACTTCCATAACAGATCGGTAACAGTCTAGGTTAACAATTTTAAGGACCGAAATTGGTCTGTTGTTGGTCAAAGAAAAAGGAGGAAGGCGTGTTCGTAGGCAGAGAGAGAAGAGGAAAGCCAAGAGTGTAGGACTGACAGTAGGGACTTTGAATGTTCAATGTTATATCATGCAGAAAAGGAAGGTGGACATATTGTGTGTCCAGGGCTACAGGTTGAAAGCTAGCAAGGCTCAAAGCAAGGAGGATGTGAGTTAGAAGACAAGGAGAAATTCTAGAGTGAGTTAGATGAAGTGATGCAGAGCATCCAAAGAGGTGAGAGAGTGGGGACTGGTGCAGATTTAAATGGACATTTAGGTGAAGGGAACAGAGGTGATGAGAATTTGATGGGCAGGTTTGGTCTTGAGGACAGGAACCAGAATGACAGATGGTGGTAGACTTTGCAAGCTGAGGAAAAAACATGTTGAAGCAGATGATGAGACCAAAATTGAACTCTTTTGATGCCTTAATACACACAATGTTTGGAGAAATGCATCTGGTATTAGCAAACTTCATATAATTAAAGGAAGGATGAATGAAAAACATTATTGATAAAAATCTGCTGGCATCTACCAGGATGAAGAAGATAAAATGAGGGTGGACATTTCAGCAAGACAATGATCCTGAACACACACCCAAGGAAACTCTCAATTGGTTTTAGAGAACGAGAATAAAGCTGCTAGAATAGTCCAGCCAATCACAAATCACTTGAATCCAATTGAAAAATCAATGAAAAGAACCAAAGACCGGTGTTCCTAGAAGAGGCCCATGGAACTTTCAAGATTTGTTTGTGTAGAAGACTGGGCCAGAATTACACCTGAGCAATGCATGCGACTAGTTTCTCCATACAGGAGGCGTCTTAAAGCTGTTATTACCAACAAAGGCTTTGGTATGAAGTATTAAATACGTTTCAGTAAACGTGTTCAATATTTTTTCCCCGTCTCATTTCACATTATTGCACGCGTGAATTGCATGGGTTGTTACCAAAATCTGGTTAACATTTTGTGTCAATAGCACCTTTAGAAATATATTTACTGAGAAAAATGGTGACACGTTCAATACTTATTTTGCCTGGTGTATGTATTTATGTACAGTACATGACAAAAACAAAAAACCAAAACAGTTCAGTTTGCTGAGTGTGTAAGTAAGTTGATGGTACATTTTCTAGCAGAAACCCTGCCATCAGCAGACAATCTGAAGCGATTCAGGGATTTTCTGTGACATTAGTGGACACAGCCCGTGATGTGACATCAGAGGTGACAGAGTGTGAGTCAGGACTTTGTTTGTGCTGTACAAATCATGCAGGCTGCAGGGCTTTACTTTAAGCAGACTGTGCGTGAGTGTAACACTGTAGTGTGTGTGTGTGCACACGCCCTGCTGGAAAGGTCAAAGGGGTCCGCAGTGTATGGGCACAGTGGGAACCTAACCCAATGACATTTATACTCTTTAACCTTCACTCTTTATACCTCATTCCCAGCATACATTCATGTCTACATGGTTAGTCAGAGCTCCACCTCCTTCTCCTCTAGTGGAGTCATAGTGGAGTCCTTTATAAGAAGAGGTGGCTCTAGTGTTTTTGGATTTGATGAGCTGCAACTCTACTACTACTTCTACTTTGACCTAAATAATAAGTAGATAGTATAATGATCATCTGAGAAATTATAACCTTGTAAAAGTAGAATCCATGGCAGAGCCATTGTATAAAAATTTAATGAAATTGCACAGGTGTACTTAATGTTGTGGCTCATCGGTGTATGTTTTCTGTAGGATTATCCCAGCCCTGCGATAACTAATGAACTAATACAATGAAAGTGCAGTGTTTAGTTAGCTTAGTTTTGGTGGTTTAGGTTGGTTTATATCTATACATTTTATAGTTCAGTTTAAGAAGTTATTATTAGAAACAAATTGTTTGGTTGAACCCATAATGTATCACTTACTAGATCATTAAAACACCCCGATAAAGATCATGCAGCATATTTGTTTGTGAGAGAGAACACTAGTTGTTGTAGCGTGAGTGACTACAACTCTTATGAGAGTATTCGGTCATCCTTTCCCTCCCCCTTCACGTGTAACCTTCGTGACCTCTCACCTGCTGAGTGGTCAGCTCCTATTGATTCACAGTGTTCTTTACTCTGGTCCATACTAACATAACCACTATCATAAATAATATCCATGCACCCTCTCAATGCCAATGAATGATAATGAGCAGTCAGATCACATAATTTAAGAAAAGGGAATAAATCAATATAATTTTCTCTAAAAATGGGCTGCGCACTCCAAAAGGAGGACACTTAAAGTAGTGAATGGACTTTACATTACGATTTATTAACAATAAAAGAAGAAACATGGACAAGGACTTGGCTGTGGTCATTAAAATTTCTGGAAATAACAGCTGGAGATACATCTAACTGGTTCTAAATTCAAGGACAGGCAAGCCAACATTGCTAATAATTCAGCCAACTGACTACAGTATGGTTTCATGACTACAGTACGGCTTCATGACTACAGTACTGTATGTTAGATACTTGGAATCCCGTTTGAATTACTTACTTTGAGTTTATTTGTCATAATAACAGATAAACAAATAATATGAATCAAGTCAAAAAAGCCAATAGAAGATTAATGATCTGAGCCTTTGAGGTCCACTCATTGAAACAGGCCACTGTGTGCCCTAAATGTCTGAGGAAGATTTAAGCATGTGAAGAAAGTTTGAAAGGAGTCTTGTTTCTTCTAAAAATAGCAACCATATAGATCTTGTAACCCTCAACCTGCAGGTCTTCTTCCTCTGCTGCCACTGAGAACTAATGGGCGGATACGAGCAAGAGATGTGGGGCATATTGACTACAAAGATCAGACCGGTACCGAACCAGGACAACTGAATCAAAGCTGATAAAAATAACATTCACTATTATAAGTTACGACAGCACAGTGACTTTAAAAGTGAACTAGAAGACAGGAAAACAAGTACTCACACACTGTTTGGAACTGGATGGTGTGAATCCAAATAAAGGAACAGGTGCAACGTTTAGGCTTCATTTTTAAAGCAATTAAAGGTAAGGATAGTTTGAGCTTAAAAATCAATTAAGTTAATAACAAATAGTTTTTATTATTATGCAATATAACAGTATTGCCAGCAGAGTAATACTAAAACGTGTTGAGATGGATAACGTTTCCCATTCTGTGTTTGCTTTAATGCAAAAATTGCCTCAGAGTTACTTAAGTAAAGTTGCAGTAGGTAATCAGCAGAACATGCTGTCAAACAGTTTAACACAGCATGCTTGTTGATTGTTGCTGGAGGATCTGACATGCTCAGTATCTCCAAATGTTAAAGTTAAATCTTCTCCAGACTTTGTATTTTTGGGTGTTCACTTGCTGGCATAAATGCATCCCCGTGCCATCTGTGGTTTTCATTTAATTTCATTATCACAATTTTCATATTTTTGGAGAAACATATGATTATTATGAGGTAAGGAGATTTTTGTTAAGGTGGATATTGCTCTAACTTCCCTGCTGCCCCACATAGGCGTTGGCAGATGCTAAATTATTTTCAAAGTGCACTAACCAAAGATCAGTTACAAATGGCCCAATTTAATTCACAAACTGAACCAAGCTGCATTTACAATTTGGATTCCTACTCAGATTTCTGTAGTTTTTAGAGCATTATTACTGCATAATGAACAAATGCTTACTGTAGAACCTCTTTACAACATATTGCTGTAGATCTGCAATGCATCATGATCAAAATTGGTTGGCGGGGGAATTCTACAGTAAATATAATTGTACTGTGAATGACAGTGCAGTAATTTGCAGTAAAGCAGGATTTTTATTTCAGCAGTACAAACAAATTTTCCACCACACAAATTTGCTTAAAGAGCTACTGACAAGATTCCACACTTTCTTCAGTTATTTTCTTCAGAAAGGTAACCTAATATTATTTTATAAATATTTTCCAGCTGTGAGTTTGCACTGTTTTCTCTTGTCATCTCAAGAAAGCACTAGGAAAGACAAGTGGAGAGACTTTAGCTAGTGTGCAAGAAAAGTTGAAAATATGCTATCTGTCAAAATGTATTTAATAAAAACATCAGTTTGGAACATGAGTATGAATACTAGAGACATTTGTAACCACTGAGAACATTTTCACTGTTTGTAGCTGCCTGCATTTTTCTCTGGTTTAATGTGTTTTCTGAGCTTCATCCAGAGGCAGACTGCCACAAAGTTGGGTAGGTTTTTGCTAACATTAGCCTTTAGCATACAGGCAGGGGCGGGGACCACAGCCCAGTTTTAACTTTAGAGATTTATAGTCAGTCATAATAATTTATTAGAAAATTATATTTGTGTTGTATACTTGTGTTGACGGAAACTTGCAGACAGAACCTGAGGTCCAGATTTTACTGCCTAGCACTTCAAGGCTCTTCTTTCTCTGTAAGATCCCACCTTTAGACACACACTAGCTTTATGGGTCACTTCACCCAGTTCTGTTTTAAAAGCCTGTTTCTCATGCGGAATAATGCAAGTGTCCAGTTTCTAATCATATGCTCAGAACTTTGCTGTTATAGAACAGGAGTTGTGCTCTGCACATGCACTTAGAGCATTTTGATTTTAAATGCATTTTAGTATTTAGTATTGTGAACAATAATAGTCATAAAGCCATCATTGTTGCTTTGAGGTTTTTACACTAGTAACTAATTCCTATTTTTCCTTCCACTGCAGGGATGCAGGCTTCAGGCCAGGTAGAAGCATTCAGTTTAAAACCAGGACCCTCTTAAGGATAATTTATATAAGTCAATAAAACATCTGAATATTCAAAGGGTTGTTTACAGAATGAAAAACACAAAACAAAATGTTGTACCTGTGTATTATGAAATTTACAACGTCGGAATTTGAATGCAGTGATAAAATAAAAGTTAGTTTATAGTAGTCAAATATTGCTTTGATATGAAATAAAGCATCCTATTACTGTGATCATAATTACAGTACTATCATAATTACTATAATAACAATTACAGCATTGTTATTATTGCTAATAAATATTACAGTATTTTATAGGTACTGTGATTACATTTACATTAAGCTTACTGTGTTCTAGTAACTTACTTGTCGATTGCTGCCAGAAATTACTGTACATTTCATGGTTTTCTTGTTACAGTGTTCTGTTAGTGATCCCATGTTACATAACGAGTTTGTATGCAGCAAACAACCTAGAAATCACTTTAAAGTCCCTAATTGTTGCTGGCCTCTTGCAGTTTTAGTCTGTTTTTTAGTTTCATTTATTTTTACACTTTTACTTTGTAAACAAGTCAATTTTATGTATTCATTCAGATTGTGAATTGTCCTAGCAGCTACTTATATTTTTTTCTTATAGTTTTCATCTATAGCGGGTATTTGTTGTAAATCACATCTAAGTCGTGTTATGAAGTCAGAAAAACACCTGAGATCATAACAAAACAATGCGCAGGCTGCATGTGAATGGGGTAACGCATTGCTCCGCAGAGGAAAGTGGATGAGAGCAACAACAAGATGGTGAACAACATGCAGCACTGTCTCCTGCTTTAATTCATCAGCACATCCAAAACACTGCCTACACACTGACTGCATTTGTGGATTGATCAGCTCGTTTTCATCTCAGCGGTGATGCTGAAGAAAAAAGAAAAGAAAAAACAAACAAACACGCACACAAATGCCCACGGTGTGAATCGGCGCGGACGGGGGGCGCGTTGTCACGTTGTGTATCCTGTTGATTCTCCACGTCGAGCGTTTGGGGGAAACAGAGCTCGTCAGTAGGAAAAACCTCACGCAAGAAAAAAACTGGTCTTAGGAGATCCACTGGATGGCATTTCTGCCGGGGTTCGTTTGTAGATAGGACGGTCCAGTGACTTCTCTCTCTTTTTCTAAATTTTCAGCGTCGTTCGTAGACCTCTGGGAGAAAAACCCTGCGCTGCAGTCGCAGGTTTTTGTTCCTCTCTTTGTCACAGCAGAGCAGGTCGTGATTTCTGTATTCAACATAACGAGCTTCATGATGGGAACGTTTCCTTTCATCAATGTGCATTGATGTAGCAGAAAACGTGGAGGAGATAAGGTAGGTCAACGCGTGGTTTTAAAACACTGGAAAGGCTGTGCAACGAGAGACTGATTCTTGGCGTTAAATATAATCATATGGGCTGTTTGTCGTGTGGCGTGTGAGTGTCTTTAGAGAAAATGAACAACTGGATGTTTTCATTAAAGTCTAATTGATTATTACCTCGCAGCTCGAGTAGCCCACACGCTCCATTGTCTCGTTCCCTGGCCATGCGCTGACACCAAACGCTGCTGCTGTGTTATGAAAGAGAAATATAATTTAGATGAATGTTTCTGTCTTCACAGAACCCTTATCTCAGCACCTGGAACCTTTGTTTGGGGATTTCACTGAGGACAGGCAGCAATTAAAAGGATTACGATTCTTGTCTAAACCGGGAAATACACATCCAAACTGGGATCTATGAGCGGAAAAGTGGCGAAGCCTAAAGAAGACAAGGATGCTTCCAAGGGTAAGAGGCGAGCATTGCCCTGCACAAACTGATTTACCCCTAGATCACAGGCGACCGTGCACCCATTCATTCCCTGCATGGTGCTCAAATCACCCTTTGAGGTTAGACTGAAAGCCATACAGCCTATAGCAGCCATTGGATGATGAGCCATTCCCAGCACGGTGCATGTGGACACTGCTTTTTCTGATCTAGCAGTTGCTACTGTAGGCCTATACGCTGCACAATGTGTTGGTCTGAGATTACGCGCTTTACTTGTATTGACTTAGAGCCAGATGGATTAACCCTAGAATTATGTTGCAGACCTGTAGGCAACAGTGTCAGAGATTTTGCACAGAATGTTTTTTAAAGTAAACATTGGAAAGTCTAAACAAGCGAGTGATAGACCGCATTAATGTGTCACTGGCGCCCTGTTGAAATGTCCCTTTGTGTTTCTTGGTCTCATCCGCACAACGAGACGCACGTCCTCGTCACAACTGTACGATCATGACGCGCGAAGTACTTTGTGTTGCGTAGCCTGAACGACTGACCCTATGGCGTAAAATCGGGCCCTTTACATCTCAGAGGAAAATAAGTAAATTGCCTATCTATTGCCATGGAGACAGTGCGGAGACAGGGTTGCCAGAGAAACCTGGTGGGACTAATCACCGGAACCGCTCCATCTACACTGGAGATTTGCAAGACAATTTACGCACGGACACACGCACACGCATATTTGTGCCTGTTTTTTTTTTTTTAAGAAAAACAAATAACGTCAGTAAAATTGTTTCCAATCTAATGCGATTTTCCCTAAACACCAACACTATATTCCTATGTCTGCATAGCCTTTATTGGAATCAGGATTTATGGATTTATTATGCCTTAAGATATTTTTATATTGTACAAACACGACTTTCCTTTGTGTGATAACCGCATTTACACCGTGACAGCCCTTTGCTGCCTTCCTTGTTTTATTTACCTTCCAACAATTCAATCAGATCTCCTGCTCTGTTTAAGGTGCTCACAACAAATCAATAAACTTAATTGGCTTATTTTGGCAGCGCTGCTACAAGTAATGACGCGGCCCACTGGTGTTACTGTAAGTGGTACAGTAAGGATGGCTCTATAGAGACTTGACATGGCCTGAATGCAGAAACTATACTTGTTCCTTACATCAATTTGTCAATACCTGCACCATGCAAGTTATCATCCTCCAAAATTACTATGACCTATACACTATATTAGAGGCCAATTAATAATGAATAATGAACTGGCAAGATTATTACTGAGGAGGCTGCACTGATGCACACTTTGTAGGAATACATATGATAACATCTTGTTGCAGCCATGTGCCACTCGCCAAAACTAATTAATCTGGGCGAGATTTGTAACTAACAGCCATGAAAAAAGTAAAAAAACATTAAAACAATGAATAGTGTGTATAGTGTTGTGAATCGTGTCAGAGAAAAATTATCATGATGGATGTCTTGTCCTCACAATTAGGCCTCAGGAAAAATTCTGGTTGTTACAAACATTTGCTTGAAACTAATTAACACTGATATAGCTAAGAATGCTAAAGTTAATGTTTGAGTCAAATTTTACATATTGAGGATTACATTCCATAGTACTTTTATTCTTGTATTAATGATAATTGTTTGACTAAGGAACCCTTCCATCAAACTTGTCAATTTTAGAGATCGCAACAATTGTTTTGTCCTGAAACTGCAGAGCTAGTAGCTAAATCTGGCAGAGTGCATTTATTCTGTTTGTGCTTAATCCTGACCTACCTGATGACTGACAAATTAATGTAACAAACTATATAAAAATACAACAAAAGTCCATTTACAGTCTGTCATGTTTTCCAACAATACAATGAGCAAAACAAGCTGAAAAGGATCGATTTCAAGATTAACCTCCACAGCAACTTTCTCACAAGTCCCCATGGGAAAACAATGTCATGTGTGAATGGCTGACTCATTTAAGCTCTAGGGCAGCACCATTTCCAAAACTCTAAAAAAAGCTGGTGTGGCTATGCTGCCTTTCAATTTTAAAAGGAAAAAAAAATCTGCAACTCACTATATCTGCATCACTGAGAGGGTCACAAATGTGCCAGCTGCCCTCCATCAGAGACTTGAACAGCACAAAAGCAGGGAATTGCAAAGGGAAAATCAGTTCTGACCCCGTCAACGTTGGCAACCACCTGTCTCACAAATTATTTCAGATAAACAGTCCATAAAAGCTCGAACCACCTGCCACCTCAACGACTTTTTTTTCCTGCAAGCTGTTGGCCTACAGTGGAAATGGGGATATCACGTCTGTTCTGACCTGCTTGTCCAGGACAAAAGTGATATCCCCATTTCTACTCTTTTCATTTTAAATATTCAGTATCTCAGCTATCCTCCGTTTATTTACATAGAGATGGATATAGGTATTAGTCTGAAGCTGGTTATTGATTCAAAGTAATCCTTAATTGCAGTCTCTCTTAGAAAATGAATTTCACATTTAGAAACCCAAACTGTTCTCACATAATCTATAACGTTAGTTAGAAATGACAGAGAGAGAGAGAAAGAAGGGAGGTAAGATAGATGGAAAGAAGTTACTTTTCTTCAAATAAAATGAGACTGAATTTAATGTATTTCCTCTATGTTGGTCCCCAAAACTGTCATGCCGTTAGAACTGTCAAACATAATGGGTTATTTTCTTGTGGTTGACAAGTATGTGATTTTTGACAGTAATCTAAGTCAGAAAATCTAATGTTCACCCTGTAGTGAAAACATGAAAACAGAGAAGGTGCAGAGAGAGAGAGAGAGAGACCGAGAGAGAGCGACAGATATGTTGTGGGGTAGAAGAACGTAGTGTGTACAAGAGCTCCAATATCAACACCAGTGAATCACGTTGTGTAAGTTTCCCCATGTCCTTGTGAACATAAGTGGTCCAGACAAATTGATGTGTCAAAGCATGACATGCACATACTCTCAACATTGCAACTTTCTAGAGCCTAAAAGCTCAACTGCATGAACTCCTGCTTATACCCATTAACATTTCTGCATTGATTCCATGTGCATCGGTTCTGCAGACATTTCTAGCCCTGCCTAACACAATATAAAAAAGCTCCATCACATATATGGTTTCAGTTTGAAAAAGCCAACGTGTATAGTTTTAATTCAGTTTTTATATATATATATATATATATATATATATATATATATATATATATATATATATATATATATATATATATATATATATATATATATATATATATATATATAGCAGTTCATAAAATCCACAATCAGAAATTTAACTGCACTTCTGACTCTTCTCACACTTCATCTTAGTGCCATGCATTGATAGACTCTTCCCTTAAGTGCCAACTTGTGAATTCATGACTGTCTCGAATTGCAGGTCCGAGTAAAGCAGAAGGCACAAGTCTTGCATATTTACAGCCAGATTAATTCAAGGCAAGGCCAGCCACAGAACTGAATCAATATACACGCTGAGAGGAGTTTGGAGCTGCTTCATTAATCACAGTGCAGGCAGCTCTGTCTCCCCTATTGACACCTGCTCTAATCTCATCAGCAAAACCACAAGTTCTCTTTAGTCATTAGGATGTTTCAATCTAATGTCTGACTTTCTGAGAAGCTCGTTTAAACAGTGTGTGGTCAAGGGAGGATTTGGCTATTGTGTAATTATTATATTAAAAGCAGTCAACTGTCAGGGTTTAATATTTATTTATTTTTTGTTTGTGAATAAAATATATGTCCAGTGGCTGAGTAAATACAACTTACAACGGCAAAGTTACAAAGTTTTTTGCAGTGATCAGCAGTCAGTGTACACACAGTGGGATGCAGATTACAGCAGTACAGAGTGTACAATTTCACAGACATTCACATTCAGTGTGTATGAGCTCAACTGGTATAGTGCAGGAGATTTTCACATGAGGGTCCTCAAATTCTAATCCCACGGCTTTAGCAAATGATTCCAAATAAATCTTGAACCCAGCAAGCTCACAGGATTTTCTGCTCTTGACAGTGTCAGCTTAAAATATTTTTTCTCTAACCTATTAGTACAAAATTCTGTTTAGTTTAATGTTTTTAATTTCTATTAATCCTAATGACCCTACAATTTAAAAAGTAAACATTTCAGTCTAAAACTTGCCACAGTATGTAATATGTCATGTTTTACTAATATACATTACAAAGAAACAGAAATGCGAAATATTCTCATTAAGTCAGTCAAAACAGGTACATTTTGCTAATAGGTTTACGTTAAGCAAAAAGCCATAACAGTAATTTACAGTAAAAGTCAACACCTATATTCCTTTTAATATATCCAATGCAACAAAAGCTGATAAAAAATGGGCTTTGTTAGGAGATGTTCTGCTGGAAGTATTTGAGGTGTCAGGGTGGTGGAGTTGTTCCCTGTCAGATGCTTTCCTGGTACTGACGCAGATCTGGCCACACTGCCTGGAGGAAACTGGCTCGCCTCGCATCAGAGATCTGTCAGTCTCCATTGCTGACTTGTGCACTGATCGCTGTTTGGGAATGTTCAGAGACCGTCTCTTCAATTCCTCTGTCAGCTTAGGTTTCTGAGTGACACAGGGTGCCTTGTGATTGGTGCACGGGCTTCTGGTACCCAGTCTGTTGTGTACTCTGGGATTGTGTGCAGCTTGTTTCTTTGAGAAGAAAGTTTTTGTTTCAGGTAGTTCAACTACATAATTGGAGTCGCTAAAGTTAGAAGTAGATAGTTATTTATCAATCAGTGGTTAAATATATTTGTTACATATCCACTCAAAGCACCCTTCCTATGCTTTTAATTTCTCTACTTTGAAATGGAGTCACACTCCATCTGACATCATCACTGCCAGAAGGGTTCTGCCCCTAAAATACCTTACTGTTCTGGTGCATTAGTCAGCTTGCACCGGTAATCCACAGAGCTGCACGTCTTCTGAGGTGAATGGCTTTGCGAGCTGTCTCCCTCATTGCGTACTCGAACATGCCTGCCTCTGGGTGTAATTTACCGGGTCACGGTACCAGTGAAACCATGCCACTGGTATACCTGAACGGTATTTGTGAATTGTTTTACCCTTGCTCAATTTTATTCTGAGTCATCTTTATTTCCTTGTCATTTCTTGATATGGAATAAACCAATGTTATGTTGGTCTAGCCATTTGGTTTCCGCTCTAAATACTAAAAAGGGACTAAAAGGTTTTAATCCTTGTTTATAATATGGCCATTAATCTTAAAACATCTGCCTCTGTGATGAATCTTGTTTCCCAAACATTAGAACACATGGACACAATAGCAGATGCAGTTTCCTAAATCAGTATTTCAACCCATTAAAAAAAGTTTCTCTTTAGAGCCTGCTTCAGACTTGTATGTGGTTTCCTGACACTGAACATCATGATATTTAGCTCTTGATTATATTCTCATCTCTACACCTGCATTCTTTCATCAAAATAATGGCACAGATCTGAACTCTGACAAATAGGTGTGAGGTTATCTAGTACCTTTGGATTTTGGATTACTGCAGTTTTACCTTCAGAAATGCACTCCATGCAACTGTAGTTAATCCCATCTGAAGATAATCCCCCATAATTGTGGTTGTGTGTTAAACTGCCCCGATTACAACAAATAATGTCTATGAAGAGGGCCAGGAACTGACATATTTCAGAATACGATAATAGTGTTTTAATCTAACATTTAAAAGTATGTAGGATAAGGCTTTAATCTGGCAACAGCTTTATGGTAACTACTTTTTTTTTTTTTTTAATTAATTCTAATACCTAGTAGTTGAGTCCCCATAGGTGTATGACAACCCAACTCTGAGCGCTAATGGGTTCACTGCAGATCAAATGCTGTTAGTCCATCTGAGATGAAGGCAAGAGCTCATCTGTTAAACTGAGCATGTAGCAGCACTGACTCATTTGTCTGTAAGCCTCCACACCATTCTGAGCTCACTTTCACACTATGTACTGTATATGCCACGTGCGGTGTTTCATTTATTTGAGAGTAAAGCAGCAGTGAAGGTCTGAGGCTCGTCAAGTGGTTGTTTTTGTGAAGGCATATGTGGTTCTGTCCATAACAAGTCCTTCCAGGAAATGTCATCATGATTGGGACAGAGTTCTACAGTATGTTTTTGATAACAAACTGCAAACACATATATGTGAACCCAGATTTAGACATGTATTGTTTATAATTTTTCAATTCATTTTTTTCCATGCACAACTGCATTATAAATAGCACTACAACAGAACATGTATGACACAGTAAGGAGCTATTGCTGGCTTTAGGGGCACAATGAGGTCACAGAAGCAATTATCGTATCCCAAGGTTACCGTAGAAACCATGAATCGCTGTCGTCATCCAAGACAGGCTGCACAGAGCCTAGTGGGATTAGAGCAGCCTCAAGTAGAATTATTGTGAGATAAAGATTGAAGAGGGGGGTGTTTCCTGTTCAGAGTGACACTGGTGAAATATTTCAGAGCCAAGTCAAGGTCTCAAAATCAAGCAGTGCTCAGAGGTTTTATGGCCTGAGAGATTCTGTATTTTAAAATCACACTCAGGATTAATAGATGTTCTGGACAACTAATTAAAGTTGGTAAAAATGATGAAGGGGATTAAGCAAGGTAAGAAAGGGAGCCAATAGAGCTAGATCAGTGGCAATAAACAGACCTGCACTATACAGGCTGAAACAGAGCAGGTAAGAGAGACAGGGTTATTTAGAGAAAATGGTTCAGTCTGGCTGGATCAGAATTCTGATTACTGATTTGCAGGTTCCTATGTTTGAGAAAGGCTGATGATTCACCAGGACGACAGCACAACAGCAGAGCACCACTTTTTCCACACACTTGCAGAGAACTGTTAACAAGATTGCCCGCTTCCTTCTCCCCTTCCATCTTATACATCTTTTCTCTAGCAAGTTACAAACAGGGCTTCACCTTCAGTTTGCATCAATGCTCTACCTCTGCAGGGTTTACTGACTAGAAGAAAAAACATCCATGCAGAGAGTGGAGGAGAGTTTCTGAGCTGACCTGATTCACTGGTAGATTGGGGAAGATGAAGGCATTTGTAAGAGTCTGGTAATGGCTTTATGAAGCTTGATCCATTTTTTGTTTTAATGAATGAGGCTCTACCCATGTCAAAAATGCCCAGCTATACTTTAAATTGTTAAAAACTGTTCCTCAATGCATAGCATTAAGCATAAGTGAAGGCTTTAGCAGCACACAAAAATCAAAACTTAATTAATTGATTATATCCACACTGACAATGAGCAGTAAGCAGAAAAGGGCTGGATTTAAAAATAGGTGTTTTGCATTTTGAAAAACACTGTGCCAGTGCATCAGATTTTGAAAGAGCTGCTGTTGGCAGAGGACTGCATTCGACTTTTGATTTTAGTTTTTCTCCATATCATAGCCTCCTGTGTGGTAAATGTTCTATAATTTATAGTGGCTTACACTTCTGGACATGAACCTCTTCCCCATAATTTTGTTGCTTACACCAAATAGTTGCATTTGAAAGTCATTCACAAAGGAGATCAGGTTTAATGTTGCTATGTAACTAGCTGGTGAGTTGAGAAGATGTATTTGCTGTGTTACAGGAGTTGAAAGTGTCTGGAAGCTTAAGCAGTTTTGGTTATTTATCATTAATGAAGGTGCAGCATATTCTGGAGGTTAATGCCATTGACTACATTAATCTTTGTGTTGAAATAACAGACAGCCAAAAGAGTAAAGGCTGAGTGTCCAAACAAAATGTGCACTTGTTGAAGCTTCCAGCTGGAGGAAGGGTTGACACAAACTAAATACTGGTGTGGATTAGGTCTGTATTGAAGACAGGAGAAATTACTGACACTGTTAGAGACCACCGAAATCCTATTAAGACTAAAACACAGATACTGAGAAAGGGACAAAAGAAACAATTGCAAATAATTTAAATTACATATATAGTTTGTGCTGTATAGATTCACATCCTTGGGCTACATTAAATAACTAAAATGACCAGGGCACTTGGTACTTGCTTTTCTTGAGCTAGAATATAAGAGATGATATATAGCACAAAGCAATTAGTACAATTCCTCAGAGATGTCTCATTCATTCAGCATTGATTAGGACAAAGAATGTAAGGGTAATACACATTTGGAACAAAATATCCACTAGGGAGAAGAAGATAAAAGAAATTTAGACAAAATGGGGGATAGTTAAAATCACCACAAAGTAGTAAATGTAAAAGTTTGAAATAAAACGTGGGTATGCGCCTTTGTATGCGTTTGTCTAGTAATATTTTAGTACTCACTTTGTGAAAATGATGAAGCAAGTGTTAAATGCGAGTGGGCCTTCTGTTTCGAGGACGTGAGAAAGAATGGGGAAGAGAGACATTGTTAAGATGACTGCTAAATATAGCAACGATCCTTCACTAGTCCCTGAAGCCAATTTTACAGAGTCTGGAGCAGTGCACATCATGGCTGCGCCTGCCTCCTTCTCATCAGGGAGACATCATTTACATAATGAGACGCTACCACGGCAACAAAGCCCCAGTAAGCACGGGGGTCTTCAGTCATGGGGGGTGGGTACCAAGATGCCTTCCTAACATGTGCTTCTGATGTGCTGAGGGCTGCATCGCTGCGAATACCGTCACATTACGCACACACGCAAACATACGCTCAGAGCCAAAGAAAGGGAGTCCATGTGGAGGAACAACAGGGTGGGAAAGCAACAGTAAATGAGTGGTCCTCTGAGACAGTGTTGGTGGAAGGGTTGGTGAAGTGTGGTTTGTGTTGCGATATCCTTTTTTGGTGGATCTGCCTTCCTCTAAATGCCAGACTGGGTTGAGAGGCATAGAAATACATATACATATACACATATACATAAAATACAGTATGTGTGTTGAAACCAGTAGCAACAGAGATATTGATAGCACTGTGAATGGACACACACAGTATTTAAGAGTTAAATGGCTTGTACTGTAGCACCTCTGCATTCTAATTTACTGATGCGGTTCTCAGGATTAATTAGTATTTCTGCCTCAGAAGACCAAAACCTTGCAGTTTTAGTATGTTCATACAGACTACTCACAATACAAGACACAAAGATACAATACAACCACTGTTTATACCACTGTTCATTATAAAAGTCGTTTATAGATTTTACACTAAATATAGTTTCCTGTCCAAATAAATTGACGGAAAAAAAGAGTTAATGCTGAGAGAAAAAAATAAGCGGTTTTTGTCCACACATTTTGCTACCAAAACCTCTTTCTACTGACCACAAAGGGACAGAAAATCTTTCATACGGTGAACAAGACATAGATTCTTTACCTTGGACTTGTATTTGCTCATTTATTATTAAGACCAGCCGCCAGGGGCCAAAACAATGAAACTCAGAAAACCTAGAAAGATTTCTGTAGTATGACTTTTGTAGGCAAAAATGACAGGACTCAAATTTAAGCAGATTAGCTCTAAAATTAGATAGATATCAAAATAGTACAGAGTCAGCTTTGTTAAGGGTTTATAATGATATTCTTTATCTGGTGATGCAGGTAATCCTGCTGTGTTGGTAATTCTGAATCTTACAGGTGCCTTTGATACTGTGGATCATGCAGTCCTCATCTCTGGCCTTCCTCAGCGTGTAGGTAGCCACAGCACTTGGCCTGGAACCAGCACGCCAATTTAGCCAGTAGGAAGTTTTCTGTAACGATAGGAAACACATCCTCTTCCTGTGCTGCAGGGTTCCATTCTTGGTCCTTTCCTTTTTTCGCTCTATAAGCTCCCACTGGGGTCAGTCATCCGCAAAGCACAAACACTCCTTCCACTGTTACGCAGATGATTGGCAAATCTATTTGTCAGTCAAATGTAGCCAAATGTAGATAATCCAGTGTTTATCTGTTTGGATGATGTAAAGCTGTGGCTGTCATAACCATAATCATATTGTTTTTAACTTACTTTTATGTATTTATGTTTTTTGTAATTGCTTGCTTAGATATTCTGTTTATCTGTTTTAAAGCACTTTGGTCAACTCCTGGTTGATTTAAAGCACTATATAAATAAAGATGAAATTGAATGGAATTTATATTTTACTGCAAAAGCTATACCAGTAATAATATGATTTACTTAAATAAATGTACTTTTATTAGCCCTGCTACCTATCATATGATGTAAATTCTACACACCGTATACAAACTGAAGAACTAAAATATAAACCTCACAGAATGACACTGTTATAGGCCGAGTTTGCAACTATACCTGATTTTGTAGGAATGGCTGAAAAAGGTTTAAACAAATACTCTGATGTTGCTGCGGTTCCACTAACCTGACAGTAGCTTAACCTTGTAGTCAGTAAACCTTCAGCCAGACCACTATGATTCAGTTTTCATACCTGACTTTTCTCTTTGTTTTGTCAGATGTCATCAGAGATTCTATGTGGTGAATGATCACATCATTTTCAATATAATTAGAGGAGACAAGTCTCTGGCTACACTGCAGTACAGAGAGGAAGATAAAGAGGAGGAGAGGGAAGCAAAGGGACAAAGAGAGGGTGCGTGTGAAAGGGAGTGGGAGAGATGGCAGTCAGTGATCTAACAGTAATCCATAACAGCAGAACTGGCTACCATAAAGTAGACAAAGAGTGCTGTAGGCGAGATGAAAAGGTTACATGAAAAGATGACTAAATATCTCACAATTGCTTAAAGGTTACAGTAGAAAATTAGGACAGAGACAAAGTTAAATTGCTTCTGTTCTTTCACTTACTGTGGTTCCTGGATTAATACCTGCCTTAGTAATTGTTGTGCTTTAGTTTTGGATTCCAGTTATATTTTATTCTATCCGCCGACTGCCCAAAAGAACAGTGGAGCATGGCACGTCTAAATTAAGTACTGCATATTAGTTGTGAACAGCTGATCTTTGTTTTTCTGACCTTTACGCCATGTCTTCACATTTGGTCTGCCATACAATCCAGTGATCAGTTGTTCTCTCAAGCTTTGGATGTGTGCTTCTGTGAAAAATGACGTACGACAATATGAGCACGTCACTTGTATTATTCGCCAAAAACAATTAATAATATGCATTACTGTTTGCTGACATCGAGTGGCTGTAGTGAATGTATCACGTTTTATTTGGACTGTGAAACAACTGATAGCCATCTTTAGTGCCCAACTCTAACCTAACACCCGATATTTTTTTCCAACCCTTAGGAAACGGCTGTTAGCACAGTTTAAATCCTGAATTTCTGAATGTTTAGAGCAAAAAAAAGAAAACAAAAAAACAAAAACTGGCCCCGGTTTTGGCTTCATTGGAAGCAGCCACTTCATTGGCTGTTGCCAAAAGGGTGCTTTTTTAACAGAAGCCTGCCTCTCTACGTGGTGGCATTATATCAACAAATGGCTCATTGGGTTGTATTAGATGGAGAGTGGAGACAAAATACCTATATGGGTGTTAAGGTTTGAGGATGTTGCGAGCACAACAGACAATTATAAATTTTTTAAATCTTTGTTGTACTATTCACGGTACAAAGTATCAAAGCAACCTTTAAAACATATCTGACAGTAAAGGAAATACACTGCAATCTCCAACCAGCAGAGTCTGGGATGTCTCTTTTCAAACAATGGTGTATATAAATTGATGTTTGCAGTCTGGTCTGCAAATGTTATCTCAGGATTTTGCAGAGCTCTCTGTATCTGGCTGTGCTCTGTTGATCAGTATGGAGGGCATCTGGTGTTTGTTTATGGCCATGGTTTTTATTTTTTTCCTCTGTGTTTCTCCCTTTGCTTGTTTATGTATCCTGTCCTGATATGTGGAAATCTAAATCTATGTAATGTGAGTGTGTATGAGTATGGTACCGAAATAACCCTTTAATCAATTACTCGGCTGCCAAATTGTTTTTTTATAAAAAATAGTTAAAACAAAGTAAAATGCAAAATTTTCCTGTTTGAAACTATAAATGTGCAATTGTTTTTTGTCTCTCTGTTTTATGTCATTTCAGAAGATGTCACTTTAGAAAAGGCAATTAGAAAAAAAAAAAGGCAATTAGAAAAAAAATAGCTGTTTTGCAAAAGACTGATCCATCGTTACTTTGCCTTCCTGTCTGTAAGAGTTCACAGGTAAGTGTGATAGAAATATTCCCTCTTCCTCGGTCAAGTGTTACTAGATCTTGGAAGAATTGTAGACAGAACTCAGCGTGATGAACCATCTCAGTTTAATACATGCTGGCAATGAAAACTCATGGATGTTGGGCTCTTCCGAATTGTATCTCTCCAGCCCCTTCTATTTATACTCAAAACCAAGAAAGAAACCACACTCACAAAACATGAATGAACCAGGTGCATGCAATTGACAGTCACCATTCTTGTTCCTTATTAGGTTATCTGTTCATGCCAGTTGTGAAGCAATAAAATACTTTTATTGCACCTTCTTGTAGATCTCGTGACCCCAGGACCCACTCTCTACTACATCCTTTTGGGCCTTATAACAACAAAGTGCCTAAGGTGATCTTAAGCATTTCCCTAAACATGGCAAACCCTGTGAATTCTTGTCCTCTCTGTGACCTCTTTAATAAACACACCTTGTTTGCCTGTTTGCTAGTTATCTAAACTATATGACTAAATTTACTCTATTCTGCCACATAAGATCAGAGGAAACAATATATTGAACACCTAGTTCATGCTCTTACAATGGATCACAATGACAGTTGCATTATAATAAATTATTTAGCTGTGAGCATTTCTTTGTAAAAAACAGACATTTGATATTTCAATGACTCGATGCAAAGTGTTGAGTTGAACTATATCAGTACAGCCAATGTTATTACTTCTACACATTCATGCTGCTTTTTGTGGGATGATTTAAATATTGTGTTGGGTAGCGAGTCTGCTGACAAACTATTTAGACATTGTGGGCTTTCTCAGTGGGATGAACAAGATGTGTTGTTAACACTGTGTGGAGGCTGTCCTCACACTTGCTCTAAAATCATCATCACACCTATTAAAAAAAAACAAAAAAACAACAACACAATTCCATGGTTCTGTAGTCGTAAGAGTCGGTAAGAAAAAAACTGAGGAAAATATTTGTTCTGTTGCTGAAATTGTTGTTTATTTTCTTTACCTTCGTGTTTAAAAGGAAGAATAAAATAATCAATCACCAGTGGATGGAGAGTAAGCTTTTATATCTATCCATTTTATAGCTATATAGCTTTTTTTATTATTCTGTCCTCTCCCCATCCCCCCAACTATGCAAAGCATCTTTTTTCATAGCCGTGAAAATAGCTGCAATGCATCAACAAAGCAGATGTTTTACTTTAGAATTAGGGATGTGAAAATCCAGATTTATTTATAATTCACTCTCTCCTTCATCCATGAATCCTGGGAAATGCAATGTAGGATGTGGTGAAGTGGCCAATTCTGGGGAACCATGAAGTGTTTAGGCATGGCTGTTAAAACATGCTACACTGCATCAAATGCAACATCCATCAGCTAAATGTTGTGTATAGTATGTTTAGTGTTTAAATGGATGAGTGCTCGGCACAAAGCTCTGAAGGAGAGATGGCTGCTCAGTCTAATTGTGAATTGTTCTACTAATCTCTTGTGTTTGGCTCTAGGTCTCCATCCTGCTTTGGCCATAGCATTACAGTAACACTCACCCATACAGCACTCACACATGTACAAACAGACACTTGGAATGATTTGGGTTGCTTTTACCCTGCAGCCTAACTACACTGCCTACTCTGCGATAACCACTAACCCTGCTACAGCAAGTGACCTGACCCATGTCGGACTTTAAACCTATGTGGTAATTGCTTTGACAGGTTAGTAGCTCAACAGGGTTTTATTAGTAAATGCAATGATACATGTCATGCAATAGGTTATAAAAACAGAATGCTGTTAGTGCTGACAGTTTAAACTGCATTAGCAGGAATCTAACCTTAAACTGTTCACAATTATGTGTATACTGTCCCACATTTGTGGTAGTACATTGTATGGGTTTTGTTTGTGTAGATTACACAAGCCCTTTTCAGTATTTTAGTTTTTTTTCTTGCCTCTTATTGCATTAAGTCCACTTTAAATGAATGTGCAATAGGAATTATTTTCTCATGTAGAGATGAACTGTGGTCTTTGTAAATTTTTTTAGAATTATTTCAGAATCTTAAACATCATCACTTTATAATTTCCTATCTGAATTTGGAGATCTCCGACAAATTCACCCAGTGAACTGAGCATTAGAAGGCAGTCCCAGTCCCTGATTGCATAATTAGGCACTACCTTAATAATGAGGCACTAATTACCAGCAGGTCGCAAAAACAAACTGAATGAAAGACAGTCCTAATTTTTCCTGAGTAAATTGAACTCAAGTGAATTTATAGTGTAGTTATAGTTGAATGATGAGAACAAGTTATATTAGGTCATACATCAGCTTCTTGAGATGGTGATGAACAGACAGTATGTTTTAATGTCCGTCCAGATGTGTAGGGGACCAGAAGAGATTTCAAGCATCAATGCTTTTCCTTGTAGTAGACCAAAATAAAAACCCAGGAATATACATGAAGCACATCATACAGTCTGAGTATAAACACACACGCAAAAGTAGGAGGATATGGGCTGTCATTACTGGCACATACATAATCTGATTTCCTCACATTTGCACGACAAAGCAAATCAGTGCACACAGAAGTCAATAAAGGTTATTTGTGTGTGTGCATGCTCAGATGAAGTTCACATTATTGAAATATTGTGAACTGCACATTATTACAATATAAACAGTTGGATCAGTCATTAGCTTGTTGACAGCATATGCAGGAGAATACCAACAACACAGCTTCAGCGAGCTTCAGCATCCCCTTTAAATGTGAAATCCAAATCTAGCTCAAACATAATTACAGTGCTGGTGATGTTACATTTCTCACTCGCTTTTCCAAACTATTTTGGGCATAACTTATTAAAGCTGTGCCGCTACTAATTAAGTTGTTTGTCTTTGCAAAGCGATCTCTGTCTGCCCACTGCTGATTACTAATGAGTAGTTGTGTCACGGCACTCTGCCTGTTGACTGAAGGGGAGATGAAAGCAAAAAAAAAAAAAAAAAAAGATGAAAAATGACCCAATGGTGGCAGATTTTCTGACAGGCAGTGCTGAGGCGGTCGTACATGTTGCTGAATTGTGCCAGTTTGGGCTTATTAACAGTCAGTTGTGTGGGTGCTCTGGAGGTTCCTATGGAGGTCACAGACAATGCAGGTTTATTTCAACTGAGTAGCTATGAAGCTTAATGAGAAACTGAGCTATGCTGTTGCACGAAAAAGCATTATTCATTAACATTATAGTACTATCAGGGAACAGTGTAATATAAGCGGCAGTCGACTCAAAATCTCTGACTACTGAACCCTCATGACTGACAAGTGCTTTCAAAAAGTTAATAGTTTACGGCAAGAGTGGCCTGCGTGGTATCATGTATTTTAGAATGCATTCAAATGCCAGTCTCAGTGTGGAAAATTTGTCAAAACATAGAATGTTCATAAAGCCTTTCACAAGACTCCTGAAGCCTAATTCATTTCTTCACTGTCCATCTGTAGACTCAGTAGGTTAGTTTTGCCAAAATCTGGCTAAATACTTGTGGGCTTTGCCGGCAGAAATCCAAAAAAGCCACATTAAAGCAGTATATTTACTCATCATTTGGCAAAACAATGGTTGGAACATAGTGAGCACACAGATGGACAACGGATTGGTTTATTAAGTTTGCATAGACTTTTTCATACTTTTTTCAGTGTGCAAACTTGTCAACTTTGGAATCCAAGGGATCCACAGCTGCACCTTTTAACGAAGGAGAAACAACATGCAGTAAAGCCAATAAAGTCCATTCTAAATCTGTGTGATGTAATCGAACATGAAACGATTTTGGGATCTAGATAGTCCAGTTGTTGGGTGTTTAAAAAGCCTATTAGAAGCCAAAACATAGCAGATTGCTATGTAATCATCAGGTACACAGATAGTACAGCTCTGAAAATGCATTCCTACATCAACTGTTTAATCTTTGGTTCAGTAGGGGTTATCTTGAGATACACAATCATTTCACAAGTATTGCATGGGCTTGCATGCATGTGCTTGGCCAACAAAGTGTTTTGATGGACCATGTCATGTTGGGTTGCAGAAAAAGCAGTACCAGATCAAAAGTCTTCTCCACACAAGACTGTGTGTGACAGCTGGTTGCTAGTTGGAGATTGTGGTGTTTTTCTCCTTCACTTTGACAGAGCCCCCCTGTGGTGCCAGTCCCAGCTGCATGAAAAACACACCCCTGTTCAACAATGAATGAGCAGAATGAAACAGTGTGATTATAACTTTAGCTTGAGGTTGCCATTGTATTAAGGATGTTAAACATGACAAGAAGTGGCAGGAAGTGCAAGAAGAGGTTTGTCACCCAGTAGATAGCTTTTCCCTGCTGTCCACATGAGTTGAGTTTAGCGGAAATAACTGTGAACTGTATAATTTGAAGATTTTATTTTGAAGGATCTCCATTTGAACCTACACCTCAGACATTTTAAAAGCAAACTCTTAGAGGAACAGGTTGTGTGAGTTAATATAAACCTAATGGCTTCCCCATCTGTTGTGTTGGGGCTGTTTTGGGGCACAGTCCTGTCTGTTATCTAATATGCAACATGGAGGGGAGAGCAGTCAGTTAACTTTAGCTTACTCATAACTGGAAACAAAATTATGAGTGTGCACGAATCCATACGTACTGTATGAGCGTGGATGCTCATTTGTGTGGTTACATTTACAGTACATGCAGATTCATGTCCGGTATATTGTGCTGTATGTTGCATTTGAATGAAACTACAGGGTATAGAAATGTGTGGAATTTGCACGTATCCTTATTCTCATAATATTTGTAATCATTCTATATAATCCGATATTTGTAGAGCTGATATTCAAATAGTTTTGTATTCTACCTTTAACATTTCTTGGATTAAGTGCACCCAGAGTCATGTTTGACTTTTATTTTTTCTGACAGTAAACTGTAAATAGACAGAGCTGTGAAAAAGAAAAAGAAGAAGAAAAAAAAGAGTTAAAAAAGCCAAGTGAGTTTGCATGGGAGCGGCCCATGCATGTGGTCTTGCAAGGTTACTTGATGTGACTTCTTTGGCTGGAGGGCTTCTCTCTGCCCCACTCTCTCCTCTCTGTTCTCGCCATCTGTCCAACTTTGAAGTGTACTGTGTTACGGTGCTGTCTGAATCAGCAGCAATCTGAATGTTGATGAATGTCTGCACAGATAACCAGCGACTGATCTCACTGGCTGCCTCCTTGCAGCCTTGGTGTAGTCAAGTCACTTAGTCAAGCAATACAACCTTTTTTACAGATTGATTGAGGGTTACACACAATTACACATAAACTGGGAGTTAGGAGTTAATATCTTATTCAAATGATAACGTATTGACAAAGAAGAACTGTCTCTTATAATGTGTTATCCAAAGACTTTTTAAAATAAATTCTTCAGTAACAATCCCACTATAACCCTCAAAGAATTCCTTTAGACCTTTTGTCCTCACCTTTCCTTACTTCTTTTTCATCACTCCAAACTCCTTGTTGCAGCACATTAGTACTCCTTTTTTTGAAAGGGTTTAAATCTTTCTGCCTGTCTACTTTCTCTTCTATCACTTCCACTCCAACCTACTCACATAACATCAAACTTAGAATAACATGCTGCTCAACTCCTCCTCTTCCTCCCTCAGTGACAATTAGATTTCATGTTGTCAAGTTGTCACTCTGCTGACCAACGAGTTTGTAATATCCTGGGCCAGAAGTTCTACAGCAGTTTTTCCGGCTCTGTGTTGTTTGCATCAGGGCTGGGTGGACAAGTGCACAGTGAGCAATACTAATTGCTAAGGACTGCACATGGCATGTAGGCATTACACCTGCTGTTAAAAAATCAGCTCATATAATGAAGCAGGATTGTGCTGACAGTTCCCGCCATGAACACTTTTATACCTTCATTCTGCATAGCATATGACATGTTGTAGAAACGAATGAATTAGCTTTCCAAAACATAAGAGTAGAGCAGCTGCACTATGAGTTAAACAGGAAAAGTCCACATTAGGAAAATTAGCTACTGTTTATGTGATTTTGTATAATATAATAAATCCAGTCTGGTCCAGGTTGTGGAAGCCTTTAACATTTGCTACAAATACACCTATGTTTCAAAATGTCTTTTTCATTGCACTCTCCAGTTGGCATTTTCCTGAGATTAAAAGGAATGGCCCAAATGTAAAACAGCATAACACATTTATGAATATCAAAATAATTAATAAAGATGAATCAAGAAAGTTATTACATTAGTCAGCTTTTTTCCATTAATAGACAACCATATATTATCTGCTCCCCATCTGTGCATTTAGGAAAGTTATCAGAAATCTGCATCTATTACCTGTTACCCCCTATATATAAGCACACACACACACACACACACACACACACACACACACACACACACACACACACACAAATACACCTCGACCACTTACTGACGGTGTTCTTTCATCTTCAAGCTTCACATACTAAACTGTGCCAGGTCCCCACACATTTTTCAAGCCACATGCTTCCCAGAGACATCACTTCACATGGTTTGCTCCGTAAAGAAGGAAATGATATCTTACATATGTGTATGACTACTTTGTGTGTGCAACATAGTGCCTGTTAACATGCAGTCAATGCACATGAAGCAATCAAAAGATCTTTTACGAGTTTTTTTACGCCAGATGCCTTTCCTGCCGCAACCCTCCCATTTCATCGGGGCTCGGGACCGGCACCAAGGTGGCCCTTGGTGGCTGGGGGGGGGGGCACTCCTTGTGGGGTAGGATTCAAACCCGCTGCATTCTGTATCCCAACTCAATGCTCTACCACTGATCCACCAAGCCCCCTAGTCAATGCATATGGAGCAACAGTGACAGTGAAAACACAAGGGAGTAGATCCCAGGGAACACTGGGAGTGCTTGAGGATATGTAAGCAGCTTAAGCAGTCCATGATGTTGTCATCTCTTCTCAGCTGAGCTCCCAAAATAACAAGCCCTGTGGGTACAGACTGGCAGAGCTGAGCATGGGGCAGTCAACAAACAGACCCAGAACAACCTGGCCCAGATTAGACCAGATCAGACTAGCCCAGTTACTCAGTCCACCTAACCTCAAATTGGTCAGTTTAACCTTGTTATGCAAATGTTATACTGCTTTTACATGGTGTGACAAGCCTCATCCTCTCTGCTCAGTAGCCTGCAGTGCTCAGCCCATTTTAAAAAGGCTTGAATGCAGCAGGCGGTTTCCAATGAAATGGTGGCTTTTGCCAAATCACACGCTCACATGTTGGGCTGTTGAGTTAAATGAGCAGGCTCTGCTCGGATCTGCTCCTATTTCTTTCCATCTAGGTCATAATATAGGCTATAGGTTAGCCTTTGTACTATATATTCTAAGTTGGGTAACACACACCATGCACATCACTAAATTGGACATCAACATGAGGGAGTCATACATGTGATGTACCACGTGGAGTTTAAGTGCATATGTTTTAAGTTACGTAGACAATGAATCAAAAGATACACTGCAGTACATTTATCTGTCTTGGTTCCCCGGCTTGAATTTTCTCCGCATTTCTCTAAATTTCCCCTTGTGTGGTGTAAATGTGAGTGTGAATGGTTGTCTGTCTGTTTATGTCTCTCTGTGTTGGCCTTGAGATACATTGGTGACCAGTCCAGGGTGGACCCCGTCTCATTGAAAGGCTCCAGCCCCCTGCGACCATAAACATAATAAGCAGTTACAGATGATGGATGGATGGGTGGATCATGTACTCCTGTAGGAATATGTGAAGATGCTTTTTCTCACCTGTAAATGGTTTTGCTAAATATTTGTGAATAAGAAGACAAATTTAATGGAGCTGACAGTGTCTTTCTAGAATTCAAGTTAAAATATTACAAAGAAAAAATAAATTAGTGAGACATTGTATAGTGTTATGTATTCTGTGGTTTTTGTTTTGACAAATACAATATAAAAGAGATAGTATGTCAGCAGGACAAGGACATATTTAAATTATTATTTCTGAATTTATTTTGCCAGCTCTATTATTAGGTACAGTATACCTTGCTACTGTAGTACTGGAGTGAAATACTGATACAAGGCAGGAAGTTTTCATGTTTACTCCACATTCTGACCCTGCCAGATGAATGTTACAGTAGAAATCGAGACTCATCAGGCCAGGTAATATTTTACAATCTTCTATTGTCCAATTTTTGCAATTCCGTGCAAATTGTATCTTCAGTTTCCTGTTTTTGACTGAGAGGAGTAACACCCGGTGTGGTCTTCTGCTGTTATTTACCATCTGCTTCAAAGTTCTAGATGTTGTGCGCTCTTTTGTAATGAGTGGATATTATTTGAAGTACTGTTGTCTTTATCAGCTCGAACCAGTCTGGCCAGTGTCCTCTGACCTCGGGTATCAACAAGGCATTTTACCGAGAGAACTGCCACTCACTGAATAGTTTCTCTTTTTCAGAGGATTCTCAGTAAATCCTAGAGATGGTTTTGCATGAAAATGCCAGTAGATCAGCAGTTTCTAAAATCAGCAGTTTCTAAAATGAAGCACCACGCTACGTTCAAAAGTTAAATTTGGCAGATCGTCATGATTATGTCTACATGCCTAAATGCATTGAGTGGCTACCATGTGATTGGCATATATTTTATATTTGCGTTGTACAAGTGTACCTAAAATTGCATTTGTGCATATTTTGCCGTACTGAATGAAAGATGCCATTATGACACTTGCTTGCTTTTAAAGTGGAGATTATAATTATTTGCTTTAACTTTCTACATTAGTATTTCAGACAGTCTTTTTTGCCTCAATATATTAACTTTTTTCCAAGGTCAGAGGCCTAATTGCAGTAGTCTCCATGACTCACATATTCCCTCTGGCTTGTTGTAAAATTTTCTTGATGTCACAAGTCAAAATCTGCCATCGATTTTAGCTGTCAAACCCAAGGTTGTGTTCATTTGCTGTATTTCGGGACGAGATTTATTTATGGAATTGATTGGGCGCTAAGCTGTCATCATGGTCTCAGCCTTGGAGTGCCATGTTCACAGTTTTCCTCCTACAGAGCGCCATTACACCTGTTTATGGCACAGGTCAGGAGGCAGGTCACCAAGCTGGAAGGCATCCCAAGGATGAGTAAAATGATGAAGTTTGCAGTAACACGGTGTTCATTGGTCCTGGAGTATTTGTTTTAATTTTGAGAGGTGGGGCTTTGTTTTTCAGCATTGCATCCTTGCTGTGTTGGGGCGGGAAAGGTAGAGGAATAAAAAAGTGGGCTCTATGACTGGGGAGAAAAGGAAGAAGGTTGTCGGGGTTACATAGTGCGACCTTGCTAGTTTAGTACTTGGGTACAGTCAAATGTTATTTGTTTTCGAGGAAACTTGACATGAATGTGCACTAGAAAATTTAATTTTCTTAAGTACTTCTGTCTCCCTGTCTGTGTTTTAACTTTAAGGCCTCTTTGTCATCATTTTTGTCTATATCTGCCTGTCTGTCTCTTCACAAAATGGTGCTAAAGACACCTGCTATTATTCTTACCCACAGCAAGAGCAAAAGGTCATGAAAAGGTCATGAAAAAGCACTGTAAACGTTCCTGTGAAGCTCATTTTGCCAAGTGGCACGCTAAGCAATATCATTCAAAAATCATCCATTTTAGGTTTTCATGTTTTTCTCATAATATTTATTGAGTGATTGACACTGACAACTAGACAGAATCAAAAGCTGAGAAAAAGCTTGCTGCAAGTATGGCTACTTGACCCTAATGGCTTTTAGACATACCCTGATAATCAGAGTTATGCTGGAAAAGTTCAGTTAAGGGAATTGAGCAGGACCAGAGGTGCTTTATGTACTGAACTATGGTCCCTGTGGGTTTTATGGCCTAAAGCAATAATGGAGTATTTGTGGTTAGGTCATATGAAGGACAAAGGCCAATCCAGTCTGCATTATACTTAAACCTGACAGACTGTGAAGAAAGTAGCAGTTGTAAGTCTGTGAGCACAGTGCGTATAGTTAAAAACTCCTCAATACCTTCTCCACTGGTGGCGTGTTTATGTTTGTTGGCTGAGGTCGACTGCTCTGACATTAATGAGGGCTGGGAAGAAAAGTCACCACACTGAGAACAGCAAGAAACGAAATGTCATTTGGAAGAATGGAGGGCTGTGAGTAGAATGTAGGTTAAACTGTGGTATGTGCCTATAGTGAGGAGGACTACCTTTGTCTGACAACTCAAAAATGCACCCCGCCATTTAGCCAGATAATCAACTTTACTTGTAGTTTTTTAAATGGGTTATTCTAAAACCACTTCATTTGCTTGCTCACTTCAGTTGTTTATCATAAAGAAAATAATAAAAAAAATAAAATGCTGTATCGTATGAGGAAACAATAAAGGTTGTCTTTAAAGCCCTACGATAGAGGTGATTGTGACAATCGCTTATCTTGCATAATGGTCAACATTGGTTGATGTCAAATTCTGGCTGTGGTTTCAGAGAAGAAATGTCGTTGTAGATTATTACAAGTGATATGAGCAGTGCTGCATGACATCAAATGTTGCACTCCTAATGTTTTTGCATGCTGTAACAGTAATACTGTCTTATTATGTGGCCCTATGGGTTAGTTCTGAGCATCTCTTTATCCTAGATGAATGGGACATCTGACCTTGTAGCAATACCACTATTAAACATTAGGAAATTGATACTGTATGACACTTATGACTTATGACAATGGGCGACTGTGGCGCAGGAAGGTAGAGCGGTTGTCCACCAATCTCACAGTTGTTGGTTCAATCCCCGGCTGCTCCGGTCACATGTCGAAGTGTCCTTGAGCAAGACACTGAACCCCAACTTAGCTGCTCCCGGTGAGTGTTGGCCAGCTGCATAGCAGCTCCCCCATCGGTGTATGAATGTGTGTGTGATTGTGAGTGTGAATGGGTAAATAAGAAGCAGTGTAAAGCGCTTTGAGTGCCAATAGGTAGAAAAGCGCTATATAAGTGCAGACCATTTACCATTTACTGTATCAAGAATCTCTCCAGTGCCATTTTCAGTAACCTGGTGCAACAGTGTGGCATTTATTTCCAATTTTCTGACTGGTTTTGTGTTAAAACAAAAAGGCAGCACTGATAGTACAAACTGGCCTATGAAACTGATGAGCAAGCTCATTATTTCAGCCAACAGAGTGCACAGATACTTATCAGTGCCCTTCATTTACAGAAGACACACTGCTTTTAGATTGGGCAGTAATTAGCAGTATATGTTGAAAAGCAAGGAACTAGAAGGACTTTTTGGTTTTATTGTAGCACAGGAAAATTTGTTGTCCTATGCAACATATTACCTGGAGTTCTTAATATAAGTGCATCATCACTGTGAATCGGTAACAGAAAAAAATAATAAAAGAAAAATCAAACATATGTATCCTTAAATGATATGTTCTTACTTATCAATTGATATGCTTCACCTGAAAACATTAGCATGAACAATTTTGAAGTAGAGCACTGATGACATATCTGCTATCAATGCTTTGAATGTATTGCAAATAACATACAGCACAAACACACTTGCAGTGATTGAGATAAATCCAACCTTGCTTGCTGAAAATACCCCTTTGCTGTTCATATATGGCCATCAAATATTTAACAAAACCACTGTGTACTTGACAGGCATTGTTACTGCAAAGGAGCAGTAGACAAACATGTCTTTTATTTCAGGGGTGTTTTCTGAAGTGACGCCTACAGTACAAACAGTACAAAATGAAAGGCAGCAGTATAGACCAGAACATACGCACTTTTCTGAAACTGACATTGTATGAATCCTGACACAGATTAATTCCCCACTACTTGTTATGAATTATATGTAATCAACTCTGACATACACCAGCAGGTAAGGCCCACTCACAGTCTACGCAACAATGAAGGCATCAGGACAGATCACTGTGATGAAGCAATTCATTCTTAATTGTTACAATTGTTCGTCATTAAAACAAGTATTGACCACACTAACAGCCCATGTCCCATGGGAAAATGGCCTCATTTGATAGATTTCTGAAACACTGCAGTGTTTCTACTCCAGCCATTGTATCTCGTTTCTCCTTTCAATCCATGGATGTTGTCATGGTGATTATCTGCAAAACAGTTTAGTGTTTTGTAGCCTTGGCTTCTGCTCATTCTTGGCTGTTCAAATACACACAAACACTGAAACAGCTGTGAATCTATTAATGCGTGAAGAACACAATAGTTCTGGGCAGGTGAAAGATGATGTGAGCACTGACGAGATATTTGATTCATTTGTGGTTCACCCATCATGAATCGATTGATGAGCAAATGAATGAATAAAATAAATAAATAATAAAAGTCACACATAAGAAATAAAACAGATAAGAGCATTTTGCTCTTGCTCCCCAGCTGCTCCCCTCCAGGCCTGGCAGTGTAGACTGTTCTGGAATAGTGTGGCAGGGTAACAAGTGGTTTTCAGTTACAGAACCATTTTCACACAGGGCTCATCAACAACTGGTGCTTTCAGTCACCTCACACTGTCCCTCCCTGTAGCTGCTGTTCATTCTCACATCATATCAATAAATACTGTGATGGCTTCTATCCCATTCCAGGAGTTTAGGATTGACTTTGTGTTCTGTTAAGGACAGCTGAACAACCACAAATTCCAACTATGTTTTATTCTGCTATTCCTGCTGCCGCCAGCTTTTTTTTCTAGTGGTCTGGACTAGGGTTCAAGCACATTTTCCTCATCTTGTGCCAGATAAGACCTAAAAGTGGTATTTTATTTAAATAAGGGTTGGGAGTTGATCTAAGTTGACTGAAACTCAAAAACTGTTATCTTTTACATAGAATTATTGCTTGCATGCTTCTAAAACCTTTTTAAGAATTCAACCGATTACTGATTCAAATAGCTTAGACATGCTGTCATAGAATGGCTACACTTTTTTTGGAAACCAAAGTGCACTGTAATTATTTAATGAAATCACTCTTGACATAATTTGTTTAGTCAGCTTAAGCAAAATTTTTAGTTTGGAGTTAGGTTCTCAGGGATAGCTACACATGGGATATTAATCTGCAAATTATATGTTACAAAAATGTAATTGCTTAGTTTGAACTGCTTGTGTTTTGTCCTACAACTTTCAGGTAGTAATAAAAATTGTAAAGTCACTAGGAAGGATGCTCTGCTCCGCTACACTAACAAACATCTGGCAAAGCCATTTTACCCTTTAAGCCGTTTTTCAAAACATAGCTCATCTTGATTGTTGCTCTCCATCACTCTGACTGAAAGAAAGTTAACACAGTGATGCTGCTAACTATTATTCAAAATTTGCACTACAGGTAGATGCAGGCCCATTAGTCTCTTGGTGCCCTGCATAGAGTAAACGCAGTTTTAGATGCTTTATTGATGGCTTTCGACATCCACCATCTTTGTCATAGAGACTACTATTTGTATCTAAAATGTATTAACAGCGAAAGTCCAGTAATCTTTAATATCTTTTGTCATATCATAAGACTGACAAATAACGCTATTTTCCGACACTGTTGCACTTCACAGTGTCAATAAGAAAGCCAACACCCTGATTAGTCACCTGTTGGTATTGAGTGCTAATAAATTTCTAAATTTCCAATTACCACTTGCATGTGTGTTGTGAGGTGTCAGCGCATGGCCAGTGCGGGTGGTTTGATAACACTGAGTGAAGAAGCTGTCTTAAGGAGTTCCTGTGTAATTGTAATCCCTCTAATCAGACTCTGTAAACACGAAATAGTAAACCTAGCCTGGAGCTCGACTCAGTTTTGCACACTCGCAAACTATTTCTCTCTTTTTCCACATACACTTGTGTGCACTTACAGATGTCTGCACACACACAGAAGCTTCCTGGTCCTCAGTGAAGCTCTCATTTTAACTGTCCTTAAAACACATGAGATAATGCTTGAATTAAAATGAGTGGCCACTTACAGCACTTGTGTTTTGGATTGGTAACCATCTGCACAGCTTAACATGATCACCCACCCATTTTTTCAAAATTCACACAGATGGTGTCCCTTACCCAATTTGTGCTTTATGACCAATTTATGACCAAGTGGGATTCTTGTAAAATCCGCACTCAGTATAGAAGAGGGAGAGGGAACTCTGCTCCATGTTTCAATTTTAAATCTGCCAAGTGCTGTGTCTGCATAAGGTGGATGGACTCAACTGTTTTTGCTGCATAGCTCTGGTGGTGCCAGAAGCTTCTTGTGAGATACCCTCTCTCTTCTACCCCTCTTTTTCGCTCAATGTGTAGCACCAACTGGCGTGAGAAAATGTTAGCTTAACTTGCTTTGCGTCTGTTAGGCATTTATGAAAGATACACAGCTACATGTCTGGATAGCCAGACTGCATAATTCATGTGTTGGTGTATAGCTAAATCCTCCCCCCTTCTCACGCTGCTGTACTCTTCAACTGTGTAATGGCTTCTGTGTAGTCATAAAAAACTGGTAGCATCAACTAATGTTCTCTTTCTCTCTCACACCCCATGGTCCAGTGTCAGAACCAGAACTGCACTTAACTCAGCATTGCAGCTGTCTGCTCTCTATTGTTTATTTATCATACTGTCGTTTAGTCCAAACATTTGTTTGCTTTTGGGGTAATCATTTTCCTAATAGACACTGCATTTGTTCAACCACAGGGACATTGTATCTTATCTTATATTGTATCTTGTTTTTTTTTTTTTATGTATTTTCACAAATTAAGCTCATTATATTTTTTCTTTTTGCTAAACACTCGGTTTTTCTATGGCTGGAAACAGCTGGTGACATTTTTTTTAGTAATGTCCTCAAAAAGAAGAAAACAGAATTCATCAGGTATGACTTTCTCTGTGCCCCTCGAGAGGATTGTTTATTTTATCTGCCTGTTGTTTCACATTCTTGAAAGAAGACACATAATCAATTAACATCTATAGCTATTAGTTGAAGCCAGAAGTAAATAAAGATTTATTCTCTGGTGTGGGCGGCATACAGGTTTGTGTCTTAGTGTGCTTGGACAGTATTTGCTAAAGTGAATTAGTGTTAAGTCTAAGAGAGATCTACTAAAGACAAGACCAACAAAACCTACATATCCCACGATGTGTTTAATGGGAAAGACAGGTCATGTGCATTTTCATGTTTATGTTTAAACACACAAACTATAAATATACCACAAGAAACTCACATATTCTCTTATTAATAAAAGTTTAATGCAGCCATTTAGAAAAAAAAACGTTGCTTTGTATTTGTGAGCATACTGTATTTCATAAATACAAGTGTATGTAAAATACAATTCACTAAAATGTCATGGCTGATAGTTTTGTTGAGATTTTAATCTATAGATCACTACTCATACATCACCCTAAAAATCTGACTTGTGACTTTTTGTTTACATGTGCACACAGATGCACACATGCATTCACAGTCTCCAGATGCCCTGAGGCCCTATTTGGCAGATGGACTCTCCAGTCAAGTCTGCACACACACACACACACACACACACGCATATTAGACATATTGCATACATACATCTGTGCAAGTCTGTTTTGCATAATGTTAAAAACAAGATGACCAGACACCATGACTTCACTATAAATAGGGAGGCGAATAATGCAGTCAGTCATTGCTGTGCTGCTTTGACGTGGGTCTTACGTGCAACTGCTCTGGTTTGATTTTATCAAAGTGACAGACCTCATAGAACAGGTTGTTGTTTTCATGGTGCAGACAGTCTTTCTTCAGAAGTTGTGCAGTATTTGGACAGGATGACAAAGTGAGACAATAAGCTTTTCTAGACATCTTCTATGGGGCACTAAAATATTCATGCAAACAAAAAGTCATGATAGTTTGATAGAAACTAAGCTAAATATTTATTGACAAAATTTACCTGCCATTTTAATAAAGGAATATTACAACTACAGTTGATATGCACTAGGCTTTGAGCCGTACTGCAGAGTTTAAGGACAACGTTTCTAGGATTAGAATCACTGATGACTGCCAACAGCAGCCTTTATTGGCCCAGTTAACCTGCTATCTTCTGTTTGGCCATATGAGTGAGAGTGTGTGTGTGTGTGTGTGTGTGTGTGTGTGTGTGTGTGTGTGAGTGTGTGTGTGAGTGTGAGTGTGTGTGTGTTGAGCACATGATTGGTTAACAGCTGGGGTGACTTGGCTGAAGAGGTAGAAAATGTTCAGGCTAGGTAACAGCTGCAAGTATACAGGATCCATCTGGTGTCAGACGACAATTCTTGGAAAATATTGTTCAATTCATATTTGAAATTGTGGACTACAATAACAATGACACTGTACAATGGTTTGTTTCTTTCAGTTATAACTTAGCAACTGATGTAAATCAGCAAAACAAAATTATATACCGCATAGCCAATTCTTATAGTTTGTGACAGAGACAAATGTAAATAAAATTAGACCCTTACTGCACATGGAAAAGACAACTGGTTTTAGGATAATTTTGCTGTTGCTTAAATTTAGAAGAAAAAGTGTATCTGACAAGAATTACTGTTCTGGAATAACCTAATTTTTTCCACTTCAGTTGGTCTCAGCATTGAGACTGGAAGGCACAACTTGGTCATTTATTTATTTATTTAAAACAACAACAAAAACGTCTCTTGCTGTAGTTCCCATCATACAGTGTAACAAATGCCTGGATATTTCCACAACTTCACACAGCAAAAGAGCTAAGGGATGTGTGTTTGTATGGATTTTGCCCCTCTTAAAATGCATCATCAGGAAACTGAGCCATCAACACTAATCCCATATATTTGATGATTCAGATAGCATTGGCGTTAGCTGTTCCTAAATCTCCTCTCTCTGAATGCCTGAATTTGAATCCTTTATGTAATCCTACATCAAGGCCAAGCTAGTGTGGACTCTTGGGTCAATTGAAATTGACAGTATGTTCATTACTTAATATAGCACAAAGGTTAGCCATAATACCAGTAATAATGTTTTTCTCTGATAGTGTACTTTTCATTACATTAACTTTTGTTGTAATGTAAGGAGCTGTTTTATTCATTTTCATCTGGGCCACATTTCTTGTGCCTATTCTTCTATCAACCTTTAACTGATTTTATTTAACCTCTATTTCCTATGTGCTTGTATATAATGAATATAATGACACAATGAAAACTCTCTCTTGGTATCATGTTTAAAAACTAAGGTTTGCATATACTGTAGCTCTCCAGTGGCTACTTGGCAAACATCTGATTACGTTCCATTTTCTCTGAGATCATCGGCTCATAAATAGACTCCTTCTCAATAACTGCAAATTAGCAGCATGCACTACAGCATTTTATCACAATATAATAATCTGAGAGGACATATGGAACAATGTTTACTGCAACTCTCAGCAACACAGTCACAAAACAATGATTATAAAATTAACTATTCTACAAAAACACTGCCATCTAAATGTTCATACTTGCTTTGGCAAACACTAAAGGACAAGTGGAAAACAATTTACCTTCATTATTATTTCAACCCCAGAATCTCCATAATGTATGTGTCTATTAAATGCCACGGACTTTATCAAGAGTTTTATTTGTGGTTACTAATGGTTCATCATGAGTTTTATTGTTCGTAGGAATTTACTGTCATCTGGAAGCAAAGATAAATTGCAATGTTATAGTCAATAAGCCACAAAATAAAAAAAAAGTTTTGGTGAACGTCTATACACAGAAACAAAAGCAGTTCACAAGGGCAAAAACAAACAAATCATTCAATAATTTTAATCAAAGTTAATACAATAACTTAAAGTGCATTGGAGGCACAATTAAGATTAAATAAGCTTAAATAAGGACAATATTCCATTTTAAAATTAAACAAAAAAGAAACATCATGAACAAATTGTTGAAAAACAATGCTGTTAGCGAATAATGCATCGACTGTATCAAAAAAAAAAACCCAGATTAAAATAAAACAAACAAAAACATCTTAATGTATTAGTAAGTTAAATAAAAACTGAAAGAATGATTTAACATTGGACACAACATGCATGTTTCTGGTGTCCACCTTAAATAGATTTTATTTCGCTTCTTCATACTAATGCCTCGCTAGTGGCATTTAAAAGCACCTCTTACTGCATTTTTTTTTTTTTTTTTTTTTAATTTACAAATGCCCTCACTTCCCAACTCTCTCTCCCTCTGCTACCTTTCCTCCTCTAACAAACAGGAAAGGCTGTAAATGTGCATTATTAAAACTGCGTGTGGGTGGTTTCAATGCCCATCTGGGAGCTGATCTGGTTGGCAGGGGGCAGAGGAAGATGCTGCCCTCCATGTCTGCTCTGCCAAAGACTGTGTTCTTGGCAGGGAGGCTTGATCAAGGACTTCTTTTGGTAAAGTAATTAATAAAGAGGCTTGTCACAACTCATGAAGGCTTAGTGATGATATGATCATATGGTGCTCACAACTAATTACATAACTGCTCAAAACATTTATTGAATTTAGTGATTTAATGTTTGGGATAGCTTTATCTTTATTGTTTATTGTTCTTTACGTTAATTTTATTTGAGCCCAACTGTGCCTTGTCAAATTAGACTTAAACAGATGCTGTGGAAGGAAGGAAGAAGCTATAACGTACATTTTTTAAAACAGTGAAAAAACTAAATCATTGAAGTTTTTAGTGTCTGACAGAGCTGAGGTGTTACCGAGCACTGAGCCAAGGAAGGCCAACCCCGCATTAACTCCTAGCGATGGATGGAAGTGGAATGGGCCTGTGCATTTAGTCAGCTGTGTATTGTGAAACATCAGAAAGTGCACTGAAGATGGTGTCAGAACAGAGAGTTGGGGACCGTCACAGCTAAATAGCCAACAGAAAGCAAGTATACTGTTCTCATTACATAATATTATTCATTATTATTTTCCATAGCTTGTACATTTTAAACAGCTTGGATTATATAGAAGATTTATATCTGATCTGTGGCAGAGAGTTATGCAGGGCTTGGTGATCCAGCAGCACAGACTCACCGTCTCTCTTGCTCTGAGCTGCAGGTCTCACACTGAGATTGACTCCTGTTATGCAACTCAGTAGATGACAGCGTTCCGTTGGCAGAGATCGCTTTCTGGGGGGTGGGGGCTTAGTACTCGTACTACTAGGAAAGGGAAGGACATATTTATGACATTTGCAAACTTTAATGTGATTTTTATATCAAAGCAGTACAGTTTTTGCTGAAACTTGACAGATTGTGGTATACTGTGAGCCTAATTATTTTTGTGCCATGTGGTCAAATGTGCACGAATGAAGGCAGGAGCCTGTTTTTAAAAACTGCAACAGATTTCTCTATTTCACACTTTGCACCTTGGCGGAGAATGTAATAAAATAAACTGTACATTGCTGTGAATATGGCATTTGGCTTTTTCAGCATGAAGAACAAATGTGCTGCTTGGAGCCACACAAATTTCTATCAAATGTAATTTCACCTTTAATTGAACAAAACCTTTAATATGAAAGCAAATGCTTGGCTTACCAACCCATGGTAATATGCAATATAATGCATTCGTGGCATGTAGTGCACACACACGTGAGTGAGTTCTGTTACTTATTTCACACCTTTAACTGAACAGACACTGAAACACACCTGTGAACACTGGTGCATTTAGTTCACTAGCTCATGATCATTGTGTGGAGGAGGTAGTCAACACTGCTAATCGTTTTATCCATAAAAGAAGACAGATGTTTCCTATTAAAATCCCTTGACTGGAGAGTGGAGATCCGCACCTCATTAAACACACTTTCAGCTCCTGGCAAACCATAACGTGATGTACAGGCAACACACCCTTCCACACTTGTAACTTTATGTGACATTTGACAGCAAGCGTAGAGCCAAAATGAACAACACATATGGATCATATTTAAATCAGATGACATAAGACATGTGATATATCATAAGCTCCTTCTGACTTTGTGAATCCTATTACATTTGAACCTCCTCCCACAATGTTTCAGCCTATTTGATCTTAAAGGCCTAATGATCAGCAGGCAGTAGTATATGCTTCACAATCCTATTTGCTCTTGTCAACTGCTTAATTGCTGTGAAAGGGATCCTTAGCATTAATCTGCCTTAGCAGGAGCGTGTGTTTGATCTCTGTCTGTTGACACGATATCCAGACATTTGAATGGATGATAGGGATGGAGTGTTTGTGTGTATTATTTTACTGGGTTTTTTGTATGTCTGTGTTTATATGCTTTAATTAATTCTCCTGCAGTGGCCAGTCAGTGGACTTTGATTACAAAAACATTTTCAAAGAGGTGTGTTCCAAGCAAACCTCACACCAAGTATTATTTTTATGACTATTCAGTACTATGTTTCTACATGTTTCTATAAGGCTGACATGTGCTTGTCACCCTCCTATTAAGATCCTACACAGTATGATGAAGTCCTTAAAAGTCAGAAAAAGGTAGAATGGTAGGTGTCTGTGTGCCAGAGAAGCAGACAGAGTGAGTAATTTTGGACCCACATAGTCTCTTCATATTGATTTTTCTCTACTTGGCTTATTTTCAAACCAACCGATGCATTCCAGGGATTTAAAAAGCCATTATAAAAGTACTGAGTGCAAAAGGTTTTTCTGGGTGAAAAGGTGAAATAAGAATAGTTCCAAGTTTGTGTTCAGTAGTCAGTCTCTTACAGTAAATGGGACACACTATGCAAAGGAGGGGTAATTTCCAATGCGGTAAGGTCATTTGAGTAAAAGAGAACAAGAACAGGAAGCAAAGAACTTTTGCTGACATTACAATTAAATATGACCTATACACAAAGATCTAAATGTTACATTCATAAACAAGATAATGCAAGATAATTCTTCAAAAGTCTTCACAATTGAAACCATACAATTGTTCTCTTCATATACAATACTAAAGGATATATACCATTGAAGATGTTAAGTTAAAATTTTAGATGTATTAATAACATATTGTACCCACATGTTGTATGCACATTGGACTATGTGTATGCATGCAGTGATTTTAACCCAATATCAAGTGTGACCCTATCCTTTTACTTCCTATAAATACAGATTCAACTGTAAGTCAAAAGAGAGCTGAAGCTGTTATTCCACGTTCGGGCAAGTTTCTGTTCCATTAACAGCAGCAACTCAATACAACAACTATTCTTGCAACCTTAACAGCTATTAAGGTCTTTTTAGGTCCCTAATTTTCTCACCCAAAAAACTATTTGAAATAGGTCTGCCTACCTATGTGACTGCACTATGTCAAAAGTTTTTCCTCTAAACCCTCAGAAACGTGGGACTAAAACTGCTTCTGCCGAGCAGTGACATTTAGCCTGCGAAGGCCTAGGGCTCCTAGGAACTACAGTAGTGTTCTTTAAAGGCTACTGCAAAACTAGATATTAGACAACAAGATATTAGATAATTTTTTTAAAGATCTGCTGCACTTATCTTATCACACCAAGTAACTTATATGCCAAACTGTAAGGGCTGGGCTTCAGTAATTAGCAATATTGGAAATTTTGAATGGGGTTTTGTTACTTATTGATGGCAACCTGGAAGGTCCAGTTTCACTTTGGCTCTATATTCAGTTACTCTGTCTAAAAACTGGAACTCATCACCACACAAAAACACGTTTAAAAACATACTTAACAGTATCTATGATTCATCAAGTGTGAGTCAATTGAGTGTTTGCAGGGACTGCACTATGAGGCTGAGGAAGCTGTCAAAAAAAGGCAAAGTGGAGACTCTGAAAGGCTGCTCTTTGATGCTGGGATCAATACTTTTTCAAACAAGCGCTGTGTGTGTCCATCATGGGGTTTTACCAATGGTTTCATCAACAGTTTCATCACATTCATCTCTGAAGACATGATGTATTAGCAGGCAGTACTATTACTCTTGCCCACCTGCTCCTTCTCCTCTTCTCTGATCATACTGTACACACACACAGTTACTCATACCTCTGATGACAGAGCTTGTGTTGTACTGACTCTGGGGGAAATGGGGGACAGGGCTCAAACATCTACTTTGCACATCTGAACACTGTATATGCATGTTCTGGAAATATTGAATCTGACTATATACAGTAACAATTCGAGCTAGTTACAATTCCTCTGCAAGCATGTCTTAACTCAGTGAAAGTCACCACTGCTGTGTTTCATTTGCAGTGTCATGATGCTCAATGGGTGGGAAGTGATGCATTAAGACCATGTGTCTGTTTTCTAGATTGTACTCTGGGGCAGATTCAAAGTTTCTTTACTTACAGTATATTAGTGTAAATGAATCGCTTTGGGGCAGAGCTCATATCTGGAGCCACGGCCATATTGTGTTGCATTCAAGTAACTGCCAAATTTATTAAAAAACCTTTCCTTGTTCTATTTTATGCCACATAGCTTCTTAATAGTAATGGAATCAGACTTTGATTTGAGTAATATAACAGGATACACAATTATAATTGTAAATATATACTGTAGGTGTATCAAAGGCTTGACAAGGTGTAGTCATGGAAATAATGAAAAGTCAGGTAGCTAATTTCTGTTATTTAATTTTTATTGTTATCACTCTAGTTAAACAGTAATTAATTTTCAGATTATAAAAGACTGAAATGTTCATCCCAAAGTGTCATGTCATGCTATAGTGCCTCTGTTTATAACAAAAAGGAAAAAGAACAAACAACAAGTAGGAGAAAGAGACAAAGAGACAATGAACTCAGAGGGATGAAAGAGAATAAATAAAATGCATTCTGCGTTTCAAAGAAAAACTTCGAAATTCGACTCAGCTCACTTTCTCTGCTTTCTGCAAGGTGACTTACAACCAAATTAAAACTATACTTTCTTGAGATGGAGCTACCCTGAACCAAAGGCATCCCAGAAGACATTGTGCTAGATTCTGCTCCTTGTAAAACCACATTGAGGCCAGGCTATTTTCGAAACACAAACCTCCAGCTACAGACCTGTTTCTGTGCTTAATTCTGATTCTAATTTAGTGAGTGTGACATTTGTCAAGTCATGATGAATATGTTCCATCTTCTTGATGGATACATGCAATGACTTGAGTAAATTGTGCAGATTTCACCACATATACAGTACAGCATGGGGGAGTAAGTCATTTCTCTGGACGTGACAGTGCTTCAGTTCATCACACACATTCGTGAAGACACACGTGCCGTTTGTGAGCCTATGATACTTTTTATAGGTCCACTCTGCCATCATACAGATGTATCCACATTTGAACATAAGCACAACATGGCTACTGCATATGACTTAGAGTACTTCATACTGTAAATACTACCCATACACATAGCACATACTACTACTACTACTACTACTACTACTACTACTACTACTACTACTACACTGTTGCCATAAAACCTGAACACGTCCTGCCTTTCATTAGGGGCCTTAAAAAGATGAGCGTCCACCGAGGCAAGATACATCTCACCCCCCTCTTTGTATTTGTACCCATTTCTCCTTACTATGAGATTTATTCCTGTCAGAGGGGCAAGGACATCCATTGCAGTCTGCTGAAGGTCCAATGTGGCAACACTGTTGCTTGTAGATCACAGACTATCATGAACTGGGGTGACAGCTCACTCCGAGTGGCTGGTCTGATACAGAGTGAGTTCCCAGGCCATGCTGTATCATCAATCATGCATCCTTCAATACCAATATGCACTCTTCATTAAGGCCGGGGCAAGGATAAAGGGGACAGGCTGTAAAAGATGGTACTCGCCCACTCCTCTCTTACCAGCACCGTCACTCATTTTTATTGCTTCTGATGAACCAGCAGTTAAAGGCCAATTAATAAAGCTGCCTGAAATCAGACATTTTGCTGAAGTTCTACTCTAGTCTAGTCTTTGTTACATGCATACATTAGGTACACCCATATTCTACCTCAGTTAGCTGTAGGGATAACAGAGTAAAAAGAGTGTATTTATTTGCATCAGTAGGCAGTTTGAAGCCCAATATGACTCATTGCATCTTTATACCTGTCTTGGCCAACTGATTGAAACCCTCCATTTTTCAGGGAGAAGAGTAGGGAGAACAGATTGCATACTAAGGCAATAGGGAATTCTTCAGGATATCGTTGTTTAAAGGTTTAAACTGGATTTCTAACTTTTTGCCACTGTTTAAAGGCATTTTAAGAGGCAAATTGTGTTAGCTTAGGTCAGTGTCTGCTGGATCAAGTACAGCGGCAGCACCTCTGTGTCTTGGGAACAGAGAACGGGGTCATATTCCTGGAAGGAATCTTAGACCTTCACTCTGCCATTCCAAAGCACCATTAAAGTTTCAGTGGTGTTGTGGTTTTCTTGGCAAGAGGTTGCGATGGATAGGATCTGGGAGATTTCAGAACCTGGAGCAACTGTGTGGGTATTAATGTGACCAGAGGAGGCACTGTGATACTCATAAGCCCCATGGGAGTAAGGGCATGTGGTGATTAATTGCTTGGTGTGACACTCTGATTATCTGTTGCCTGTTAGCATGTTTGATGGGGTAAACACACAAGGGAGGCTTGTGTCAAGAAATAGCTGGCCGGCTGAATTGTGAATAGTTTTTTTTTTTTTTTTGTTATTTCTGAAACACATCCTAGTCAACCGAGAAATGTTCATCATTCAGGGCTGAACACGGTGTCTTCCTTATTAATCTTATTTGTAGTACTCTACTGTGTAAGGAGTTAAGTTTTACTATGAACTTTGGGTCAGTGGAAGGGTTTGGTAAAGTAAAATATGTCTGAAAGTTTTCTGAATGACAGTTGACTACTGTATCTCTTTTTGGCTCTTTTATCCTAGTTACAGCCAATAACACTTGTGTTTACATCGGCTTAAGTAACCACGTTACAGTCTGCTTTTTCTGGAAAGCTGATTTCTTAAGTGTCATGTAAACAGAAAAGCTGGTTTCCAAAATCAGGATAGGGAATTAGGGAAATCTGGTTTCTCCAGGTAGATTTCTGTCAGTGAATGCCAATTTACGCGTGTAAGCAGGTTTCTAATCGTCTTCCTTAAACTGTCTATGTGCGTAACAACGGGAAAAATATAAGATTAAATTTATATTCATTTAAAAAACACAGTTTGCTGAAAGTCCAACAGAAAAGTTGACAACGTACCTCATAGAAGTCTAGTACCTCTAGTATAGAGGTATACTTCTAGAGGTATAGTACCTCTAGAAGTCAATTTCTCCCACAGATTTTTTAAAATTCAGACAATTCCCGCAGTGGATAAGGTGCATGTGTGACTGCATCTCAGCACTGTCACTCTACTGAGACACGAACACTTATATACACACCCACACACACAAAGTAAAAAAGTCAGAAAGCAGCTTTGTTTGGATGTAGTCTTGTTTTCAGTTTTTGTGTATTAGTTTGTATTTCAGAAAGGAAGAGAAATGTGTGTACACGTCTAGATTCTATCACTGTGAAGAAGACACTATGCAGTCTGTGTGAGAATACAGTATGTGGAAGTCACTGTGTGGGAGTTTGTCTACGTTAGAATATATTTAGCCATTTAGTGTAGTCGTACTAAGAGTAGAAACTGAGGCAGCACTGTAATCCATTCATGATTTAGCTTTCTAAATAAAGTTAACTGAGGTTTACATGCAGTAAAAAAGTGTGGTATTTCCACAGCTAGTACATAAACAATGGAAATCAAGAAGATAAAGAATTGAAAAAAGGTACACACTTTCACAAATGGTTTCAGTAGTGTCAGTACCACACGGAGCCACGATACTCACATCTACTAGGAAAAGATACCGTTTGTTGGGCTGATTTTTTTGTAGCTAATCCATCGGCAGAGAAAATAGGTCAATTATTGAATCCAACCAGGGACTGTGCCCAAACCAGGAGAGATGCAGGTCCAATACATAGAGACAGAAACACAGGGCTTTTCACAGGATTCCAGTACGAAGTTCCTATAGAAGCTGTAATTGTCAATTACAGTAAGCATGACTTCATAAACGCAAATATGGCCAATGCAGTGTGACCCGGGGGCATGTGCATGGCTTTGCATCTGCTTGCCTACTCATACAGTATATGGGGTGGATGTGTGACAAAGGGGTGGGTCAGGGTGGTTACCACCGCCCAACCACAGTTATTTTGATGCTGACTTGGTATATTCAGTAAGCACACTGCACGCCGGCCTTGCAATCCCACAACCTGTTTTCTCCTCTACCAGCGCTATAATCACCGCATTCATGTGCAGCGGCTCCTGGTTCAGTGCCTGCTAAAAGCCTGCCATAACAATGAATTGATTGTTTGAACATTAAACAGTTCTCATTTACATTTACATTTTATTTGGGTTACTTTATAAGGTTTCCTTCTCAGTGACAAAGGATATATTTAAGAAGCCCCCACTGTTTGTTTCTTTATTTTGAGTTATTTTGTGAGCATGGTGTTCTTGATCTAAGCTTATTTCTTATTCTTTGCTGTCCCTCTCTCTTCCTTCTCTCTCTGTCACTATTTCAGAGCTATTGATGTTGCTAATGTTTTGTATTTTTATTTGCCTGTGGTTTTGCTTTGTTTTTGCTGTTGTTATGTTCTTTTGTTTCTGTGTTGTAAGCTTTCTAACCCCAGTTCATTCTGTTATGGCACCACTGCAGTCCAGGATGACGCTGCCCCAGGTACCCAGGAGTACATTATGTTACGGCAGGACTCCATCCATTCTGCGGATATAAGGAGTAAAGGGTCCCCCTTTCGTGCTAAGTGTCACGAAATCTTCTGCTGCCCGCTGAAGCAAGTCGTCCTCAAAGAGAGCGCAGAGCCCGAAGGTTTGTTCGCACCCCCTCCTTGTTTTGATTTGCTGATGCTCCTCATCTCCCCTGCCCCCTCCCGTTCTGTTTTCCCCTTTCGCTCATATTCTGTGTGAACAGATAGTTCTTCACCCCTCCAAACTAACTTCTCTTTCATTCCTGTCCCATTTTTAGAGAGCATCTGGTGTGCTTCCGCCCCTTTCTAGCATGTGTGTGTTTGTGCACGCACGTGTGAATGTGTACACACAAGTGCAAGTGCCCCTGTGGGTGCGTTGGACCATAGGATAAGACCGAAAGCTTAGGCCATGTTTGCCTGCAGAGAACCTGTAGGACCATTCTCTGTGGGCCTCTCTGCTACATCCATTGTGTGTGTGTGTGTGTGTGTGTGTGTGTGTGTGTGTGTGTGTGTGTGTGTGTGTGTGTGTGTGTGTGTGTGTGTGTGTGTGTGTGTGTGTGTGTGTGTGTGTGTTAGCTTACACACATCCCTTACTGTATGATAGACTGAGGAGAATAGCATCTGCAGCTCCTGCCCACCCCTCCCAATCCCCAACCATTAACTCGGTCATTGCCACCCTGAGGCACATGCACAGACCAAAACAAAGTGCAAAAAGAAAGGAGGTTATAGATGGAGGCAGCTGCTGCCCTAATGAGTTCAATGATTAGGCAGTTTCACTCTTTGCTTCTACTTCATGTGGCCTTATAAAGCTAAAAATGTAAAAACTGTTATCTTCATTTTCTGAAGTCTATGTCAGATAAAACATTTCACATGTATAACTAAAAAGTGATATATACAGCAACACACTGGAAGTCTCCCTTTCCCTTCTTGTTTCCTGTGCTTCTGCTTGTAGCTCCATGATCGTAGTGGCTGCAGCCTACCTCTCAATGCTTCCATACTTCTTCCCTTCCCTGCTTAACATTTCGTTTCTTCTTCACAACCTTGTTAACGTTTCCTTTTCCTCTATTTCGTTTTCTTTCTTTAGTGCTTACAGCAGCATGGGTATATGCCTGCGCACTGTATGTTATGGGCCCTTATAGAGTTCGGACAATAAAAATATTCCTTTTTGCTCTAAGCATGCTACCATAATCTGCACTGTCTGGCACTCAGGCTCTTTGACTGCTTCATTTATCACCTACTCCTGAATAGAGTGCTAAGATTGTAGAAATTGCTTTCCTTTGCAGACTTCCTGATAGGTAAGACATGAATTATCTCACAACTGATATGTGCTGTACAATGTATTGCTCTGTGTTCTGCTATATCTAAGAGAGGGACATTTTTGGTGCAGTGTTTCTTTACTTAGGTTTCAGTTAACCTAGTGAAACAGTCTGAAGGGCTCAGCCATGTGCACATATCCTTGTGATAAGGAGGGAGAGCATGAACAAGACCAAGAGAGAGAGATAAAGAAGTGGAATACTCGTGAAGGTTTGGTTAGAGAAGTACAGATGTATTATTCAGTTTGGCTGCAGCTTTAGTTGGACGTGACTGAATTTACAAAGGAAGGAGGGGAGACTACAGCTCTTACGCAAGCAGCTCATGAGGACGTCATTAATTTTGCTGTATGATGCAGATGGAAACTGTTGAGCCATGTGTGGAGCAGGTTACACAGATACGCAGAACCATACCACCTACTGTATAGTGCAGAGACATTTTTTTTTTTATTCTTGCTAAAAGGAATTAATAAAACATAAACACAATACACTGCACAACATAGTGGATGCTGATGTAATTGTATATATCTTTGTTGGAAAAATGGCATTGCATTACAGGGAGAAAAAAAACAAATTTTCATGCTTTGAGAAATTAAGCGGAAAGTCAGCCTTGTCATAACGCTACCATAGCAACAGCTTTCTTTGCATTTTCATGGATTTTAGCTTCTATAACACATAGTTCCATGTTAAACAGTTTGTAGTCATGGTAGATTCTATTTTGGCTGGGTGTTTATTTGCCGTACATAGTCAGATTATAATGAATATTTAATGACAGCGATTGCAGTGTACGGCAAATGTAAAAGGTAGTGTTTCTAACAAGGTTTGTGCAGTGTTCACAGAAACACAGAAAGAAAATACTTTTTTAATACCACAAAGAATACAATGTAATACACTGGTTGAAGAGTCACAGACAATTTGGTCCACAGGACTATTGCCGTTTAAACGATTTTTGTCAGTACAGTGATTACTAGACATACAGGGTACAGGTGAGTTCAGTTAATATGACTTGTTCGGCAGTAACATAGCTTAAAAAAATACCAAGTTGAAAAAACAATCCCAAAAAGAGAACTATTACAAAGACAGCTAAAACCTTTTGAGGGGTAGGTGGGATTTATCTGTGCTTTCAGGCCCCTTGTCTTATATGCTTTCTATGTCTGGATACAAGTGGCAGAAAACTGAAAAATGTATTAACCAACTAAAAAACAAATATTTAATGTTATTTTAAGTTTGTGCTAAACTGAAGGAGTGGATGAGCTTACTAACAAATGCTTCCCAATAGCACAAAATTAATGAATGTGACAAACATTAGGTTAAGATCTAACTAGGTTTTGACAGTCAGTAATCTGCAGTATAATTTCCTCTGAGGCCGATTCGTCTGATATCAGCTACATTGAACACATTGAACGCACTGAACGTGCTCGACACAAACATGTATAAGCAGCACAAGTTTAGACTGGGGGTGCCAAGAGGATGTATACGAATCATAAGATGACACTAAGCGTTGGGCTTTCTGCCTCCATCCTCCACTCTTGTGTACTGCCTATTGTCAACTAGGCAGTTTTTTGTCTTTAGACCAATCTGCATCATCCCCTCTTGATTCCTCTTGCTTCTTGAATCACACTCTTCTGTTTCTTCTGCTTCTGTCTCTCATTTCCACTCTCTTCTGTTGCTCCACAGCAGAAACAAAAAAAATAGAAAAGTGCCTAAGGGGCAGATCTGTGTAAATATCCCATACATAATTCACACGACTGCAAGGCTTTGTGTTTATACTTCCAGACTATGCAATATATACACAGGAAGACACTTCCATGAAGAGACTCCAGTGACTTAGACACCCACAATCCTGGCCACAACATTAGAGTAATTTTGTCTCATGTTTTGGCTGAATCACAGAAAAAAGTGTCACAGTCTGTTCTGGAAAAATCAAAAATCACATATTAAAATATTATCATAATTTACTTACCACCAGCTTTAGTTCTTTAAAAAATGTATGGTTTCCTATCCTGTGTTACAAACGCTCTCTGTCACAAATAGAAATTGTTTTGCTCTAGGTCTTGCACACATTTATATCTCAAAATTTCAAATTTTTTCCAGTAAAGTCTTAAATCACTAGTGCTGCCACTGGAGAATTGTGCGACAAATTGACCCATTTTCTCTGTGCTGATGGATTTGTCTTTTTTTCCCCTCACAAGTCATGTGATACTTTGTTTTTTCCACTACTAGAGCTTTATATATCAATTTGATTGTTTGATTTTTGGTTTAAACTATGTGAAAAATACCTAAAATCAAGATTAGTGCTTTTATTCCAGCACAGGTGCCAGAAATTCTTTAGACCTACAACAGTATTGTGAACTGTCTGTGTTTCTTTGGAGACACCTGCACGTGTGTGTTTCGCTAATCAACATGCTGGAATAATGGTGGCTGCAGCTGGTGAACATGGCAAAATAATGGGCAAGAAAAGTAGCCATGATGCCTCATTGATATGGAAATGGCAGGTACCCCAAAAGCTCTCTGGTCTCGTCTTTGTACACATTTTCTTATTTATAAAGTAAAAGTCTATATTGAAGCCATAGAGCTAGCAAATTACACTATTAACAACTGCTACGATGTTTGTTGGACGCATTCAGGGACATAGTGTCGTTCAAATCACAATATGCAACTGGGTAAATGTTTCACAGCTGCTTCAATTTTCTTAACAGTATTTACAATATATAAAAGGAGAACATCCTTACTATTGATCATCATCCTTCGTGGATAATACCTATAAGGTTCCATTTACAAAGAAACAAAAAGTTTGATAAATAATAGAATTTTATAATGATGTTTTGAGACAAAACTAAATGTTGAACAAAAACTAAAATCTTTATAAATAATCTAGAGTATTAAATAAAAAGATGGAAAGAAAAAAAAGAGAAATATTAAAGTTTTTGGCCACATCACCCAGACCTAGCTACTAATGTGTTGCTGACTGGACTGCAATGCAACTGTTTTTCCAACTCTATTTCCTGCGGACATAATAAGCAGGGTTGGCTTCAGCAATGGTTAGTGCCATGACAGAGAACAAAATAAAGATTTAAATCATTGTGCTACACTGCACAAAGCAGAATGCTAAACAAATCTTAACACTGCCAACATGGCAGACATTGATGTGTCATGGGTTCGATTATGTGATGTTAAAACCCTCTATACATTTTGAAGAGCAGCAGTTCAATTAAAAAAGCTTAACCAGTACTACTGTATGTAAAACTTTGCTTAAAAAGCCACATTAACTTGAGCTAATCACCTTCACCAACTAAGCAGCTAAAAGATGGAATAAATCATTAATCATGTCTTCAACTGGCATGGGAATGAGGTGGGAATAGGAAAATTCAATCCATTATCTAATCTGTTTCAGCCTTATTGACAAAATAGCTCATCTGCTGCTCATTCAGCCAAGAAAATGCAAGCAGAAGTGCAAGGCAAATGAGTACCAGAACCATTCATTTTCCTACACCAAATTTTAAAATGCATGGCAGTGCCTCAACAGAAAGTTAAGATTTTGGAATTACATTTTAGGTGTCAGTGTCCTTTCTTATAATGCAATTTTGAAAAGTGAAACATGCAGACTCAAGATGCACTCATGCTCCAATAACACTGTTGCTTTATTTTCTTGCTTTCCTTAGCAATCTAAAGTGAAACATAAATAGACTGCACATGAATAAATAATGTGTATGTTAATGTGATTTGGTGCCTGGAGGCAGCAGACTGGCAAGAGGGCATAAATGTCAAATCAGAAGAATAAGTTCTGTTTACCTGAGCTTTCTACTCAATCTGATATCTATTAAGGTTTTTATTTTGGGGATATACATGCTATACATCAATCAAAAATACCATATATTGGTTTGTCATGAATGAATATTATTGCATATTGTACTGTTCATGTGCACTGGAATTTGAGCTGTCGCCAACACTGTAAGAGAAAGGTTCCTTTCTCATATCAAGTATTTTAAGTATCACACCGTATGACCTAGAACTGTTAAATTGGCCTAAATTGCACAGTGCTCGAGTCTATGCAGCAAATAATGTAACTACAACTCTGTTTTAATTTAATCATTGTACCACTTGCATGTAGATTGTTATCTGACAAGCAGATAGCTTGTTTGTTTACAACATGCAGTACTCAACCATCATACTGTATATACTGCATCTTTCATGCTTTAAGGCTGTAACGAAATCCTACATCTGCCTTATGTTAATATAGTCTCAAAGAATTGACTGCATAGGAAAGAGTAAACACATGCATATAGCACATAGACATGCATGTGGATTCATTCTCCATTGTCTACATTAAAAACTTTGCTCTGAATGCAGATAGTCCCCATCACTCCCACAGCCTGACTCACATATGATAAACCTTCATCCAGCTTGACACTGAAATCCCAGCTTAAATGCTAGTCACTAATGGACTTGAATTATTGTTTCATTCTAAAAAGATCTGCTTAACTACAGGAAAGCTCTAAATCTGACCTAAAGAGGAGCAATCGTTAGAGTAGTCAGGTTACAGTGAAACAAGGAGTGTAAGTTCTCCCTGGAGTAAACATGCATTAAGCTATTTAATTGGGGCAATGAGGCAAACTGCAGAGTCAGCCCCATATAAATGGGAGGCAAGCAAAGTGGTTTTTGACACCTGCTGGGGAAGAAACTGCACATGCACACTTGAGTCTCTTATTGGGGAACACATTTCATCAGTCCAATAATGAGTCCTGGTTTTAAGTACAACAAAACATTATACCTTTGCTAAACATATTCTAGTACTGATGTAGAGATACATGTTCAGTGGGTCATAACTGAAAAGTATGTACTGTATAGACAACTGTTCCATATTTTAGATATTTTAAAGCATTTCTAGTACGCAGAATGGGTGCTGAGTAAGTCTAAGCGTAAAACTTTTATTTCTATAGCCTTGGATCAACCATTAATATTCATTAATATACCCCATTTCTTGCATTGTCATATTTGTGAGCTGATAATTAACTGCAGTTATATTAGACACCATGTCTGCCCCAATAACCCAAACTTTCCAAGCCCAGCATGCAATAAAATCAGTGGTTTAAGGATTGGACTCTACGGTCTTCAAATAGCAAGATATATGAAAGTCACAAATATTTATCAAGTCTTTTTAAAAACCGAACTAAAGAGGACAGGGACCATCCAGCTTGTTGCCAGCAGACAGTTCAAAAGTCTGCATCTCTGTTGGTATGGGGGTGCATTAGTACCTATGGCATGGGCAGCTAACACATCTGGAAAGATGCCATGAAGGCTGAAAAGTAGAGGGTTTAGAGCAACACATACTCCCATCCAGACAACGTCTCTGTCAGGGAAGGCCTAGCATATTTTAGCAAGACAATGCTAAACCACATACTGCATCCTGCATCACAACAGCATGGCTTCACAGAGGAAGAGTCTGGGTGCTGAATTGGCCTGCCTGTAGTCCAGAATTTGGCGCATCATAAAATGAAACATCCAGCAACAAAGGCCCAGAACTGTTGAGCAGCTAGAATTATGCATTAGACAAGAATGGGGCAATTTTCCTCTCCTAAACTGCAGCAACTGGTCTCCTCACTTCCCACACATTTACAGACAAACAGACAGCCATTGTACGTTTACAGACAATCGTTGTATTTTTTTGTATTATATTGTTTTTTTTTCCCTGTTTTACACATCGTCAAAACTTTTTTTTGAATTGGAGTTGTACATTCAAAATTAGTCAAGAATGATATCATGAGAATTATAAACACCTTTTGTGTTATGTGCTGCACCAGTCAGCCAGTGTTTCTGTCTTCTTCCCCCGTCTCTCTTTCTTGGTTGTATTTTTGTCTTCTGCACTACAGACAAGATTGTTTGTTTACTGCTTTCTCAGTGGTGGCTAAATGTCTGGAAAGTGTCCAGGGTATTCCACAGTTGCCTTAGCAAATTTAATGTCGACTCAGTGATCTGTGTGTTGTGCAATCTCCTCCTCAACCTAGCAATAACAGCTACTATAGAAATAAAAGGAAAGGAGGAAAACAACTGAGACTTTTAAGGTGTGTGTGTGTATATATATAAAATCCAGAGAGTTATGCTGGATCTTCCATCTGTTTGCCTAACCTCATCCCACACCAGAGTGACAAAACAAAAAGGTTTGTGCATGTATGTGTCATACTTAAAAGATTAGGCACTTATTCTAATTCAGGATTTTCCTGAATCAGTGTCATCCCATGAAATTAAATCCATACCAGTAGGTATACACTATATCACACACTAAGACCCTAATGTGATAATACTGTAGTTATACTTACTTCTCACACATTATCATATTCTCCCTATCATTAGTAGCTCTGTGTGATCGCTCAAGGTCATTGTAAATGCATGAGCCAGAACAATGGATGAGTTAAACATAAATAATGCATAGTATTTATGAAATGATAATTCCTCTACTGTCAAACAGCACTCCCTCTTGCTTCCTCACTTGGCAGTTCTCTCATATTCATCAGCCCCCTCCAGCATGTGTTTCTGTTCTGTTAGAGGTAGAGTGCTCCTCCATTACCCTTTGCAGGTGTTTGTCAAATGAATCCAAATTTACGTAAATTAATTGGCCTGTATGACATGCCCTTTACCTTGAACAAGCTCTGGGAGAGTGTAGTGCCTCATCATTCTCACCACACAAACAAACACATACCCTGAGATGGCTGCTTGTCATCGATGTGCCAAACCTATTGCAACAGAAGGCTCATGAGTCATTATTGTGGACCTAAATCAGATTTTACAGCACATAAAGAATAGCGGGATAGGTTGTTGCAGTAGATGGAATTAACTTAGAGGTGCTGCAACTGTGTGGCTGTGCTGAACATCAGCTGTCAGGTGCTGGTGAGATGCGGGACATTGCAGCATGCTCACTGGCATACAAAAAAAACACAGGGACATACAACTCCAAGTCCAAAAAAGTTGGGAAGATGTGTGAAATGTAAAAAAAAAACTAAATGCAATGATTTGCAATCAACAGCCCATATTCTATTCACCATAGAATATCTGAGAAATTTTAACATTTCATGGAAAATATTAGCTCATTTGGAATTTGATGGCAGCAAGACATCTCAGGAGTTGGAACAGGGCAATGTTTAATATTAGCAATAGCATCCCCTCTTCTTTTAACAACTGTCTGTAAACATCTGAGAAGTGAGAAGACCAGTTACTGTAGTAGTCCCATTCTTGTCTGATGCAGGATTCTAGCTGCTCAACAGTCCTGGGCCTTTGTTGTCGGAATTTCCATTTCATGATGTGCCAAACTTTTTTTTTTTTTTTGGTGAAAGTTCTTGACTGCAATCAGGCAAGTTCAGCAACTGGACTCCTGCGAACCCATACTGTTGCGATGGATGCAGTATGTGGTTTAGCATTGTCGTGCTGAAATATGCGAGGCCTTTCCCAAAAGAGATGTTGTCCGAAAGGGATTATATGTTGCTCTAAAACCTGATACTTTCCAGATGTGTAAGCTGCCCACACCATAGGCACTAATGCACCCCATAACATTAGAGATGCAGGCTTGGGCTTGTACAAAGGTTTGATCTTCCCCTACAACATAAAATCTATCAGTAAAAATCCCAATGATTCTTTTGAGCTTTTACAGTATGTTTCCTACAAAAGGTGGTTTCTAACAAGTGCCTGAATGAGACTTCAGATTTTTGTAGAAGAGATTAGCAGGCTAAGTCAAAGTATAAATGGAAATTTTAGGAATGGTGATGCTGAGGCCTTGCAAATGCAGTGTAGGTAATTTATAGCCTAGTTTTTTTTTTTAATTCTGGTGATTGTATTTAGGCTTCAAATCATAACAGTGGTGTTCATCTGTGAAGATTATCTTGCCGAACAAAATGTGTAACGTTCTGTTTGTCACTGAGCTTATTTCCCCAATAATCCAAAAGTCAATGGAAAAAATCCAACTGGCTTTTATTTGAGGGAATCGGAGAGATGCCAAATTCTAGGTTGGACTGCAAAACTACATCATCCCTACAACACTCTGAAAGCAGACAATGTTTTTAAAAATTGTTCTTCTGCTCATCCAACTATGCCTTGTCCGGGCAAAGGCAACCTCATACACTCTCTTCTTTGGCCTCATTGCCTCCTATTGCCTATGCGAGTTTTTTTTTTTTTTAACCTTGTTATAACCATATTAGATAGCAACTATGTCAAATTGTACATACTAATACAGAGCACATCTATTCACTTTGTATTAGGAGAATTATCTGGTCTGCACTTGTCTGTCTAATCCGTATTTTTGAGTTGAGTGTGTATGCTTGTGTGTGTTTGTTTTCTGGGACCTACGGCCTTATGGCAGCCATTAGTGTTAGCTTGCTAATCCAGTGGCTGGAGAGATAATTAGACATTGCACATCTCATCAGGCCCTGCCAGCATAGAGACAGCTGTCTCTTTTTTCCTTTTATCACTGTCCTCCTCACGCATGGACACACACACACACACACACACGTACTAAAGTCAGGCCGCAAAAAAAATAAATAAAATAAAATAAATAAATAATAAAAAAAAAAACGACATAATACATGTTACTAGCATATTTACTAACATAAGGGCTTTTTCAGTGTTATTCTCTATATTAGGAATGTGCCCTTGGCTTTATTCTCTCAGTGTGTGTGAGTTTGATGTTACAGATGCATGTTTGGGATGATGTAATGGGTAGCAATCAGCCAGACAGAGAAGAAGTCCTTCAGCAGTACTGATGATCACATGTAAACCATGACAACAGGCCAGTGTGAAGCAGCCTCCCTCCTCTAATCTGCGCTCCTGACTGCCAAAGCATTGGTTAATATCATGTTATCTCCTCAAATGCAAACACACAAATTGACCCTGGATGATAATGTGTATCACAGGTCATGCCTACAGCTTACAGCAGCTACTTCTTACTGCGCTTCAGATACAGCATACCACAGCTGCTCTGCTGCTGGAGACCTTAGACCCTAGGGCTCCAATCATTTGCACTGATCCTTCAATTTGTAGCAGAGGGCTCAGTGCAATCATTCAATCATGTTAAAGCATATCCTTTGATTTACTGCATGCCACAGGGGTCCATCCAGCTATAAGGCTGGATAGAGGGAGGAGCACAAAGAGAACCAAGGCCACTTTGCTACAATTTCCCTCTAGGACATTGAAAAAGGACACTAAACCCAAGTCTCATAAGTCACTTAATATCACTTACCTCTGTATTCTTTGTGTCCAAACATCAATCACTATTACCTCTAAGGGCCACCACTATACAGAATTTCCACGTTTTAAAAATGAATTAGCTAGTAAAAGAATCTCAGGAACTGGAATAAAGCTTATGTCAGAATTAGGTCTGTAAGATTGCTGTGCTGCTTAATAGAGACTCAAACAAAAGATTCAGGCAGAAACTATAACAGCTTTAAACTACAGAGCATAACGACTGACAGGGAGTGCTGGTTCGATAAAATATCTGTGGTTGTTATCAAAAGCTAGATTGGCAGCAGTAGTACATATATGAGTTGCATCTACTTTTTCTAAATACACGGATGAAGTATCTCCATACATATCCTAACACACACAAACACACACACACACACACACACAGGCGCTGCAGGAAAGAGTCTGTGGTGTTGCCTTTGAATTTTTTCGATTCCTCTTCATCCTTTCTGATGGGTTCACAAAGACTGCAGGATTGCAGAATGCATGAATATTGCACATGGTTCATTTCTATTTAACTGTTAACAACTCAAATTAACGAAGACTAAAACATAAGTTACTGTACTGCTTTTGAGAATAGTTCTGTACAATTTCTTATTTTAGAAATCAGCTGGCAACAGTGTTAAGCACATTTTTGTTTATGAAAATGTCCAACTGCAGCACCGATGCATATCAGAATCAGGTTTATTGTCCAAGTATGCAAACGTATACAAGGAATTTGCTTCGGTCAGTGGTTGCTCTCAGGAACATGTTCAAGGAGTAAAATACAGACAATATGAAAATTAAAAACAACATACATGGGAGAAAAAAAAGAAAACACTTTGGACAACGTAACAATAGCCTAAAGAAGGCAGGCCCAGGTGCAATGTGTAGCAGGTCTAACACAATTACTTGTGCGCTTGAAGTGCAGTGTCTGTGTGTTTGTATGTGGGCATTTAGTGGTGAAGTGTTTGTGTGTCCAGAGTACACAGTACCAATATAGTGTACATCCACCCTAATACAATGATTTACACATTTCTTATGTTACCTCTATTTGTTCTTGTTGTGAACAGCATTTGTGGCTTCAACCCCATGTATTTCTTTCAAAGCTAAATGTTTGTACACCCACAACATACTCTAGTTTGTTATCGTAGCTCTGTTCAGCAGCTGCCTCTCAGCTATCAAATAGCTGAATGTCTCACCTGCACCATGCATGACATAAGCCAACTTCCAAAAATAAATTATATTTCAATTGCATCATCATAAAGAAACATGACTGAAAAAGGAACATGCCACTTACTCACGCTGCCTTTACTGCAGAATATAAGTGATCAGATTTGCCTAATCACAGTTTTTCTTACTCTTTTTACAAGCACTCTTTGGTCCAAGCTGACACTTCTTTACATATAGAAGAGATATGAATTTAAGGTTGTATACTCAAAAGGATATTAGGAAAATAACAAATTTTTTAATCTTTCTTAACTTCAGTGCCAAAAGACTAGATGTTTGCTCTGTTGTCATTGTTTTAATGTCTGTGATGTCTTTCACAACAAGGCCCAGGACAGAGAAACAAACAGTTTAGTTGTTTTTATTTAGAAGTTGGGTAAACTCGAGGCACTGTATCTGTCACCATACTGCAGTTATGAGTTACTGGCTGCCAACATTTGGCTGGTGCCAGTTCTTTCCTAGTATGCTGCAGTGTAGGAAAAAGAATAATAACATTGTGTTATGACTGCAGGCTTCATTGTATTTTTTACCAGTCCAATCTTATTCTATAATCGTGTTACATTTCGTATTAAATACCTGCTACCGACCACAGAGGACCATTACGGCTTTACCGCTGTGTTTTGGCCTACTTTTTCATACCTCTGTAGGGTTCTGAGCTCTCCAAAGCTCCTCCCACCTGGTATGTTCCAAACACCACCAAATAGATGTTCCACCAACATCTATTGTCATTATGTGTTCATTGATTTCTCACTAACAACCACGGGGAATGAAAAATGGGATACTGGGTGTTGGGTAGGGAACATGACCTATTTACCCACCCACTCATCAGCTGAGTCATGTCTCCTGTCGTGTCACTTCCAGCTTAGACGATCTGTTCCACCTAACACTTGAGCTTTTAAGGATACTTAAATACTCCATGCCATTCTTAACCATGCAATCACACTAACATATGAACACTCATATTCTGATCTACCTGTTTACATACATAATCATTCAGCCCCAATTGTGGTGAATATTCCTAATCTATGTATCTTCTGTCTTTCTGCTCAGCAGTCAAGCATCACCACTGTCCTGTACCTCTGCACCAGCAGATTCAAACCTCTCAACACCTTCTACAAGGAAATGCCATTCAGTGACATTCATTAATGCTGCACTGCACATTTGGCCCCATTGCATAATATTCATATTTTTAAGCCCAGCCAAGGAATTAGATTCCGTTATTCTTTTGAAAAAGACCTGGATAAAGGCTATGAGCTACACCTGTAACATGTGCATGAAAGATATGGCAAACATGTTTTTTCCATCTTCAAGTAAGCACAAAATATAAATCATTTGCAATTTTGTGATCGCCTGTTTTTTTGGTCTTTTTTTAGGCAATTATTTGCCTTTATTGATTAGTTCACATAATAGACACAGACAGGAAATCGGGTCGGTAGTTAAACCTGATACACTGCAAATATATAGTACTTGTCTTAAACCACTCGACTACCAGAAGGACTAGGGCTTTGTTTTTTTAAACCAAAACATTGTGTAATGTACAGTCTCATTTTCAAGAATAGCACAGTTTATGCTTCCATGGCCCTTGTTAGGAAGTGCCAGTCACCTAAGATGAGAAAGTATCCCAACTTAGCGGCTCCAAATACAAAATAAACAAAATAAGCATGACCTTGTGCTATTGCACCAGTCTAAGATCTTCTTTTGTGTCTCCATCAGTAAGCAGACAGTTTAAGCCAGCTGGTGTCTGAGATGATGCCTTTAATCTCACTCTATTCTCTTCCTTGATGTGTCATGCAGGAAAAGATATGTAGGACATCACTTCACTTTCTGTATTCTGGGAGTAAGACTTCTCTTACTAGATAGGTTATAATTAGCATGAAGTTATTAATACAAACTTTCAGGAAGTCTGAGCTTTTTTATTTTGGCTGCAGCAAACTTCCTTGATTACGCTTTGATACCAGATGTCCCTCTTCACTGTGACGAGAACCCATTTCCTGGGTGCATGCTGGTTAATGGAGGAGGGAAAACTTGAGGGAGAATAAAAGCAATTTTGTTATTTGTGGCTTTTTATCTCCTAAATGCTGTCCTCTCTGTAGTTTTACCACCAAGATGGATATTGCCAGAGGAATTCATCTGACTCATCATCTATGATTCACACATGTGATTGTCATCCATTTTGGCAAGGGAGCATATCCTGCACTCAATTTCTTCCTCCGGCTACCTCCTGTTGTGATACTGGCAATGATATATATTGGATGTCGTTCTGATAACAGGCACTTAGAGACTCATATTAGATTTGGCGGGATGACTGCCTGTGTGCACGTGTCTAATTATTATGGCTGCATGGACATGTTCTATAAGTTGCATTGAGTTTTTAAATACACACATAGATACATACATACACACACAAAATTTGATGTGGACATCATGTTGTATGATCTCGTCTTCCACTCGCTCTACCACAGCTGACTGATGAAAAACGTATGTGCTGTAGCAAACCTGCATCATATACACAAAGCTAATAGTCAACTGTATATTACATTGCTCTAAGCCTGGAAGCTGAACTTAAGCCTTCTGTATAGCTAAACTGCTTTCTACATAATCTTAACTGATTCACGTTTATTGACTCCACATTATACCATGGCTTAGTTCTGTAAGACCTGCTCCTGTTAAAGTATTTATACTGTCTACAACTCCCTACACAGCAATCGGTCACTGAGGCTTTTAGCCACCTTTCTCCAGCTTACAACACCACTAATTATGATTCACCCTCAATTCCCCAGGGGACCCGAAATCTGCAGGGTCATGCAGTTGGCAGCACATCCACACAAAATGCATAAATGTGTGTCTTCATGCAACCACACATACATGTTACATTTGAATTTTTATTAAGCAAAACCATGGCCTACTGACATCACCTCATTGATGTTTAATAACAGATCCCAAGTGTAAATAAAGCTTTATCTCTATTGTATTCCCACTCAGGGCACACAGAACAGTGCAGCGTGATCTGTTTCTCCCCTATTATTTAAAAAAAAAGCAGATTAACTAAGTCTGTATCATCAGTCCTCAAGATCTTTAACTTGGACATTTCATTGTAAAGTATTTCCAAATATTCACATCTTTTCTTGAAGTGTAAAGAGAAGTAAGGGTTAGCTGGTTAAAAGACAAGAGAAATGGGGAGCCTCTGTGGCCTGCAGTTTAGCAATTTTGTATGTGCCGGGGTTATGAGAGCACATCGCCGGTATAGCATTAGTCATTCCAAGCAGACTGCTGTCTGAACTCTGGCCATTTCACACACCGTTTGGTGGCTTGGCTCTGATTATGCAGCCTACTCAGTTTGACACACACACACACACACACACACACACACACACACACACACACACACACACAGAGCATATGCTGACACAAAAGTTGAACATACCATACTTTATGAAAAACTACATTACGCTTTTAAGGTAAATGGTGTCATAAATGTAGGATTAAATGCAGCATTATGGTATTATGGATATTTACACCCTGAAAAAAAAAAAGAGACCCCAACTTTTTTTTGTAATAATGTGACTTCGACTTTAGACTGCATTGATTGTACTGTAGCTATACCAAGTGTATACTTATTAGTGTATTTGTCTTTTATTAGACAATTTTTTTCAATACAAATTTAGCAAAATGTCACAATGTTGACTTGTAAAATGCAGATAGTTAAATGTATAGCTCTTGTATAGTGTAAATCTGATCCTCTGTGCTAATATCAAGTATAAAATGCAGGATCCATTTGTCTTGCTTAGCTAGACTTAACACTGGATATAAAGACAGAAGCACCAAATAACTCACACAGGCATCCTTGTGCTTACGTTGTCCTTAATTTCAATTACCTCTTACAATCACAATAGCAATAATGCTTGTCGGTACTGGCCAAATTTAGACTTATTTACATAATTAAATACCTGCAATAACATTTCTGTAATACTGGATATAGTGCAACATGTTCCAGCATCCACAAATTAACTGAAATGTAGCTATTGGGGATGATAGTCTTTACAGCATTTAGTTGTAAAGATCCAGATTGTTAAATAAAATGGATAACATTATTCTGCAGTGCACCTCTAACAATTTGTATTATTATCAAGGAAACAGCTACAAAGTGTCTGGCAGATGCTCAGCTCGTGAAATTGCTTGAGTTCTATGCTTCGATGCCATATTTAGCTTTTATTGATGTGCAAAATAGAATCGTGTTCCTTTGGCTTGAGAAACAAAAAAGCTCTGCAGATATTCTGTGTGAGAGAAAATGTGTCAGACTTTGAAGTCAGTTGTTATACAAAAGGGTAGAGGTTAGATGACATGTGCCAGGCATTCTGTCTGCTCCTAATTAATTTTAGGGTTTTAAAATGACGGGGAGATAGAAGTGATTTAATGAGCAGCCAACTGGCACACAGCTCAAGTATCATCTAGTAAACTGTGAATTTAGGTTTATACAAATATGTGTTTTGAGTTATTTTCACAAAAACTAAAAATGCAAACTTGCCCAGACAATAAAACAATGAATCGCATTTTAGATACAAGATTCAAAAATAAACACACACAAAAAAAAACAATAGATTTCAGCATATAAAGGCCTGTGACATATGATCATCCTTCAGTGTTGTTAGTTCCCACGCTGGAGTTGTGGGCACTTCTCTACACTCAGCTTGCATGCTTCTTTGTCCCCAAGGTCGATATCATCCTAATTCTACTACTGGGAAAAATAATGGCACTCATATCCTCAAGTTACAGTCTACTGACTCCTTGCTTCCATGCACCGCCCTCTGGTCCTTACTGGGTGGGAAAGATCACATAATCATTACCATGGCTCTGCTAGACAGCCATGACTGTAGCATAGCCCCAACCTTGAGTGACTGATGAGTTCTGACTGATGAGTTCTTATTCTGTTACCCAACCCCCTTTTTCAGCAAACATACTCTGTCGCTCTCTCTCTCTCTCACACACACCCACACTTATGTATGTGCTGTATCCATGGTAACATGTGGCATCACTGTGGCACTGGTGGCCTAGCATGCTGAAAGCTGCTGTTGTAGAGTAGTAGTGTAGTAGTGAATTAACTGTACTTGTGTGCACACAAAAGAAACAGCAGAATGACACCAAAAGCCTGAATGGTTTAAGCAGTAACCCTTTTAGTACAGATCAATCATGTTTCCACTGATAAAATTTTACTTTGTCACTGAGGCAATTAAACAAAAGAATACTGCTATAGCATTGGTGTATAAAGATATTAATTTAGCTGGACATTGAATGTCTCAATATAATCAGTAGTACAATCATAATATACAACTTTTGCCCTCAATTAAACACCATGACCAAGGTTAACTTCCCTGATTATTCATATATGCCCTTGGAGACCACTTATGTTTCTGAATTGAAAATTTCATCAAACCTTCTTTGTTATCATGACAGCCTTGGGGTATTAATAAGAAGAGATATCTTTAATTGTTCAGTTATATTTAATAATAGAAAAGGTCAGTGCAGTACTCAACCTTGGCAGCACACAGGCCTGTCTCTCATTTTCTCTTGACTTCTGCTCTCTAGTGGCCAAAGAAGCAAAGAGCAGCAGATTCCTGAGACCCTTTGGTATCCAGTGGGCCTACTGTGTATACACAGCCTGGTTGGTTATTTTAGATAGAGCTGTGTTCAGCTTTAACAGACTGCTGTGTAAGGAAGCATATTGCTAGTGCACATACGTCACTTTTCCTAACTAGACTTTTTTCACAGGTCTAGCTCTTGTGACACTTAGCAGTTTTGTGTGTTGTGTAGCTGACAAATGTGTACACAATATAATAGTTACATTATCATGGATGCTAGCATATCTGTATGGTTGTAGTTAATTACTTTATAACCCTACCGCTCTGTGTTTGTATGTAAGTAGCTTGTTTGAGTATGCAAGCAGCGCTTGTGTGCGTGTGCGCACGTGCGTGCGTGCGTGTGAGTGAGTGAGAGAGAAATTTAGAAAGAGAGAAAGAGTGGCCTCCATGTGTGTGGTGTGTGTGAGAGAGAAAGAGAAAGCAAGCACAGTGAAGGTGCCTCTGGGAGGCCAAAGTAAACTGGCATTCTGGGACACTACAGTAATTAATGTACCCATGGCATATTGCTACACAAGCAACGGAAGCACATACATCCTGCCACACAAAAGCAGTTTCTCTGTGTGTTACTGTGTAATTCTTTCTTGACTTTCATATTAAGATTGTTGTGGTCTCTTGTATCTGCTGCGTTTCAACCTGTCACAGCACATTTCACAAATACAGTGTGCATCAGCAAGCAAACGTCACTTGTACATGAGCACATTTGGCATACTTCAAATGAAACAAATATAGCAACAGTTCGCTTTTGTCTCCCAAAAATGCAAAAAAAGACCAAAAGGACTGGAGCTATATTTTCTTCAGAGAATTCTAAATAAAGATGGCACTGAAACTGAAAGTACGATAAAACAAACATGTATGTTTTACACAATTTCCTTTTCTTTAAGATGTTCTAGTCTATTTAAAATACATTTCTTACGCCTTTCACTAGTTTGGCCTGTGTCTCTTTAAGCCATTATGCACCTTTTCCACCTCCAGCATAGCTTGGCTGGTGCTAAGAAAAGCACTAATAGCATGACAGATACTATCAGGCCTATAACTATTTGTATCACCTTAGTGTTTAATTGGTGACCGAATGGCCAAATTGTCTGCTCCAGTGACGTTCCCTGGTTTATCAGGAGCGAAATGACTGAAGTAAAGCATGCAATCTGGTTCTGTTGGGGAGAGATATCTGTCTGTGTTTGCTCATGACATAAATTCATCAGATAGTCCCAGATGTGAATACTGCATGCTGCAATGTAAATCAGGTTGAGTAGGGATTCGTTAGGCAGCAGTAACATGTATTAGGGTATAGCAAAACACTATCTCTACTATACATAGCAGTAGTTGAGGCAACTCACATCTATGTGGCTATGGGAAAGGTCACAGTTTACAAGGTGCTGCATTAAGAAAGCCTTGTTACCAAGTCCATATGGTATATAGCGCAGGATTTACTGTACAGAAATCTATAGAGGTAATATAGGTCCTTCACTCATATATTACTAACACACATATTAATCCCTTCAACAACTGCCCTTTAGTAATTTGTCAAGACATCGAAATTACTATCACCGATTTAGTCAGGCAATGTACTTTAAACTGCTTAGACCTTTGCTGGGGAAAGAGCTTTGTTTTCTCGATCCCCCCCTTATTTTTTTAATTTATTTTGTAAGCACTCTAGTCTTCATCCAAAAATTAGCCTGCTCTTGTTGATACCATATAATTGCTACTTTATATTAAGTTAACAGTTTCTTAGGTAATAAAAATTTATAAAGTCTAATTTGCACTTGGAACAACCTTCGTTGGCCATCTTTTCTTATATGTTGTGGTGTTAAAGGTTAGTAACCATTTATGGAAACTATCAATGACTGTGAAAGGGAAAACAAATGCTATTATCACTGCATTTTGTATCATGTCACCTAAGTCATGCCCATTGTAAAGAAACACATTGGTACAGAACAATTTATAGTCTGAGATTTACAAATTGAACACATAGCCATAAAAATAAATTAACAATAATAAATTCAAAGGGCAAAAACTCTACCTGCATTGCTGACTGAGTATGATTGACTTTTGTTTTTCTATTGCAGCCGTGACCTTGATGATTGTTGTTACACTTTGGAGAAGCACATTTGTAGATGTATTGGAGTTCATTAAACACACACACTTCCCCACAGCTTAAATGCCATCTTTGTGCAGCATTGTAACAAAACCTTAAGGCTCAGTTTCAGTTTGTTAATCTGTAAAGTTGGTCAGACAAAGCTACTTTTGCTTAGAGACAAATCCTGGAACTACTCTAGACAAACTCAAAGATAAATAATTAAGTTTCGTCAGGTTCGATGCTTTGCTTGTTTTTGGCTGACCTTTAAAGATTAAAACACTTTAGCTACATTTGTTTGTGGTCAATTGGCTGCTTTTGATTGGCAATCCACTTGCTCCATCTAGTGTTCACAACAGTGCAGTGGGCACCAGAATACACTGACCATCAGATGTCCCAACTGTATCTTAGAGCTCATTGTTGTGGTTTAGTCCATCACTGCTTATATTGCATCAACGGATATGCTTTTGCTTCTGTATTGCCGAAAGCCAAGAGACATACACCATTCTCCATACCATACATTTGTTCAAGCACATTTAATAACTAAACATGAGAACAAGAGACCATAATTTGTTCGTCCTGTTGGAAGTTGTTTGAAAAAACAAAACACCCCATTTAAAATTTAGTCTCAGTATGAGCCGAGCAATTTGTAAAAACTGCTTTTCACAAAACAGAGAATTGTCTTTGTATGAACACTTTGTCTAACGCATACTGTTGTCTCAGTTGATTGCACATTGATATTTTTGAGAGGACAGGCCTGTATAACCCGTTTAGCCAATGCATTATCGGATCGTTTTACATCTCTCTGTCTCTCTTTTTTTTTTTTTTTTGGTAATATGAGAGCAAAGTCTTCTGTGCCCCAAGAAGGAAGTACAATCTCAGCCTGCATTTTAGCTTCAAGTCTCATCCTGCACAGTAATACATGAACACACCCGCCTGTGTTTGCCGGATCAACAAGACCGCTAAATGAATGTTTAATGAGCATCTTAGAAGTCATAATGGCATGTCGCTAATGTCCTGTAATGATCTTCCTGTTGATGGCCACGCCTTGATGCTTTCTCTTCCACTGCGCCTCTGACAGTTGCCTGACAATGCTCTGAACTTTACTGAAAGTAGACTACTCGCTTTCACTTCACTACCTTCGGACTGCAAGTATCCAAGTTACTGCTTTGGCTTCGCTGTAGACAATTATGACTTTCCCCCTGAGAAAATCGGTTTCAGGTAAGCTGCTGTTTGCTTAAGGAAGGTAAGGGGAATTGTTTTAGTGATTTTACTTCAAATTATGGTTTATAAGTGGTACCTGGAGAAAATCTTTACATGTTATACCAATGAAAGGTTTATTGCTCTGAATAAAGTGAGTAGTAGAATTTAAGTGTACTACTAATTAATGAGGATTTGGTAGGTTCTGCCTTGGAGCTGTCCGTGGTGCTGAAGTGAAGGAGTTTGGCTTAACAATCTGAACCTGAGTGTTTTATTCTATATTTTGGTTGGTTCGGTTTGAGGCTTTATGACTGTGTTGATCCAAAACACATGTGGGTTTATTTCTTTGTTGCTTTTTGTTGTAGTGTTTAAATTACATTTATTTTCTATAATTCTATATCGCTAGAATTAGAAGAATTGATTATATGAATTATAATCAACGCAAAATTCACAGTCTTGATGTTTGTGTTACTGGAGTCTATTAATATTCAGAGGAAATAAATAAAACCTCCACAACAGTTTCGGATTAGGACTGTAGATGGCATCATTGGTTAGGCTGTTAACTGAGCTCAACCAAGGACTGAAGAAGGGCAAGGGAGAGAGCTGAGGCTGGAAGTCAGGAGTAGAGGGGATAGTGTCATAGATTTAGTAATGAAAATAGGCTGACACCATTTTTCAGATGGGATTTTCATAGCGTAAATGGATAGTTTTTTTATTAGTAGCCTTGTGAGAATATACATCCACAAGATGGAAACGCTCATTTAAAAGTTAATATTAAATATTCGGGAATTTATGGTGCCTTTTATTACACCGCCCTGAGGCCACCACAACATCACTGCTTATTCAACCATATTCACCTTGCATTATTATCGCTGCTTACGCCTGTTGGCTGTTTAATCCCTCAATAGGTATCTGCACGATAAAGCCGGCTAAGCACTTGGTTTATACATATTTTAAATAATTCAATCCATTTTCTAATTGCACTAATCGTCTTTATTAAGCTTTCCCCGCACTCTGCATTTGGAAGCTCGCCCTCATTAAACTTTAACACAGCATTTGTTGTTTGAATTTCGTCTACACGGCCCGCCTGGATTAATAGTTTTTTAAGTTTAAATATGGAGAGAATAATTTTCTATATGTGCAAAGTGACTCGATTTGTGTCTCACTAGTAAGCATGTCCTCTCCCTCCTCCCGACTCCCTTTTCTCCAGATTGTAGGTGGGATGCTCTCAGCAGCTCAGCTGAATCTCTGCTTTGCGCTGCATCCACGGTGATGCGCCTTCTTCCATTACTTTACGTTGTCTCGCTTTAACAAGGACGGGGGGGAAAAAACACAAATGAAACCTCCATGGTGATTCGTTCACATGCTCTGCGTTGCCTTTCTGAAGGGCGTTGTAAGTCTCTTTCTGACAGCAGCGGCTTCATTGAGGGATTAGGGAAACCAGATAAAGAACGCTGCAAAGTCTCTTCCAGATAAAGAACGCTGCAAAGTCTCTTCCGGCGTCTGCAAACAGGTGTTTCCATCCTATGGCTACGACCACATGCCTACATGAAGAGCATCTGTGTGGCCATGTAGTTAGTGGGATGATGTAAAACCGCTTACACATACGGGATTTGTGCGTATTTCTTGTGATGCGAAGAAAATGACACAGTTGGAGGATGGACATGCAACGCACCGTGGTGAAAGTCTTTCTGCAGCTTCACAGACGAACGCGTGCTTTGTTACGGTTCACTTTTTTCCCTTCGGATTAACAACGGACAATTCCTGAATAACATTAAGATTCGTAAAAAATGAATTATTTGGACGTTATCTAACTGCCTTGACCGCACTACTATTTTTGTAGACCTTTGCAAATTCTTTTTTAGCGACTTGTTGTAGTTGTCACCTCTGCGCCTCGACCTCTCCCTTCAGAATCCAGGTTTCTGGATTCAAAGGGGGTGATTATTTTTCACGCTTCTCTGGAAGTTTTCTCCAGAGCGCTGCCAAACTGGCCATGGCCGCAGCGATTGCCAGCTCCCTCATAAGGCAGAAAAGGCAGGCGAGGGAGCGGGAAAAGTCTAATGCCTGCCGCTGCGTTAGCAGCCCGAGCAAAACCAAAGGGAGCTGTGAAAAACCGAGTCGACTTAACGTTTTCTCGCGGGTCAAACTCTTTGGCTCCAAGAAGAGGAGAAGGAGACGACCAGGTCTGTGCAATCTCACCAGGCTATTATCCCCATCACTTTCCTGATCATTAACTCCTCGTCTCTTGTAGGGCGCCATTACATTTGATATAGTTTAACTACAGAGAATCACAAGATTAACTTTGTTAGGTTGGTGGGAGAGTGGCTCCTTTATGAGGTTAGTCCACAGAGAAATTACCTTTGGCAGCCCAGAATGTTTACAACTGTTCTTTCATTCTTCACAGTCAGCATATGTCCACACTGGACTTCATATGCATTTGTTTATTTGGTCACTCTAAATCACCAAAACAATTACCTAATACGAACGATTCATTTAGCATTTCCTTGGTTAGATTATAGCTTTAGTTTCTTAATAACCTCAATAAAGAACGACATTGATAGACAATTAAATTAGTTGGTCATAACTTTTAGTAATTTTTAGCTCAAACATATTTTCCTGGGTATGTTGTAAAATACTGTGTGGTTTAAATTTGTCAGATTTAAAGGAAAATGAATTTTAAGGGTGGTGCCGTGTTCCCAAACAACCACGATCCAGTACAGAGTGAGTCCTTATTGTAGTGACAGATGTGTGTCTCTGTAGCCTAAAGTGACCACTCTGATCACATCCTACTCAGCCCCAAAGCTCACTTTTTGTTTCTCAGTGTGTGTTGACATCCATGTCATTTCCAAGCTATTGCATAACTCTATATGTATATGCTTCACTCTGGAGGTTAAGGGTGCTGTTAATGAAACTGCATGACTTTTCTGCAGTTTTTTGCAATGAGTACCTGTATGTAGTTTTTATACTTACTGGTAAAGTGGTGTGAACAAGGTCACATTCTACCTGATAGTAGATGAGGGTGTATTTATTTTTCAACAGTTGACCATTCAATTATAAATCCGATTCATATCTTCAGAGTACAGCTCTTTGTCTGTGCACATGTTAATTTTAAAATGGAAGTTTTAACAAACTTAATGCAGTATTCCTGATGCACAAACCGAATAAACCTCACACACAGCAAGTAGCCTAAGTAAGACTTAGAACTGAAAGTACTGAAGGGTAAGGGAGATGAAAGGCTAGATGAAAGGTGTGGTAAACCACAGTAAAGGACACTTCACCAGGGACAGTAAACATGGAATAGAGAGCTCTTAACTGTTATCAGACATTACATTGATGAAACACAGATGGGCTCAGCCACTTCAAAAACACTGTGCTAATTGAAACTATTGTCTTTTGCACCTATTGAGGGTCACTGTTTATCTTGCAACATGTAATGGTGTACCCTTTTCCTACTTGATGAGTAAAATTATTTGTTTTTAATACTATCATCTATTTTGTCCTTATTTTAATTTCCTAGCAGCTATTTAAAGAATATAGCTTTTTCTCATATGTGTTGCTCACTAGTTTTAGTGCCATCATTTGCAGCTGTAAATAGCATACATTACTTTTACACTGCATTTACTTGCAATGTAATACAGTACTAAATATAATAGATTTTATTGAAGTCTGGTTTTCTTCTAAGTGCATTTATCCAGTATTATGCAAATTATTACATATGTTTCTGACCTTCGACCTTTACTGAACATCTTACATGGAAAGGAAAGTGACATGAAGCATGAATGGAGAAACAGGGTGTGACATTTAAGACACTTCACCTCAGCACTCTTACACCACGGACCCAGCACACACCCCAAAGCCATTTTTACCTTTGATTTTCTTTAGTCTTGTCCACCTGCAGTCTTGTAAATATTGTAAATATAATTTCATATCAGGCCATACCAACTGTAAACACAGCAAACCCTGATCTAACTGTTGTTCTTACCATTTCTTAAACTAAAAATCAAATCAAATTTCTGTGTGTGATAGTTCAATAAATCCTTAAAGTTTAAATGGTTTCAATTAATCAGATCTCTTGCTTTATTTTGGTCATATACTGAGTGAACAATAGAATGAAACAGCCCTTGGAAAGAGTCTGCAGGACGAACAGGAGTCTATATATAGGAAATCGGCAAGCACAGTTTATCAGTGCTCTTGTTTCATGGCAAACTCCGTGATTGAGCGATCAATTAATGTGTCTATTGAATGACAATTCCCTGTACTGCTGCCAGATTCTAACTCCAGAAAATATCTAACGACAAAAGATCAACTGCTTATGGCTTGTCCCTTCAGGGGTCGCCACAGCAGAAGGTGTTCCGCACGTTGATATGCCTGATGCCCTTCCTGCCGCAACCCTCCCGCTTTTATCTTGGCTCAGGACCGGCACCAAGGTGGCCCTTGGGCAGGACCCAATTGTCTAATTCTTTTCCACAAAAAAGCCAGATCTAAAATTGACGGATTTTCTCTTGACATGTTTTTGGTGGGGATTGTGGATTGCGTTTACTGACAGGTGTCTCAGCCTATCACAGTCAGCTCTCATAATTGCTCCTTCTGTCTCACCTTAGCCATTTTCATCCTTTGATAAAAATAGATTTTGAGGTTGACTTCTATAAGTGTAAAGTCGTAAACCAAAACTGAAGCTTCAAATTGTCCCTTTTAAAGCTTATTTTCTTCTCACATCTCTTCTTTTCTTCTTCTTCCACAGAGCCCCAGCTGAAGGGGATTGTGACGAAGCTGTACAGTCGACAAGGTTTCCACCTGCAGCTGCAGGCAGATGGAACCATTGATGGAACAAAAGAGGAGGACAGTGGTTACAGTAAGTTTTACTTTTGATATTTTCTTCCCTTTATTTTGAGTCATAAATCCACAGTCATGTATGGTTTGTCAGGGCTGGTTGGGGAACCCTTTACTCTTTTATTTCAATTTCCATGTATTATAGTTAGGGCTGCTAAAAATGAACTACAGTATCAGCATCATGTCAACATAAACATCAAATTCCTGTTCTTTGAATATCTTTGAGGTACGTGTAGCGCTGCTTTTCTTTTAATTACTGAGTTCTTTTGGTTTTGAAAGCCGCATTTTTTAAACCGTACTTGTTTTTATTTTCACTGCTGTGGATAAACAGTCTTGATTTTTTTTGTTGTTGTTGTCAGTGAATATAAGTGATTCAGTACTACACTGCTGTTTAATTCAATCTAATTAGTCATTCTAGAGCAACCTGAACACGGATGATTGTTGGCTTCTTGCTCTGCTACAAACTGACCCTGTGGTGGGTGCCAGTTTTGTCATATACTATTTACTGATGCATCCCTGTCATTTCCATTACACCCACCACCTCTTTGTAGACAGATTAAATAGGAGATCAATAGAAGAGTTACAGTACAGTCACTTGTTTGGTAACAATACATCAGAAATGCTTACAATTAGTCGCTACAGTTAATACTGTATGCTTTTCAAAATTAGAGCAGTACAGCAGTTAGTGACCAATGGAAAATACTGTCCATTTTAAACAATATTATTCAGGAAAGGATGTGCATAGCATCCTGAAATACATTCCATGTTATACTTGCTTATCCCAACACTCAGAGGATGTAAATACTACTCAAGCCTTTAAATTAGTACCTAAGTATTCAATTAGACCCGTGGGCAAGATGGTATACGTATCGTACAAATGAGGTGCTGTCAAAGCTGAATAACACCTTATAATTTGTGTAGAATTTGTTTTCTAAATAAAGTGATAGCTAAGTTAAATGCTGTACTACGTGGACCCGGCCATGTGCAGGAGTAGAAATGAAGATAATCGAACAACATACTGTCTTTTCCTTCACATCACACATTGGCCACCCTACCCATTATGGGCTGCAGAGACTGCTTGTGCAGGGACTCACTTTTTTAGTGACTTACATAACAACATAGTTTTTTTAAGAGAAAATTAAAGAGTGTTGCTGACTTGGAAAAAGAGAAAAAGTGAAGCTCTTTGCACTGCTCCAAAAATAGCGTTGTTAGGCACTGGGTGTGCTTGTCTCCATGGTGACGGAGAGCTCAGTCCTCTTGGAGCTACTGGTGTCTTGTGATGGTGGGAGAGGACCTACTCAAAGGCACGGGCACACACACGCACGCACACACACACACACAAGCGTAGCCTAAACATGCACACATCAGATTTGATCTTTGCTGCTGTAGCTTGCTGAGAAGACGCACTTTGGCCATCTAACTGTGGTAATAAAATAAGTTTGATATTTTTCTTACATTCTCATTAGAATTGCAAAACATGTCAGAAATAACAAGTCTAACTCTCATGAATCCCAATGTTTTCTCTCCCATTTTATACAGCATCAACTGTTTTCTTCTGTTGCATCACAATCCCTTCTGGGTCAACTCTAAATCCTTTTGGGTTGCAAGGGAGGTATCGTTTCACCATTCAAAATGCAGTCAATTCTCAGTCTTAGTCTGGGAGCTTGGCTGTAAACTGTTGTCAGACAAAATTTTGCATTTGAAAGTGTATATTGTCAGGAAAATTAGATAAACTTGCAAATCTTTTGACATACAGTTTGCCTAATGCAGCCTTTTTTTATATATACATCATATAATATAGTTTTCTCTCCAAGAACCCCTGCTGCAGGGCTGTAATCAGAAAGTTGTGTAATGTTGTCAAAACAGCTTACATTTTAGCTCCAATACTTTGTCACCCTGTCATATTCAGACTGCTCTAATTGCAGGCATGCTGCTCTAAGAATGAGTAACAGATAGGACAACTGTTTAAAATGTGACTAGCCATTACTGGGAACCTTCAGGTTTATTGTCACACTGAATTTGTCATGACTGTTAGACTGTTAGTGGGTGGAACTGAGACACTGAGACAGCCTGTAAGCCATCATGAAAACCGTCCCTCAGGCCTCCCTACTCTTCCTATTCCATGTGCCTCTCTGGACCGTGAAAGGTCTGTGAGTGGGTGGCAGCCTTGTCATCCTCTTCAGTGTGCTCAGGTGTTTCTGGGAGCAAAGAAGTAATTGAGTTTTCCCTCTTGAAAATCTCCATCAGTACACCAACTTGTAATCTCTCTGAACTTTTTGTAGACTGCAGACATCTACTGGTGTGTCATCGTGAGAGTATAAATGGAGAAAACTCAGTGAGTGATGCAGAAAGAAAAGGGTGCAATTATGAAGATAGGAACTGTTCACACAGGAAGATGTTTCGGGAGAGGGTGAAATTAAATCATCAAATCTAACACTATGCTAAATACAAGACTCAAAAAAGATTCAAAATGTATTTACAAATGTGCTGAATGTATTATTAAATAAGACTACAGCAATGTATACAGAAAAGAGAAGACAGAAGACTCTAAACAATGGAGAAAATGAGATATTTTACCTAGAACCATCAATCATTTGATCTCCATACAGCAGTATTGAAAAATTCTCCCAGAAGTACCAAGAGCTACTGTAGAAAAAAGTACAGTGGCTAAATTAGTAAATTGTGCCCAAATTAAATAATCACACATTCTTTTCTAGTTCCCTTCTGCTAAAATGGGTATAATCATAGGTTATTAATGACAGTCTGCTTTCTCTTGGGCTCCCATTTCTGTTGCGGAACTACTCAAAATCATTTGTTTAGAAAGGTCTCAAGATTCTCCATTCAGGTGACATTTTCTGGAAGTTGAGTCATAAATACCGGGACTGTTTTTTAAATGGTGATCAGGAGATTCCCAGATTTATTCTCCGAGGTTTAGTTTCAGACCTGACCTAAACAGGCATGTTGGTGGACAACAGAAAGCATGTCTTTAGGGGAGCATTGTTAAGAATATAAAGGTTAGGACTCTTACAGCCCCCAACATCCAGGGAGGAGGAACACCACAAAGCTGGCCCAGAATTGGCAGAAACAGAAAACAGAAAACCAGCATATAAAGATAAATCTTGAATTCCCTTAATAACTGAAGAAGCTATTTGGATGAGCTGTAAAATACAGTATTTCCAACAATCAATAAAGGAGTTGCCAGATTTGTTCAGAATATATTTGTAATGCACAAGCTTAATGTACAGTACAGTAATGTTCAATAATCTGTAGATGTTGAGGATGTAAACAGTAGGTTCTATTGTTTTGAGACAAATATTTTACTGGCAACATCTGTTCTTCACAGACAGATACCCTCCCAGCAAAAAGACACCAATCTGTCAGTTTGAATGCTTCGAGATGGTGGGCCTTTTCCCCAGGGAGCATCTTTTGATTGCTGCACTATGGCATTCGCTATGTCTTTGAAAAGTACTACAGTTTTAGTTAAAGCAACTCAACCAATGTCTGCCTGAAAGCATAACTGAACATTTTAAAAGCACAGAACACCTTCCACCATGCATTAGTTATGTTTTAGAAATACAGTATATTTCCAATCATTTCCAATCATCCAACCATGATCCTTAAAGGGCTTGCAGATAAACTCAAGGGCAAATGTCAGGACTGCTTGGTTAAGATATTTTACATCACATCTGCAGAAACAGACATAGAGGTAAAGGTAAACTGAGTGAGACAGAAGCATACTGTACAGACAAAGAGGCAAGAAAAGGGAAGACACAGAACCACAGAGTGTGTGGTTGTGGGACTCAAGTGCTTTTCCACTCAAGAAAATGATGCCAACGCCTGTTTACTCCACCAAGTAAATACATTTTGCATTCATATTGCTGTTGTTTACAATGTGAGCCTGGAGAGTAGCAGGTCTCCAGCAATAAGGGCAGATGAAATAGCTCAAATAAATGCCTCCACAGTGCACTTTGCTCAGAAGAGTCTAGAGATAGAGTTTAGAGATAGAGATACCAAGTGGTTAACAAGAGGACCTGTAGTAAGGGCATGATGACTCATAGCTGTGAGAATGAAGTTAAATTTTTCTTTTCACGTGTATTTAACCCTGAATTCCCTGGTATCACAGTCTTAACAATAAAGAGGTAAACTTCAAATCGAAACAATGTTGTGATTTTCTGATGCATCTTATAATTTGTTTGGTACTATCGAAACAATAAAACAAAAATTCACAGCAGTGGTGATGCTATCACTGTTTGGGAGTATGTCCAACAATAGTCAGAACAATAGGCGAGAAGTTGTTTTTTTTTTTTCCCTCCTCTCTCTCTGGGAGCAGAAGCACGACTACAGACTTTCAGTTGCACATTCATGTGCTTTCCTCTGTTCAGCCTGTGGGTTCTGTGCCAGCTTATTATGAAACAAACAAACACACACACACAGAGTTGTATATAGTCGAGAAGGACTTTACTGTAATTAGGAAGAAGTGCACCTAATTGATAAAGCTAAGCTGCCAATGGATCTCAGCTTCAGGACTCACAGACAGGTTTATATAGGTGTGTGTTAGCATAAGGTCCATACACAGCATTGTACATTTGTTTTCAATTCCTGCACTCATATGTAATGTTCCTTTTCAAGTTGCCCATGTAATAGCTGATGGTTGAGACGATGGAGAGGTCATAGTCGTCATTATAGATTTTGATCTGGCTACACAATTTGTTTTCATATTGATTCCTTTACATCTCTAAGAATTCTACATATTGTCTTTGCAATAGAAAAGCTCATCTTTATATAATACAGGCTTTCAGCTCAGTTCTTGTGTAATACAACATATTGCGAGCTGTTTAGCTGTTTCAACAATTTTCTCTGTGTCATCTCTGAATTTGTTTATTTGCTTTCTGAGACATTCATGGGGGAGGGAGTCCCAGAGCTTATGTCGTACCTCTATTTGTGTTTTTTTTTTTTTGAAAACTCACTCTTCTGTCCAGACACAGATGGGAAACACTTTTCTCACTAATATATTTTCACCATCTGCCTTGTGCTGTGACAGAGGGACAAAGTTAAATGCAGGTCTGTAGTGTTAATATACAGGGCTCAATATTAATGCATTGCCACTTGCCTGAGACAAATAAACTTTGTTCGGGGAAGTGGAATGCATAATTTAGTTGCCCGATCAGGCAAGTGAAAAAAATATATTTGGTAGTCTGCAGTATTACTCAAACATTTATTTATTTGTGTCACCCCACCACAATATCCACATTGATCGCCACATGTGGCTAACTATCTGTGTTGTTACTAATGTGCAGAAAATACTCATGGAGTAGCTTCGCACATTGCTAACCATTTCGCACAGATAGATGCCGATGCACGACAAACAAAGACAATTTTTTTAACCCCTCCCCTCAAAAGGCCAAAGTAGAGAGAACCTGCATGAAATGTTTTCCTTATGAAGGGTTACTCCGGCCCCATCAGTATATGGATCATTTAGCTTTTTAAATATAAGGTGTAAAGTCAGGCTACAGATGCCCCAGTTGCCCCAGTTTTAACATTTATTTTGAAATAATACATTTGTAAAATCAGAAATTATACATTACCTCTTAATTTTATGTTCTGTAAATTATTAAATTATAAATGGTCCAAATCCTTGTTTATTTTATTTGAATTTAAGTAATATTAAGTCAATAGTATATTTTAAGGCAGCTATTTTGCAAATGAAAGTTTGGTTATCAGGCAAGTAAAACTTAGCTACTTGCCCAAAGGGCAAGGGGTTGAAAAAGTTTAGTGTCAAGGTCTGATTTAGCCATTGTCAAGTTTCTGTTTATTATTTATCTACTGGGGTAGCCAGTCTGCCATGCCCTGAACAATGTTAAAACATTTTTAATCCTGTATTCTCAAGTATCTAAAATCATCATGGCAATTTATGGTCATAGCTGCATTATTCATTCATTATTAATATAAATGATTATGAAAGTGCATACTTTGTTTATCCTTTGTTCCTGCTGTCTCCTTATAGCCACGTTCAACCTTATTCCAGTGGGGCTGCGAGTGGTGGCCATTCAGGGGGTGCAGACCAAACTCTATTTGGCGATGAACAGTGAGGGCTACCTGTACACATCAGTAAGTATCTCCTCAAATGTACACGTAAGTCTTTGTGTGCATGTGTTTTTTGGCTGCAGGCCCTTAGTCCAGCTGTATGCAAAAAGGTTCTGTGTCTCATCTGAATTCAGTGCAACTTTATTTATATAGCACCAATTCACAACAAATTAATCTCAAGACACTTTACATAATAAGTAATAATGAGTCACAGAAATAACAACAAAAGCATCTAAGAACGAGGATCAGTGTTTCCCCTAAATTGCTACAAATATGGCAGCCTGCCATTCCAAAGAGACCCCCCAGCATGCCTACACAACAGGCAAAAAAATATCTTTATATACATTCACGACCAATCAGCTTCTTTTTAATGTATCGCGGGTAGGTACAAAATGATCCGAGAGCCGGCTGCTCAGCCATTGCTGAGAACAGATATGTAATTCAAAGAAATCAAATAGTCTTTTCTGATCGTTACTTAGCGGTTACATTACAACACAACTGATGTGCACATTTCTCTTGTCTGTTCCTCTGTGGTATCTTTGCTCTGCAGGTGTGTGTACAACCTGAAACTGGATTCATGTAATGTTTACAATGCAGAGCAGACATTAGGTCCAAATATAAGCAAAAATAAATTATATTGATGTGATACTTAAGTTCAAAGCTTATATCGGACTACACATGGTAAGTTCCAGTTTCTTAGCCTCATAAATTTAAAACAAAGTTTCAAATAGAAAAATGTTAATTTTAATAAAAATATAGTACAGATAAGTTTTTTTAAAGCAATATTTACGAAAATAATATGTTTAAACATTATCTTTCATAACTGGCACAATTGGCGGAAATATTGTGCTGTAGGTGCCATTAGCATAAACAGCCAGTTAGAAAAGGAACATTCCAGAGGGCTTTAATTGAGGCCCCCAATGAGACATACATTAGAAATTATTTCCGTGCAAAACCTCTATTATCCTCTTGCCATTGTCATGAAAAATTTTCAGGGAAAACCCTGAGAGAATATGCATTTTAAAGTAAAAGCAGATATTTTGCTGTAAGTGTTTGTATTTTTGAAGATTTTCAGGTTTAATTTAACTTCTATTATGTGTGGAAATTGTTAATTCACTCTCACTGTGCCCACTAAGAAAAATCAACATTCTAACCTTGATGAAAAAGCAGCATCATTTTCTGACATAATTGTGTGTCAATAAAAAGTTCAAGGATTTTGTAAGCAGACAGAGCAGTGACATATCTGATCAAGGCAGCTGGCACTTTATCTTAGATTAAATGTGCAAGGTTATGAATGATTAAATTTTAGGTCAAACAATGTTCCCGTTCGTCTTCCTCCCAAAGGCCACCATCACATTATGTGGCAGGCGTCATTGAGAAGACTGACAGGTTCATTGAAGGTGCACCCTGAGGGCATGCAAACACACACTAAATGTTGATGGACAATAGTCAAATTAGTAAAGATTCTTCTGTATTGTAAATGTCTCCGTAGGTAGAGACAATGGTGATTGATAGAAACAGGGCTATAAACAGCGAAGAAATCTAATGATCATGTAGCATTTTATTCTGCAACTGCTGCTGACAATCAATTACTATATCCTTAGGCAATAAGGTGATTAATAAAGAAAAAAGTTAAGTCACATACACTCAAATAATGCTATTTGAAGAAATTCAGCAAACAAAAGTACACTGCTGAAGCAAAAGCCAATCTAAATCCTAGTTTCCTATGGCTAGATATCTAATCGCCTAAACAACAAATACATTCTGTTGATTCGATTCAAGCAAGAAAATTATAGCAACAAGTTTAATACTAAATATGAATCAGGTACAAGAGTCAACTTCACCAGCAGAGAATATTATTACAAAGAGACTGTCAGAATAGTGAGAACTATAAGGACAGGCCTGTATCTATATGACTAGATCTAGCCAGTAGCCTGATAGCCAATCAGCTGAGGTGCACACCATTGATGAAAGCATTCTCTAACAGCTGATTGGAGATAAGATAAAGTTCAGTGCTAGGCAAGAACTAACATCATGCCATTTTAATATAATTTAAACAAAATACATTTAAAATAATAGAAAGGTTTCTCTAAGTATTTACTTAAAAATTAAAAACACTTAAATCCCCAAGTTTCTATTTTGGCTTGTCCACAACTTCAGAGAGACTATGTCCGTATTGTCTTGTAATGTCCATTGAAAACGTCTTCTGTACCTAAATCCCTAATGCCTTTCAGAGTACTGTTCTCCTAGACAAATAGACATTATTTAGGTAAAGATATTACGCTAATAATTGTAATATTTACAGTCACCTATATTCTGATGCTGGTCACATTCAAGAAGTGGCAAACATACCCAAGAAGGAGTTTGGGATTTTTATTTGTATACCAAAGGGTTTTCCAACTTCAAGAGTTCAACACTGAACATGGAAACATAGAACATTGATAATTGCACCTAAATACAGAAAAAAAATGCAATTTACACAGTCATGAGATGCCTAAAGCACTGTGTTGTTTACCTTGCCATTCAATATTTACAGTAAATACAACCAACTGAGTTTTATATTTGAATCAATACCCCAAAGCCTCAATATTTTGAATTTGGTAGTTGTGCCATTTTGACTCCTCCCATCACTAGAAATTTCCTTTTTTGTGTATGTGGGCTGCAGGAACATCAACCATAAAAGTTATAGAATGCGACTTTTAGGAACCTTTCCAGTAACCAACGTCCAATATTTGAACTGATAGGCAGCCGATGCAGCATGGAGAGGAGGATCAAAGCTGTGATTTTCTTCTTAACACCAGTGCTTTAAGTTTTGATATGTTTTCATGTGGAAAAAGGAAAGTTCAGAGATGTGGTCAGTTTATCCAAACTAGTACCGTGCAGTCCATACTGCCAGGTGAGACCACAGTGACCAACCTGTAGTCCAGTTTTGAGACCACTTACCAGTCTGTGTCTTCCCTAGGGTTGAACAGCCAGTACAGTAGTGAACTGAAGACTTTAAGGCTCAAACCTGTTAAAAGGTTTGTCCAAGAACTGTTGCTTTATTAAATTGCAATATTTCTTTATAACAATAAAGTCTCAATTTAGTTTTAGAAGATGTGTTTAGTTCCTCCAAATGTATAAATTTCATCCAGATATCACAATGCAGGTCTCAGCACCACGAGACCCCTGTGCCAGGGGAGACAGCAGTAATCTTTGCAGCGTACTGCCTGGCACTGCAGCTTTATTTCAGCAAATCATGTGATATTTTTCTGCTGGCTCATGTTTATAGCTTTTTAAAATGTTTTAATTATAGAAGGTAAAAGCTGGTGTTAGAGTTGAAACATGTATTACTGCCTTTGACCTGCAGGAAAAGTAGATATAACACATTTTATTAGATATTACAAAAGTCTGCAGACTGGCCCCGAATCAATACAGAAATACAAAAATGCCTAAAGCTAAACGGTTCAAAGTGTGGCTGTAATTCAGTAAAACAACAACAACAACATCACACTGTTCAACAAATGGAAACAATTCAATTTAAAAGCTAATAAAGCATCTGGCAACACATCTAAAACTAAAGCAGCCAGATGTGTTAGACAGTATCACTTTCTTAAGATTCTTTGCCATCCCTGCAATTTTGAGCCATCCCAAGTATACTTGTCATTACAAGATTGGGTAGTGAAATACCCATGTATTTATTTTGAGAATAATAAAAGGCTTACAGTTCTCATGAGGTGTCCAGGATGGGAACCAATGTTATATACTGCAGTGGGGTAAGACCATCAGGGCATGCTGTGGGAATGGCAGAGACTGCCATTTCCCTTATTACATGTTAGAGTACCATTACAATTATTTTGAAGCTGTATTTTTTAATTGTTATGTACTGGGGCTTTAAATGTCTAATTTCTAGTTAACATTTAGAATCTCTTTCACCGGGTCATTTTCAATAAATTAATGTTTGTTTAACAACATATCTATAGGCGTAACCCCAGCTAAGCATGCCTGCGGGGACAATACAGGAATAATTGAAATTAAACGTATTCTTTCAACCCCTACCCACACACTTATTCATGCATTGTATTTAACATGGATCCCCGGTAGTCTACAGCTCCCAGTGAGTGAATTGAGTAATAGGAGCATGGCTGTCAGTAATTAAGGATATGCAGCAAGCTGAAGGATTAATTTAATAAAGAAGGCACCTGCTGGCAGAAGCTCTAAAGCAGCAAGATACAGTAAAGCAAAAGAACTACTGGCCTATTTCTTATCTGATTGTGAATATTTTAGGAAAAAATGGATGTCAAACAGCTTGCATAATAATGTTTCAGTATTGCTTTTATTTGTTAGACTGTAAAAAAGTGATTGTCATTCAATAATTGCATGTTAAGGCAAAGTTACATTGGTGGGTAAGTATTGCAGTTCGGATTCTGCCGAACTGTTATATCAGAGAATAGAAAGAATACTGCAGACTGCAATCAGTGTATTATCAGAGTTGGTTTGAATACCAGCTCTAGTGTGAAATGTAGAAATTCTTGTACTGTATGTGCTCCAAATTTAGAAAACAGAGCCAGTGGATATGGTTGTAGAGCTTTCTGTTTCTCCATAATTACAGTGGGAACTGAATGTGTAGCTGGCTGCTTGATAGTCCATTTTGGTGGGAATGCTGCTATAGTAAAGTGCTGCCTGGTAGCCATACATTAAACCAGCAGGTCAGCACTGGAGGGATATTCCCAATAAACCGTGTGGATATAACAAACCAAGTACTCTGGGTGGGGGACTGGAGAGCTTCCATTGTCCATATGCACAAGTATATGGATGAATGGAAATAAAATTGAATGGTGAGAGAATGTTTGCAATATAATAAATAGAATGCATACTAGAAACACATTCTAAATTAGAAAACCAGTTAATCTCCTGTTAAGCATGTATTCTGCCAGCATTATCTTGAATTGCTTTTAGAGCATAGACTTAGTTGCCTCATATATGAATCGGATATGGGCAACCGTATGGACGTGGCAGCACAGTGGCAGAGTGGTTAGCACTCTTGCCTCACAGCAATGTTTGCCCCTTGTTTGCATAGCTTTCCTCTGGGTGCTCCGGTTTCTCCTGCCGCTAAAAACATGCATTAGGGACCAGGTCAGGTTGTCGCTCAGGCGCAGCAGCTCAGGATTAACCCTCCATCTGATGGAATTCAGTTGTACAATGTATGTATAATGACAAATAAAGCACTTTACCTTTACTTTTATAACAGTTCTATGTGTATAGGAGCAGAGAACTTGCGCAAAGAGAAAAAAAGGAGAGTGAGAGAAATGAGTAGTGAAGAAAGAGTGCACATGTGTGGGTGAGGAAGAATGCACCCGTGACAATATATTCATCCACAATCATCAGTGTGTGGGAGAGGAAGAACCAATTAATATTTATATTACTTTACTATGCTCTGTTTTCCTGTTTGCATGTCTGCTTTTGCAATACAAAAGTAATGGAACGAGTCTTGCTTCAGAACGCAAGCATTTCAAATTAAAAAAATAATAATGTGAAAACTAATCACTTATCTGATGTGATGCACTTGAAGTTTCAAATAAATTGGTGAAAACACATACAACAACAACAACTACAACTACTACTATAATAATAATAATAATAATAATAATAATAATAATAATAAGAACAACAACAACAACTAAATTTTCTTGAATTGGGTATGAGCATATTTTTAGATCCTGAGTTAAGTGCTGTTGACATACCTCACGAGGTGCCTCTTGAGTGGTGTTATTAATTTCCTATTGGGTCATGTTTAAATTCGTATGAGTCACTGAGGCTCCAGTTAAGTCTCGTCTAGACTGTTCTATGCCAGTGCGTAAAATAGAGAGTTCAGAGCTCTTTGGGGTAGAAATATTCATCAGGCTAGAACTGAGGTATAAAAGCTCAGTTAAATCCCTGAAATGGTCATGCATCCTATAAAAGAGTTTGTGCCAAAGACATTAAACCCATCACATTTTGAATGATTTATAAAAAGGCACTCTGGATATGGACTACGAGCCAACTAAAGGACTCAAACGAAAAGAACAGCGATCTCAATAATGCACAGATGAATACAGAAGAATGATAATGTATAAAAATAAAAAGCTGCTAGGCAAAAGTGACACCAGTAGTAAAACCCATCTCTCCCCAGTAACTTTTCCGTGCCATTTTAAACTAGGTTTTAGTATTAATTTTAACTGTAAAATAAATCTTCCAAAGAGAGTAGTGTTTTTACAGCAAGTTAAAGTCAATTCAATTCAACTTTATTATTTAGCGCCAATTCACAACAAAGTCATCTCAAGGCACTTTACAGAATAAAATCAAGACTATAAAGATGTATAGAGAGAACCCAATAATTCCCCCTTGAGCAAGCCCTAGGCAACAGTGGAAAGGAAAAACTCCCTTTAATGGAAGAAACTTCCAGCAGAACCAGGCTCAGAGTGGGCGGCCATCTGCCTGCTCTGGCTCTGCCTCCCATTCTACTTCTGGAAATTCTGGGAACCACAAGTAGGCCTGCATTTTGAGATCGAAGTGGTCTACTGGGATGATATGGTGCTATGAGGTCTTCTATATATGATGGAGCCTGAGCTTTATATGTAAGAAGCAGGGTTTTAAATTCTATTCTAGATTTTATGGGAAGCCAATGGAGAGAAGCTACTTCCAGTCAGCAGTCTTGCTGCAGCATTTTGGATTAATTGCAGGGTCTTTAGGGAGCTACTGGAGCATACCGAAAGTAGGGAATTACAGTAGCCCAACCTAAAAGTAACAACTGCATGGACTAGTTTTTTGGAATCACTTTGAGACAAGATGCTCCTAATTTTGGCAATGTTCCGTAGGTGGAAGAAGGCTGTTCTAGAGGTTTGTTTTATATGTGAGGTAAAGGACAAATCCTGGTCAAAAATAACTCCAAGGTTCCTTGCAGTAGTACTGGAGACCAGACTTATGCCATCTAGAGTAACAATATGGTTGGACATCATATTTCTGAGAATTTGGGGCCAAAATACTATGACTTCAGTTTTGTCTTTAGAGTTTAGAAAAGTTTAGTTTAGAAGTTTGTGGAACATCCAGGCCTTTATGTCTTGTAGGCATGCTTGAAGCTTGATTAACTTTTTTTCATCTGGTTCAATCAATAGATATAACCGGGTATCATCAGCATAGCAATGGAAATTTATGTAGTGTTTTTTAATAATGTTGCCTAAAGGAGACATGTATAAAGTAAAAAGTATTGGTCCTAACACAGAGCCTTGTGGAACTCCATAGCTAACCTTTGTGCAAATGGAGGATTCATCATTAACATGAACAAATTGAAGTCTATCAGATAAAATTTAAACCAACCTAGTGCAGTTCCTTTCACTAAGATCTAACAGAACAAGTATAAAGGCAAGCCCATTGTCTGATGCCATGAGAAGATCGTAGGTGACTTTTACCAGTGCTATTTCTGTATTATGATGAACTCTAAATCCTGACTGAAAGTCTTCATACAAATTATTCCTGTAAACGTGGTCACATAATTGTTTTGCAACTACTTTTTCAAGGATTTTAGAAATAAAGGGGAGATTAGATATTGGTCTATAATTGGCTAAAACACCTCGGTCAAGACAGAGTTTTTTAAGTAGGGATTTAATTACAGCTACCTTATAGGCCTGTGGTACATAGCCTGTTTCTAAAGATAGATTGACAATATCTAATATGAATGTATCTATTAAGGGTAAAGCTTCCTTGGGCAGTTTCGTTGGAATAGGGTCTTGCAGACAGGTTGTTGGTTTAGATGAGGTAATAATTGAAGTTAGCTCAGAGAGATCTATGGGTAAAAAGCAGTCTAAGAGGGATTGGGGCCTTATTGATGATTCTAGCAATGTTGTACGTGAAAATCTATCTGTAATATTTGTAGGGAGGATCTGGTAAATTCATTCGCTAATAGCTACAATTTTATTCATAAAGAAAGTCATGAAGTCATTGCTGCTTAGAGTTAAGGGAATACTGGACTCAACAGAACTATGGCTCTTAGTCAGCCTGGCTACAGTGCTGAACAGAATCTGGGGGTTGTTGTTGTTTTCTTCTATTAATGATTAATAATATGTTGTTCTGGCATCACGGAGAGCTTTTTTTATACATTTTTAAACCGCTTTTCCAGGCTAAATAAGATTCTTCTAAATTTCTGGAACACCCGTTTTAAGTTGCGTGTTTGCGAACTATACCATGGAACCGCCTCTTCTGGTTTACTGCCTTCTTTTTCAGACGGGCAGTGAGGCTGCAGAATTATCAAGATAATCTACTTGTGCAGGAGTAACATTAAGCAATACTAAAATAATACATTTCATTGTATTGATATATGGTGAAGCAAATGATGAAAGAATAATTTCTTTAAATTTGTTTACAGCTTTTTCACTTAAGCACCTGCTATAGTGGAATTTTTCCCCACTGCTCTATAGTCCATTTATTAGGTCTAAGGTGTGACTAAAACAGTGAGTGGGTTTATTTACATTTTGGGAAAACCAATTGAATCTAATAATGAATTAAACGTGTTAAAGTGTGGAGTTACTGTCAGCGTCATGAATGTTAAAGTCACCCACTATAATGACTTTATCGGTACTAAGCATATAGAAAATAAGAAAATTCAATCAAAAACTCTGATTAAGGGACTGGAGGATGGTACACGATAATACACAAATAATAAGTGGTTTTTGAGTCTCCAGTTTGGGTGCGAAAGGCTAAGAGTAAGGCTCTCAAATGACTATGTTTAGGTCTAGGGTTTAATGATAAGCTTGCTGCTACTCCTTCACCTTGGCGTGTGCTTCTAGGAACATGATAATTAATATGACTTGGGGGGGTTGAGTCATTAAGACTGACATATTCTTCCTGTTGGAACCAAGTTTCAGTAAGACAAAATAAATCGAATTGATGATCACTTATTAAATCATTTACTAACAGATTTAGAAGAGAGAGATCTGATATTTAATAATCCGCATTTAATAGTTTTGGGGTTTTGTTCTGTAAGAGTAGTAGTCTTAACTTTTATTAGGTTATCATGATTAACTCTTCTTATGCTCATTTTTGGTTATATGTCGAAGTGTCCCTGGGCAAGACACTGAACCCCTAACAGCCCATTCCCCTCCCCAGCAGTGCAGTGCCGGTCCAAGCCCGGTAGAGGGGCGGGGTTGCGTCAGGAAGGGTATCAGGCATAAAAACTGCCAAATCAACACGCGGACAATGATCCGCTGTGGCGACCCTGAACTCACGGGATAAGCCAAAAGGACAAAAAAAAAAGGTCATTATTGGTTTATGTTTGGTTTAGTTGGTTGGGGAACAGACAGTCTCTATAGGTATTTGGCAGTTGTGGGGGGGTGACGGGTGTAAGGACACTGCAGAGTGGCATAGGACTGGATCTCTGCATCCTAGACTTAACTCTGGATTGTCATACTTTTGGTTGTCTAATAAAACCAGCCATATTTCTTGATAAGAAAGCTGCACCATCTAAAGTAGGATGGATGCCATCTCTCCTAATCAGCCTAGGTTTTCCCCAAAATTGTTTCCAGTTGTCTATGTAGCCCACATTGTTTGCTGCCTATAAAGAAAAAAGATACTGTCAAAGACATGACATACAGTACAAACTAAATCTTGTTGTGCTTATGCATTATGTATTGTGTATTTATATTTAAGTAGACTGCTGTTGGATATGTAGTTCGCTCACTCATACTTATTTAACACTTACAAGCAAAATGTTTTTTCATAAATGACCACTGCTGGAAGGTTTTACTTCACTGAGCTGTGTCATTACTATTTTGTGTTGCCTGTGTATGTGCTTCTGGCGTTGTGCCCTGTGTGGATGTATCTGTTTGGTTTTTGTGAGGATCTTTTCCACCAGCTTAAACCTCTTATTTATTCACAAATAAATAAACACTATGAGCATTCAAAAGAAAAAGGTGCATTTTAATCCACATCCACTCTACTGAAAACGCGGGGACATTGAAAAGCCGGATTTAGCAAGATTTATCTTCAGTACCAAACTACAAAGTACTAACATTTGTGAAGCTGGAAAGAAAGTAGAACTGCACTCAGCCCTGATTTCATTGGCATAATTGGTGCCATTTTAGTTTGGATATGCAGCTGAGTACACATGGGGCAGTGTGCGGTATTGATTTGGCTCGTCTTGTGAAAAACCGGGTCAATGTATTTAGTGTGTAGATCAAATCCATTATGCTAGTATTTCTACTCCTTCTGGTCAGAAAACATCAGGCTGTAAATACTCCCTTAATTGTAAAAGAATGCTCTTCGAATGTGAATGATGATCAAGGGGTTTTCTTAACAGATCATTAATAAAATATTTATTCTACCCTTGACATCATTGAATTGTTTAATCTTGTAGTTGGGAAGTTGTGCATGCTGGTGTTTTACATTAATGGCTCTTACAAATGCCACAGACACATCTTTCAGCACATAATTCCCAACACTTCATTCTAAAAACCACTGTTCTTATTTCAACCAAGATTATTTCTCATTGTAAAACATGAAGACCGTTCTCTTTCTCTCCCTCATCTTTAGTCCATTTACAAACATGAGAATAAAAAAATTTGTGTAGAAATTTTCTACATCTAAAAACTGCAGTGACTGTTTTAGATACAGTGAAGACATTTGTAGAAAACACACAGATTCATATAAGATAAGTATTGGTATCGTGTTGTTATTATCATATTGTGTTTTTATTTGGAACTATTCAGTAAAATCTAAACTAAATGTCAAGAATTTCTGGTACGTAATTAGATTGATATAAATGCTAGGCTGAAGAAAAGTCATTGCTAAGCTGTTATAATTAAAAATAATGCTGTGTGGGATATGAAAGACCCAACAGCATTTGTTCCTCTTTTCACAATCTTGCTCCTACAAGGTATAGTAGGGATAGGTATTGTTTGTGTTTTTCTGATACTAGTGTTAAGCCAATACTTTCAAAATTGGAGCTAGTGTCTAAACAGTGCCTGAAATTTTAAAAAAGCTGAAAACTAGCATCCCCACTTTACTTTTTGTTATTTCAAGTGGAATGCATCATGCACTTGCCCAGTCTAGCAAGTGAAGAAATAAATGTGATGGTCCCCAACATTAATTTTGTGTCGCTCTACCACAATATCAGCATTTCATTGTAGAGCCGCATGCAGCACGTTCAATCTTGTGCCACAAACTAATTTCAGTTTACGAGGGACCAGGTCAATTAAATTTTTTATGTTATGCTGTCATACCCATATACAAACTTCTCAATAACTTCATAAAGCATGTGAACAATGTGGATCAGCGCTATAAATGAAGCCTTTGCCCAGTTTCTAAGGACCCTTTAAGTGTTCTTCAAAAACTTTTACAGACAGTAAAAGTGCTAGTCAAATACATACTGAGTTAATGTGGAAATCACCTGCGGTGTTAAAGTGTAGAAAATATTTCTGGAGTAGCTTTATATTTTGCTGAATGTTTTGATTGAATTCTTGTTAAAACAGAAGTGAAAGGTTCATCCCTGTCTTCAGCGTGACAAACCCGCAGACGGGGTCTTCAACCTTCAAACCTCTGAAACACTAAATTCTGCCACAGTTGGAAGAATCTGCTCATAAACCTTACATGCAGTTTCTTTTTAACATTTGTTGCTAGAGTGAAGTAGAGACACACTGCAAAACATTTAGCTTCAGGCATTACAACCAGATTTAATCTAACTGCTAGCCAACAGAAGTCCTAACCTAATGCTAATTAGTTACTTGGGGGACACTAAGCTGTAGTCAACAGGCCCCCAACAAAGATCATCTGCTGCACCAGGTCAAGTCAGCTTCATCTAGGCCAACAAGTAGCACGAGAACACAATTCAAAGACAAGAGGTTATGAGTATGCAGCACTGCATCGTCTGCACTTGCGTGAGTGAAAAAGAAAGCAGAATACCTGGGACTGGAGATATAAAAACTGTAAACAAAGCAGCATTCGCGTACCAATTTCAAATTACTCTAACTCAGTGACAGTTTTTTAAATATTTCTAATCCATGATGTGTGATAACAAGTCACAATAGTAAAATTTTAAATTGAGTTTTTGATAGCGTGATCTCGTCATGCACTGATTTGCCAAGACCAACAGCGGATTAGAGTGGTCTCACCTACCAGCAGCCTAACACAAATCGACGCCAATTCAACACGACAAATAAGCCAAAAAACCCCCAACAATTGTCCGACTAGCAGCGACAGTGCAGGACAAACCGCAAAGACTGTGTTGACCATCATCTCTGAGATTCAGCCAGGTAGCTAATGACAGTGTTCTCAATGAATTTCGATATCAAGCCTTAGTATTTACAGTACCAGTTTTCTAAGACAGAGAGGTATATAAACACTCCCCAACTCCAGTCCAGTCTAAACCTGGTGCTTTAGACTGGACTGTGAATTTAACCTATGTCACACATAATATTATAAGAAATAAATCACCAAAAATACAACAATTAACCACATTGTTTTTAGGACATAGCTATAGAAATAGGCAAGTGACGAAAGATCAACTAAAAGACATAGGGGGTATGCATATCTATTTGCACAGTATGTATATGTACAATAGATCAAGCTTTCTTTGTGTGCACTACCTTTAAAGCCAATTGCAATGTGTGCACATTTTAGACAATGTCAAGGTTTTCAAGTTTCTATATCAAGCGAGTATTTTAATCCTTTTTTCCTAGAGCACAGACTGAGTTTATATAAAAGGACATTTTATGTAAATAAAGACAAAAATTATGCTGATATTTCTTGTTTTTAATTATTTATTTGTTTTAAACAAGCTTGGACATTGTGTCAGTGAGATTGCCAGCTGTGTGTCACTTAGACAATGACTTGTCACAGTTGCATTTTTCAAGGAAAAGCCCATGTGGCGTAATGGAATCATTAAAAGTCCATTTAGAGCAGCCATAGAAGAGACATGAGGGAAGGGAGACAGCATTATTGATATTAGTTCTATGCAGACAGTGGCCAGCATTTTGTGATTTATCCTCATTCCATCTGGCACTGGAGTTATGATTAAAGTGTTGAGTTTTGTTTCACTGGGAGATTGGTTTCACTGAACAATAGGTATGTTATTTAGTGAAGAGGAAGCTCCTGGAGCCCATTCAAAAGAATTTGAACGCATCTGTCTTTCACAGTCCTGTTAGAATGTAAATGGGGATCCCCTGCCATTCTGGCCCCTCCTTTTGTCAGTATGAGCGAGCCTGTTGTCTGCCCTCACTCCAATACAGCAGTACTGTCCAGCAGCTTCTCCTTCATCTTGGCTCTTAATGTGGCTGTATCCATTATATGCATCTGTTTATCTATAGTCTTATTCTTTTCCAGGGTGAGTGTATTCAGCCAAAGCCACATAAGCTTATTATTAGACACAGAACAGAACTCCTGGCTCAAGAGCTGAGCAGCTCGTTTTTTAGCTTCCAAATGCTGCTCGTGCATAACTGAGATGGATCCCGTTCAGCCTTTCTAAGACTGTTGTTGGTAATCAGGCTGAAAAACCAAGTCAGAGAAGAAAGAAAAACGACATATTAATAAGGTACTTGAGTTATGTTGCAAATCTCTTCTACTTTGTTGTCATAAATGCAATATTGCAGCAATCTGCTGGGGCAGAAGCATCAGAACTGGTGATGCAAACAAACTAAATACGCTGATCAAAAACATTACGTCTGTGCTGGAACTGCTCTGGAGCTGTGAACAGTTTGGGCAGGATGCTGCTGCTGCTGTCTGTCACTGAAAATTTCTTGCATCCTTTCCAAGAGTTAGTATTATGACACCAGAAATCTTTCAGTAACAGACTTATTTGGTTACTTTTTTCAGCTTGAAACTCTGTATAGGTCCTATACTTACATACCATCCGTATCCATAATTTCCATAAATTATTTCCATAAATGATATCCATAAAAGGCTAACAGATCACTGTCTGCCTTTGAAATTTGATGGCATCTGCTGATTGAAAAAAAAAAATAATGAAAACTGCAATGTACTGCATTAAACTGAAACTTGAAGCATTTTTGCATATTTTGGGCATAAGAACAATTGTAGCAACCAATACAATAGTTCAAAAATGTTTTACATGCAAGTACTGATTTATTTTAAACTTTCAATGCACTTGGCATGAAAAAAAACATTCCCAAGGAATACAAGTAAGCAATTGTGAGTCGCTATCGTGTCTAAGGCTGAAGCCTCTTTCAGACATACACTGGAATTCTGACATTATCCTGACTTTTTTTAAGAGGGGGTGTATGTGTGAATGAAAATGTCTGAACGCTGCCGAAATTATCGGGATTCTATCTTTCGAGCCTCCTAGTGCAACGTCTGTATTATGTGCATGAGCTCATGTGCGCAGCACGCTGCTCTGTGCTGAATCGCTTGGAGGATTAAAAGCTATCGAGTAGGCGTGTTAATGATGTTTGTATCACTCAACTGCTGTTGTAGTCAAATAATTAAACTTTTTTTTTTTTTATTAGTTGCACAGCTCTGATGTGCTGTAAACAAAACATTTTCCAACATTTAATTTTAGATCAAGTTGTGCCTCCTGTGGACGCTGATCACGCACGGAAATCGAGTGGATTTTCACACGTAAAGACACACTCACTTGGGCGATCTCCTGTTGTGAGTTACAAGCCTGAAAGGCCACTACAGATCATGTCCAAGACTGAATTCTCCTAACATTGTCCAGAGTTCATATGTGAAACAGGCTTGAGACTAAAAGTAAAACTGTAGCCCTGGCCTCTAACAAAGTACATGTTGTACATGACTAGCCCCCCAGCTGTTTTTCTCCTTCCTGTTTAAAAACTAAAAACGTCTGATACTACAACTGTTTGGGACACAGATTTCTTACTGAGCCGAAGCACTGCAAGCTCCCAGCTGGTACTCCAGCCCTCCTGGGGGGCTTAGCATTTGTTCAAAGGGGGTGTTTGGTACCCCTGTGATGTTGCAGCTTAACTGAGAACTAAGGCTAAGCCAACAGAATGTATCCCATAGAGGTGATATGTCACACACTTCCTGTGACTTTAGCTTTGCATCTTTCAGATTTCAGCTTATTGTCTACAAAGCCTAGTTCAGTTAGAAAGAATGAGGCATGAGTCTGGTTGTCAGTTACTGTATCTTGAAGGGGCTCTTGACAACAAAAAAAGCAACCAACCAAAAAAAGTTTAACAAAGAAACAATAGACTTCACATTTCATATCTTTTGCATGTTTTAGCTTTAGTATTCAAAACGCTTCTACACCAAAACAAAGCACATCATCACTAGCCGTTGGCCACATGGACTTCCTGCTGCTGTTAAGTTCGGTGATGACTTTGATCATTTAACAATGTAACGAATAATTAAAGCAAACATGAAGATCTGACCACTTCCATTTCCGAGGGACATAGCAAAGAGCAGTAATAAATGATCATGTCTGACAAAATCTTCAACACTCAAGCAATATTCTGAAAAATAATGACTATACATAATTAACAGCTAGGAGGAAAATGAGAATTCACCCCTCTTATTAACAGTCTTTTCATTCCACTGTTATCTTTGTTGAAAGTGCCATGTTTTTCACTATGGTAAATGCAAGACGCTCTATGTCAAAACATGTTCTGTTTTGTTTCTTTAAACTGTGCATGAGCCTTGAGATAGACATTTTCTCACATTTTTCAAGTGTCCACTGGGCATGCAGCACAATGCATTGTTATTAAGTAGCACTCTCAACTAATAAACTAGTACATTTTAAAGGCTTCTTGAGACATTGTGAATTACTGTATAACAACTATTAAACACTGTATCTGCTTCTCCTCTCCCCCACCCCCCCAGGAACACTTTACACCAGAGTGCAAATTCAAGGAGTCCGTGTTCGAGAATTATTATGTCACATACTCCTCCATGATATACCGGCAGCAGCAGTCGGGCAGGGGCTGGTACCTCGGTCTGAACAAGGAAGGAGAAATCATGAAGGGGAATCATGTCAAGAAGAATAAGCCAGCAGCCCACTTCCTTCCCAAACCTCTAAAAGGTAAATCTTCCCATATCCCCTTTTACAGTATATTACACTATTCAAAATTGAGGGTTATGTAATGAGCTAGTTTGTACAGAAGTTTAAATCATGGTTCCTATCTCACCTTGAAATGCACAAATTAGAGTGGGTGTGGCATATACATTGTTATACTTAATGTATGATATTCATCTTTTACACACACTTTCAATAATACAGCACTGAACAATATTTACAACATTTTTACATAATTTGAATTCCAGACATGGCAAATGATTTGGAAAGAGCTTTGCAAAGGAGGACGCCTAAACTGAAAAAATAAAGGGGAATTAGTTCCAGCAGCTCATAAAGATTCCTAGGCAGTGGTGTTACAGGGCACCAATTAAGAAGCTGTCTTTGCACTGGCAGTGGTATCTCCTCCAACCATTACTCACTACTCCTCTGGTTCCAGTCTGTCACTCGCAGCCCACAGTCTTGCATTCTGGCTTACACTGAATGAAGCAAGTTCACCTCACATCATTTAAATACAAACAAAAATCCTTCCTGAAAGTCTTCATGCAAGATACAAAAAACTGCCTTTACTGGCAGAGTGTGTAGTTTGTCAAGTGACATCCGTCACTCAAACAAATGAAATTTGCATGGGACCATGAGAAAAACACCAAATGTTGTTACTAGGCATTAATATTTAATATTTAATAAAACAGGCAGCAAAGATAATAATGAGGTGGTTCTGTCAGCAGCCAAACATAATAATGACAGAATATTCTAACTAATCTCACACCAATCATTGACATTTTACTCAATAAAACCCTGGTCTCTGAATTGTTGCTGTAACAAAAAAATGCTGTACTGAGTGAAATGTCTAAAGTACTGCATTGCTGTTTTAGCCACAGATTCCCTTAGGACTAAACATCAAATAGCATTCCAGGCAGAAGAATGTTGACATCATCCTGAAACCAAAGACTGTGAACCTCAGATTACCAATATTTCTTCTGAAAAGCAACTGCTGAGGTGCAGATTGGGCCAATGGTGCATACACAGCAAAGCTAAAGCACTAGCAACTCCTGAATTTATAATGTCTTGCAGTGAATATGGGATTCTTTTTAACTTCAGCACAAACCTGTTCTGCTGTGATCTCGCAATACAGCAGCTTGCAGGGAACCATAAGTAAAGTGTCATGTTAAACCATCACACCACCTACAGTTTTTTCTGTTCCTCTTTGTCCACATCGAAATTACCTGGTTATCTGAATGGTATTTCTCATGTTTCCACAGTGGCAATGTACAGAGAGCCATCCCTTCATGACTTGACAGAGTTCTCCCGTTCTGGCAGCGGCACGCCCACCAAAAGTCGGAGTGCCTCAGCGGTGCTCAACGGAGGCAAAGCTGTGAGCCAGCACGAGTCAACGTAGCCCGGTAGCCACAACCCAGGCCTGGGGCCGAACCATAAGACCTTACCTCCAGCAGAGCGTGAATTCAAGCAGACTTCTCCAACTGATCAGCAGTTCAGGACTAGTTATGACAACAAACCACACACAATCACCATAAAAATCAGTTAAACACCATCCTAGTTAAACATTGTTTCCATCTCAAAAACATCAAATAAGGAACTTAACACCACATAAATCATTCTGGACTTAAATATAAATTGAACATTGAGTTTTGGGCTTTAAGATTGATTTATTACCTTAGCTCATTGTTATTTTTATTATTTTTTCATAAATTTCCTGTGACAGTAAGTTTTCTTAGGTCACATAGACACCAAGCACTCGTGCATCTGTCAGACAGGGACAGGAAGTTGGACATGTAGGTATTCAGGGCAGTCGGTAATGGTGCTGGTCTATGAGGCTGCAGTGGTACAGTACAAGCCCTGATCTCTGTCTTATCCATGCTTCTGTGAATACAAAGCCTATAAACTCCCTGGTGTGGCACAGCCTAGTGCTGCTGGGGCTGTGGCCAACCAGACGGTAGCTCTCCTGCATCCTAGTGCACACGCTCAGAGACTGAGCTCTCTAGCATGGGAAAATGAAGCCTATGTTCAGCTGACCAGAAATATAAAAAGGACAGCGTGGTTCTCTTACGTTTTGATTTTTTTTTCTCCAGAGATGCCACAGCTGCACCTCATCTTTTTGCTATTTTTTGAATTAGCCAAGAGCTTTTCATTTGATAACTTTAAACTTAAATTTTTGTTTTCCTTCCCTCTTGTACTCTGCCCTTACCATTGTTCAGTATTTGTATTTCTTTTGCTGTTTCACCATTGAAAGGGGTTCCAGCAAACCAAAGACAGAATGAAAGAGTGTCCCTTTAAGCAGCTGAAAACCATGCCAGTATAAAGGCAAAGCTGGAATTTTTTTCACTGTACAATTTTGATGAAAGAAAGCATAGATTTTGTGTGGGGGAAAAAAAAAGGAACAATGGACAAAGGAAGTGATTTTAAACACTATGGAGTTGGCAGTGTGTTTGATGTGCTTTTTGCTGATATGCTCAAAGACAGGTTTGAAATGATTACTCTGTGTCCCTATTCCCTTCTGTTATTACTGTTCACAACGTCTCCGTCTCTTGTCCTTGTGATCTGTTTCTTTCCTCTGTGCTTGTGTCATTCTTCAACCCCCCATCAATCTTTTCTGTCAACTATTGACTGATACAGTTCACCATTGAAACATGGTGCAAGTCCCTTCCCAGGATGCTTGTTATGTGTTTGAGTAACTTATTGTGGTGACAATATTTTCTATAATAAAAAACGAATACTGTGGACTTTTAGGTGGCTTAATATTTTTTAGGACACGTCAGATTTGTAGAAGTGAGAAAGAAAAAAAAAATCAAAAAATGGACATCTTCCCTTTCTTGCACAGGGCATGTACAAACACAATTATGTACAAATGGACCCTTTTTGTGGGCTATGTGCTCTTCCCTTCAGCTACATAACTTCTTTCTGGTACATGCTTCTGGAAGGCTCTCTTCTTTGGGTTCCTTCGGAGCAGATTTGTATTAGGTGAACCTATCTGTTGCATGGGAGAAAGCAGGGAAATTCTGGTCTAGAGCTGCATGATGTAGGCTATGTGTATTAACCCATGTTGAATCATGTGTTCCAAACTACCAGGCTAAATCTGATAAAACAACATATACAGGCAGACATTGTGGCTGTCTGTTAACTTCCAGTTGTTTATTATTTGTTGTATACACAAAAATGCACTGAATAAAATGTTTATATTAAGATATACTTTTAAAATGTGTCAGACTTTCTTATTTGTCCTACCAACCATTGCAGTTATAGGAAAGACTGAGTTGTTACAACTATGAATAATGATGTTGATGATGACGATTTTATAATGAATTAAAAAAATAGTCTTCTATTCCAAGAGAATTATGTTCGGGGCAAGTCACAATATGACATGTAAATTCTCTGCAAGCATGTCTTTACAAAAGCACAACATTAATTGATAACACATTTGATGGATACAGTAAAAGACTTCAGTGCTTTAATAATTATATAGTTAATAATTACAGTGCTAGTAATAATTAGGTAAGCCCATTCATTCAGTCTGTAATGTCATGAGGAAGCACTTTCTTTAAAGATAATTTTTTTTCCCACGATCACTCGGCTTCAATTTTCACTGACAGTGCATGTAATGTTGTCAATATGTGAAACAAAGATTAAACACATAAGAAAAAGGTAAATTCACTGGAAATGTAACCATAGTGTAAAGGAAAACAGTAAAATATCTTTATAAAATGGTTGATTTGTCTTTTAGGAAAATACTTGAAATAGTGTATTTCACTATTTCATGAATAGTTTTTATAAAAGCATTAAGATACTTCTGATAGATTAACTCAAAAAGGCTTTGTTCACAGCTATGTTGCTGTGTGAGATAGAGAGGGCATCAATTTGGTCTTTGGAGACTGCCTCATTACACCCATTGCCAGCAGAGACAGGAGAACTAATAGGCCTCTGTAATATAGGCCCTGATATGAGCTACTTCATCGTTCATGTAGTGTGACATCCCCCTTCTCCCTTCATTTCCTTTTGCCCATTTCTAGACTCCATTCATTAGCACAGGACAGTCCAATTCATTAGCAGAGGCTGCATCCCTTGTTCATACAGCCTCAGTTAGAAGCGGCCACTTTCCTTTCCTGTGGTATCTCTTTTATTCTCTCACTCACTGACCAACTAGTTAAATTCTCCCCTTCACTTGCGTGAGACTAACAACTGTTCGTGGAGCCCCCCAAAAAGAGCAAAAGCAAATCCTGAGGGTGTGTCATGTGCATATAAGCACACAGCCACCACACACATGGAGATGTAAAGCAAAGCTACTGTTAGTGTACAAGGATTTGCAATCTTGAGTGAGATCAGTCTGCAATCATTTGTCACTAATCAGATGGAACTGATAGAGCTGTGATATATGAGAGCACTGTGTACCTGTGAATGCTATAACTCATTACCCTTTATCACTGCCAGCACAGGCAGACTGGTTACATTTATCTCTGCGAACCAGTCTCCCTTTCTGTTTCCCTGTCTTTGACATTTCATTCAAAATTACACTTTGGGTTTCTTTTAATTTTTAAAGCGTCCTTTATATGGCAAGAAACAACATAAATGTTCCTATAATGTATCTGTTGAGTCAGTATTGGTTAGTAAATGATATAAGCTTTATCCATCAGCAGAAAAACATTCATTAATATTCACAAATCCAAATAACTTTTACTGCGACTAAGCTTTATTGTGGTATTTAAAAAAATACCTGCCCACCATGAGATTTACAGCTATTAAAACCAAAGCTGAGTGCTTTCTCACTTACAGTGCCAATGTTACAGTGGTGTATTTTTGCCTGTTATGATCCTTTGCAATCTTACAGTGCTGTCAAAAGAGGCATGTTTTACAAAAACAATTTTCCACCTGCCAGTCAGAAAGACAATGCATAAATTACTCTAATTATAAAACAAGCTGTAATGATTTGCTTCTTTTGTACACAATTTAATGTACGGCAAACTGAGTTGAGTGTAGCTTCCAAGAAATATTGATGCCTTTGCAACCTTCGGAAGAAGGCAGACAACTGAATTTAATTGACTAACTGACGCAGGAACCTCCCACAAGGGGCAGCTGCAGTTCTCATTTACTTCTCTTCCTCTGCTCTCTTAATCTCCTTTAGCCGCTCTCTTTCAGAAAATGAGTCCATCATTCTATACATTGAAAAGTTTTTACAAATGAAGGAGTAAATGAAAATTAAGTGTTGTATATAATTTGTCTATTTGAAAATTAAGCTGTATTGTTCTTTCTCACTAGTTATCACTAAACATTAATCATACCAATAAACAGAGCCTATACGCCTCACGAAAAAGTGTGTTAGTTCAGTGCATAAGCAGTGAATTCTCACAAATGATATGCTGTGCAGCACTATCTCAGTCCCTCAATACTCTAACCCAAGAATCCAAATAGTTTGCTGCCATTTGTCCCTCTAACAACTTCTCTTCAATCATCTTCCCTAGTGCCATGGGTGGCACAGAAAAGGCAGCAGCTTCACTCCAAAGTGATTACCCTGAGCACAGAGTATTTCACACTTGTGTTTATCAGCTCTACCAACATGTCAGTGAACCTGGGACAGGCAGAGAAGATGGGTAAGACACACTGCCGAGAATTCACACAGATAACATCCACCACAAATAGCATCAACCATCACTGCTTCCCCCATTTAGGTGAGATACAGCTGGGGTGTCACCTCCTGCTTATTGTTCAGGGCTACAGTTGGAATATGAGCATTGTACTAAGAACAATAACATTATACTAAGAACAATACTACAATAGGGAAGTTATTGAAACAAACTTTGTAGCATACTTTTGTTGTGTTGGAATTTGAAATTAAAGTGATGATAAACATACGAATAAGAAACCATAATATTAAGCCTTAACTTAGGGGTGTTTTCTTTCACATCATAAAACTGCAGCCTTGTACACAGTCTACCAATTTGAGTGGAGAGAAAATAGTCTGGAAACCTTTCAAAATCGACTTACCAGTGTCTGTTTAACATAGCTATCAGTGGGCACCTGGGATCCCTTGGTGATGTTGTATCAAGCCAATATAGCAGCCTATTTTACTTTCTTCTTGTTACTTTCATTCCAAGCAAAACTTTCTCTCTCCCTGACTCTCTCCCAATATTCAAAAAACTGCTGAAAACAGAACTCTTCCACATCTTCCTATGCACTTAAATCTCTTTAAAAAAAATAATAAAATCCTTTCTGGTCTTTCTCGCACTTGCATCTCGTAAACTGAACACTTTTCTGATAGGACTTTGCTTTGAAGTTTTCTCCTTGACTTAGATTTTTGCTGCCTTGTACCTCACTTGTAAGTCGCTTTGGATAAAAGCGTCTGCTAAATGACTAAATGTAAATGTACTTGTGTACCCCAGACTGGCTTTAAGTAAATGAAAAAAAATGCTTATTTGGACTGAGGTCAGGTGATTCAATTGATCGGTTTTCATTGCCCAGTTTGGCAATATAAAACTGTTACCTTGTTTGAACAATTAGGATAATTGGTGTACTACATTGGCCCATATATATCGAAAAAAAAAACTTAGATGATCGGTGTCCCTAGTTTTGGTACAGCTTGTTCTCATTTTAGATTATTCCATTTCTAGCTCTCCGCTCATTTCCTCACCTTTCTCATACAGGAATAATGTCTACAGGTCTACATCCGTCCTTGTAAGTCTAAAGCTATACTTAACCACACACCACTGCTTTAAGATGAATTCTAAAACTCTTTAAGCTGGTTAACATGTTAAATTAAATTATTAATGCAAGTTAACAGGATAGACAAAGTTGAGGGGTATATTAATGTCTTTACCAAATTTTACAGCAATCCACTCAATAATTGTCAAAACATTTTACTTTAAAATCTAAATGTTATCCTTAAGATAGGGCAAGAGTAGAGTAGAGTAGAGTAGAATAGAAGAGATCTATTTAGTCAATATTGAAGAATTTCAAATGTCCCTAGAATTTTTTGCCAATTCATCAATCTGATTTTAAGAAAAAAAACAAAGCATTTAACACTTTTGTCAAGCTTAAAGTTACCATTTAATTTAAATCAATTGCAAAGTGAAAATAAAAAAAAAAAAAAAAAAAACACTTGTGACAAAACATACAGTACAGTATGTGTGTCTATCCATCTCATCTACTTAGCACGTACAGTATAGTTGCAGATGGATCAGTGTAGGAATAGTTCAAATTGGATGCAAATTATTTCTTGTGAATTCAGAACAGAATGCTGTGGGTGGGTTGACTCTGCTCATGGACATAATATTACACCACATTCATTTTAGAAAGGTTTGACTTCACAAGAGAGGAAGTCACAGTTGATTTGTTGCTTAAAACAGTTCAGACATCTACAAACCTCTGGCCACACAGCACAACGATTTACTGTAGCACAGTTGATGCAAAATATTACAGAAAAGCTGACCAATATTCCATTGTTATTAGCCCTTTGTCTTGTTTGAGCAATTTTTGTAATGACATTAATTTTCTTTCTGTTATACATATGGCTACAGTTGATGTTTTATTTGGGACCACAGAGTGACAGTTTCAGAGAAACTCATTCAAGACAGCATGATCTAAAGTTTTGCATAAAAAGAGGACACACAATTAGACTGAATCAAACAAAACACAAAATAAACACCAAAAATGCCTGAGAGGGTTGTGACCAGCCAACAAGTGATCACATACCCTTGTCTCAGCCAGGAAAGTCAGATTAACATTATTATAATCCAGACAATGAGAACAACCCATTAATTTAATGAATAATCCACAGTTAATAATGTGGAAGAGAGGCTTTGGATGTGAATAATGGATAAAGTACAAATAAAACAATGTTTCCTTTGTTCTGTAAGGCAGTTCTTCTCGTACCTTTATGTATTCACCCATTGAAAAAGACATTCTACCGCTATTTGATATGACCAAAATTACAAATCCTGTATAAATAATTTCAGTAATTGAGTAATTTTTTATATATTTATTTTATTTTTACAACTTTTAAAGTACTTATATTATATTTTTCTCCCACCCTTTGTGCAAATTTTCTGTTTTGTTTTTTACTCCAAATAAGGAGAAAAAGTGGCATAATCTGGCTAAGATTAATTTACATTTTTAAAGGTGCTTGAAGATAAAGTTGTCAATAAAGCACTTATTGTCAAAAGCCACCAATACAAACACATGGAATGGCCAAAGCTGCTGGTAGGGGGCATCTGGTAGCCTAGAAGCAGCATACCACATAACCTAACTCTCGGCCCTGCAGACCTCTGTTGTATGTCGTTCCTCTACCTCTCTAACCTGCTCGTCTCTCTCTACTGTAGAATAAAGGCACAAAAAGATTCCCTTCTACTCAAAAAAAAAAACAAAAATAAATTGCAGTTCCCCATAGACTTTATACAGCTATAGCTGTGCTGTTAACAAAATTTACGTTGTCAAAAAAGAGCATGTCTATCTGCACTGCAACTGGATGTTTTTATGCCATTTATTGCTCTACACAAGTAAGTTTTCTAAATTTTAGAAAACACAAACAACTACCAGTCACCGCTCACCACCTGGCCAATATCATCCCTACAATAAAGCATGGTGGGGCAGAGACATCCTTGATGAAAACCTGCTCCAGAGCTCTCTGGACCTCTCTGGGATATCTTTTATAGAATTTTGAGGGAAATAATGAATTTGTAAATACTTTCTGGATGTATATTCTGTTAAAAGCAATCCCAGAAGAAACATTTCACTCACTCATCTTTTCAGCCTCCTCTATGCAAAAAAAGAAAATTATTATTTAACTGTCTTTTCTCAAAAAGTAAGACATTATTATGGTACCTTTAACTCATATTAAGAAGCTTATGTGAGCCTAATGTGTTATTTTCTTCCATCAGATACTGAACTGAATATTCTATTTGGTCTCTAAACACTATACAAAGAAATGTTATCAATTCTTACAGACTAGAACATCCCCAATTAAGTTAGCAACCTAAAAATCCATTTGAAATTTGATTTATTCAAGAGATGTTCAAACAACCAGCATAGAGCATTATGTAAGTGCAATATATTTCAATATTGCCTCCACTTTTGATTTCAGTACTTCTTTACCTGTTCCAACTGGAATTGATTCAGTAATTAGTTTATTCAAATCTCAGTTCTGCAAAGCCAAGTCATTCCCTCAGCACTCAAGGAAACACTTGCTCTACTACTCTTTTCTCCCTGCCTGTCTAACATATCATCTCATCTTCAGCACTGTGAATCAACATATCATGTTTCTGCCACAGACTGAAGAATCTGATTTTGCTCATTGTGATGTCCTTTTTGTTTTGTTAGCATCATATCCTTGTTTTCTGCAGTCTAAAGGCATATACAGTTTTGTATGACTCCTCGTTTCTTCCCTCTGTTTCCATGTGCAGGAGGGAATCCCAACTCTCACCTCACTGCAGTGGAAGAGGTCAGGCATTACGTAACATTTAGCCAATAAGGCAGACAACCAGTACTCACCTCTGTTGGCAGCTAGTCAAGCAATAAGGTAGGCAGTGAGCCGCAAATGTCATATCTAATATTTATGAAGTCTCTGTAGCATAAATGCATTCTTCCACTGCCCTACTACAATACAGTAGACAGTGCTTAGTAAATGGCTCTGTGGGAGAAACATTTTTGCCATCAGTCCAACATCTTGCATCATTCACTCCTATAGTACAGTATATTTGTACAGAAACACAAAGTATAAGACACAAAAGTGCTTGAGAACTAAGCCCATAGATGTGAGTGTGCATAGCTTAAAATCATGACATAGATCACATAACCAAGTGTGTCTCAGTGTTTTCATAATACATTAAATTAATGCGTACACCTGGTGAATAATAAAGAAGAATGTGTGTGCAAAAGATGCTGTATAATATTTCTGTTTCTGTCGAAACAAGAGCAGCTTTAATATCCTGCTTGATGGACTGCCACAAGCAGAGTTCCAAAAATTAATCAATATTGTATCATATTGGTGGATAGTGTGATTTACTGATCTGATATTTCTGGCAAGCAATTTGCTCTGCTGAGAAAACATGACTGATCTTAGTTTGTCAAGGCTATTTGCTTGTCTACATATTATCAGTAGCACCTCCAAACACACAAAGATGTTAATGACCTAGAAATTAAATGTGACAGAAGAAAAGCACTTCGTTACGATTAAGGGACAAGACAGATTGTGAAACGAGCTGAACATAAAAATTGGGAAAAATATGAAAACCCCCTGTAGAGCAGCACTCTTATTTATTTTACTGCTTGAAGTAATTGCACATTTGGTGAGGGAAGTATAGATGCAGCTGGATACTATAGCCTGGCTAGGGGCAAAAAAAAGTTGTGCTGTCTTATACACTTTAATGATGAACGGTTTAATTCATTCAACAAGCAGATGTCAACCAATTTTTCAAACCATTTGACAAAACTGTCAGCGAAAAAGAAACATTTCCATCAAGATAAACATTTCTTTGCATTAGTGGATATAATAGGGAATGTATTGCAGAAAATATTTTCTCATTTGTCCATTACATTGTCAGAGTTACTTTTAATTTTAATCTTGATTTGCATATCTGAATATTGACATTAGACTAAAACAAAATTATGATTGGAAAATAGCTACACCAAAGCTTAAGCTGTGGCATCTTAGAGTTGTTATGCACGTGAATAATATTTTCATAAATTCTGCATCTGCATTTTGCTAAAGCTACCAATTTTCAGCCCATTTTTTTCCAAATTCATTTTAACCAATCCTGTGAAAATCCTGATGCTAATAATGCCTGAAGTAATTGGCCCAAACTAGAACAGACTCAATCTTAGTTCTTCTAAACCAGGAATCATGACTGATAAGAAGTATACGAGTTCAACAATTGTGTGTGCACGTGTGTCTGTGTTTACACGCAAAGCAGCAAACTTCCTATAAGATCTGTCTCATTTCTACTTCTTTATCTTCCTCTATCACAGAACTTTGCACAGTCTCCCCTCCTGTTCCACTCCATTACACTCCCATGTATGGTTCTCTGTTCTGCAGGCTCTTATCTCCTGTGCAGTCTCTTTTGCTCTCCCCCAGGCTGGGGCTTTCTGGTGCTTTATACTTGTGTCACATCTTTAGTATCTATCTGTGAGTGATAGTTATCTCTGTAAAGTGTACCATTGTGGAAATTTTTTCATCCAGTGCACCCCCCCTTTTTGATAATTTGTTGTGGTCATTAGTGGGACTTGTGGTTAGAACAAACAATGCACATGTTAAGTGATCTGTGGTTTAAAAACCCCCATTAAAAGCTTAGCCTGCGAGCTTAAATGAAAGGGGACATCAATATCATGGCCACTGTCTGTCAGCTGTGAAGCTGGTGCCAGCAGCCTAGAGAGACCTATAAACCAGTATTCAGGAATCAGTATTCAGTGAAACGAGTGGTGGAAAGTAACAAAATGTACTTACAGATATTACAGATACATGAAAACTATACTTAACTCGAGTGGCATATTTTACTTCCCTACATCTAAGGGCAAATACCTGTACGTTGCACTCCACTGCAATTCTAATCAAATATGCTTTATATATTTGAATACCATTACTTTACGCAAGGCTGCAGCCTTTTTTTTTTTTTATTGACATTGGATTTTAGATTTTCATTAGGTGCCAGCTATTATCAACAAAATGAAAATGGAACCTAGAAAAAAAAAATCATTTTTTATGATATTCCAATTTTCTGATATTAGCTAATATTTACAAACCTATCAATTAAAATTCATCAATATCATCTTGATTCCTGCTTAAACCAAAGTAGAGAGTGAAAGTTCACTGTTAAATTTCAATTACATTTTTTTAATAAAACGCTAATTCACAACATATATGTCTGTTAATAGGACAGAAGAAGAAAGGAATGACTTTTACAATTTGCCACCATAATTGGTGTCCAAAAGTTGTGGATATGGCAAAAATTATGTAAATAATGTACTCCCCACAACACAACCTCAGAACTACAGCCTCAGCATACACTAAATTTGCATCCGTATCCAAGAACACCAAGTAATATAGTCAGTTGAATTAAAATGCTTAACAAAACTACTATACCCCTATAGGGAAACTTACCCTGGGGTGTCCACTGAAGTCAAGACTTGACTCTAAATAGTTTCCTTCTGAGCATGAAATGTTACTCTAATAGTGTAAACATTTTTATTTCAATACTACAATAATGATAGTATTTTAAAAGGCAGAGCAAATTATTGATGCACGATATGGACAGAGAAGATGTGTATTAGCATAATAACATTGAGTGTTTACACTGGGAAGAAGAGAGTTTAGCTTGTTTCACCAAAAGCCAGTACTGTCTGCCAGCCTCACTGGGTCTGCTGGCAAGAAGAAGGCAACTCCACCACCCACTGTTAATCAGCAGCACATATGTACATTTGCACACAAAGATTTGCAAATATATGCCCACACAGAAACACAACATGACCAACTGACTGACCAACATCGACAGTGATGTGTCATTCAGTACATCTGTCTCATTGGATAGATCTGATTCAGTTATACAACCTGCCAGATTTATATAGCTTCTTATGTTAGGTTAAAGAAGAAAATTACACTGATCAGCCATAACAATAAAACCACTATCAGGCTGATGATTAACTTGTTACAATGGCACCTGTCAAGGGATGTGATTTATAAGGAAGTTCAAGTTAATGGATTGGAAGCAGGAAAAATGGGCAAGCATAAGAGTGCAAACAACACTTAAAGGGGCTGAAGGAGATGGCTAGATGACCGGGTCAATGCATCTCCAAAACAGAAGGTCTTCGGGGGGAGGGGGGGGGGGGGGGGGGTCCTAGTGTACAGTCATCAGTACCTACAAACACTGGGACAATCAGTATCAGTGACTGGGTCACAGGTGCACAAGGCTGACATGTATGAGGAGCCAAGGACACCTGTGACTCCTGTCAAGGTTGTTTGCACTGGACCCATGTTGTTTGCATTGAATCCATGTGCTCTGAACACACAAATAAGGTGACTGTAACACAAATTGTTAAAAAGTTTAATGCTGGTTATAATCAATGGCTGACAAAACACAGTGCATCACAGCTTGCCATTTATGGGGCTGTGTAGTAGCACAACAGTTAGAAGGCCCATACTGACCCCTGTCCACAGCAGAAAGCACCTAGAAGGGCATGTCAAGGCCAGAACAGGACCATGAAGCAATGAAAGGGGTTGCCTGGTCTCATGAATCATGTGGAAGGCCCAGGGGTGTGGCTTACCTTTGGAAGAGATTGCACCAAGATACATGATAGGAGTCTGATCCCTTGAGCCCTTGTGAATTACAGGACATTAAAGGATATGCTGCTGACATCTTAGGGACACCAAGATGTCAGCCAAGGGACCTTAAAAGGTTTTGTGAAATTCATGCTTTTGACAGGTCAGAGCCGTTTTGGTCGCAGAGTACTGTACTGTATTAGACTGAGGGTATTAATTTTTTGGCTGATCAGTCTAAATATTGAGTGACATAATGTATGCCAGAAAAACTCATCTGTGGTACATGTTTGGCTTTAAAATTTTAAGCATATTGCAATTCTGGCTACACCCCAATCGATGAAGTAACAAGCAGCTGTTGGGGAAAAGCTGCCCTGGCGTGGCTGACTAGTATAATTAAGTACATCTGCCCTTGGGAATGGTAGCTAGAGTTCTGCAATGCAACTTTCAGCAGTATCACGAATTTGTTGCTGTTGGTACAGGGTGTGTATAGAAGATGGTAAAAACTGTCCATACAACTGTTGTCCCCCAATGATAACACCCCATTCCACTACTACAACTTACGTATGGTAATGTCAGCATCATGCTGTGGGGGATGCCTCGCTGCAGCAGGCCCTGGAATGTTTGTCAAGGTAGAGGGTAAAATGAAAGAAACAAAATATGGAAACATCCTGAGGAAAGCCTCATGGAGCCTGAAAAAGTACTGAAACCTTTTGAAAAGATTTGTTTTTCAGTAACACAATGCCCCCAGCATACAGGAAAAGCTACACATTGTTTAAAAGCAAAATTATTAATGTTCTGCTGCCACTGAGTCAGAGGCCAGGCCTCAATCCAATTTTAAAAAATTGCAGCTGGACGTGTAAAGGGCTGTTCACTCATGATTCCTGTGCAGCCTGACAGAGCTTAAGCATTGTTGAGAATAGGGAAACAAAAATACTCTGACCAGATGTGCAAAGAGTATTTGGACCTATCCACATAGGCATAATGCTAAGAAGCACTGCCAGAGATGTATCCAATAAATACATAATTTTCCACTCCCCTCAAATCTGTATCTCATTTTATTTGTCCTTTAATTTTTAATTAATGTAGATATCTGGGTTTTTAGATAAGAAATTGGCATTTCCAGTTGATCAGCAAGAGCTCCAAGTAAAGCCACCATAATTCGATGTTGTAAAAGAAAACAAGTGACAATACATCTGTACAGATTTGTTGCAAAACAAAACTGTCAGCTAAAAGGTCAGAGCTACACTGAGTGATCAGTGAAACAACAACAATGAAAATTTGCAAAGCCTTGAGTGAAAACTTAATAGGCCAGTGGATTCGTTTTAAATCTTGCAAATAAAATAGGTATACCCAAAAAGTGCCAAGTGAGATGACAGCTAATGATCATTTAGTCCTAATATTTTGTTTTACAGCTGTGGTCCATTATGTCCTTTTTTAGTAGGTTTGACATGAGACATCTTCAGCTTGTGCAAAAACAGCAGAGCAGATTCAGTCCCCATTAATCATCACAAACAGTAATTCACATTTGTGCATTAATTTGCAAATATTGGGATACATACTGAGGTACAACGCAAGCAAATAAAATCTAGGTCAAGGAGGAAACCTTAAAGCAAAGTGCTATGAGAATAAGTGTTTCTGTTTCATGATATGCAAGTGCAAGATAGGACAGGTAGATTTTTTTTAGTGCATAGAAAGTTCTGTTTAATTGTTTTATTTTATTTTGGAAGTGAGGCTGAATTTTATTTATCTTTAGAATGTCTTTGTCCATACTGATAGATGAAGATGTTGTTTTTGTGTTAATGTGGTCATTTTCTTTCTTTCTGGAGGCAGAGGGAGGCTGTAACAAGCCAAAGTTATTTCCCTCTGAGATTAATAAAGTTGTTTGAACCTTGTATCTTTATGCATGGCTGGAATAGTGTCTGCAATTGAGTGAGCCTGTGAGCATGCAGGACACTATGATGTGTGGGTGTGTAATGTGGGTGTGCTTGTTTAGAGAATGTTCTTTCCAGTTCCACACAGTATTGACAGTTCATGTTTCAGGCAGTTACAATTAACATGCTGATCTTGAACAAGAAGTCTTATCACCTTAGAAGCACTCGATATTATTTACCAACAGAAGGGAAAAATAATGTTAAAAAAAAAAAAGGGGGGGGGGGTCTGGGCAGCCCACAGAAGTGAGCCAGTTGCCATGGCTTCAGAGTAGTTGTGGCTGGTGTTGCTGGGCTGATGGGAGGCAGGCAGCTGGTTGCCTAACAGCAGCAGATGGAGCAACGCAGGTTTCCAAGAACACACAGACACTGTCCCTCGCCTACATGTGTCATATCATTCCCGTCATCATTATCCTATCCACATATAGACATGCACATGCACGCACACATAAGCACACCAGACTACTCTGTGGGGAGTTATGACTGGGCTTTAGCAGGCTTTTAGCCTTTTATGTGGCACCATTTTTTACCACCAGAATATGCAGAAGAAAGCACCATGACGTCATTTGTCTTTTAGCAGACACCCTGCTGCTGGATATACAACATGTACAAGAAAGTTTACAGTGTTTGGTCCTACACATCCTAAAATCTAATAACAGCAAGCAACACAGACCTATACATGAACATGTTACTGAAGTACATATATACCATTCTTGCCAAATAAAACTTCAAAGACAATTTAGTGAATACTTTAGGTATTGGTGGGGAAAAAACAATTGATTTATATTTTTTCAGATTCTGAATTTATTCACAAAGATTAAGAATCGATTTAATATAATATTAACAGAACAAAAAAATAAATAAAGCATTGCAACCCAGATAACATCTCTACCTTCAGAGTAAACATTTGAGCACATTTTAGTGCCTTGATAACAGTCTTTGCATGGGGATGGTGGACAGTTAAATACTGTACATTCTCTGTATTTCATCACCAGCAGACTAATGTTAGCCAAGCAGACCCATGCATAGTGGTGCAAACTAACAAGTAGTTTAACAAGACACATTTAGCACTTTACTAAACTAGACTCGGGTGGAACAAATCAACTACTCTGTTTCAGAATACCTGCATCTGTTCAGCCTTTTGAATAAAGATGATTCGTAATGCCGCAGCAAGGAGGATCAGTGTTGCCAGATATACGATAATTATTGTTAACTAGGTAGTACAGTTCTGGGGGTTAAACCAAAAATTATATTTTCCTGTGCAAACGTACGTTTTTATGTGTGCTTATGTGGATCTTTGCATGGTGTTATTTAAAGTTGTGAAAAAGAGAAGAGCAGAGGAGGCAGCTGAAAACAATAACCAGAGCATCACTGAACCCACGACTCTGAACTTTAATAACTTCACAGACCTGTGCTCTGGCCCTGGCTAAGAAAAGTCTAAACATAGCAAGGCTGCATGAAATATGAAATACAGAGATGAACTTTGATCATCTTCTATCTAGTGTTATTTTTTTCATGTATTTTGCCAAGATGGCATCAAATTATTAGTACAGATTGGATGTAAACTCACAAAGTATTAAGTAGTAGTAAGAGCAGATGAATGCACAAAATAACATGCTCTATTTTTTTTCCACAAATCTATCTTGACTCTACAGTAGAAACCTTTTTTGTGCTGTTGCTATGGAAACCCTAATTAGAGTCCAATATGATGGCACTGTTTCCAATTACAGCATGGCTCTGTACCAAATCGAGCAATGCCAACTGGTTGCTGGGTGCAGACAGCACATTTGTCAAAGTTAGGTGTAGAATAGCCAAGTTATCCTAAACCAAAACAAAAGGAACGAGTGAGGAGCGAGAGACACATGAAGAGGGTTTAAGACAGAAAGAGAAGTGGACAAAGCATAGAATCAAATGAAAAAATATGATTTTGAAAATTGATCAGTCAAACTGACCTCCGACAGATATATGAACACTTGAAAGACTGTTTGCCAGAGGGGACACTGCTGATAAATATAGTATTAGTTGGATTATGACTTGATACAGTTTCCTGTATAGCATTTCGTTAACATTGACATCAGAGAATTAGTCATGATCGACTGGTTTCCTGCGGACCACATACAGACAATCACTGCATTTATGTCACTGTTCCACCAACACATCTCATTAATCTTGCCCCACATGCAAATCAGGGGAAACTGGAGCGACACTGGAATTATGCCCATTATAATAATTAATTTCTCGTGGTGGGCTAAATTTGAATGTATCAGCCTTATTAATAATGTGGTAGCTAGATCCAAAAACAGCCCTCCAATGACAGTGATGGAGGAGAATGGTAAAATCAAACTGAAAGACACACCACATCCCCCAGGCTGCTGCTAGGCCGAATTGCACATTAATAGTTCTAAAGACATGGTATGTGGATACAGTACATAGGAAGAAGTGGTTTATGCAAAATGTATTCACTTGTACTGACATTAGTGCATTATGACACCAATGTGTGAACTCTATCTATTGATTCACTCCCAAGGATACAGCAGGCAGTTCATCATTTCTGTATGGTGCTAGGTATTTTCCCACACAGCTATAAATCATGCACTGCAACTGTCCAAAGAAGATTTGATGTTTTAGATAGCAAAGCAAACTAGCTAACAAAATATCTCAATAAATACTGATTTATACAACTCAGAATTTCAACAGCCCCTTTGTTTTTTTTACATATTTAAAATGATAATGCTTTTTATGCTTCTAGAGTTTGGTATTTAGTGAAATCACAACAGTCTATTCATAATTCAGAAAGGGAAAAAAAGAGGAAAAAAAACAATTTACAACACAGGGGTTGAACTTTTGAAAAACAAAGCCTATGTCAAAGACAATTATATGTAATGACCTACGCAAGTAGTTGAGACAGCCTGATGCCATGAGTCACAATGTGACAGACCAAGGCCATCATACATTTGAACACCCATACATGTGAGGATGCCTCAGCCAACAAATGTTGGTGCCTGCACCAAATACAAGACGCCACAGGTCTAGCCAACATATGATGTCATCGTTGTTAACATCTGTACAGATTTGTTGCAAAACAAAACTGTCAGCTAAAAGGTCAGAGCTACACTGAGTGATCAGTGAAAGTAGTGAAAGTATAAATAATGGCAGGTTTTAGAGCTGGATTTTCAAATTTATGCATTTATTTTGCTTTAGCTGCTTTAGCAATTAAAGGACAAGATAGGACACATTGGTGTGACAACAGTATGTGTATCGCAGCATGTTTTGAGAGAGTTCCCAGCACAGTCCTTTTTTCAAGTGGGTGTCAAACACTGACAAAACACAGCATAAGCCATTCGCTGATATGAAAACACTACTTAGGCATTATGAAACATCCTAAAACACTGAATTTGACAAAATCAAGACATTCTGTGTATCCTACTTAAATGGATTAACCAATTACACTGTTTCTTTTCTCCTCAGTTGCTTTGGCACGGTCCTCAAATGAACTTTAGCTTCTCTGCTTCAAAAGAATGAGTGTCAAGCAACTTCCTGCTCCTAAATGGAGATAAAACTGATATGCTGGTTATTGTCCCAGCTCGATTTAGACACCAGTTTGAACAATTAACAATACAATTTGATAACTGTGTAATTTCTCATAGCTTGATGCCCACGAATCTTCGTGTCACAGCCTTTCCTTTGATCAACACATTAAAGCTACCTTCAAGACTGCCTTCTTTCACCTATGTAACATAGCTAAAGTTCAACCTTCTCTGTCTATGGCTGGTCAGAAATATTAATTCATGCCTTTTTATCATCCACATTAGACTGTTGTAATGTTCTATTTTCAGGCCATCCTTGAACTAGTACTAGATATCTCTAAATGTTCCAGAATTTTAATTAAATACAGAAAATCTAACCAGATTATACGATTTTTAGCTTCCATTCTTCCGAGGACCTACAACATCTTTAACAGAAATTAACCTTCATAGTTGTCTGAGCTCCTTAAATCTTATATTCCATGGCATACTCATCGCTCCCAGAGTGCAGAGCTCCCATCTGTCACCAGATTTAAAAATCTCAATATGCATATCATTGAAAATACAATGATATGAGTAGAATAGAAATCAGAATTACATACTAATTAAATTAATGCCAAATATGAGATAAATACACAGTCTACTGTCCTGGGCAATGACACAAAGACTGAGGATAAATACTTAATACCACCAATGAGGCCAAGTTTGTGTTGCGTGCCACAACTCGGACTTTACTTTCGAATCTTAAAGAAACCTCATTGATTTTAACACAGCTCTGTGAATTCTACATTAAAATTGAATTTTTTTAAGGAGATTAAATGAAAGGATCGCAACCCCATGACCTAAAATACAAGTTTCAATAGAAGACAAATTCTACTGTAAAAGCGCAACATATTTTATAAACCAATGCAGGTAAAACCAATGTTTGGTCTCCCAGCAGACGTAAGTATTATATTTCAATAACCCAACACGCTGCACAGGTCACAGTGTAATGAGCTATTGGCTCGGCAGGCAACAACGCACAAGCATAAGAAAAGGCTACTTTGTTTCACTTACTGTATGAAGATTAAGGCCATGTGTCATCGGGTCACGGTCAAATGTGGCTTTTCATTCATCCATTACCATAAGCATATATGCTTATCCGCTTCGTGGTACATGCTGGACACGGCTGAACCGGAGACCTTCTAGCTGTGAGGCGGTTACAGGCTTCACTGCACGACTGTAGGTTTCTACAGTTGACCGTTGACTTGTCCCTCAGTGACATGAAGCTCTTCTCCGCAGATATTACCAATGAAAACAGTAGCAAACTAATCTAATAATACTGTCGCACAAAAAAAGGCCCCGTTTTCAAACTTTTTGAAAAGTTAGTCAAGCTCGCTTCCATTCGTTCGCTTTCAGTTTTACAGAGGGTAACGTCACTTCGTTAGCTCCATATAACAGCTAGCTAAGCACTGAAACTTTAGCAAGAATAAAACGTAAATTCACAGGTCCTTACAAAACACATTTTTGACAGCTTATCAGTAAACTATCCAGACAATTTAGGGAAAATAACTTTTCGTTTAGCGGCCTGCAACGTATACTGTTTTACAAGGTGCGACGTGTTTACTTGACACAGACAAACACAGCAACGATAGGAGTGAGCGGCATTTTTTCCACTTCCTGTCCCAGTTATTGGCAGGATATCAAAAAAGCTACATTTGGGAGTTCAGTTAAAAAAAAATAAATATGCAAAATGTGATTTATAAATAAAACAATATTGACACCTAAAAAGATTTATTATATGTAATTTCAGGTTCACAAGTCCCTAAGCAGGGCTTTTGTATTGGCAGTGTCAAATGACGTGTGCCAGTTGAAAATCTCACTGTTTTGCACAGGTAACACAACCCCAATTCCCAAAAAAGTTGGAAAGATGTATAAAACATACATAAAAACACTAAGAGAGCCTGGCAAACGTTTCCATTTTAATATATTGCAGTTCAATACCTACAAGGTAATGGTTCCCCCATAATATAATACCCATGGATTAAGCTTCTTTGAAATACTTACACGGTTTATCCTGATTCAAGGGTGCTTTAAATACTGCATACAATTGAATATCAAACCTATTAATGCCAAAAAAGCTTAAATTGTACTGCCCCAAAACATGTCAGAAATCTGCTTTGCCAAATCAACACAACACAGCCAACAGAGTCAGTGGGTTACATGCACTACTAACCCCTTTTGACTGGACACAATGTCCACATATGCTTAAGATCTCTTGATTGACATAATTTTTGAGTTAACACAAGTGTTTTTATTAAATGCCTCCATGCACTGGAGGTATTTCATTTCCAAATAATGGTCTAAGAGGAAGCAAAGTGTCCAAATATCAAACTCTGTTTCCTCAATTAAAACTCATTGCTTCCATACTGATTTGGTGCAGGCACAGCTAAAGACACCATATGGAAATACTGTATATCAACATTCAAATTCCATTTATTAACTACTGTAAACAATGAGTAAAGCAAAAAGTAAAATTCTGTAATCCAATCTTTTCCCACCGGGCAGAAGATACAGATCATTCAATGCATCTATAGAGACAGCTCCTATCTTAAAGCCATTAGGCACTTGGATTAGGCACTTATCTTATCCTCGTAAACAACAATATTCTTGTATATTCTGTTTGTGCTGAACTAAGCTTTGATTGCAGAGTTGTGATAATTTTGTGATGTATGTTTGTATGGCTGTTTTATCTGAATTTACTACAACAAATCCAGTTCAACTTAGGTGACATGGCAATTAACTATTGGACTTAAGCAGTGCATGAGTGAATGAGTCAATGAATGAGTTGGCAAGGGAGAAAGTAAGCACACCGAAATGACAGATTGTCCTGCCGTTCAAGGTCTAAATGGCCAATAGCAATGGTAAGTGAACAATATTGTGCTTTTGTCATATCAGTGCATTTGTGTACTTCAGTCCATGTGTAGGTTTGGAATTCTTGTGTGGATTTGTATGTGTGTTTGTACGTATTGTGTGTCAGGCTGTCAGGGCTGTCCTCCACTCCTAATGGTTTAATGGGCACCCTGTGGTGCCTCTCAAGCCCCCTAGAGAGGGGCACACTCAGAGTGTGGGGAAGCACAAAGGCGAAGCTATGTCTCTGGAGAGGAGTGTCTTTGTGACGAGGGGCCACTGCTGTGCTGACTGTTGCTGGCCTCATGGTGATTACTCTCCCCAGGGGGTATGCATTGTGGACCTTGAGACCCAGAACTTCACCTTTACACGTCCCCCTGCTGTGCCCCAACAGGGGGCTGAAACGCACCCTTGCTGCAGAACTGCCTGTCCGCTAAGCATTCTTCATCAATTTTTCTAATGAATATACAGGTATAAAGGTACAAACATAAGTGTTTGTCACAACCAAAGCCATTCCTACAGTGAATGTATCGACATATTGTAGATGCATACATACACAAACTACATTCGAAAGCCTTACAAATCTTCTTTCATTTTATGGCCCACTTTTAGAAAGCCAAGTACAGCATTCAGAATTAATCCCACACATTCTGCCCACTGGGTTCTGTGTTCCACACCAAACACCATGGAAGAGGATACAATTGTGTGTTGACCGTGTTCCTTAGTAAAGCATCCCAAGACTTATTATGCTTTTGAAAATGCTGCATCCTGGAGCAGAGTAGCAAGCATCCCAGAGCTTTGCTTCAGGTCCAGGGCAACAACGGCAAGTAACTTAGTTTTTTCTGATTCTACTGATAAGGGTCATGCTGCGGGGGCTGGTCCCTGGTGAATAGTAGACGCCCCCTTTCGGATCTCGCTGTCATGGAGACTGTGGTTGACTTCGCATATTTCATTTTTCAGTCTTAAGATACAGCTCTGTATCTTGGGAATAATGTGTATATATGTGATCAATGACTACTTTATTTTGATGTTATTGAGAGGATTTTTTTACTGCAAGTACAGCATGTGACTGTTGAGTTTCCTGTTTTTTCTAATAGGTGTTTGGAGTGATTCATCCTAATTAACACACTCTCGCCTCACATTACACAAAACATGGTGTCAGCCACTCTGGTCTTCAAAAGTACATAGAATGTCAGATGTTTTAATATTAAGAAAAATGTAATAAACATGGATATGTAATAATCCTTCATGGAGAAAGGCTGACAGACAGTGAATCTAGTTTTTTAAGGAATGTACTGTAAGGGCTGCAAGGTCATTTAATGCAGGTGTTAGTTTTCTCACAACATATTGCCAAAGATGCCACTGCACTGGAAAGTGAAGTCTGATGACAGGGATGTCTTCATAAACAGAGTGATTGCAGCTCTTGAGATGCAGGTACAACTGTTATGTCATACTGCCCAAAGATAAACAGGAGTGTTATTGTAATTAGCATAAATCACAGTCTAGTATCTCTGCATGAAGAATAGACGATGCTGATAATTAACGAGGGAAAAAACAACAGCACCGAGAAATTTATTGCAAAATATTACAATATGTTGGCCATTGAAGATTTTCCACAATACTGTGAATGTGTCCAGTCAGTGCTTATATCTTGAGACTTGACAAGAGCATAGCACTAAAGTTTTCTTTCTGGAGAGACTGTGGAAATGACTAAAAACCCAAGCCTCATAATTCTTGTCAGTAATTTTATACCATCTTAACAGTGTATGCCTCAAAGCATTTTAGAGAATTCATTGTTTTACACAAAATTACTCCATTAGGCCATTCACCTCATTATCTAGCAATGTGAAACCAGAGGGTCTATCTGCCTTTCTCATTTGTCTTTCTCTCTGTGTGTTTCTCAAAACAGTAATGCTCATGGCTGCTACAAACTCCAGCTACAGTTATCCAGCTATCATAAAGACATTTTTAATTTTGCCATTGTTGATTGAGGATGCAGCTGTGGTGTCTGGCTGTCCACCACAATCAATACCCTCACTGAACAGTGTCTGGGAACAATGTTAGTGTAAAGGTTTGCTTAATGTAGAAATCAATTTCAGGTGAAAAAGCTGACATGAAAATGGCCAATTTCTTTGTAATATCCTTCTTTCATTTATCAGGCAGTGTGACAGCACCATCTTTTGAAATCAGCTTAAAACATAAGAACCAATGCAATGGTTGCTTTTCACATATAACTCCCATTTACTCTATACCATTTTGCTCTGATTACCTTTTTAACAATGGGTTCAGTGTGAGATACATGTAATCTCTTCATGTTACTGGGTTTGCCATCAGAGGTTACACTTTGAAGAGGCCTACAGTTGGTCATCAATTTTGATTGATCTAGAGTGGAACGATTTCAAAAGATGGTTCTCCCTTTCTACAGCATTTTGAAGGCTGTTTAGTGCCATTCACTGTTGGCAGCAACAAAAAGAGGGGTAAGAAGTGAGTCGTGACAGCAGCAATGTAGTTTATTTCCCAACAACCCTCTTCTTTTCAATTAACTTCTTTCACGCTCAGTTGTGATTCAACTCTACAATAAGCATTCAGGCAAACATTCAAATGCACCTCCCCAAGGGATGTCTAAATAAGGGCTTGTTTAATGAAAATATTTAGACAGGGGATTTAGGGTTACATACTCACTAGCTGTGTTCCTCCTCAGCCTCTGTTCGAGCTCCCTGTAACATTCAACGGTTGTTGTCTCCAGCATAATCAGCTTAGATTCTATAATGTCTTCCCAGCATGAAAAGAGATGAAATTTACACTGAAGTTGGCACTTGAGCTGTATCACATAGGCCACAAATATCTATTTCACAAATCAGGAGTTATTGGACAGATCAATCCAGATAACCTTCTTTTACTGTCACACAGACAAGCAGACTGTGTGCTCGACTGACCAACAGAGGGAACATTCCGGCTAAATCAATATACTCTCCTTTACTGCTTAAAATGGCAGAAATAAAAGCACAGACATTTAACAACTATAGGTTTATGTATTGTATAAATATGCATGTGCCTAAATATCATTTACAGAGTGTGTGTGTGTGTGTGTGTGTGTGTGTGTGTGTGTATGTGTGTGTGTGTGTGTGTGTGTGTGTGTGTGTGTGTGTGTGTGTGTGTGTGTGTGTGTGTGTGTGTGTGAGAGAGAGGGACAAGTGGAGAGAGAGAGTGCTAATTTCATGTAATGTGAGCACTACTTGCACTGTGTGCCAGCATATTGGCAAACAAATCACACTTCTGGTGCATTATGTAATTCTGGAGGAGTTCCCACTGTAAAGCCAAGCAGCAATTCAGAAGCTGCAAGGTGCTGCTGCCTGCAGGAAAACTGCTATGAACTATTTATGACACTTCCATTACAGCCTCAGTGTACCTTCATGCTTTTTCTACTTTTTTTACAGCTGTGCAAACTTGCCATCATAGAACAGGTCAGAAGTGATCAAGATCATTTTTCGGAATTAAAATGCATGTTAATGCCAAAGAAAGTGTATGTGTGTGTGTGTGTGTGTGGGGGGGGGGGGGGGGTATTAAAATGCCTTCTCGATTCAGATCAGCTAACTGAAAGCAAAGAACTGCACAGTGTAAATCCAGTAAATTTTACATTAATAAATGGCTCTACTTTTGATTTAGGAGCTGGAACTATTCTTACAATGTTCAGTAACCTGCATGGTCACATATAACTGCCACATACCTTTTGGGTAAGCACAAAAAATTTAGATGGTTCAACACAGTCCTATGTACATAGACACTGATTCAAACAGTTTATAATTAGAGGTTTGTAGCGTTTCGCTTTCTGATAACCACACATGAGGGAGGAAATGGAATTGTTACCGCAAATCTGTTGTTAATGGGCTATCACAGGTTCTTCACAGCTTTAATGGCAGGCTTTAACTGTGAAGCTGGATATAGGGAAGAGGAGCAGAGACAGACAGGGGAGAGGAATGAAGCTGGGGGGGAAAAGGCAAGACTGTCAAGAAGACAGAAGCGAGACAGAAAGATAAAGGACTAAGTAAAAAATATGCATCCTGAAAAACAAAGGAACACGCCAAAGGCAGAGAAATATTTGAAGCGGTAACATGCACACTTGTTTGTGGACTTCTTTATAACTGATCATCTGAGGAAAGTTGCATCAGCACAGTAGACAATGTGAAGTAATGTCCCACCATATTAGCTTGTAAGGGCTGGGGCACCACCTTGTAAAGTATTGACTTAGCCTGCTAATGGGTTACCTGCATACCCTTTGTTTTCTTTTGTTTGACTCAAAACTTGTGTAACTTGTTCAAATTTTATGGAGAAGGGGCAAAGGTAAAACAACACTCCTCTCCTGACCTACTTTGCAGCAATGCTGACATTCTGTGGTGAGGCTTTTTGGAATAAGCAAGGGGATCCTCATAACACAACACATGAACACAAAAATTCAACACAATAGCAACACATTCTGTGTGGTATCAACCCGTCACTTGCTGCATTATTTGTGAGATTCACCATATTATGCTCTACACCTTTTAAAACATTATAGATGAATATTTTCTCATTTGTAATGAAAGGAAATCCCACATTGAGGTAAAAAGTTCTAAATACGTAGAGCTAAATACTGAGGTCTGGTTTTTATAACATGGGAGAGCTCTGACTTTGTTCCACATCAGTGCACTTACTTTGTTCAATGAGCAAGGAGCAAGGAAAGGGTGCAACAAAACAAAGAGACAGCATGGAAGTTTGTTATTCTGCAAGCGGTTGCTCAATATTTCATTAGGTTGTTGTGCAGAATGTACAAGTGGGATGAACAGAAACAGTCTTAATGGGGAAACCCCGAGGGTGCTTATCTAACAGCCATGAAGCAAAGCTTAATTTTAACTGTAAAAGACTAGACTGTACACCTGAGCCCTTGCTGACATTAATCATACTTCCGTGCACTTCACAAAGAGTCATTTGTAAGAGAGAGCACACTGTGGACAGTTAAAATTACTGGCAGTTAGCAAAGTTCTAATGACTTTGTTTCCACCTCGAGTTTAAAACAATGTTCCTGGCATTAGTAAACACTTCTGGAAACAGAATTTGCTGGATGTTTTAAAGGGCTTCTGAACAAAAGAGCTGAGTGTCTAGTTACCTTCTCCTGTGTGGCTTTGCAGAGTATCTGTAATGAGGTGCATCCAGGTGCAGAGGGGCCCAGAGGGTCTCCCTGGGGTGTTGAGGCAGATGAATTTCTATTAATGATCACACATAACAGCTTTCTGCTGCCTAATGACACTGGAGAGATGACTTGCAGCTTAACACCCCAGTAATTGGTGGCAAAATTGAGCCTCCTTCTCCATTACTGCAAAATAGCATATCCTTGTCTTTGTGAAGGATTTAGGAAGTTTTGCCCATTACTTTCGGGAAGTTGGAATGGAAAACATCTCAAAAATCTTTAATATCCACCATTAAATCGGGTTACCTCTTTGTACACTCCAGTAACCCTACACATTTTTGTGTTAAAAATATCATTACCACTGCACAGGTGATGGATAAATACTTGTGACACTTGCCATATGGCTGTATACCCAGTGCATCATATGTTGTGTGCAGCAGCAAAGACATAGGAGATGAGAAAGGCACGTAAACAGGGTCAGCTGTGGAAGGCGCCATTTGGTACTGAACGGCGCCTCAAGTGTCAAAAACGGTGTGGATCTGCAGCAGACCTGCCTGGTTTATGTAATGGATGAGCCTGGTCTGTGAAGCCTCTGCCGTTATCATTAATTCATGTCACCCAGGACAACATGCACAGAAGCCGAGGTGCCACAGTGGGAGACACTGAGAAGGAAGCTGATCCTGTGGGAGGATCAGGAAGCACAGAGAATGGAGGGATGGAGAGGAGAGTGGGAAATTGATGCTTGGGTGTGGTCAGGAGGAAGATGTTTTTGCAGTCACAAAGCCAGACTGAGGAAGAAAAACTATGACAATACCATTCTGAAAGTTGTAACACCTACAGTAAATGTGCTCATGGTGTTTAGGTAATAATAATAGAAGTGTTCTTGTACATGTTTATGTAAATAAGTGAGTGTATGTGGAATAATCCCACTGTTCTCACAAGCCCTTTTCCTCTGTGTCACAGTCTCTAATAACACATCTATTCCTAATTCCTGTGACAAATTGTAGACACGCTTTCTCTCTGTAACTGCATTTTTGTGAGTGATGTCACAGGGGAAACCGTTACAAATGTAATTCTCCTACTAGAGGCTTTTTGCAGGACAGATCATGACTTCAGTCATCTTTATGTTTTTATTTTTGATCACGGTGGAGATTTTATATACAACAAGGAGGCCTAGTGGTTAAAGTTGGCCATGCTGGCAGATTGGCCACAATACTGATATTCTGTCACGGCTGTAACTGCAAACAAACAGTATGCATGTGCATGTTCGGGCACAGACAGTACAGGCTTGACTATTCTAATGTTGCATGATCTGGGCTTCATTAGGTTTTCTCAAGCACTTAATCACGTGCAAGTGCAAGTGCAAAAGGTTTGGCTACAACATTCACTTGTTCAGTCATGATTGATTTCAAACCCTAAAACTTCTTGACTGGAATAGTGAGCCAGCCCTCTCTTTGAGAAACCTACTGTAGTTACAGCTTTATGGAGGGAGATTAATGTTGCTGTTGCTGACCTAGAGGACTTTCAAGTTTGACTGTGGACATACCAAGGCTAGATGTCAGTACTGTCCACCCCTCAGTGGCACATCAGAGGTCAGTCACTCTCTCCTCTCTCCCCATCTGGCCCACTAAACTGTTGTAGCACCGACAAGCCTTTGGTCACAGAATTTTACACTTAGCAGAGGGGGCATAAAATGCTCCACTTCCTTCCACACAGACTGGTATTCACCTTCTTTTTGTCCTTCATGTGATTTACAACCCCACTTATTTCAACCATGGCCTAAACCCTAAACTAACCTCTAACAGCACTTGACCCCAACCTCACCCCTTCCAGAAGGACACATCATAATCATACACAGCTTCTGATCATGACTCATGAGCAATGTGTCATAAACCCTGCTGTATGTAAAAGACTAAAACCACAACATAAATGGAAGTCAGAGGGAAGTTTAAAAGCATTAACCTGCATTTACACTCTAAACTAAAGCCATAGAGAGCAAGTTGAAAAAATGCCCTTTAAGTAGCTTGTATTCACATTTGTTCACACAGAATAAAGATTTTCACAAATAGTACAGATAAATTCTCTGCATTAGCACAACAAGCTCATTTTTGCTTCAGCCAGATGGCAAGCGGCTAAGTTAGATGGGAAAGTTATTGTCATCAATCAATAAGAAAAGTAAACAAAAATGCATCACCACTCTTGAGAAATGAGAAAACCCAGGCCAGGAAATCAATGGAGCCTCCGGTTTTGAAGGTTTGTGATAAGATTTATTCATCAAGATTTTTCTCATTCAAGTGCAAGTGTGTAAATTTTAATTGACACAAAGGTCTTCTGAGTTTCACACAAATGAAGCCAGTTCCTATCTTTGTAATGTGCTTTGAATTATCCACCCATTGTTTTATTAAATACACATGAATTATTAATTGCCATCAGAGGAGTTATCGTCATTAGATTAGTTGTGATTAAAAAAAGCAATTACAAATGCAGCAGAGGTGCAATCTTAAATGGGCAGAGACTTTTTTAGCTTTTGAGTCACCCTCAAAAGGAGAAATATCTATTTACCTTTCAAAGAATCTGACGAAATATCAGTTTGAAGTTTCTCTCTCTGATCTATTGTGCAGCCAGTATTGTCAGAGGCTGTTACAGTGCTGAGATGGAGTGCTAGATAATTATCATTAGTACAGTATGTCTGTTCCTTCCTGTCTTCGTTCCCATATTCAGATTCTGGTTATGTAATCACAGCATGCCGGGTCTGTGGAGGCTGACAGCGTTGGCTGTCAGGCTGCAGATATAGATCTCTTTTATAAACCTGAAAGCCTCTGTGAGCTCTGAAGAGACATCTACAACTTCTAAATGAGGTTGGTCATTTGACATATTTTGAGGGTGCAGGTGTGAGAAGTATAAGGGTATTTATCATGCCATTCCCCTTCCATGGTTCAAAGAGACAACTTTGTACTGACAGCGAAAAAGAAAAGCAAGAGAGAAGCAACACTGTCTTCATTTACTGAAGACTGAATGGTTCTGTCAGACAAGATAGAAGTTCAGAGACTTGTAAGCATTCTGTAGGAAAATGCCTTTTTAAATGGACTAACTGGCCATGGTAGGTGGGTGGCTGGAGAGGGGCCACGCGTTTGATGCTACACTACTTTTCATCTTCCCCCAGGGCAAAATCGATAGTGACAAAAGAATTGAAGATAGTGCACATGCAGGGGATGCTGAAACCCTTGTCATTTACTGTTAAGCTTACATAGTATTCGAATCCATACTGAGTCAATACATACTGGAGCAACCCATGTGTGCAGGTGTCTGGGCATCCATTCTCTGTATGCACATCAGTATAGCATCACATATGAATGCACAATACCCAAGCTATTCATTGTTTAATCTTAGGAATTAACTCATATTAATAATATTTTGCATATACCCAAATGAAATCCCAATAGAACCCCAATTTAGAGACTTCTTGAGATTCCCCATTTCAATTCAGCAGTAACATACCTGATTGACCACAATTATATTGTTATAGTCTTTGAGTTTAACACTGGTCAGCCAGCTACTAATGCTAGTAGCACTCGTGTTAATGGACCCTGTGGTCCAGCTAATCCCACTTTACATCAGTCTTTGCAATGGGAAAATGCCCTGGAGTCAGGTTTCGACTCCAAACCTTCGCCACTGACTCAATAAACCAGTCCTGCTCCACTTCCTCCTCTTTAGCCACTTCGCATCATCTCATTTTTTGTAACTACTTCTTGATTTTTCTTGACCCCTATTTCCTCTTTGGTGCATTAGGCATGTAGAGCCAACCACAGTCTGCATCAGTGCTTTCACAAAGTGGCTTCAGAGGTTAGCAATCACACTGGAAATGTACCTTGTAGAGTCACAGCCTATCAGCCTAATCCACTTCACACAGAAGGGTCAAATACCTGTCATCTGTCATAGGAAGCAAAAGCAAAGAGGCTCTTTAGGACTGTAAAGCTGTAAGCTTCATCCTGAAACCTCAAGCACAACTGTGTTCAGCAGAAAGATAATAAGAGATAAGATAACTGATATGCTGCACCGAAAACAACAATTTTGCTGGTGTTTTCTCTGCAGCAGGAGACCTCAAATACTTATTTATATATTTTACATAACTCGTTCAGCTTGTCTATTTGCAGCTATTGTTCAAAAACCCATTAGTGCAGTGAGATGATAAGGAGACAGAGGTGAACGGTGTAAAAATCTCACGAGACTCGTGTCAAAACATGTTTACTTGCATGCTGTCATTGCTTGAGAGCATTAAAAATGATGTGGATGGCACAAAAGAACCTGTGTCATTTGTCACCGGGTGACAACAAAAATAATCTGAATATAAATACATCAAGGAGGTAGATGAAATTAATTATTGGCCCTGTGACATTTTACTGATGTGTGTCCCATGAGCTGTGCATTGCATTTTATGTACAATGCTGCCATCTGCTGAAAAAAACAAGGAGCTGATTTGGGTTTAATATTCTAACAGTACAACAACCAGGAAATGTGTGGCATTTTGTGAAGTTAAAGAAAACGTGTGTTTCCTACTGTTAAGCCATAGAAACATAGATAACCACCCACAGAATTACTATAAATAGGTCAATATAGTTTGTAATATTGTTGTTAAATGTTAAATGAGACATGTCTTATCCTATTGGTGCAGATTGGTTTTGTATAATAAGAATTGGGATCAACATGTCAGCACCTGAAAGACATGTCTCTGCTCACACCACACAGCTGTCAAATCCCACTAGGATCAAAACAAACAGGAAGACATGTCTGTCTTTCAACTTTTCCACTAATGTTGATTAAAACATTTCATGCTGCAGTTAAGTTTCTATTTAGGGAATTTAAATGCCAATTGAAGTTTGAAATGTTTAATTCCAGCAGCTCATGGACTGGCTAAAAATAAAGAGTGTAAACTCCTCTCCTCTCCTCACTTTGCTCCCACTCCCCCTGACATCTAAAGTGCGCTGCTCTAACATCATTTTTCCCTGCTCCCAAGTGAGAACTAGACTCGTACTGGATAGCTTTGCTCTGGGATAAGCATGGAGAATTTAAGACTCTTTGATGTAGCAAATGCAATCCAGCAAAGGGCAGAGAGACACACCCCACTGGCCACATTAAGTGCAGGGGTTTTCCTTGCATCACTAAGACCTCCAGGCTCCATAAACCAGTAACAAGTGGTCTAATCCATAAGGTTCCAAATATTCACATTTTAAGTCAAAACAAATAAAGGTCATTGGATTCTGACCGAACATTGTCTGTAGAGATTTAACAGTTTGCAAGCAGACTAGACTAAGAGTTTGTACCTAGATTAGTCATGTCTTAGACAGCATCCTCTTATCTGGCTGGGTGGGATTTTCAATGGGATGCTGAGGTAGGGGGTGCAGGAGAGATCAACTTTACTGTCCTGCGTCTTATCCTCTTTTACTAACCTACATTAAATTAAATGAGGACACAGCCAGCTGATATCTATGAAAACCCTAAGAGATTACACAGTAGTAATTAATAGGAGTAGCTGAGATTACAAAACACTTGTCTCTCACTCCATCTATCTCTCTATCTCTCTCTGTCTCTCTGTCTGTGCGTGTCATACTTGACCCAGAGTCTCACAGGAGGGCTACACCCTGACAACCCCCCCACTGACCACACCCCCTATCGTGCAGTGTCACATCAAAATTTTGAGGTGCTAATCTGTATGTTTGCCCCTTCAACATTATTAACATTATGCCACTTTTTTTAGAAACCCTAATATAAATAGTAGTGTTGCACCCTAAATGCAGGACACATGCCACTCAGTGAAGTATGTGCTTTGACTTTAAAACATATTGTTCAGTTTGAACTGAATTGGCACAAACATAAAGTAGAGAAGCCTTTCAGCTCTTCAGAAAGTGCTGTGGTCTGCTTTCATCCTGCATTACAGAACACATTGTAAAGAAGCTTTTATCAGAAGTAAGGTTTATAATTAAAACATTAGGAAACTGTTGACAGCTCAAGATCAAACTTATTGACCCTGACAGAAAATCATTCACGCTGACTACTGTAGCACTAATAGTCCTCATAATTCCTCACCAGATGAGTAAATACAGCATTTATTATGCAACAATGCAAATAGAAACACACGGGCAGAATTGCACACACTTGATAGGAATAGAATTGCAATCACACAGGAAACCACATAATGAAGCTTACTTAATTCTGTCTGAATCCAGATGCAAAAGATGTGCTTACAGATCTCAGGGAAGGAAGGTAGAGAGTGAACAGTAAGATGTCAACACTTTCAAGTCATCCCTTTCTCACTGAGATCCAACATTTCATCAGCTGTGCCCTCAAAACATGGCTTTCACCCCAGATCCACTCTGTGCCTCTCAAGTAGTCAGTTTATTCTAAGTAGTTTTGCCTGTTTCAATAGAGCTCCCTCTAGTGGAAAACAACTGGAAGCAGTGCAAATAGGCAAGTGTGATTGTGATTCAGACTACTTTGCTATAACAATGACTGTATAATATTAAGTAATGCAAGTGCAACATCACATAGATATTTCTGGTTTTTATTCTAAACACTACAACATTTTCATTCAGGAGCATTTATTTTGGGGTAGGGATAAAAAATAAATCAATTAAAAGTGCTAGAGCTGGTTGATAGTGGATGGAAAGGAGAATTTAGATTTACGGTTCGATAAGTGTAGGTGTCCCAACACTTGTGCCCTTTCTGCTTATGTTTTAAACAATTGTTTTCCACACTGGGGTGCTGTTTGCTTTTTTTTAGGAGATAGATCAGATGCTTAAACATCTTAGGAAGCCAAGCCTGCACTTCTCTGCTCATCAGACTCCATCCTTAATTACATAATGGGATGAATTAATTGGCTCTATTAATCCAGGTGACCATCTGTTGCCCAGTCTCAGTCCAGACAGTGTCCTGTGATAGTATAAGCCTCATCCAACCTCTCTTGCCAACAGTCATGGTCAATCTATTGGACTGTCGTAGACTGGTAGCGGGCCATTTCTCGTCAATTCTCTCTTATTTTGACAGACAGTCAGAAGGAGAGTGGCTGAGTGTACATACACACTCCCCCATAGACATTTCTTTACACAACTCGGCTGTCACACTGTAAAAAGGGAGGAACAAAGCAGCAACTTTGTGTCATGTCATTTCTGAATAGACAAAGCAGTCACTTTTTTCTGGAAACCCTTTATTTTTCTCCTCTACCCTTCTCTCTCTTCTCTTCCCCTCACTCCAGGGGCCTCAAGCTGCTATAGACTTTAATACACAGTGTTCAAATAAGTGGAGCTTAGAGCTCTGCACACATACCCTTAGTAAGCTGGGAACAAAGGCCTACCTTCACCTTCTCTCCAGCCTTTCAACTTGAAATCAGCCACCTTATCACCTACCAAAAGCACACCAAATTTAAATAAAGTCACTGTTTATTTCGTTTCTCTTTGTGAATCTGCATGCCAAAATAATTACAAAGGCTCATGCATCTCCTGGAAAAAGACTTAGCATCAAATGTCCATCGGTGCTGGATTAAAAACAAGATGCAGCCCCCTAATAGCTGTTATTTGAGGAGGCAACTCGCCAAGAACACCCTCATACTAGTCCCTAATGATACCAGTCCACAGAGAAAGGATTAGTGGTTCTGGTGTAAATATAACACACTTCCTGTTTGCTGTTAGCAGAGGCTACTTGAGCCTGTCACAAGCTTTATAATGACTTACTGTGGATGCAACATACTGGACACAAGGACGCAGCTCCTTTATTTGAAATTGAGTGGCAGAGTGACAGTGTTTGCAAAATACCTCTCAGTGACATGCATTTCAATGAAAATTAAAAATAAATCAAATATAAATTGTGGACTGTGATTAGTGTGATTGCATCTGTGACGTGTGATGTCTCCATTTGAATCTTCTCTAAAAAAACAGATCTGCTCCTGAGGCGACACCTCACAGCACTGACAAACACAACTGTTTATGTTGGCCTGAAGAGGGCAGCACACAGCCTCTTTCAGAACCTTCCACAGAAAAGTGGCCTCAGCTGGCAGACCGTTTGCAGTTTAAGGCAATTGAAAAGCTGCTTATTCTGTAATATCAAGCTATTTACTTAAGATTTGCACAGAACCTGCAAGAATGATTTGCCTCTGAAGGCCACATGTCGATTCCATTTCTGCTTGAAATTTCCTTGTTCTTCTTATTTTGTGCTTACAGGGATAATAAGGACAAAGTTATGAAAACCAGTTAAGAAAACTGGGGATTTAGCGGTTTATGTTGTCACTTCTATGGCTCGGTAAGCTGCATGCAGCGCTCCATGTGAAAGTTAAGGCAAAAAACAAAAACCATTATATATGCCTATGCTGTGCTGGGCTTTTTTTTCACTAAATAAATCCTTTTCTTTTTGGGGCCATAATGAGCAGGAGGCATATGAAACTCTAAAGAGGAGGGAGAATAGAGACACAATGAGATGAGATGGAAGAAGCGAGGGAAGAGAAGAGAGACTTGGTGGCTTGTGCCAGATCTGTGGTACAGGCAGAGGGAAAAAGGGAGTGAGAGCTTCTCTAGTCTTAGCCCCATTTGAAACAGATGCTGTTTATAACCCAAAACCTTAATGGGGAGCTCTCTGGTCTGGTGCTGGCCTATGATCACGTTCCAGCCTAGCTCCAGTGCCCATCTTTTTTTCTTGTATGGGGAAAAATGCCACAGGAAAAAAATATATATCTGCTCTCCCCCCTCCTGTACCAGGGGCAGCTCCTCTGTGAAGCTCTAGATTTATCCAATCAAACCCAGCTCTCTGTGCTCACTTCAAATAGCCACCCCCCCGACTTCAACCCTGCACTAAAAGGAGCCCTCATCTTTCCTCTGACCACACAGCAATATGACCAAAGACATGCTTATTATTTTATAGACTGTGATCTCTGAGCACATGTTAAAGCATAACCTAAAAGTGTGGATTTTCAGGTTACACGTGATCCCTTAATAAAACTGCACCCAGCTGGTTGGCACTGCATTTCAAATGAGAACATCAGAAATATAGCAGGTTATAGGAGGATGAGACAGCTGTTGGTGTTGCCACTGTGCACATGCATCCCTGATGTTTTGTATAAAGCTAATTTTTTTTGTTTAAGCATCTCACTAAAAAACAATTCATGACTTATTTTGATTTCATGAACCTTTTAATCTACTCCTGGTGGGTGCACAAGATCAAAGAGGGAGCCGACCACATCTCATCATGCAAGCAATAATATTATATCTATTCCAATACTGGAAAACATTGCCCAGATTAGGACAGATGATTACTCTTCTATATGCCATTTCGAGCGGAGAATTAGCTGGTATTTAGTTTTTGCCCAGTGGTCACAGTGACAAAGTGGAACTTCAATTTTGCAATGCACAGCCCAGAATAAAAGAAACAAAATAAGCTCAGTGAAGATGTGAACACATCATCATTTGTCGTCTCAGCAGCTCGCTTTAATCGGACAGGTAGAGCACATCCAGATAATCCTTTTAACCTGCTACCTTGTCCCTTGAATTTTAGTTTGTTGCATTTGTATGCATCCTGTTTACCATCACTTGGAATCAGGACTCATTATAAGAACAACAGCTATGTTCTGTGTGAGATGTGACTGTGATGAAAGCATGACGCTGCTCTCCAGTGACTCTGTGTGAATGTGTCTCCAAATGTTACGATTTTGAATTTGACCTGCTGTTCAAATATCACATGACATTTTTAACAATATCCATAGTAATTGAAAATCTTAATTAAAAACTGATAAGCTTGATTGATAATTTTATTGCTTTGACCCCATACTTGTCAATCAAAATGAAAGCCAAAACAAATATCCCATCCATCACAGTCATCCCGCATAGAATTGAGGTCTTGTGGTTTATGTCTCACTGTGGAGATGTAATACTGCAATGAAAAACATGCCTCAGTCTGGATTAGAGGGTCCGACTACATAAATCAAAACTCTTTAAAGGCCAGCAGACTGGTTTAAGGCAGACATAGCAATATAAAGATAATATTTGTGATTTACAGGACTGATATCTGCCAGGTCAGATTTAGTATGAGCTTGGATGACCTGGATGGAGCTGGATTTTCGCCTGACACATGGGTGGAAATGCTCTCCACACAGCCCAAGGGCATATACACTTTGATTTATAGCAAACCCTGAAGAAAATGGGGCACTGGGGGAATTATGTATAATTTTCCTTGGCTTGAAAATAAAAATACTTCCAATTCTTATAAAGAGTAAATTTTACCAATATTGTTATTTTACAGGCTGTGAAAGCTTTAGTCAAAGTGGTGGAGGAGCTTGAATTCATCCAGGGGTCGCTTAAGGATGAGGAGTTGATGCTACCGTGGTGCTATGTCATTGTAGTGTGCTGTGTGAGGCTTAAAAGGTGTTTTAGGGTCATGTCATTTTTTTGTTTGACTACTTGAGTAGAGCTGCACTGTTGCAAAAACTGTGCCATCAGCCCGCTGTAATTAAGTGTCAGTGTTGAGAATTCAGATTCTCCAAATGCCCACAGATCCAACCTGACTTTTTTTTATGTATAAGAAAAACAGTAGTGTTCAAACATTTTTGATTCCCCTCTTGCCATAATTTACAATATAATTGACTGTTTTTCCCATGCATTAGCCTAGGATCACAGGCCCCCAAGGTTCAGACATCGCCTTTCTCAGCACAGATCAAATGGAGCCAGCTAACCAACACACTGAATTCCCTTGCTGCATAAATATGGATTTTAATAACTGCCCAGTATTTATCTTTCTTTTCCACTCATCTTTTGATGTTGCCACATTTCCAGGCTAAAATATGAGTAACATCTTAATCGGCGTGACAGGAAAAGGACTGTATTTTGACTGTTTTCGTTAGCCGTTGTTATCCTGGAAAAGCTATCCCTATTTTTAATTATTTACAGAATGTAAACATAATGTAACTCACCAAATGGAATTCACACTATTTCGGCTAAATACTGGGGAATCTAGAAGGAAATGAAGAACTGACAATCTACAAGAAAGTGTCTGTGATTGACTTTTCTCATAGACCCAGAGCACAGACAAAGACTCAAAAGGGGGTCCAAACGGGAAAGGCCTAAAAAATGTGCCCAGCAAGCTCCTTCAGTATTTTCCAGCCGCCCTTTGTGACCACAGCCACATTTCTTGAATTGTCAGTGACTCTCCGGCACCATCTATACACATCCGTCACAGGGGCTGTCTTATTTATTTTATCTGTTGTTCTCCCTCTTTATCTTTGTTTTTGTTTCTTTTTTTGCTGTCAGGTATTTAAGCAGCCTGCTAGTTTTATGGAGCCTGCATAATGGTCATGATGATATCGGAGACTCAATGGACAGCATGTGACCCATCTGACCGAAGCTCCTTTATGTACCGTCTCTCTTTGTTGTTTTGTTTTTGTTTGTCTGGGAGAAAAAAGAGAAAAGACCACTTCATTGAGTAGGAGGTTACTAACTTGCTCTATTAAGGTGCTGGGGATTTTAACTGCTGCAGTCAAACAAGGCAATAAATAATAACTTATGACCTTTGAAGTGTAGAGACTGAGAAGTACGAAGAGTGAGCTTTACCGTGGCAAGTCTAAATCAAAGCTGACAAAGACACTCTAAGAACCTGTTGGAACTGTCTGCTGAGCAAAGGTCAAACCTGTCACTGCCATCATAATCTCAGTCAGTCCTATTTTCTTCCATGATTTCAGAGAATCACTTGAAAGCTATCTCAACGCACTGAAACAAGGGTCCTTATGAAGTGTTCAAGAAATAATGCCTTCACGCTCCAGTGCCCGTGTTTGCTCAGGGGTGTTTAACTGCCTTCCCCAAAGAGGAACTATAGTATTACTTTAGCTACTTTGTTCCTGAGAGGGGAGTGTTTCGCTGAGTACGGTTGTAGACGTAGAAGTTCGAACTGAGACAGAGTCTTGCGGGTTTTGGTCAACAGGCCCAAACCATTTTCAAAAATTTGCTGAGACAAAATGTGAGAGCTGTTCAATTAAAGGTTAAGAGAGCATGACCCCCCATCAGTACTAAATTTCATTGAGTTCTAAAATTGCGTGACCTGGCCAGGATGGGGCTTTTGCTGAGTTGCCTCATACAATGGCCTGTGGGAATTCATTACCTCTGTGCCCCAACTGAGTCCCTTACACCCACCCCCAAAGTCCTTAGGTCCCCTGCAACTCTGCACAACTTCCTGTAATCATCCCCACATGTGGTGGTGGCATTTAGCCTCTTCTACCGTGGCACACGTCATTAGGCCTAAACTTTAAGCAGGTCTACCTTGCTCCAGGCCAAAGGGGAAACTTTTTATATGGTGGCGGGGGGTAGAAGGGGTGGTCGGAGGTGGGGGTGACGAAACCACCGCCTGAATCACACCACCTAGAGAGGTTTTGACATGCTGAGGTAGCAGTAGCAGCCTACACATTGGTCGGCAGTGGCTTCCGTCCAGCTTCGGGGCTTGATTCAGATGAAGGGAGTGTCTGCAGGAGTGTTAGGTGGCAAAGGTCAAGCCAGTGAAAGCTGTAAATCCCAGAAGGGGACCAACCTAAAGGTCAGCCAGTCATGGTGATTAGAGGAGCCATCTAAAAGATGCGAGAGAATTGGGGGTGGCACAGACAAATCCCCCGTAGACCCCTTCATTTGAGGACAGACACTATTGTTTTCCAAAATGCCACTTTGACAACATGTGTGGTTTATATTTCGGGATAATAGAAAGAACTTCCTGAAGGAGAAAGAAGCCCTTAAACAAACATATGAATAACATGCAACAATGCCTGTGTTGGTGACTGAAGGTCTGGAGTGTTTTGATGGTTTTGTGTGTCTATGTACTCTGCATATTAATAGTTACATTGGGAGAACTTCTGGCTATGTTTAGTTTATTTACTCCACAAATTCTTGTACTAAATTATGCCAAGGCCCCCTTGGTTACTGTATCTTAAAATGTTTTTTTTTTCCAGAACATCAGCTTTTTGTCTCTTTTTCAAAATAGCTTCTTCTGTGAAATTGAAACATATGGTTTCTTTGGAATAAATGTGCCTTCAATCTGGAATAACCCAATATAATCCTATTAGAAAAGGTGCCCCCTGCAGATATTGAACACCATGTTTCATAAAAATATGTTAACACAAATTATAAGTTGGACAGCCATTGACAAGCCACCAGAATCCTTACATTTTTGTGTTTGTTTTTATATTTTTAAACATCTTAGAGTGTGAGTCTGTAGTTATTGTTTGCAGATCAAACCACACTCTGCTTCCATATTGCTGTGTGTATTTTTCTCTGGTGCATGCACAGTTGACTGTGTTCTCTCAGCAACCACTTAAAAAACCATCTCTCTCATTTATGCTGAAATGCATTTCTGGGATTTCTATGTGCTCCAGAGACTCAGTGGTGTCATGCTGCACACAATATCCATCAAAATGAGTTTTAGTTCTTGCTGTTGTTGACTTATTTGACATCCATCGATACTCACAAGAGATATTTGCAAACATAAAGGACACTTGCAGTTATTTTTGGCCTAGGCCTTGCTGTTCTGGTTTTGCCATTATTCCAGTGACTCCAATGACAAAAACTGTTATCAGTAAGTGTACAAAACAGGGACATAGCTCTCTGAATGCAATTCATCATTATAGTTTATGATGCAATACCTGATTTTCTTTAGTTTCTGTATTTTTCTTCTATTTGGGGTATGCCTTTGTTATAGAAACAATGTCGGACTGCTTATAAACCCACTGAAGAACTGATGCCAACCGTTGGACATCTTTTAGACAAAATGGTCCATTACTTTTTTTTTGTTAGTGACACAAACTTTGAAACATGGTTGAATACAATGGCTTTTCACCTGCAAGATTTTTGCTAAGACACCTTCTTAAACAACAACTGCAAATTCAAATATCCGATGAATCCATGTAAATTTTTGTTCTTTGAGTTGTGATCATAAGAGGATTAATAGACATTTAGAGTGCAATAAATGTTAAACTTAAAATAATTAATTAGTATACGTTTGTTTTTCAGTAGGCTACTTTCAGGCAAACACAAGAAAAATGCCATTTGGGAAAAATGTGTCATTATTTGCTATAGTTTGGTATAATAACAATACATGTAATGTCTTTAGCAAGTAAAGTTGTACAAACTCAAGTAAAGGTCTGTCTAAAAAAATCCTTCAATGTTGTTAAAGTAAAAGTACTGAATATGAAAGTATCATAGAAAAGTAAAAAGACATGTATTTTAAACAGGGTCGAATTTGATGCGTAAATGGATGTAAGTGTCCAAGTCTAGTCCAGATATGAAAATAATGGCATAAAATGTACATTAATCATTTAAAATTTGTTTTAACTTTAGATTGTGGTAAACAAAAAGCAGTAAGTAAAAGTGAGGCTGATTTTATAAACTTTATATGCTGACAGGTGGTACATCAATAATAATACATGTGTGTATATTAGTAATTAGAATCTAAATCAACAAAAAAGTAATTAAAGCTGCAAAATAAATGTAAAAGCACAACATTTCTCTCTAAATTGTGATGGAATGAATGTATAAGTAAAATAATGTAGAAACTCTCCAGAACAGTACAAGTAAGTACAATTACCTTAATTTTTTGTGACAAAAGAAATGATTAGCAACCAATTGTATTAAAAGGTCAAATTTCAAGCTAAAGGTTTGTCAGCTTATAGGGGGAAAACATTTGCCGTGCCGTTATTAGAAAAGTTTTTATACCCACAACAGAGGAATCTCTGGGACCACAAACAATGATTAATGAAGTTAAGTGAAGTCAGTTTAAACAACACATAAAGTTCAGCTACTGTGCTAAATGATCAACCTGTGATTTTTGTTGTGGGTTGTGTCATTGCTATTTGTCTCCACAATAGCCATAAACTTATTAACCTCTATCTAGGAAGCCTGTGCTCCATACTTCACTGTAACCTCATTCACCTCCAGACAAGTTAACTAGCCCCCCACCCTTGGTCCAAACTGAGGGAGGATGAGTGGTGCACCACTTAAAACGAGACGGCCGAAATAGAGGCGTAGCCATCACCTCCCCACATTCACAAATACCCCCTTAAATGGGGAGAAGTCAAAGACAGAAATTCTAATCACTTGCCTTCCCCTCCTTTTTGCTGAGGGAGATAAATAAAGAATAGAATAGAGTTTGAACTGAGGCCAAAGGCAGGGGAGGCACTCTAAGTATTGTTGGATGATCTCCATTTAGTGGAGGCAGGGGCTGAAAAGAGTGCTTTCTTGTTAGTTAGTGTGTAATGAACAACTTTCACAAGCCAGTTGGTCAATGGGAATCACAATGTTCCATTCTTGTGCTCTTAGAAATTCACACTGAAGATGACTGGCACTCAACTGACTTGACTTTAAACAAATAATAAATGAGTTAATAATAATATCATGATAAACAATTCATTTTTATCTAGTATGTTTGTCTCATTTCGGGCGCCAGAAAGCTGAGCGTCATCTTTCATGTAGCTGGTTAAAAGGAACAAGAGTGGAGCCGTACAGAGGCTAAAAAGGACCGCCTCTGTTTGGTAATCGTTCTCTCTTTATCTTTTCATATGACCAGATCGTTCATTCCATCCTTTTCACCACAAAAGAAAAAGAAAAAAAAAAGTTTGTCAGTTCCCTGTTTCTTTTGTTGTGTGCTTTCTTCTCCATGCTCTTTCTACTTTTATCCTAATCCCAGCCATGCATGAGCGATCAGTTGTGTCCTGTTGTTTCACTGTTCTGCTAGTTTTCAATCAGTAGGGTTCCTCCTTTGTTCCTTTTCTTTGCCAAACACAGAAAAGGTAAGGAGAGGAACGAGTAATGAAATCTCTTTTGTAGACTTAGGCCTTTGTATCCCTCATCAGGATTTTTAGATATAGCTCTGACTGTAATTAAGGGGGATTGTTGCTGTGATGCTGCTCTCTGCTGCCTTTCCTGTTGGTCTTTGGAGAGTTAGAGGAAGTCTGCTTCAAAGCTTGTATCTGGAGTCCAGCAATCATGAAAACTGCACTGTTTTGATGTATGAATCCAATAAAAAAATAAGCGGACATCAGAACTTGTCGAAATCCAGACAGGCCAAGGTATGGCTGTTTTTGACAAAAACAGGAAAAGTCTACCTGATACTTACGAAAGAAAATTATGAACAGACTCATGCAGGAACCCATTCTGGCTTGTCCTTAAGACACCACAGAAGGAGCTTTGATCCTCCTTATAAAAATTTTGATAAAAAACCCTCAATTTGTTTAAAGTTCATTTGCTGTCACAGGAGTCTTGCTGCCAACATCATTATTATTTTTAATAATAATACTTACACACAGAATCATGCAGATATATGCAAGGCTTTGGACCACATGATCTACAGAACATGTGGTCCAGTGTGAAGACTACTGCTGTGTGCTATTGCTGAGGTCATCGTTATTAGCGTGATCATAGCTCTGTGCGCTCCATATGGGCTCAGTGGGGACAGAGGCTGAGTCTCGTTCAAAGGGACAGTCATTGTTACAGGCTGATCTCTAATCTCTGTGGTTGTCTGCCCTAATTAAAAGTCTTGTGGATGTGTAGGTTGCCTGGGCCTCTGCTCTGCAGGAAATTATGATCGCAAACGTCTTCCTGTCGAGTCTTGCACTTGGCACTACAAAGTGATGCGGGCCGCCATTACCTGAATGGGCTGGAATCAGAGCAGACAGCCGCATCATCCCAGCTCTTAGTCTATCAGGACTGTGCACAAGTGGCCATTGTTGACGCCAAAAACGGGATTAAGGAGGGTCTTCAAGGGAATTGATTTTCATGTGAGAACAATAGTGGGGCACCGAACACTGGGGCCTGGGTCTGAATCACACGGCCAAAGAGCTTTATGAAAAGGGGTGCGCCGCAAGCATCGAGATTAAAGCAATCAGGTTCTTTACCCCCACTCTTTTTGGATACCCTCCCTCCTCCACCCCCCCCCCCCCGCCTCCCTCTGTCCTCTGTCCGCTCTGCACAGTAATTTTGCCCAAATAATGACCACAGAGGAAAGCCTGTTTAAAAGGTATGGGAACAGAAAGATACAAGTTGTTTACTTTTCCCCACATTTCCTTTTTCACTTTGTTCTAACAAGGGTTCAAGAGCCATGGGCAGGGTGGAGGTATTTGAATCCTGATGCAGGGTGTCTGAGCAGATTCTGGATGCCTTGTCCAACGCTCCTAAGAGCCAGGCCAAAGGCCCAACTGTTTGTATAGAGAAAAGCTGTAGGGAGTGAGTATCTGGGCTGGGAGGCGAAAGGGTTGTTTGGCGGGGACCAGTGTTGGGGTGAACATGACGTGTCACTGAGAGGGGATCAAGGGTTATGGATGAAAGGGATGGCCGCCTTGTCCTCTGTCTTTGGCGGACTGTGTGCAGCTGTGGGCACCATTGTGGACATGCTCATTTGCATACGTTTGGCAGGAGCTCTGGGAGGCAGCACAGGCCAAGAGGAGTGGCCCTGTTTAAAATGGAGGCAAAAGGGCGGGCAAGTAAAGACCAAGAGTATGTAGATACATACCCATACATTATCTTCACTGCAGTAAACACATCAGCAGTGGCCAAGAGAGAAAAAAAGGCTTGTTATCCCAGTGTCAACATGTAAATATAAACAGCAGAGAGAGAGCAGGTTGCATTTCAGGAGGTGATAAGACCATGTCACCGTGATGTCATAATGACAAAGTGAGTGACTGAAGGAGGGTTCGGTTTGCGGCTGCTAGCTGCCGGCGTAGGGGTGTGTCCTACGCCGACTAGAGACAGGTTTATTGGGCCTGATGAGTGCTAAGCTCCTGTGCCTAGCCACAATGGAGCCTGTGATCTCCTTTTGTGGCTCATTGGGAAGCACTGGTGCGCTCGGCAGCCCCCGCTCTGTCATTAGACAGATTGTGAACAGGCTGCACAAGGCCCAGCCAGGGATGACGGAGCCACCAGCCACTTCATTAGGGGCATTATGAAGAGGACTGAAGCTTTCTTCTCTCCGCCTGTGTCCAGAATTCACAGGTCTGTTTAATCACATAATTCTCCTCAAGTGCCCCAAGGAGGCTGCAGCACAGCAAGGGCCCTTTAGACCCATGACAACTTGGAGAGATTAATTATATTCATCTTTTGGAATATCTGCAGAATAAGAGGGAATTTGATATTGGCTCGCTTTTATTTTTTTCCTCTTGTCTTTTTCCAAGCGCCGCTTTGATGTCCTCCTGTTATTGTTGGGGGACGTCTGTGCAACCCTCTGCTGCTGGAGCTTTGATATGCTGCAGCAGAGGTTAAGGGTTAGCATCTAGGGGTCTAGGGCCACAATGTCCTAACTTCTGTCTTGGAGAGGGGTGACCTCTGGACCTGAGAGTTGGTCAGAGACACTTCAAATTCCGCCTCCCTTTGATGCGCACTCTTTCACAGCAGTTAATTAGCCAGGGTGGCTAAACGTTTAGCCTGGGCGTGAAAGAGTCTATGATAGCATGTTTGTCCAAGACATTGCCTACTTTTTTGTGTGTCACAAGGTCTTTTGAAACAATGTGGTACTTGGACAACTTGTTTGCATAGGATAGCGGGTGAATGCTGCGGGCTATTCACAAGCGCTTATTCACCAGGAAGAGTTTTGAGAAGGCCTTTATGCTAATGAAGAGAAGTCCTTGACATTTCTCTCATTTCCTCTAATCAACTACATGATTTCCCTCTTTTTCTGTCTTTGTTTGCTATATGTTACAGGAATCCATCCTACAGAGCAGCAAAATAGGAAAAACCTCTTATCTGGCAAGTGGCAGTTGCAGCCTCTGAATCATTTCAAGCCACTGCAACATATCTTCCCCTAATCTTCATAAAGTCTTTGGGGAGTATTAATATAAATTTCTGAAGATATGGCTTTCATCAAGAATCCAGTGAGCTTTAAAAGGGTTCAAGCAGGATCCAATTTTCTCTTCTTTCTATTCTAACAGCTCCTATAAGCAGTCATGAGCCAGACTGGTAGCCGCAGCTGTAACATACTGGAGTCATCAGACCCAAAATATCAGTTGCTGCTGCACATCGGGTATAATAATTTCTCTGTGTGTCAGTAGGAAAGTGGAAATAAAGCATATCTATGCGATTTCGTTGAGGCAGTAAACCTTCCCTCTACCAGCTGGTCCTGAATGTACAGGTCAACGGTAAACAGATACAGTAGAATATTGCACCAAGACTAAGCAGCAACAGACCTGAGTAAACATACCTGTGATCTTCACTGCGGTACCTGTAAATCATTAGCACTGGTGACGTATTAAAGTTTTCTTTTCCTACCAAATCTTCTCTAGCCTAAGGCAACCTCTAATCATTTGCCCACAGAGCAACGTCAAATAAAATTTCATTTCATGTTGTTTGTACTTCGGATAGTGGGAGGAGGGAGCCAGGTTGGCTCTGGTTGATATTGTGGGGATATTGATCGGCTATTGAGTGCACACTGTGTCCAGACAGTTTCCATCCCCAGGGACCCAAACACTAAATCATTCTCTCATTTTAAGCTAAGTTGTATGTCTGCAGAGCTGACAAAGCTCTCGGGGTAGACAAACTTTAAAGTAAAATGCTCTCATTTTTTTCCCATCCGACTCGCTTTCTCCTGTGTTCTGTCTTCAGCTTTTCATCTGTTTCTTACACTGTTGCATCTTATATTGTTTCAAATGTAGCTGCTGCCACTACAGACTATGATTTTGAAGACACGTTTCTAAACAAGAGCTTTCTGTCTTAACAAGCATGAAAGGATTTTTGGGAGATTTACACTGCGAATTAAACATCAATGCGAGTAAGGACGGGGCTACTCTCACATTATAACTTGATGATTCACACATTTATAAATATGTTAAAAAAATACTATTTTTACCATTGTTTTATTTGAATGTGTTTCTTACTGCACGTATGGACCTGCTGTTGGAATGTAAAAGGGGAAGTTTAATCCCCACACAACAGAATGTTCATCCTTCGTGTGAGGAGGGACATTCTCTGAGCTTTTTGATTACACAATGACAAAAATAATAGATCTTTGTTACTGTATGCATTATGATTCACAGGCTAAACCAAAGACCTTCATTTACTTTAATCATGCAGAAATCCTTTTTTATTTCAAAATGTTTGGTGAGTGTTCAATTGCTTTTGAGTGATCCAGACATTACTGTTAATAATAAGCAAAATATCCTATTGTTTTATTGTGTGCATATATTTTCTGTTCCTTACAGTTGCTGCTTTGCCATCAGGTACTGTGTGACGCACATTGTTGTATGAGGTTGGTAATAAACTACTGAATCAAGCAAATGTCTTACCCTTAACTATTTTCTCATCAAGGCACATGTGTCTGATCTGATGATTGCCACAGATCAGAGTCCCTCCATATGTGGAGTTTTGTTAGTGTGCATGTGCCTGTGTACGCAGTTTGCTTAGTAGTCAGGGCAGGTTTCACATTGCTTGGTGCTGCTCCAGTGGCTCGGCCACCCGCAGCTGGGTATCGATTAGCTCTGTGGCACCGAACCTGACCCCCCACCAACTGGCCCCCCACCTCCAGAATCCCATCCCTTCGCTGACTGAAACAACCAGCCTAACAGGGGACAGCCTATTTCTTCATTTCTCTGGTATGAGTCAAAACCTTCGCATCTCAGCCTGAAGGATACTAACACCAACATGATTAGACATAAAACTCAAAAACCAAAGCTAGTGGCTTGCACTAACTGATGCAATGTAATACAGTGAACAGGAATATACAGTTTTTGTTATCAACACTTATAATACTATCACTAATACACTAATACTAATACTATCTATTTCAAAATGTTTTAATTGTGGTTATACTGGTAGGACTTTACTTCAGCCCATTATATAGACATTTAATAAATAGTTTATAATGGAGAATGTAGTTTTACATGTTTCTTAATCTAAACAAGAGGTTATTAATTTATTACAACTATTACAGCTCATGTTGCCACCCGTTGGTGGAGGCTGGGGTACGAACACTTACTGAATGACAATATAGCAAATGACAGTTGTCATTAGATAAAAGATGTATTCATTGGAAAAGTTGCAACTGTTTGCAAGTACTTTACTCTAGTAAACATCAAATGTCCTTATATTTGCATAGAACTACACTACAGTGTGTCATAAGTCATTTACTATAGGTTTGCATAGTGCTAACTAGACTGTGCTAATGAGTTACCAATTCATCTGATGAAAAGAATGAAAAGAAAATGAAAAGAATCAAACATCAGCACATGCAGTTTCTCATACAGACTTACACAAAAACATTGTCACAATAAGAACAGCCTACCAACAAAGAACAGGTAAAACTCTGCCGATCCTTGTTCATTTCAAGTGCTGTAACTAAAAAAGAGGTTTGAAAGGGTGCCGACTCGTATACTCCTTATTTAAGAACTCCTGCACCTTGTCAGCCTCATCGTGGCACATGGGTCTTGACAAGAACAAACTGGTCCTGATGGAGAATTGTAGGTTGCGCCAGACCCCCTTACAAGGTACTCCCCGCTGCAGCTCCTGAGGAGAGAAGTTTTCTATTATCAAGAGCTCTCCCTTAATGATGAAAGTAAACAAGATGAACAAGAGTCTTTAATATTTCATGGCCCACCCACAGGTGTAGCAGTATGCAGGGAATAAAGAATACATCCACACACACCAATGTGGATCTGATTAAGACAAGGGTACTGTCCCAGCTGCAATTGACCAGATTTCCTTTGTGTGTGTCTTTGCGTGTAGGGTCTTGAAGATGTTTGCTGTCTCAGGCTTTTTTCTCTCTCCACTCTCCCTCTCTCCTCCACCTTCTCTCTGTGGTGATATATGGAACATATGGGAAATTATTGCGGGGTTATAAAGGGTTGTTGACTTCAGCAGACATGCAGTAAATTACACTGTTTGTGCAGGGGAGGAAAAACACAAGCTCTTTAGGAACACTTAGTGTAGATTTCCTGTATAGACTTAGCTCCCCCTCTCATCCCTTTTTCTCCCTCTCTGTACCTCCTCCTCTTAGCCTTCGGCCTATTCCCTCTGTCTCTTCCTGAATCCCTCTCACTACTGTAACACAGGCCGCAGCACAATCTCATTCTGTTCTCCTGGCTGGTGGTAACACAGTGGGATATATCCACATAAATTACACACATAAAACTCATAAAGCCTGGAAAATATTTTAATAGTTTCCGCACCCCCTTAGCGGCAACAAGCTGCATGTGCGGAGCTGGTGAGCGCCACCAACATTATTGGTGCAATTAAATGTGAAACACAGGAGAGAAACATGGGGGAGTGGAAGCCCAAAATGGCTGTAAACAAGGAAAATGACACTTGACAAGTTGTAATTTATGGACGTTGTTTCAAAGGCAAGAGACTCGTCATTCTTACACTGGCAGAGGAGGAAGAATAAGGCACAAGGATCTAGGCATTAGAAGAACTATTCACAGAATGTTAGTGCATCAAAGCCACACAAAGACAAAAAGGGGAAAGAGAAAGCAGTGACTTCAAAGACGAGGCATGATGAGCAATGCACAGCGAGTGAGCGCGCGAGAGAGAAACTAAGAGAACAACAGGAAGTGTGTGTATGTGTGTGTCATAGAGAGAGAGAGAGAAAGCTTTGCAGGATGATAGTAACGAAAGCAAGCATGGGATGGTGGAGAGAAGAGGGGTGGGGGGTAAGGCCCCTGGATACAGGCGTCTCCACTCATCTCAAAGAATTCTAAATCATACACACACACACTTACACCTACACTGACACCTACACCTACACCTACACACACACACACACACACACACACACACACACACACACACACACACACACACACACACACACACACACACACACACACACACACACACACACACAGGCTTCCTTGGGAAGAGATGCCATTAAACAGAATTGCAGAGGACTTGAGTTCCCACACCCCAACGCCATACAGAAACAATTTAGCATCGCCATTTACGTGTTTACTCTCCTTCCAAAATAAGGAAAAAACTGAAACAAAACAGTCACTGAAAATGAGCATGCGATGAAAACTGAAAACGTTGTCATGCTTGACAAAAACTTCCAATTCATTCTTGAACAACAGCAGCTGAGCACAGATGTTTACAACGATAGTTACAGCAAGTGATTTAACTGCAAAAAGGTTCACTTCTCGCTTGACTAACTCAGTGCACTGTATATACAGGTGTGTTCTTATATTACGCTGCCAACACCATGATTTGAAATGGTCCATTTTAATTTGTGTATCGCATAAACGGTGTTGTAAGAAAGCTTTGAGACAACTGATGTGTTCTTCAAAAGTGAATAATTTGCATTGTTGTTAAACATTTCAATACAGAAACGTTGCTTATAACTCGTCTTCGAGTAATGTGTAATTTTTTTAATTTAATCATGATGAACCTTTTTCCCTAGAGCACACAACCCTGGTATTTAGCAATTCTGTAGTTTCCTATCTGCTTTCAAGAATTACATTTAAAACCAAATGGATTAAAAGGTCTAATGCATGCAGAGCATAAGCACCGAAAAAACTTCTTCTTTAAAGTTGTTGGACCTGCCAAAGGCACTGAACAGTAAAAAATGTTTCATTTGAGCAAACTGCAATTGCTTTACTTAAAAGTGCTGCTTCTCTTAAATGTGATCCATTTGTTTGGAATGAATTCCATTGAGGGCCAAAGGAAGTAATGAAGATTAACCAAAACCTGAAAGGTACTGCAGCAGATATGGAATCACCTTTGCCACATAAATACACAAGTTAAATTCAGTGTAGATATCCTGTAATTCGCAAAGTGACAAGATGCTTGTCTGATGCACCAAGCACCGTCAATTGGAGCTCATTAACTCAGTCAGGGGGAAGCATTCTACAAGCACGGAGAGAAATTATTAAAATACTTCCATTAACTAGAAGAATAAATATCCCGGTTGCAGCTCAAAGTGTCTTCATTTGGGCTTAAATGTGAGATATGCCGTTGCTATGGTAATATGGCAATGGCTGTAGACCTCCTCCCAGCTGTTGGTGGGTTTTGTGTGTGTGTGTGTGTGTAAGAGAGAGAGACTGACTGTGTGTGTTTGTGTGCGTGCACGCATGCATTGATGCTGCCTCCGTGCTGTGTTCCTCCTTTCAGTCTTCAGAATAGTGTCTCTACTAATCCGTGAAAGTTGCGGTGCTCTGAACCAGTGGCCAAACCTTTTCCCACTGAACCAAGGCCCAGGGTCTGCGCTCTGCTTTACACTTGATTGGTCCCTCCCGTAGCAGGACTCCCCTCCCTGCTGGGTGTGGGCCCGTCCCCCTCGCTGGGCTGCTCAGCACTGCCTAATCGCCTTCTCCCCACCACAATTACCAGTGCTGAGCCCAGGATTCACCAACACACCATTAAAATCTGGCCAGCCCATGTTCAGCAGCCCTCACACATATAGGCCAGGCCCAGACACAGGCCTAAGACCAGGCCCAACTCCACCAACAGAGCACCTGTTCATGCCTGGGATGCCCCACAGCACTGTGGACTTGGCTGGTGTGCTGGGTAGGAAAAACAGAGGGGGTTGGCAGCTGTGCCGTGGTCCTCCTCCCCCTGCAGTGGAGGTGATGTGTTTATTTGGGCTGGGGTGCTGCAGTGAGAAGCTGTGAGAGGTAACTATCTCCTTGTTGTGCTGTACAGAGTACCAGAGAATCCACCCTGCAGAGACAGAGCCCTTTGATATGTGACCACTTCAAACCTACACATACAATGGGAGCAGTCACTTGTGGAAATAGCCCAAGTTGATGTTGTGTGGGCAAGGTGAGACAAATTTGCCTCACTCAAAACCAACGCAGTACGTTATTTTTCCTGCCCTATATAGTATCACCAAGGAAAATACAAAACATATTGTACATTCTGAGCACTGACAATCCAGCAACCTGTGTTAAATCAGAAATAGAAATACTCCCACATTCAGTTTCAAGCTATTGCACCATTGACGAGAGCATATGGGACTGGCAAGGTGAAATGCAGTGACCTGGCAAACAGTCCAAAGACTGGTGAGAGTCGGGTACACGTCAGAAGGCACTGGGTGTGCTGGCACAAACAGTACCCGGAATGTGGATCAGACACACAACCAGCACTCGTTAGCTTATTACTCTCTTATTAGGAACATTTTTGCCTTGCATGGATTGGCAGAGTCCCGCTAGCCACCCTCTTCACATGGCCCAGGCTCTGTCAGAGTTGATCAAAAGACATTTCTTCACATCTCCAGACGCCAGGGAAAAAAGGAGAAGAAAAGAGGGAGAGAAGAAAAGAGCCAGAAGGGGGCATACTGCTCTCTCTTTACTCTAGTCTTTTGGTGAATGAGGACTTTTCACAATGCCCTCTCCTTTTTCTTTATTTTTTCATTCTTCCATTGGCAAAAAAAAAAGAAAAAAAACTGCATTTCCCATCGTGTTTCGCCAAATTGTTTTTGCCATATCAAAAACAATTATCCTCAGGTGCAGAATTACAACCATTCCAGAGGGAGAACGAGGTCTTCACAAATCTGACTGGCTTCCAGGCAGCCAAGACCCCCTCGAAGTGGTAATGAAAAGTGTAACTTTAGCCTCCCAGCTGTACGTCTCAATCCATAATCCTTCCCCAAAAACCTCACCGTAGAGCCGCCTACCACTCCCATGGTGTTCCCAGCCTGTGCCGGGCTGGGCCTGCACTGATTTATGTGGCAGTCCCATGTCATACTCTCAACCTGAAAAGGATTTGCTCCCCTATATTTACCAGGGTGGTCAGGGCAGCTCTCTGGCTACACAGAAACCCCAGTCTTCGGGCCTCACTCCCAGACAGTGTTCTTACCCCTCTGTGCCAATAACTTGGACATTTTGGACCTTACCAGAATCAGACGGGGCTCCACTGTTTACATAGTGGTGTGTTTCAGCAGTGCAGAGGTGAGTGTCTGTGTGTGTGAGTGTGTGCGTGGGTTTGCAGAGCTATCTGTTGTAACAAACATTAGGTGCATTAGTACCTAGTAGGTATAAGCATTTCATAGTCTTCCAGATTGGTGACTCGGCCTGTGAAGTGACAACGACGCTATAAACCTCTGAAATGTAGAGACAGATAACACATTTTAGTTCTTAAAACTGTTTATTTCATTGATCTTTGGGCATTTTCATGGTCATTTTCAGCTGCTGTATCAAAATATGCATAATTTGGAACCGATCTCAAGCACGAAATTGTCCATCGCCATGATATATAGTAAGGTTATTTCTATTTAAGGGTCTGAGAAGTGTTGGAGGAAAGTATTTAACAGTATTCTCCTGTCAGCTCATGCCAACTGCTGCTGTGAAACACTATATTAAAAATGTATTGATTTCCAGTGAATAATTCTGGAAAAGTTGAAAAGGAAGACCCTAATTGGTAGAACTATAACTAATTGATAATGTGTGTGTAAATTACAGATTTTCAAAGAGCTGAAATTGAGAGAAGTCTTCAGCCGTACTATTCATCACAGTTTTGCTCTTTGGTGCAGCTGACTTGAGTAAAAACTACAGATTGTGCTACTTACCCTCACAGAGTAAGGATCCAGTGATAGTTGAGAGCTGAACACATGTTGGTAGATAAGTTGTTGTGGACGGTGGTGGTGTACTCTGCCACTGTGCATCCACTGCAGTCAAGTAAACCAAGGTGACCTCTGGACAGCTTGGTTTATACATCCTGTGGTTGGTTGTCTACGTAGGGTGGCAGTGGGAGCAGCGGGTGGTTGATGCACAATGTAAGGAAGGGATCAGCTCATCCTATTTTATGTGTGTGCGTGTGCAGATGCGTGCGCACCAATAGCGGATGCACATGAATTCATTTTGTATGCATGTGCATTTGAATGACACTCATTGCATTAAATCCTAAATACTGCTTAATATAAATCACATTTTCCTGGTTAAAGGTGCAAATGAAGAAATCTTGCTCCTTCAAAATTTTAATTGAAATCGGCGTTGGCATCTCTCATAGCAGAATTTGAAAAAAATGTTGCATTGCATGTTGCATTACTTGAGAAAGAAATTTGGACCAATGCAAATGCAGACAAAATGGCCGCTGTTGCTAAGCTAACAGAAGAGGAAGAAGATGGAGCTGGTGCTCTTTGAATGCTGCGTGAAAGCAGCACGTTCACAGGTGACTTTTTATAATCCTAAAACGCACTGAATTGTAGAATTCCAATTTGTTTGAGCTGCTAAAGACTTGATCATACTGTAGCACATTTTGTTTGAGAATCAGCGTGAATGCTGTAATATACAAGCGACTCATTCTCTCAAAGGGTTCTTGACATTACAGTTTCATATTGACTAAAACATGTGTAATTTTGTTTTCTTAGCATGAGGTTGTTTACAATTTACACAACGTAGAGAAAAATGGTGTAAATAAAATAACAGCGCACTCTTCAACAGACTGCACCATTAGAGTGAGTGAAATATTTTCAGCCAGAGTTGTGAGTTACGAGATGAGTAAAATGTGACAGCTTCATATGAAAGTCTGTTTGAGTCTTTGCAGTTAAAGCTTTCGTATTATGACACAAGGAAAGCCTTCAAAAAATTGTTCTTCTTTTTTTCTCCCTATGTGTTAGGAAATGCGAGAGATAGTTTTCTTTGTAATCGAGATTTAAAGCATAAGATTGGTAACTTTCTGTCACAGTGTACCAGTGATCTCAGATTTTAAAGTGTAGATTATGCATGGGAATATATTGTGAGGGGTTTTACAGTGTGCTCCATAATTTTAAAGTTTCTTTGACAGGTTGAAGTAGGTTATGAAGAAAGATAGAAAGAATGAATAAAACATAATGGAAATTAATATTATTTATCTCCATTGTATGTGTATAAACAACAATTTATATTTATACTGGCCTGTAAAAATATGTTAGAGTGGCATTACAGCAATTACCTAAATAAAATTATCACAATATGATAATACTTTCATGTAGTAGGCAAATGTTTACTGTTTGCAGTTGCAATAGAGTTGACCTACTGATGCAAACGTAATACAAAAGACTGGTAAAGAATTAAAGATTTGTGTTGTGGGGATGTCAGAGTGTCCTGATAAGTAGGCGGGACACTGCTGACAGTTCAATGTCCTCTTTACAGATGAACATACGAAAAACAGATGGCGTGCTTTCATTCTGCAAACTGAGAGAAGTTTCATATTTCAATCTTAGAGAAACATCTCTGATTTGACTCACAGCTTTTGATCAGCCGCTCTGGTTTTTATTTATCAATGCATATTATTAGATTATTATGAGAGCCTCCCATTCTAGACAATGCCCCTTGAAGAAATAAAAAGACTTGAAATAAAAGATTCTTCTGCCAATTAGACACCACCTTGAAATAGAGAGCTAATGAACTTCATTGTCTTTTGATGCTGCACACAAAGTTTCACAAATGTAAAAACAACTACAAGAATTACAAAGAAACTTACAAACAGATGGCTTTTTCAACAAACAACTAAACTAACACAAATTATGCATAATTACTTTCTGATTGTTCTTGTAGATACCATTTGTCTGGCATAAGCTGAAAAGTTTTCAACTATTCTCAGATAACTTTCTTTTTTCCATCTGCACAAATTACGACAACATCTATAAGGTCCAGTTTTAGCAGTTCGACTTTTTTTATTTTTAAGAAAAAAGTATTTGGGACTGTTCAATAGGTCAAATCTAAGTTGAAATGCACTTGAAGAAAATGGGTTTTAATTTAAAGACACATAGTATTTTCGGCCGTGACACAGTGCGATTATGTTTTACTTTAACATTTATTTTTACAGCCAAATAAAAACAAAAGCAAGCTTTGCCTTACTAATACAGTATTTTTTGATTTTGAATTAAATATTGTTAAAATGCTAAAAATAGCTTGTGTATTTATTATGACTTTTATCCTAAAAGTGGATTTTATTTTTGCATGAAATGTATGAAATAATACACTTTGTTCATAACACAATTAATTTAAGTTTTTGTTCGACAAAAAATAAAATAAAACAAATTAAAATAAAGTACAAATCACATACCTACATATCCCACCTCATTATAGTAACGACATTGATGACAAGTAACTATTTGTTTTACCTAAACGTCATAGTTATTATAAGGTCAGCGATTATGCAGTGCTACTTATTTGGAAAATTTTAAATTTACTGTTGAACAATATTGGAACAATAGGTTTGACATGTTGTGCTCTTATTTCATAGATTAGTTATTATGGATTATTACATAATACAATTTTTAAGTTTCCAAATAAATATTTTTTCTAAATCGTGTTTTAGAAGAACCGTGTGATGAAACTGAAATGAAAACACAGCCCCAGTGTTACCAGCAGTTAGCTAAAGAGTTTGTTAATGCAACCGATCGCGTTTTCCTTAATTCTGAACTTTTCTTTCATTTGTTTTGTTTTGTTTTGCTGTCGATATTTGAATTATATTGGTACCAATTATAAAATGTAGAAAATAGGAAACAAAATTAAGACGATGATGATGACGATCATTGATAGTATTAAGAACACAGTATCAGTATTTGCAGTGGGAGGCCTGCATTTATCACAGAGGCCCCATTTTTTGTCAACATGAATTGATTCACCTGAAGGTTGTGGTCACATATCTCTTTAAATGTACCTTAAATGAGCCCAACCACAACGCTAGTGTACAAAAGAGACATGTCAGAGTCACACTACTGATGAGAAATAAATAGGGAATAGTGTTTTGTCAATGTTCTTCAATTTCACACTGTCACATTAAAGCACCCTTGTATGTCAGGCCTATAAGTGATATTCCTGCTGTTTAGACTTCAGGATTTTTTGCCTTGACATTTTCATAATTTAGAGCAATATATAATTATTTGAAGTTAAATTAATCAAGACAATATATATTGTTTTGTACAGTAAAAAAATACTTTGACTTTTTAGTCGTAATTGCTACAAATGTACATGCTGTATGTTATTTTAACCTACATTTTTACTTCAGTAATGATGGATTGAGGTTTCCGAGTCTCCGAGTCACATTTGTTGTTTGTCAGGAGTCTATTTTGACTGTTGTTGTATATTTTGGATGGAAATTTGTTATCTGTGGCATTACCTGTCCTACCATAAAAAACACTTGACTGAGCTGAGCACTGCCACGCATCACTTTTTGAGCTGGGAAAATCTGCTGCACGTCACTCAGTATTTACAGAGATGACAAACGTGATATGTGACCTGTTCACATAGTACTGCTGAAGCTGATGCATGTTTGAAGGACTTTGACATGCATCTTTGAAAGAGGAAGAGCATCTAAACACAGTGAGGAGATCTAGGAACCTCGAGCGTGGCTTATGATTTTGAAAACACAATTGGAGCTAGCATGGATGCTAACATGTACCATGGCTACTTTATAGGGAACGCTAACAATGTGTCTGAAAAACAGAAGGCATTCTTAACATGAAGTGATAGCAATGTCGGTGGTAATAATACACATACAAATTCAGAAATAGCAAACAGCACTTGTTTTTCCTTTCAGAAAATTGATTTGCCAAACAAACTTGAGTGGGATCTACAGTCTTTCTATCTGTAAAAATGGGTCAGCATGATATAACCAGGAAGTTTACTGCCAACATCATGCAGCTTGTTTATGGTGACATCTCATTGCTTGGTCGGCGGGGTCCTGCCAGTGTGCATCTTTATCAGTTTCTATCCAGTGCTGGTGTAGGCACCCCAGCAGCAGCGGTGACAGCCCTTATCCCTCCTCTGTGCCCCACCTCATACTAAGCTTTGGATTTGAAGGACAGGCAGCTCAGGACAGAACAAGTCCACCAAAGCAGAGCGTAAGCAAAGTGTTAGAGCACAGGGCCACACTCCAGTGTATCATTCTTGGACAACAGCTACATCATGTTTACTGCTTAAAAAAAGACATGACACAGTTTAGGTTTCATCTGCCATACAGTCAGGTTTTAGCCAAAAATGTTAAAGGACAACTAGTGAGCAATACGATGTTAACTGCGGAGTGTTAAGTTGCTCTTGTGACAAAGATAAACACAGTAATTAATCAACCCAAGACACACCTTATTTACAGGCCTCATAGTCAGTCAGGTCCTGCATCCCTTCAACAGCATCATTATGAATTTGCACCGTTCTGATAAATTATGAAAGAACTAAATAATAAAACATTCACAAATAGTGAAACACACTGTTGTTATTACCTTCAAATCTGTGGGTTGAATTCTTGATTCCAAAAGGAGAAGTTTCCTCCCGGGCAGCACCAGGAGGTGCTGTAAAGCAGTTAGCCTTTGATAGCACAACACCCGAAAAACAAACATGGCTGATGAGGGGGGCAGGGCCGAGAGTAACGTATACTGGTTTAGGGAGTTAATGCAACATTAACATTGTTGGAGCTTTTTGAGCCCGGAGCATCGATATTATAAAAAAGCTCCCCCTGCAATTTCTGGCACATGGGGCTCCGGAAAGTGATGCACCCTGCTATGACCTTAGCTGAAAAAATTCAAAGTCATGTTGAAAACTGTAGCAATGTTGTTAGCATTGGAGCTAAAAAGCATTTGAGCAATGCTTAGCACCCCACAATGCAACATGCCCCAATCAATGAGTAGTGGCGTCTTCTTTTTTGCAAATGTGGGTCTCTAATCCTTTACTACCACTGTAGCTGAATTTACTGTACTGTCACAAGTTTCCCAAAATCCCTTTTTTAGCCGAGAAAATCTCCTGTTTTTTTGTTTTTTTATATTTTAAAGCAATTCTGTCATTTTAGTAAAGCAGCTTAAAGATAGGATTGTATTCAATTACAGGTCATTCCATTATTGGCTCAAATTATTACTAATGCTGTCAGTGTGCAGTGGCGGTATGAGTGCGAGAGGTGTGGAGCATGAATGCTTTTTGTTAGGGAAGATTGGACTCATAGACAAGACTAGTTAGTTAAGACTAGTTAGTTAAGACTGGTTAGTTAAGTCCCAGATTAAGCCCAGCAGAAAGTGCTAAACTAAAAGACAAAGTGAGGCGACCTGGTCCTTCTTCATCCTCATCTGAAGTGCTAAACCTCACCCTGACTTTGTAACGCTGAGGCTTGTGAGTCACAACTGTGAAGATATAATGTTATTTAAACCCAATCTGTCACCAAATGGAGCGAAAAAAAAAAAAGCTTGCCAAGTGTACAAGTCTAACATCACCACTTATGAGAGACACACGCACACACACACACACACACACACACACACAGACACACACAAACACACAAATATGTACACACATACACCTCCCTTTCATGTCATTACTCTAGCAAATCACCAATTAATAAAAAGTGAATTCATGGAGTTGTCATTAACACGATCACTATCAAAGGTTACATAAGACATTAAAGGCTAAGTGACAGAAGTATCAACACTATTATATGACTTAATATGACACAATTGTGTGAAATAATTAGTTCCCATTACTGCCAGGTTATTTCTGATGATAATGAGGAAAAATCTGAAAATATTTTCTGGATGTGATAAACAGATATGAATAATTTCTCAGCAACGATCATCATGACATCCCTCTTGGGTCTTAGTTGTTGCCTCGGCGCGTGACCCATTTTGCCTTTTAAACATACCAGAAATGTTGTTAATTTTGACAGCTCAATTCACAAGTACCCAACCCATAACAAGTCTGCCACCTTCTGAAGCAATATTGAAGCTAGTGACAGACTAGGAGCACTGGCATGCTGGTGCCCCGATGGTGCCCAGGTGGTGCTCATGCTCCTGTAAATGCATGTTGTCACATGCCCATAATGGACGGAAAGACTCTGCTGTGTGAGTCCATATTCAGTCCAGAAAAGTTTGTTGTGATACAGACAAAAGTAGACAGATCTTTCAATTAGAGCTTCAGTATGCAACTTGAGCTAGCACTAACATGAGACTTGAAATTAATCCCCTCTGCTCCGCCCAGCCCTCCCTCTCCCTGCTCTGCTGCACTCCAGTATGTTCTGCTGCACTTTACCCAGTGCAAGTAGTCAATGTTATTAAATTAGAATAAATGAGATTAATCCAAAACGTGATCATCAAGTAGAATTAATTGAAATACCCTAATTGGTTAGAAGGTTGAGCCCCACTCGAAACTTTTAGCAGCGATCCACCCCTGGCAGCGATGTTCAATGAGTGTGGGTCAAAGGAGGCTTCGACAGCCGCTCTCCACATTCACTTTAAGTAAAGTAAAAGTCTTCATGTTAGAAATATTATTAGAAAAACTGTTTCTTGTACATTTCTTGGAAAGTGTTGCAAACAGTACTAAAGGTAGAAGTACTCATTAGGTGTCAGCATCGTGCCTGTCATGCTGATCCTATCACACAAACAACACTTTAAATGTTGTTTAAATAATTTAAATAAAATAATTTAAAGTTAATTTGGTATATTTTGTGTCATATATATGATGCTATATGATATAATGCACTAAAAATTTGTTGATTTTCAAGAATATGTATTCCCTGTTCACATACTGTAGTTAGTATTTTTTGGTACGTAGGTGTTGTGTTTCACATCAAAAGTGACACAGGCAACCTTGTTTGATCCCCGAACAATAATTTCTATAGGAATTTCCTTCCTTATAAGATTACGTAAGCGAAAGTTTTCTTGCGGTGGGATGAATGGCTCTAAAACCTGCTTGGTTGGTTTGATTTTGTCTTTATGGAGGTCAAAGGATTGTCTTGGATTGCTTCATGTCGGTTTGTTTAAATCGGCAGGTCTGTAGCATAATAGGATGGACTAAGCTAAGAACGCTTGGAATATATCATTTGGGGACATGAATTCAAAGTGCTGAATTAAGCGGTATTTGATACCTCAAGCCATATTAAGTAGTGACATGGCTGCCAGGCTTGAAAGAATAATAATAATTTAAAAGAAAAAATATATATTGCCAAAACGAAATTGGCAAAGAATGCAGGGTGTGCATGTGGCAGTGGGCTGCTCTATAAAGACATCTGCTGATTACACAGTTTGGGGAGGCCTGGTAGAGAGGAGCCTGGCAGTGAAACGTGTAAAGAGATTGAGACCACACTACGAGTGCTGAAAGAACACAGCGCTCATACCCTCACAGCCAGTCACTCTGAGCATGAAGCCATAAAGTCGTGAAGCGGAAAGTTGCCTTCACTCTATTTTACACAACAAGACGACCTGTGCTGACCAGGGTGGCATAGTAATCTTAGGCCCCCAAAATCCAATCACAGGCTTTCTCATTTTGTTCAGGCCCAGTACTTGGCAGGCACACAAAATATCCAACATAGGCTGGATTGAATTTTTCACTGCTATTGTGAAGTGTTATCGGACAGGATAAAAAAATCGTCTGTTTTGATGCTGCCATTTTGAACAAGCTCTCTACATAAGCCAGATGTGCAGTGTTCACTTCGCCAAGAAGGTGGCAAATTGGTGTCTGTCTCAGCTGAAAGTGACATGGCTGCAGACAGGTCTACCTACACGCATCGCTGCATGATGTTGTGTCAGTGCTCTGTGTGGCGGGTGGAGACAGAGACCCGCTTCAGGTTGTCCATGTGGTGCAGCGTGGCTCCCCAGGGAGACGCACCATGATGCCGTGCTGCAGATGTCTTCCTAGATATGGCAGCAGGACCAGGCCTCAGAGCCACAGCACAGTCCACCTAACAAGTCCAGATCTCTGCACACAGACACCCACACCCTTCTGCCATGCTCCTTTTAGATTCGATATTGAATCAGTACTGCAACTGCCACCTATGTGATTGTGCTCATCAACCCCGTCATGCCGTTATGCATCTTCAAAGTTCACTTCAAAGTCTGTAAACAGGAGAACATTTGGTGCCGAAAGTGATGATGTTTAAATATAGTGTAATCACATATAAAATTCTACTTTATTTACGCAGAACTAAATCTTAAGGGATATGATAAAAAACATTTCTACAGCTTAAACTGAAATATTATCACGGCAACTGAGCAAAAGTTTCATAAGAGATTTGTTTGGAGACGTTTCTCTGGTTAGTTACATACAGGCTCTACAACTGACATACAGATTCAGAGAAGAAACAGACGGACCGGAGAGAGTCAACTATCTGTTCTTTTATCTTTTTTCTTTTATCGCATGTCTATAAATATTGGCTGGAACAACCTTTCCTCAGTGGGCTTCAGGTACTTTTGTTCGTCGAGAGTGCTCATTACGATTGAGCTCAGCGTGAGAGAGAGGCAATCTGAAACAGCTTTTTAATTTCTAACTGGGCAAATCTAAGTTTTTTTTTTTTTTTATCTAGAGATAACCAGATAAACGCAGTGTTATTGAATCTTAATTGAAGCTTATCGCTAAATTATGCATAACTTCAGCACAATCTGTACAGAGCCGATGTGTTTACATTGGGCTTATTTTTCATCAGGACATCTGAGGGCATCTGGTTCTACCTCAGCTGAGCCTCGAGTGTCCCTCTGATCATGTTTAGTCAATGTGTCCTGCGTGTGTTTTCTCTAAGCCTCCTCTCTCCTCATGACCTCTCACCCAGGCTCTCTCTTTTTCTTTGTTGTGCAGGTCAGAGTCCACACACCAGCACCCATGCATCCACATGGTCACATTTTGGTATGCAGTTACAAAGACACAGGTAAGTCTGGTCCAGGTGCACCCCACGGTGATCCTGACCTGCTGTGGTTCACCTCTCAGCTCCCAGGTCAGACCTAGGGGCCTCAACATCCCAGAGATGAGACTCCAGACTGGCATGAAAAGTGTTTGATGTCGCTCTTGCTGGGCTCTGTTACCATGTTAGTAGGCCTTTAATTAGCTCCATCAGCTGCTACTTCCTGGTTGACAGATCCTGGCAGCCTCCACTGTCTCCGTAATCTCTTACAGGTGACTGTCAGTTGCATGTCAGCTTGTTGGGTATCGACAGGCTGTGTTATCCTGTAAGTCAGGTGATTAAGCTTTAGAAAGCAACACTGCTGTTTACCAAGCTAATTAACTGTGAAGTGACTGTAGGCAAGATTTGAATGAAAAATGCTCATAGTGCTATAATGACCACAGCATGTTTCCAAATATGTTATGCAAATATGTCTCCAAGCACCAATCCGTGGCCCATTATTTTTTTTTACAAGTTTCATGTCTTTTTTCTGAGGATGCAATCACGATAAAGAGAGACAACAAAGTTCTCCAGATGACAGTAAATGTGCCACTTGGCATTCTTTATCTGGATTTCCAGCTTGCACAAAGACATCTTAACCACTGGAAATTGCCCTCTGAGGACTGGCAGCTAGAAATTGATCTCAGATTAGATGAGCACACCTCGTCCCCTGTTCTCCTTAGTCTCTCCCAAGTTGGTGGATCTTTCCTTAAAACTCCACCAGAGATGAAAAAAGGGAGACTTCACAGCTGGCTATGGCATACTAATACCCTGGACTCATTAAATTAATGGGGGCCAGATTCCCCCTACTGAATGTGCACGGATGCCCTTTGAGTTTGCCGGGGCTAGAGGGTGTGCAGCACTTTGAAAGCCCTGACTGGCATATTGAACGTTCTCATAGAACCCTTTCGAGACTCCTGGTAGGATGCACAGTAACTCTCTGCCTTTAAGTTCCCGCACCTCTCTGTGTGATCTCGTCAGATAGCCACTCTATCCTCAGATTCAGGCCTGGAGAGGGGGAGGGGACCACGTATGTTAAATGAGGCCAGAGGTGTCCATATATCTCAGCAGAGGCCATTCTTTCCTGGAGATGTGAATCTCTGAGACATGCTTGCTGAGCAAGCTTTGATGTAGAAAGGTGCTCGGCGAAAGACTCTGAAACAGGAGGCTTACAGGCCAATATTCAGTGGGATTTCCTTCAGGGAAGAGTGTCTGGCTTTTTACCGGACAGTCATCCATATCGTGTTGATTTGATTTCTGTGTTCTGTTACTCATCCAGCCACTAGTGCTGCACCATAAATCAGACCCACATATGTTATGAATGTTACTGCCTATTTAAAGTGAAAATGGCGCTTCTGTCAATACCATAAACAACCTGGAGGAAAGAAAATAAATCCCTGATGTTTTCAAGATGTTTTCATTGCCATATATAACAATAGAAAAATTTTAGGATGTAAATGGCAAATAATCTTACGTTTGTTTTGAAATATATGGCAACCAGTGCCACAGAATATTAATATATGAATGTTCTAAATTTGCCCAATGGCAATTAAGATTAAGTGATGACAAATAAAGCTGCACAACAAAAAAAGTCCTTTTATACTAATATGTTAACCTCATGGATATCAGAACCACAAGTACCAGGTGTTAAGATAAAGAGAATTTATCTGTAATGAATTGAGCACATTAAGCTGAGAATCTTTTATCCCTTAGTCATTTTATTTTGATGCAGGACGTAGGTAACTACAGACAAAAAAGTAGCTTTTCCTGCCCTGAGCTGAAAGGACTTTATAATGTGATGATAATCTTCCTTTCAGTTCTGCTCTGTCATCTTGACTACAAGCTCTTGAACGCCATGAAACAGGGAAACATCCCTGAGAATGACGAGATTATACACAGTCAGGAATGAGATGGCAGATCTCATCCCGGCAGACTGAAATACCAAATACCCTTTAAATGCAGCTGAATAAGTGGCTGGCATCTGCAGTAGGACACTGACAGAAAAATGTGCTGTCTGAGCCAGACAATTAGGCTCTAGCTGCTGACTATGGTGAATAAACAGAAATCCAGTCAAGCTAAAAATGGCTGACTCAGGTGCACAGCAAAAGCAGCATCACATCTCTCTCTCTCCCTCTCTCGCCCTTAGCCTTTGTATATGACAAAACAGAACCATATACCTCATACAGAAATTCATGTAAGGCAATCGTTTGATTTTCAAAGCTGGATTTGACAGTAATAATTTCATAAAGTCTTTGATTTTAGCTCGATCGCCATGGCTGCAACATCGCTGAATTTCCTCATTAGTGATTCCATAAGCAGAGAGGAATGCAGTGCTGTAGCAGCTGATACTTACATGCCTCCCACTCTAAAGTGTGGCAGTAATTTATTCTCTCCCCCCATCTCGTCCTGATGCAACTCACACACAGTGACAATAATCCATCTCTGTGGTACCTGGCAACAAAGTGGGAGGAGGGTATAGGGAAGGGGATCACATATTTTGTGTTCGCAATCATAAGGGAGAGGACGGTTACTAGGCAGGTTTAGAGCCTCTTAATTCCATGCTATTACCACTAGAACCTCCTGTGTGGATTGAACTGATTTTATTAAACTATGCATAAATACACCAAGCAGCTCTCCTTATTTTTAAATGATCTCCAGAAAGAATGTAGAAACAATTCACTGGTTGAGATTCGATAAGCCACCTTTGGTTGCCAGAAGTTTTTTCTCAGAGTATGGCTTAAGCACTTCAAAGTTAAGCACTATATAGAGAGTATGATTCATTTGGCAGCTCATATTGTCCAGCTTCAAAAACTTAAAGCTAGCCAGAGACACACTGTGGGCTGTTTTCAGCTTCAGAGAAGAGAAAGAATTTGGCTTGAGCTTAGGCCGCCCATCCCCATCCAGAGATGGGCTCTTTTTCATCTTATCGTAGTCTTAGCGGATTGGTGTGGTGACTATGTGCTTCACAGGTGGGAGTCTGCCTCTGTCAAATAAGCCAGTTCACTAAGGACGGGATTTGCCGCTGTTATTTTTCTATTAGGGAAGAATTATGCTAAGCCTTTAGAGGCCATTTTTGTGTTGCTATGGCAGCCCATATTTCCTACCGGGTTGCGACCTTGAATGACTACAGTGCAAAGCCAAGTAGCCCCAGAACCCTTTGAGGATTAGAACCAGGGTCTCATAGTTATGCAAAACACCTCTGATATGATTGAACCTTGAATGGTTGAATGACAAAGTTTATTGAGATTGCCTCTCTTTTCATCTGATTATTGTCATTTGATTATTCCCAATCACTTGGCATAGCTTCAAACACAGCTTTTCAAATGGCTATTGTCTAGGACAACACTAAGAGCCTTAGCATGTCCACAAATTTCGACTATTATATGAGAAAAATACAAATGCGTGGTGGTCGAAACAGAATACAAACACGTTCAGAGAATAAAACAAAAAAACATTACTGTAGTACTCATAACCGTTGAGAGTAGAGTGCTTATTTTATTTTATCTGTTGATTTTTTTACATTCATTTGTTGTTTTTAATCTATTATATTCCAGATATTTTTTAAACGTGTGTATATATGGAAGCATGAACTACAAATTAAGTTTTTTGTTACCAACAATCTAAAATTGAATTTTATTTGCTGATTCAAATGATTATTTGTCAGTTGGCTATTTGACACATGACCCACGATGCTACACGTACTAACAGTCTGCAGTTTGAGCCAGAATTTTGTACTTTTATTTGCTGATTTAAACTTTCCGTTTTGCAATCGCAGTGCAGGTGTCCTGACGTTCCAGTTGTGATGCGTAACTTACAGCTGTTAGGGAATTTCCTTCCTATAGCCGCCACCATCCTTTGAGCTCACTAACTGATTGTTGTAACATCAAACACAATTTTTGCTTACGAAAGCAGTTTCACAAAACACAGGTCAGATTTCATGTGCAGTCGAATCAAGAGAAATTGTTTCTACACTTCAGTTTTTGTCATAATGTTCCCAACTGTTTTCAGACCAGCCATCAAAGCCTTAACTCTATTTGGAGACATTTATAGACAGCTACTCAAAGCTGACACAAAGATGAGGCTTTGAAAATATGAGATTGACACTATTGTGGTCACAAAGCACAACAGGAGATTACTTTGAAGAGAAAAGTGCTTTGAGTATCGGATTTCACTTTAGAAATTGTGGCCGAAGACGAGCTCTAGTATTAGACGTGTTGAATTGCTGGACATTAAACAACAAAACCAGAAATGTGCACTATACACAACTTCCGTTATGTCCAAACTGAAAATGTGGGAAGGTCAAAACTCTGCCGGTAAAGTTTCAAACCCCATAAATATCACACTTTGCGTTTTTTTTGTTTTTTTATAATTTACTGCACACTTTCTCTTACTTCTGTATCTTGGGACATTGCCGGTTTGTGCTACAAATAAAAAGTTGACAATATATCCAAGCAAACAGTACTTTTTTACTTCACAAAATAAAGTGACGCTATCAGAGCAACGTCTTGTTGGCAGTTTGGGAATTGATCAGTCTCAATCCCAAGCTACATCCTTGTCAACTGGCAGGTCTGCTGAAGATGACACATTTTCTGACAGAGCCTTGTCAATGACGGTGCTTGAGTGAAATCCCCAGCCATGTTTGCTCACTGCCAAAGTGATATCTATCATCTTATTTTTGACAAATTCGTCACACCCATCTCTCAATCTAATTGGTCTTTGAGGTTCCTGTAAGACAAAGACTGCTAATCTTAGTGAGTGTGTTTGAACAGAGCTTGCCACTGAATACTTCTCAAGTCTTTGAGCCTGTGTTCAGCGAAGTTTGAAAAACATGACAGTCACATTTTAGGTGCTCTGATGTCACACAGTCTTTCTGGCTTAAAAGTTCACTCAATATGAGGTTTGGTCTACTTTGATGTGGGGTCTCTAGTGATGCGATTTTAGCATGCTATCTGCCTCTGCTGTTCTCTGTCACCCACTCCTGCAAAGACTGACATGGGAGCTGCCAGAGCTGAGACTCAGGCTTTTATTCCTGGTGACTACAAATTAAAGATATGGGGAAGGTAAATTCAGGCAGCACCATGACAAGCAGAATGAACAAACTTCTGCCAGTATTTACTCCTGCAAGACAGACTATACTTAAAAACCTGAAACCAAGATTTTAGTTGTGATTTGTAAAAAAAAAAAAAAAAAAAAAAAATATATATATATTATGAAGAAAAATGTGTTATTTTTAAAGTCAGGTAAATGTTAGGAGCCTCTTTTTTTTTCAAATGGGATGCAAAACAAAGATATCAAGCATGAATTAATTTACATAAACAAGCTCACTTGCTCTTTTGTTAAAGGAATAAAGTCCCTGGAAAACATGCACGAAAGTTTGTTTATGACTTATTCATTTAAGTTTAAAATATCCCCCCCAAACAACTTACAATTCATTTCCTGCAACATTCCCCATCTGAACATGAGACTGTGAACCTGTCAGTCTGTGGGGGGGGGGGGGGGGGGGGGGACGCTCGGTGATAAAGATCTAGTAATCTCGTTTTATGCTTATGATGGCGAGAGGAGACCCCCCCCACCACCACCACCCCACCCCCCACCCTCACAACGCGACGCTCACCTGCAGAAGCTCCACATGACTCCTGTGCTGCTCACATCCCCGTGTCCTGAGAATTGGGATTTAGGGAGGATTAAAGCAGAATTTACCTGGCTGTGCCAAAGTAATTACCTACCTCTTCTGGAAAAATGCAATTATGGAAACAGTGAAACACACCTACAGACGGGGACGATATAAAGGGCTCTAAGTCGAATAAACAGGAAATCTAGGAGTTTAATGAAAGTAATTAAAAAATCGTTGCAGCTGCCAGAAGTCTTAATTTATTACTTAAGTAGTCAATAGGTGATTGAGTTGAAAAGACATAAAAATACAATACTCATTTGACTGTCAGTCTTTGTAAGCGTTTCATTAATATCATTTTAAACGTACACTCAAACCAACAAGGTGGTGTCTTTATATGAAATTAAATATGTTCAGTTTAGAAACATATCGTTCTGAAATAATACATATTGGGCTTTCATAAATATTTTATCTGTCTTTTTTTGGAAACGTTCAAGAAAAACTAAAAGCAATCTGCCCATGAGATATGTAGGCTTTTATTTCGAAGGAAATTTCAGTTCGTTGCAGCTACGTCACAATATTTGTCAGAAAAATACAGTCTAATCTGTTAAAATAGGCCCACGCACAATGTGTGTATAGACCAAACAGAAACACATACATATTACATTATTATTCATCTTTTCTGTCTAAAATGCGTGGATTGTTGCGGGGCGAACAGATTGACTGCATCATATTGAAAATCATTGACACAGGGAAACAGAAAAAACGTGCCTCGGCTGAAAACATTAATTCAACAGGAAGTCCTAATATTACCCTAACTACCATTAAACTGTACTTGAGGCTTTAATTTTTAGGTTTACATTTTGACTTTAAGAGCATTTGAAGCCCTGATACAAAATGAAATTTGCTTTTTGTAACTTTGGCTTCAACAAAAACAATAAATTATATGTTGATAATCCTTTAGATTAATTTTGCTTTTGATCGTCTGCGTGATGTGTTCAGGTGCTGTGGGTGAATTGGATATTAACTGTTGGGAAAAAAAAGCCTCAGCTCAATAATTTAGTGGTCGTGCCAATGACATTCGATGCTGTCCATTCATTCTAACTGACAACAATGAATAGATTACATCAATAAAAAGCAACTGAGTCGTTTTTAAGTGCAAAACTCTTCACAGACTTTCCCTACCTTTCTGACTTAGGTGCCTGAAAAAAATCAAAAAAATGTTTAACTCTTTCGAAGACAGCAGTGACTTTAGGGAACGGTGATCAGGTGAAACGAAGCTGTACGTGAACGAAGCGGATACTGTTTTTGCTCAAACCGCGTGTGTGAGTATGTGTGTGTGTGTGTATGCTCTCTGAGTAGTGTTGCTAAAGACTGCACTAGTGATCACTCACTTTGCCTTTCATTCGCATAAGGGAGAGAGAGAAACGTGCAGGCTCCCTCTGTCCGGAGAGCACTGCACAGAGGACGAGACAGAGGCCCTCTGAGGGTGTTTCCCATGTAAACAGGGCCCTGTGCATTGTGTAAATTAGATGGATTAGCCCCTGCTTTTGTTGGATATAGTGTGTACACACGGACACTGATTCAGCTCTCCTAAAGCCATTTTAGCCCTCACAACTTTAAGGAAGTCTTACAATGATCTAAAGGGGGATTCCTTTTCAAGTAATTCTGTGTTTAGTTCAGGTTTTTTTATTTTTTGTGGCGAGACGCAAAAAACAGTGAAATGAGTCAGAGCCTCCAAAGGGCTGATGTCTTTAATTCCTCATATGAAACCTAGGATTTGTACAATAACAATAACCACTGAACCACAGCAAGTGACGGAACCTTTTGTTATCGAATCAAAAATAATTTCCAGGTGCCACGACGATTGATTTGAGTGATATGAAATTTAGCAGGAAATGTGGCAACGCTGAACACTCCCCACCACACTTACACACACACACAAACACAGAGTCCCATAGCCCACCCGTGGCGTGTGCATGTGAGTGCACGCATGCTGTATTCCAAGGTGTAAAAATAAACATTTGCACATATTTCTTAATACTTCAGTATTTGGACCAATTAAGACAAATAATATTAACGACTGGTTATTAGCTGTGGCTAATTAAAACGTCCCGAGAACGTATTTTATCTTAATATCAGTCATCCTAATATTAAACCTCCAAATGATTTGACAATGTATGTAGCTCACGGTGATTTGTGTTTCATCTCTACCAAGCGGTTTTGAAGTTTTTTTATTTTTGATGTTATTATTATTAGATTCTCTTCTTCTGTATTTTACGCAAACTTTGTGGATGGGAGAGAAATACAGCTCAATCTTTATTTTATCAACCTGTTTCTACTATAAATTATTAGGAATGTCAAATTCAACAGATCTCTGAGAAGAAAAAGGAAACTTTATTTCATCGGACACAAATTAATGTCGAATTGGCCAATATCATTTTAGTGGCCAAAATAAAACTGATTAGAAAAACAGCTTTAATGCGGATTTTTAATGAGACGCTGAGTAACCAGGGTACATCAGAGGGCCCATAGGCCCACAGTCCGGGTGATGTTTTCATCATTATTCCTCCACCTGTAGCATGCAGCTTCTCTTGATTTCGCTCCCACTAAAATGTAGAGACGAAAACTTTTTACATTTGTAACGGAGGTTTTGAAAGAACCGTCGCACTTCTGTTTTCGCGATTTCGTTTGAGATTTTTGATTATACTGTTAAAAAATGCAGCATGTTATAAAACTAGGTTGTTGATTTTCCTCTAATTGATACTGACGACATGTTGATTTAGGATAACTCCCCTAAAGGACAGTAACGTGCATTAAGACGCTCATTTCTGGCATCCGGCACATTTCTTCCTGTATCACTGTGCGTTTTAATTTGGCACATGACCACTGACCCTTTGTAATACACAGGATAATGAATTATTAAATTCTATGAACATATTTTTCTTAGAGAAAAATCTTTTCCAGAGACAATCAGGAGTCACAACCATGATGAAACAAAGTTTAGCATCACTGGGTTGCAGGGATTTTAATTCTGCATAACTCGAATAAGATCATTTAGGAAAAAAATAGTTTTAGATCGCCTTGAAGCCTGCGCTAACTGACTTTTATTCTGCTTAACGTGAAATGATTTTGCGTCTTCATGTCTATTTGTAAGTAAGCCGATTAGACTTGGAAAGAGCAGTTCCAACATTTGGCGATAACCTCTTTAAAGAGGAGAACCTTTCAAAGGCTCATCAGAGTTTCTTATATTTTATAAAACAGACGAATAAAAATACAACGCTGAGTGAATATAAAACTGAGTGAAGGGCTAATTGTCTTCAACAGACAGATACACAAGCCATGGCTTCTATGGCTGCCTTGTTAGTTTTTTCACATAGAGTAAGAATTGTCTTTCTATTGCTAGAACAAGGTTTGAACTAAAATTAAATTTATTGAAAAAAAAAATCTATTTTCAGGAATCTCTGTCATTTTTCCAGTTCCGTGTACGAGAATTATGCGTTTTTTTCTGAGTATTGAGAAAACAAATTTCCTATGTGCACAGATGGTTATTAAAATCAAATCTGGCCCCTGTCTTTGCATGTGATAGAAAGTTTTAATTATACAACATTTCCTCTGTGTTTTGTGAAAGAAAGAATGTCTCACTCTCCGGTCCTCTGAGATGTAGATGCTGTCCAACAATCAGGGGAAATCATAATTCAGCAACTACTTCAAAGTACAGTGCCTCACGAGAAGCTCCTGCAAAAAAGAACAATTTACATCACACTTTTTATTCCTAAAAAGTAATATTTATATGTGGAAATATGTTTGTTTTAATCTCATCAGAGTCAAGTTAAGCCTCTCATCATCACCCCTTTGTGACAAGGAAAAGATGGACATCCAAATAATGCACAATTTGAATTGACACACTCATCAATGAACTCCCTCTGACAACAAGAGGGGTCCATGTAGACGAGAGCTGTACAGAGACGGATCATTTTAAACCAGACAGGTGGAAGGAAAGCTTTGCTTCCAATATATGGCAAACAATGAGGAATAATTTCATCCTACGTTTGACATTAGCAGGTGAAAGTGAAAATACTGGGAGACATAATGTATGTCTGAGTGGGTGGACAGAAGCTCATTTGTTGCGTTACGTCCTAATGAATTTTTTACCTATAGAAAACCTCTTTTAGTACGGTGAATCGTTATTTTTATGTCTCATTTTACAGCGTACAGTATTTCTCTGAAGTTAAATGTGCCTAATCGCGTGTGTGTGTGTGTGTCCTGGAATGTGTGTGCTCATCATAGTTGTCTTTTTGTCTGTGCCTCCATGTGCCCATGTGCCAATACAAGTGTGTGCCCATATGTGGGTGTATGAGTGCACCACTGTTACTCTGTGCCTGTGTGTGCCCATGTGTGTTGTATGCAGCCTATTAGTGGAGTTTAACCCCTGTGTTCAGGGAGTCACATCCCCTCAACACACCAGGCTCCATTCTTACTGCGGCACGTTAACATTTTACTCTCTTCCCTCCCCACCCACCCCCTTCACTTTTGTCCTAAGAGGGCAATTAAGGAAACAAACGTTTTCCCCAAGATAAGCTGGCTGCCAGCTTTGCATACTAATGTAATGCCAAGTGGTTACAAATAGTGAGTGCTCTAATTACCGGCACTGTTTTCAATCAGAAATTGCTCAATTTCCCAGGATGAGGTCTCCGTAGCTGGAGAAAAAAACACAACTTGACAGAGGCAAGAGACAATCATCTCTATGTGGAGTGTGGCTGATTTTGCCTGCCTATGTGTTTGTGTTCGTGTGCCCACATGTGTGCACGCATGTTGGTGCAAATAAGCTCATCGGCCTCTGTGTGTACAGACCGCAGCACAACCCTCTCTATCGGTGCTGCCCTTGACAACTCAAGAAATGGATCCTGTCAGCCTCTACAGCATTTAGCACCACAATTATTCCCTTTCACAGCCTGGCGCATTAATGTAAACCACACCAGGCAGTAGTTGCCACTCAGTGATAAGCACGATGTGGTGCACCAGCTCTGGGTGAGCAATTTGATGCAATTGTGTTGCTGTGTGATCATCAGTGCAAATCAAGGCCTGCTCATTTATTAAGCAATTTCTGTTGGTGAAAATTAGAAGGAATGCTCTTTTAAATTGGCAGGAGATAGTAATATCTGTAAAAGCAACAATAACGCACAATGTGGCTGACATCAAACAAAGAAAGGCATTTTTGAGTGAGCTTTGCCTGCAGGATACATCAGCCCATCAGGCAGGGCGTAACTATTCTGAGAGGAATGACCATCCTCCTGTGACAACCAGGAGTAGGGGGGACCACAGACCAAAGTGACAAGGACTCACTCCCTGGGTGTGAGAATGAGTCACTCTATCGGATGAGCACGCAGGACCCATCCATTGGCCTTAGCTGACCTTTAGCTCTGACAGTGGCTAATGGAGGGCTGGCCCTCGATCAATGTGCTGAGAGACTGGGCTCCCCATCCCTGCCCTTTCACCAGGCCAGGAAGGGAGGGATGCTGCCAGAAGCCACGCCGCGGAACCATCGACCCTGCCACTCTCCCATCCTGTGGGTGACAGCTGCAGTGCCAATGAGCCTAGGGACACCACGCTGTCCTGCCACGCAGGAAGGACAGCCAGCAACTCCATCTCTGTGGCGGTGGGAGGGAAAGTCACAGACTATCTTCTTTTGAATGTCATATTCATGTAAACAACCCCACCTAACACTTTGGTGTATAGTACATGCTGACATGATGGCTTGCACCACTGTGGAAAACATGTATAGCCAGATAAAACTTGTGTAAAGTCTTCTGGAGCTGGAGTTGCAGTTGCTGGAGTGAATTATTTTGTGGTTGGTGAATTATTTTTGTGTCTTCAGCTCTAAACTTTTTCTAAAGCTGTTTCAATATAAGTTTTTCCTCTGCCATTATACAGGGTTGTAAAAATATAGTGCTTGTTAGACTTAGTGTTGAACCTACACGCCACGTAAACATAACAAAAGTTGTCATCCATCAAACGCGTGCTTTGACAGCTTTGTTTTTAGAGACAGATTCCACTTAATTGCTTTAATTTAAGTTCTGTGGAGTTGGACTAAAAGCTGAGAACTCCCTAAACTTTTTACAGACAAAATGCTAAAGTCACATCAATAAATCCTGACTCCTGCGTAACCCTTGTCAAATGTTGGAAGTTGTGTTTAGATTTTGAGTGTTTTTTGGCATTTATTGTGCACTTAAAATGTTACCGTAGGGAATATATTTTCTTATGCAGCACCATATCGCTAAGATGCGCCTGATGCTGTGCTTGGTGGTGTACTTTGTAACCCAGATGGCGCACCACTGTATAGCTTTTATCAGAGAAGCCTTTTTTGTCAATAGGCAATGCTTGCATAAAAACACAAAACAATATTTAGTGTGCATTTTAATTGCGTAGACTTCAATTCACACATGTAAAGATATTCAAAACAACAGCAGATAAAACATCTTTTCCATATGGGAAGGGAAGACAAAACATCCATGAGGTTTAGCACAGATTGTTCTTTTTATTATCATTAACAGTAATGTGATTCTGAAGCCCCCCATGACCTCCTCACAGCGGCACCCCATCTAAGAAGTCATTCATTAGAACAAACAGAAGGCAGGCAGAAAGACAGTGAGAAAGAGACATGGGGAGAGAGCATAGTGTAAAATAAATTAGATTGTTCTTATTAGATGAACCACTTTGAGACAGTAAAAGAAAGCACGTGTCAGGAATGAAAAATTCCATCAACTGTTTGGCATCGGGAGATGAATATGTGGAGCCAGTGATCCAGTTGTTGGTCTTCTGCTATGTGTGTAATCACAGTTACTTTTACTGTCCCCTTTGGATTGTAAGGGCCACAAGGATTCTTGAATTATGGGTCTAAGCGGGGTATGTTTGGATTGAGATTGTGCTACAGTGTCTGTTCAACAGTATGGGCCAACGCAGGCTGTGGTGAAACTAATCAAAAAGCTTCTTATATCCTCTTCCTCTGATATAAAGGGATTGTACATTCTTTCCCTTATGATTTGGGCCAGTGTTCACTGAGTAAGATTTTTTTACACTTGAGTAACAGTAAAGGCCACCTCTCTAAATAAAGCCTCTGATTCCATTTCCATAAGAGCAGTCAGACGGCATCTCTTCATATCTGCACCCCCTGGTGCTTCTTATCATACCAGGCCTGTAAAGGTCCAAATGGTCCATATCTATACATGTTAATGTGTGAATCTATACATATGCAAGGAAAAAATAGCAGGAATGCGATACAGAGTGGTCAGAGGCCGGGAGTGTGTGTATGTGTGTGTGTGTGTGTGTGTGTGTGTGTGTGTGTGTGTGTGTGTGTGTGTGTGTGTGTGTGTGTGCGTGTGTTGGGGGGGGGTACAGAGGAAAAGGAGGATGGGGGGGTGAAGAGAGCCGTGTGGATCCTTGGAGTGGTGTGACAGACTCCCCAGCCTCCTGGTAGGATTTGTTGGAATGTGAGAGAGGAGGATTTTAGCACCATGCAAGCCACGCCAGAGTGCTGCAGACTTCATGCCATCTGTCTCAGCCTCCATCCGCTCCTTGCCAAACTCATCAGACCTTTATTTCCTCTCCCTCTAGCTCCTTCTCATCCCTGTTCACAAGAGTAGCGGACATACTGAGATCTGCTAATGTATTGGAGGGAAAAAATGACTGGGCTTAATAAGCAGAGTCAAAAATCTTGATCAGTTAATATGTATTCTTGGAGCTAATTGTCCGACAGCCTTCGTGGAGATAAAATGTGTATTCAGTAGCCCTGCCATTTGTTAACTTGACCAACAGGGAAAGAAAGAGAGATACTCATAAGACAGCAGATCTGATGATGAGTTAATATTGAAACATGTTCCAAGTGAAAGCCGAAAAGTTCACTTAAATAAATTGTTAGTAATGATTCAGCTAGTGCCATCATTAACTTTTGCATTATACTGTATTATAGTCAACTATATCCTCTAAATGAATAACAATGTCAAAACTAAATAATTGTGATGGCATAGTTATTTTATCAGTCAATGAATTGAGATTTTAAGGAGACACTATACTTATGAAAATGACATCTAGATTGGAGAATTAAATTCAGTTGGCAGTTGCCCGTCCATGAAAATGAGATCGTAGCCTAACCAAAAATTTAACAAATGACTACAATGTAGAGAGATACGCGACGCCTTCTTAGGCCATATTTAAATCAAAGCTTTTCACATCAAATAGGTGGGTAACTGTGGCTGTTTGGATGGGACTGATCTCTCAACCTGTCTTCTCATGTGGACGACCAGGGAGGAGGCAGAAGAAGATCACAAGGAGGAGATGTACACACTGCATGTCCTCAACCTGTTCGTAGAAGGGCAATGGAGGGTGGAGGGAATGGGAAGCAAATGTAGCCTTCGTCCAAAATGGAACACCAGGTGGCAGGAAGTGGGCAGGAGGCCTTTGAAGCTGACCCCTGGTCTCTGTGCTGGGATGGCCTTGCTGATCGATCTGGCCAGAGAAGGCAGGGAGGGGAGCCAGGTGCCCCCTGAGGGTCTGCAGACTACGCAGATCTATTATGGGCGAGAAGCATAGCAGAGCCCCACTGCTCTCAGTCATATCACTGTTCAGACAGCCAGAGTCATCTGGCTGCATCCTAACAAGCAGGCAAATACTGACAACAGTCTGGTACACAAGCTCAACAGGCAGGATCCTCATATGAAAACTTTAGGATGGGGTTCCACTAGATAATGGTGTCAAATCTGTGTGTACAACATTGCATAACACTGAATGATTGGCGTGTGTGTTTGTACATGTTAGTATGGTGCATGTAAATACATTTACAAAATTCAGGACTATTAAATACATGCAGGTCAATAAACAGATTTTGTAAATGTAGCTGCAGAGAGAACATTTGGAAAGAAATGGAAATGAGTTACTTCAGTGTATTAATATATTTAGTTTTTGTTAACAGAATACAACCACAGATTGCAGTTGAATGACTTGAGAAACTGTGTTGAAGATTTAGTAGGCTGTAATAATAATTCAACAACAAAAATCAAGATGCTGCATAAGAGAAGGAGGAAGGAAACATCAAAAAGGAGCACAAACAACAAGAAAACACAAAAGCAGATAATTTAATAAGCAGATGTTTGTTCACATGTGCAAACGTATTTGAATGCGAGATGCTGCTTAGTGATCCAGTAAATAGACACTTCTTTGAAATGATCAGAAAGAGAATATCAGCAAATGCTGAACAGCCATTGTGTGTTTGGGGATACATTTAACACCAATAAGAATCACCTGGTTAGAAAGCAAAAATATTGAGGTAAATATGTATCCTAAGCATCAGGCATTCCATTCATAGGGAGTGTGTTTGGCTAGAATGACACCAAAAGACTGCAGGCTGCTCCAACATTTGTATTTTGGCCAGCTTTTGGAGGAGGTGAGCGCTACCCGTGTCTATGTGCTCATTCCTCTGTATCTCCTTAGATGTTTGCTACATACAACATGCAAGCAAGCACACACGTGCATGCACACTTAAATCCAAAAAAAGAATCTCAAGCAGAACCTCCCGCCCCTTCTTCCTCCTCTACCCGATTCCCTCCCCGGACATGGAAATGAAATCTGGGCACTCAGAGAGGATGGCTAGGAGAAATAAAGATGTGTCTGATTTCCAATGCAACCAATAGTGCGGCGGCGCTCTGCACTCTCTGCCCTCTGATAGGTCTTTGTCACTCTTCGTCTCGAGGCCCGTGTCATTCTCATTAATCCTCCTCCCAAACACAAACAGGCCAATCCTGATACAAGGCTCAGGGGCTGGGGAGGGATGAAGGAGCAGAGGCATGGAAGGAGTGAGGGATGTAGTTCAGGAGGGGAGAAAGGAGCACCAGAAGCTGACGTTGGTGAGAGAAGGACCTAGTGTGTTATTATTAATAAAGCATTAAAAAAGTGAGCACATCAAAGCATACAGGGGCTATGCTATCATACATGAAAGTAACACACTATGGCTTAATGTTTCCTGAGGCATGTTATGGTGACGCAGCTTTGATTTGAAATGCATTGTGTGGAAAATGGATTTACAAGAGTGGAGAGAGATCGCCCAGTGTGGGTGCAGACCATAATTTAAAACCTGACCTCACAGGCTCTTCAAAGTCTGCTTGAATGTGGATATTTAGGACTTACAGTATTTGTGGAGAGAGAGCCCTAACCCACAGCTTCATAAACAACAAATACATAGCTACAAACACACGAGACGTAGAGAACACCTGCAAAAACAGAGGATAAGCAATCAATGCCACCGCAGATCGTAAGACATTTTATTCCAAATTTTAATCATTAAAAATGATTGGAACTAATTTTCAATTTTTCTTTATTCTTTTCTTTCTGAGCAAAGGGTGTCGCACCTGATTATAGTGTGCTCCTTCCCCGATGGGGGCCTGCAGGAAGTGAGACATCTTTCTCATCGTGCCCCCATGGCCAGGTAATTATCCTAATCTACCTTCCTCCCGTGCTCCAGCTTCTGCTCCACAATGGCTCAGACCACCTCTGTGGCTTCATTATCAGTGCTGGGACTCACTAATGGGTTGCCGGCCTCACTGCGCAGGCTGCTGGCAAAGAGAAACCAGGGAAAAAGGGACAGAGGAAGAAGAAGGAGGAGCAGAAGAGAGGAGGAAAAAAATGACATACTGAAGAGCAAGAGACTGCCCTGAAGGTTAATGTCTCAATCATGAGGGACAATTCTCTCTAGTCCAACGGCTTTGGCTCCTTAAAAGCCAGCGTTTAGTGGTAGAGGATGAGGCTAAAGGATACCGGTGTCAAAGAGGAAGTCAGGGGATCGGCCAAAATGCTCTTTGCGGGGCTAGATGACCATGAAACATGTAGGTTTGAGGTGACAGGTCGCCATGTCCACGTGTGCATCCCATACACACTGCCACCTTGTGAGTCTGAAATAGATATAACCTCACAACATACAGAAGGACTGGGGGTGGGAATTCAGTTTCACTTTTTTTTCTGACAAATGACACCCTGACAGTTGGAAAAAATGTTGGGGTCCCTGAACAGATTTCTCAGTTATAAAAATAAAACGTGTTGGATTAGACAAAGACAGACATTTTACATTCTACTTTTGAACCCCAATGAGAGCACTGACAAATGCCACCCCACCCCCACTCCGTCTGTGCCATGATTGTTTTTTTCTCTCCAGAAATGTCATATAGTTAAGAGGTGATAATTCTATATGGCACAAACAGACACTGACTTCTTCCAAGTGTACATAGCATATAGGCTGACACAGATTGAGATAGTGTAACATGTTTTGGCATCTCTCTAAATAGCCATACCAGCTTTATGCCTTCTTCATATACCCTGAGATTTCGGTGGAAGACGCTTCAAATGGAGGGTGAACTCAAACACAGTAGTCTACAGGTAAAAAATATTCAGCGGTTTTAAAATACTGCAAACCTCAGTAATGTGTGAAAATTTATAGTATAGCAGCCTACGTCCCAGAAAACTCCAAAAATGAAGAAAGCTGCATCGATAAACAGCTTTCTAAATCCCCCAAGATTTGGTGTGAACATGTTCAGTTAAGTAGGAGCAACAGCCAGCAGATCATATGTTAAATGCATATTTAAAAAGTGCTGATTGATGGCAGTCTCAGAAATTCTACGGATGCATTTTTGTTCCCAAAAGTGTGAAATGCTGCGTTCCAGATTTATGTCATGTCATATAGGATCTTGAATTTAAGTGCTTTTGTGAGAGACTGTAAGTGCAAAATGTAACTGCATTTGCCACTTTAGTGCTCCACACTCATGATAGATTGAAAAAGTGTAGGTGGGTTTGCACCAGTCAAATGAACACCATTGTTCAGTCTGAAACATCCTCTTTCACAGAAAAGAATTCAACTGTGCTCTTTTGTAATTAGGCAGAAGTGTGACTAAATCATTGGCAAATGAGCAGAGACATTAAGATAGCTCACTGGAGTACATGAAGCCAACAGTGTGAACAACATGGTCAGCAAAGCAGGAAGAATTAAAAAGGTGAGCTTGATTGGAGATATACTGTAGACACAGTACAACAAATTACAGTGAAATAGCGCTTCCAAGTTAAAGGGCCTGTTCTTCTACATTACAAAAAAACCCCCAACTACTTTTCACAGAGAAGTTCGCGGAAGACTGTTTCTGTTTTTTTAGTGCAATTATCCATTGTTTCAAACACCACAAGTAACGTTTAAATTGCCCACATAGTATTTGAGTAGAAGTAGGAGTCTGTAACACTGGAGCTGTTGGTGAAATTACTAATGCCAATTTAAAAATATAGTGGGTGGTGTATTGAAAAGTAACATTAAAATCAAAAATTCTTCGCTAAGTGCTCAGAGTCTTGCTCTATAGTGGTGCCCTCAGAGGCGGTGGCATGTGCATCAACATACTTGTACAGTATGTAGCGACTAAGCTGCAATGTTCAGAAGGTTAATGAAGCACTGCAAACATTGTACCAAAGACAGGGACATGCTTTTAGAGCAGCACTCAAAACACCAACTACACACCATCTCATATGCTGGATTTTAATCATCTCTTTCTTTCAGCTACAATTGGTATATGTCGCTTGCAGAGTCCATAAAACAGTTCTAGTTTTAGAAAAATGGTTTGAATTTCCAAAATAAGTCAGCTGCTCCAAGCTCAGGCAACATTAACATGACCTGAATGGCAGACCGTGCCTGCACTATAATAAGGGTTAAGGTTTCAAAAGGTTGACTAGGGGACTGATTAATGTATTTGATTGAAGAAGTGTAGAAACAAAGAATAAGCGTTCTACCCTCCTGCTGTAGCAAGGCTAAATACTGAAGTGGTTCCAGTGTAAAGTACCTCTGAGGTCACCTATATTTGGTAAGCATACAAACAGATGGATTAAGGTGACAGTAAATGTGCATGCTTGTGGCTCAGGAGGATATTAATACATTCCCCACCCCAACGTTGTTGTTATCAGAAGGGTACAACTCTGTACGGGGTTTGTTGCAGACAAGCATGAAGACATGCTTTTTTTTCTGTCTGGGGTAATGTGATGACACTTGATGCTATAACAGTCTTTGTGCTCAGTATTATAAATCAGAAATGTGCTATAAATAAATATGCTAAAACAGGTTCCGACGGGATTTTGGTGGAGAGAGAGACATTTCTTTTAGCCAGAAAAGAGATCTTGAGAAGCAAAAGCAAACATTTTTGGCCTTTTCAGGTCTCAAAACCGTTTGCAAGGTAAAAGTCAGCATCTCTATAGTAGATGTGTGGTGCTGGTCAAAGTGTTCTTCTCTGGTGCAGGTTGAACAATGTGAAGGAATGAATATGAAGACTTTTAAGTGTGTAAAGTGTGGGCGGTGGGGGGATATAAGCACCTGAAGGCAAAGGTGGGACAGTTTTTTTTTTTTTCCCACAGTTCTTAAATGTAACAACAAAAACCTTACTTGCTTCCATAAAAGAAACCTGAAGGAATTTAAAAACCTGCTCCTCTGTAGCTAAGCTTTGACAAACCAAAATAGGCTCTTGCTACGATCCTCACAAACAAGCAGTCAGTGTAACAGATGAAATATGGGCTTTCTGCTTTCGAAAGAGAGCAGAAAAGTACATAAATAGCACTGATAAATAATGCAGCTAACAAAACACTGTCATGTAAAATAGTCTGCAATATTGTGATTAATTGCAGGTTGTGTGTTTACATGCACCTTTACAGGAAAGTAGAGTGCAGCATCTCCTAAATTGTAGCTGACATTTTATGAAAAAGAACCAGTGTAGAGCAACAAAAACAAACTGGCATCGAGAGCTTGTCATTAAATGTTTAGAGTGTCAGTGCTCATTCTCGACTTTTAGCACAACACTTTAATAGAATGATCCTATGAGGTTGTTCTAGCTTTGATCTGAGCTTTTAGAAAATCTGTCACCACAACAATATATAGTTATAGTTATCTCTCATGATTGTCTTATGTTACATGAGATGCTCTTGTATGTTTGTCTCCAAGTCAAAGAGTCTTGTGAAGGAAACTTGAATTTCCTTGCTGTTTCTTTTTATTGCCACGTTTAAATGATTGTTAATTATTGTTTCAGGTTTCAAACTTTGCATATGAAGCACATAGTGGATCTAAGATAATGAAGGCGCTGTGTTGGAAAGCAACTCTATTCGTTATAGTGATGTACTAGTAGAGTATTTACATTTTTGTGCAATGTCCGACTTCTATTCCAGTATGTTTTCAGAGGGAAATTTTGCACTTTTCACTCTAATTACATTTATTTGACAGCTATAGTTCGTGGTAAGATATTATGCATGAAACACGTGATGGCTGTACAAAATATGATGCATTGTACTCAAACCGCACAATAAAGTAGAGCTAATAAACTTCTCTTCAGCTGGCTGCACTGTTTACACATTAATGCATCAGTATTACTTTTGCACTGCAAAATATAATCATTCATGTGCACAAGCATTTTTTTTCTGCATAATGAGTCCTTTTATTACATTTTACTGTTAATATTTGAGTGCTTTTGTATAATAAACATTTTTAATGTGTATCATTATTGCTCATCGTCACTGTGTTTTCAAAATCAATCTCTACAATGTAACAACAATATTTTCTTTAGTTATAATAACTACAATTATGAGCTGAACTGAAGGCTCCAATATGAGAATTTACTGAGTAATGTGGGAAATCCAGGTTATGACCAGCTACTGAAACAGGTTAGACAACCCAAGTTGATCACTTTATACTGTTTGAAACTGTCTGATTCCAGATTGTACCCCCAGACTGAAACAAGTAGAAAATACACTCCAATCCCCACTTTTAGCAGTGTGCAATGTGTGCTTTTAGCTTTACAGAGGAGTCTATTAGTCAAACAATGGGAGAGCATTAAAACATGCCAATAGAGCAGTATTAGTCAACAGCCTGAGTCAATACACCCCACTGGGCTGCATGTCTTCCTACAAACACAAGCAATTGCTTTAGAAGGCCTCTGCACTAGATAGAAACATCAATTACAGTAAATTACACCAAAACAGTGTGTAACACTTCAATTTGTTTAATCTCCTGAGCTGTCTGAGCTGTTTTGGATGAAAGCAGAGCAGAGCACTGGAGTAAGATAACATTCAATAGCCCTAAGATACACTGCCCTATCTAGGCTTGGTCGTGATTATGCATCATATGAGGGAGTTATTTATACTTTGGTTCTGGGACTTACTTCGAAAGCATTATTAAAAACTGAGAATTAAGTTCTAGATGCTCTTTCCTGTGTAAAGCCTAGATTTGTAATTATACATTAACCCAAACATGTGTCCAGTCTTCTGTGGGTACTGGGACTTTTATGGAAGTTTGGTTGAACTTTCTAAGCTGGACTCACTTCTAAAGGCAGAGTTGAAGATGATTTATGTGTTTATTGAGGCCTGGGACCCAGGTTGATAGATTCCACAGTGAGACCATGTTAAGACAATGGCAACAGACGCTAAAATTTTGGTTTACACTCATTTTCCTGCAGAGAAGAACTACAAATGACAGCCTGCTAAATGTAGCAAATATGCTCCACGGCGACACTGTCAAATTTGAACTCGACTTTGTAGTGCTTCAATGACTTCCCTTGCTATGGTTGATTATCCAGGAGGGGTACTGGTTGCTGGGGACAGATGAAGATTTGGCTGTTTCAGGGAACATTTTGGGAGGGGGGGGCTAGAGTAAATGAAAGACAAATGCGAGTAGTGCCCACTCAGCTATTTTCCCAGTCAAGATCAAAGGCACGCCGGACCGGCCGCTCCACGGGAAACTTGAGATGGGTCCTGCCTTTGTTTGCTGTTGCTAGGAGACCTGCAGAAGGCTGAAAGTGTTTGCAGTGGGGTACAACATCAAAACCATTTCCAATATAAATTTTTAAGACAGCCATGTATTTGTATCCTGGGCTTTCAATTTATTGAGTACATTGAAAACACAACAAATAACGAATCATCCCTCTGTTAGTCAGGGAACCATTTTCTCGGTGTTTGTTTAAAAAAGAAAAGTAGTTGCGGACAATTGTACATGTGCATGATTTGAAAGGGCACCTGCATGTCAGTGCTTTTAATACGAATTTTTGCATAGATATGTTAATGCACAAACTAACTTCACCTAACAGACATAAAACCAAGACTGATACACATTTCTGCTCAAAGTAGCAACACGCAGGATGTGAAACTGCACACAACTTAAACACAGTTTGATATATTTATAAGCTTAGGTTTGGCCTCCCAACGAAGCTAATTATGATGCTGTTATCTATTAATGGGCCCCATGATAGTAAGGGTGGCTAGACATGTGTCACAGAGAACTCATTACATATCATTAGTTCAACGCTTCAATAATGTCTACACCTGCTGAGCAGAAGATAATGACTTGGCCCCTGATATTTGCAGGGCTATTGTCTACTAAGCAAAGCACCACCAGGAGGATAGGTGTGCAGGCTGGAGTGCTGCATGAAAACTGATAAAGGTATACAATAACTTAAGGTACGCATTCTTTTAATTTGATGTAAACTGCAGTAAATGCTGCACAGTGAACAGCCCATCTTGTTTTTACCACAATAACCCATTAAATTACTGATCATTAAGAGCATCTTGCACAGCAAATCTCCTTCTTCTACTGTTGTTGTTTTATTATTCTGCAAAAGTACAAAAGAAACATTACAAAGAACATGAGTAAATATCTATTTATCGCTTCAGAGGGTGGCTCGCATCCCAACAATACACCTGTGCTATTCCTGTTTTCTTGATCACTAGTGTTGCACAAGCTCGTCTAGTGTTACATCTTCAAACCAAAATGTCACTGGATTTAAGATGAAAATCAACATTGCAGCAGTGTATATCCACAAAATCTGGTGCTCAACTCAGCTGAATACACACATGACAAAACGCAGTGTGAGTTACAGTCTCCTTTAGGTAGTTTTATAGATCCACATACTGTAGAACATGGAATTTGTCTTGTGACTAATGGGACACATAAAAACTGCCATCGCCACAAAAGTGACCTTTGTGTCTGGAATGATGAAGATTAGAATCGTGCTGTGTCTGCCTTGTGTTTTCACTACTTGAGCCAACTGGCACAGCACTGGCGTCCTCTCCCCGGCTCCCAGTCTGCCGTGATGACAATGGCAACCAGCTACCACATGGCATGTAAAAATGACAAAAATACTATGAAGCCAAGGGATATTTGGAAGACCTGTAGAAAATAGAACCCAACTGACCAATCGCTCTGTTAAGAAAATGTATTCCTGGTGCTACTGTGACCATTTTGTTTCCTCAGGCAGCAGCCTCTCAATCTATGTATATAATACAGTGTGCTTTTAGTGGCTTCCATTGAGGACGTTCCTAGCTGGAAAGAAAAACGAGCGTCTGTGAGGATTCTACGTCTGTACCCTCTAAAGGGCTGAATTTCTTGTAACCAACAAGAACTAAAAATGGCCTACATTCAAGTGTGCCACTAGCTTGCCTGCTGTGTCCTGCTTTAACCTGCTCCAGTCAGTAACAGTGTGTATGTGTGTGTGCGTGCTACTGAAGGTTCACCAGAGAACATGCAATGTACAGCAGGTAGACAGTGATGAGACAACACAGATTCAACATTTGTTTCACCATTAGAGAATAAAAGTCAAGGTTAATCCTGCTGTTATTGTCTTCGGCTGAGGAAGACACAGTTATCTTGTCCTGTCACTGCTAGCAGACATCCACCCCTGTGTGACTTCCCTGTGAACACACTGCTGCCAAATCCCGCATCAGCAGTCTAAATACACTTTAATTGATGTGTGAAAAGCTGCAGCATTAAGTGAACATAATGTAGATTTATGACTGCTGAGCTCGAGTCTGTACTGCGTTTGAATTGGTATTGACTGAGAACGACTTTGTTCATTTGGCTGCCACCTGCCTCTCACTTATACAAATACTTCAGTACAGTTATTAACACAGACTCAAAGTGGGTCTAATTTGTTTGCCAAATCTCTGGCTACATTCATGACTTTGCCACCAACAGGCTGCTTTCCTGGAGGACCGGAAAAAAAATATTTGATTTGGATTATATGGGCTTTTTTTTTTTTTTTTTGCTTGTTGGACTTGTTGTTATGTTTTTACAGGACATTATCTTTTTTTAAATATAATAAAAATCTCAAACGTATTGTTTTCCCTGTGTGTCCTTTGCCGCAATGTGCAATTAATAAATCATCTATGAGAGAATGTATGAATAATGTAGGCTTTTATATCCACCAGAAGTGTGCATAAACATCAAATATGTAGGAGGAATGCTTAGACTGGAGACGCAAAGGTATGATAGGTTAAAAATGTGGCATAAACAGGTTCTGGGTTACATTTTAATTTATGCTTCATTCAGATTTCACTGGTAATTGAAGCTAAGATTTTACACAAGTTGATGGTGTTTCACAGTAGGTGCCATTTAATAAAGATAAAGAGGTGAATATTTTAGCTTTTGTTTATTCGTGTCACATACTGTTTGTGCACTGAAATCTAAAACTAGATTACAATGAAGAATCCAGACTGTGTTTGTTTTGTGGTCCCTCAAAGCTTTGATGGGTCTGGATGATAAGTTAGCACAGTAGGCAGGATGTTTCCCCAAACAGTTCACCTCTGTTTTGGGGATGACTGCTGCCTGAACTCTGTACCCTCACTGAGACAATAAAACGGCTGGATGACTATAGTACTAGCAGAAAGGCCAACAGTTTATAAGTCAAGAGAGACGAAGCTATACAGACTGTGTGGCGATAAAGATTTAGCAACGGTAAGAGATTGGAATTTTCTCAGTCTGAGGTCAGACGGCCAGAGTTACCTTTTTCATTTCCCCGAGGGTGACACAGTTACAGCCCCTCAGCTTTAGACAAAGGAGCTGTCACACGGAGAGACCTCATCATTCCAGCCTGTAATTGCTTACTTGGTTTGTAAATGACATGTATCAGCCTTAAGTAAAGAAAGAAGTATAGTCAGCCTCCTGCATTCTCTTTGCTGCAACTTTCACTAACTAACAACATTAGAAATGTGTACCTGCAGGAAAGAACAGTTCACTTTATACATCATGGGTGAACCTTTCCAAAGAATTTGTTTCAAACAGAGTTAATTTTGATGGATGTTATTTCATTCATTACAACGCATGCAAATATGAGCAGTTCTGTGATTACAATTTGTGTAATTTTTATTCTGAATTTGAAGGTTATAAACAATAAGATAAGAATTTTTTTCCTTTACACCTTGAGCTGCATTCTGTCCATTAGGGTCAGCAAAGTATTAACAAAGTAAATTATAATACAAACTAAAGCTGCACTACTTTTCTAACAAAGAAAAGACAAAAAAGAAAAAATCCATTAGGTTTTCACTAGAGAAATGTAAATACAGCAGTGCCACAATTTGTAGCTTTAATTGCTCGACTCAATATTTTCCAATTTAACTATAAACATAATGAGTATGGCCATTCATTAGAACATATTTTGGCTATTTTGATTTCAAGTGTTTTAAGAAAAGTACAGATTAAAAAAGGTATTTTTAAATTAACATTATAATGCATACTGTACATATTGCAGTCTTTGTTTTAAAACCAACCAAAAGCTGACATATTGGAGCAGTGTTGTTAAGACTGACCAGTACAATATACAAACGCTCTAAGAAAGAACTGTTATTGAAGGATTTGCTGAGAGATTCCCTTCTCATTCTAACGGTATTAAAAATCGTAAAGACTGGGAGACAGAGGAGAGAGGCTGACGTCACAGACCAAGAGTCACCCGCCATGTGTTCGGCGTCTCCAAGTAAAGACTTTTCTGCAAAGAAGTTTGGACGGACAATGTGGGTGGACAGGGCGTGAAACTACTATCATCATCAGTTCTGAATGAAAAAAAGAAAACATATCTTCCACAAAAAAGAAGGCTCATTCCAATTCAGCTGCGTTGTTAGGACAACGAGAACCATCCCTCAGATGATTAGTTCCACTTCAAAAGAATTTACTTTCCGCAGTGGAAATGTCCCCCCTTTTGTGTCCTTACACAGGGTTTTCTCAGCCCAAAAGAAGAATCGTATGTTTAGTCAGCCTGTTTATTATTCCTTCTGTTCACACTACAATTGTATTAAATAAATAGAGTACTACTAACAAAGGCCTATTAGCCCATAAACATGTCCCGGTACACTCAAAAAAGACTAAATCACAGACTCTGTGCAAGAATTAAGTTACTTTAAGTGCTGGTAAAGGCATAAACTACGCTGCTTGGGACATGGTGCCAACTCACAATTTGCTGTCACTGACATCAGGAAACATGTTATGCTGCACATATTTCTGTCTAACTGGGGACTTGTTGTTGAGAGACAGCACCAGTACCAGTCACTACCAGTCAGTAGTGATGCTGTAAAGCAGCTGTATACGATGCACTTTTCCTTTCAGATGGATGAATTTGCTTTTCACCTCCGATAAAGAGAGACGCCAGTGTCATCAATATTTAGTCTCGATTACAGTACTAGCAAAAAATAAAAAAACTCTAATAAACACGCTGTGCACACTTTATATTTCCAAGTCAAATTAAACATATTTACTGACTTCATATTTACTGACTTGAAGTCAAAAAATAACCCTCACAGTATGCAAAAAGGTTAATTGCAGGTAAATAATTAACTCTGTTTGGTGCAAATTACATTCAACTTAATAATATTATTGTGTGGTTGGAGCAGCAGATCAAAGAGTGTCACAGCAGTTAGCTTGATTGTTAACTCAGACTTACTCGAGGTTTTAAAGTCACAATCTTAATGCAAAGCTGGCTCAGTTGAAGTCGTGCTGCTTGTTCAGATAAACAGACATCTTGCCTGAGTCAAAATCCTAAAAGGGGCGGAGGAAAACATACTGAACACACCTAAACGCACATGAGTGGGATCAGGATGAAAAGTTTGTTTTTGACATAGCCTGCAAGTGGCAGCTGTGACATTCTGGTTACTTTTATTGGATCTTTTCTACTTTATGTTATGTGAGTTATATTTCTAAAGCTGAAACAGCAATTCAACATGGAATAAAAATATCTCTGCAGACATTTGGACAAGGAACTAATAGTCTACCAACAATAAGTAAAGCTTTACATTTGGAACAAATTAGCTGTGTGTAAAAGTAAACCTAAATTATATGGGTTGACTTTTCATTGCAAAAGTGCATCTTTCTTTCAAGTCATGTCTTGGATATCTACTGTGGCTTGTTTGCATAAAATTCTACAACTGTCACTTCCTGGTAGAATTTTACAAGTTTGTCATTCCACTTCAATCATTTCATCAGCCTACTGCAGCACTGACTGTGATGACTCTATATTTCAAAATGAGTACTGACTGGAACCATGCCGGGTGTGGCTCAGGAGTATCCATCCTTCATGATCAGTGATGAGCCTCCTCCTAACATACTGTATATTAATATGCTCAGCAGAAAAAAGCCTCTTGGCACAGGACACACCAGCAGCAGCCCTTTAATGTTGGTAACTGACAAACTTTTGATTTCTGATTGATGAGGAAGGTCAGTGGAATAAGCAGAACCACACTACTGGTCACCCCTAATTTAAGTAAATCCAACCTTAAGTGATGTTACAATGTTCCATATTAGTTGGAGCTGTTTATTTTAAGAAATCTCAATTTAGTAGATGTAGTTTAAAGTGATTAAAGTAAATTTCATTATACTGAGACATTTCTAATATTTTTTGAGTAAGCCCCAAATATGAGAAACACAATAATGCTCAAATGCTCTAATGCTCACAATAGTAGAGCATAAGAATGCAAAAGGAGCACAAGCAGCCCCTGAAATGTCCTTGCAAATTATATTATGCACTATCCTCAGTAAAATGTAGTAGTAATCAGATGTAATTATGGATGTTTTTATTAACAACTATAACTCCTGTGGACAACCATAAATGGAGGTTTCTGTATACAGTGACATTAGATGACAGTAAAGTAAAACACACTTATGTAGAATAAATCAACACAGAGGAAGTTAACATTATTGGCAAATACTGTTCATTAAAATTGTAAACGTTCTCATGCGCTTACAACTACATCATAGTTGTATTATTGGAATATTTACAATTGGAAATATATTCTAACTACACTCCTAATGAAGTTTTACTGTTACGTGCATTGACTACATTAGTCTTAGCAACATGTACATGTACTGGCAACTGCAGTGTGGGACTCTCAGGACTACAGTGGTGCAGTATTATTTCACCACGAAAACAATGTTTTACACCGAAACCATTATTACAATAAATACAAATAAATATTATTTTAACTCAATATTAAAATGCTAAAATGTTATGATGTTGAAATATGGTTAACATGCATTATTATCCTATGATAACTAAGACTTGAAAAAAAGACTTAACAACTGGAACTAATTGCTCCTTTCATCTTTCCAATTAAAAGCACAATTTTAATCTGAGTAGTTTATTTCTTGTTTTGATAGCTCATCACATGTCACAGCCTTTTAATCAGCACAAAAATGTAAGTATTGCATATTAAATCGGCAATGAGGAATAAGCCGTTATTAACAGTGCTGATTTTCATCACTCTGTCCCTCTACAGGACCCCTCTAGGACTGATCCTGGGCCTAATTGACAACCTCTCTAAAGGAAGTGTTGGCAAAGCAAGTCGCTAACTGCTAACATTTTCAATCCATACCCACTCAGGTGTGTGCCGTACGTGTGAGATGGTGTGAGGGGGTTGTTAAAATAGTGCAGAGGATCAATAGGATGTTGTTGTTAGTGAAAGACCTTTCATGGAAACATCAGTAAGGTGGCATCACAAGTTGTCATGTGTGATGTTTGTGAAACATATCTTGATTGTCTCCACCTCCGGGTGCCTGTACACAGTCAGCAGCGACAGCTCAGCTCCCCTCCATTTTCTGTGATGAAACCGTTTGGTTACGTGAGGTAATCTCGCCCTTACCCAAATGAGATGGTAATGCCTCCACTCAGGGAATTCTACAACACACAACAGCACCTAGGAGCAGGCTGCGTAGCTCAAACGAGACTAATAATAGACCCTCTGTTGCTTTAACTTATAATCTATATTATACGCTTCAAAAATAGATCAACTATATGGGTCAGTGGGATTTCTGTGAGAATAAAAAAAAAAAAAAACAGAAAGGAACAACCAAAAGAAAATATGCTCTGCTGACAACAGATCTAAGGAACGCACTAGCTAATAAGAAAATTATTTGGGCAGAGTAACAGCTCAGAACTTTAATTAACAGAGCTGGTTTTAACTGATTGAAAGGGAATACATGTCCACACTTGTGTGCATGCAAGCCTAATTATTTTCAGCTCCTTGATTGTCTAAATAGGCTTTATAAATAAAAGCACAAGTGACTTGAAATGTTCAAAGGAAGTAATTTTAGAAATGGGAATGATCAAAGAGGAGGCTTTCATAACTTCTGTGATCTGTGAGCTAGAATACACGGGGACTTCAGTCCTCCATGCTGCTATGGCCTACGTTTCATTTTAAACTTGGAGACACACACACACACACACACTGACAAACACCCAACCAACTACTCCAGCCGAAACATCTGGCTTTCTCAGGGGACTTTTATTAGCTTAGACTGCCCACAAATTAAACTGATGATATGATATGAGACGAAATTATTTAAATGAGACAATTTATGAGATGTGATCATTTAGACAAGAAGATTTAGACAAGATGAGACGATTTATAAGATGATTTAGATGAGATGATGATTTAGGATGAGATGCTTTATATAAGATGAGATAAGATGAAATCTTAGAGGCATCCTGGGTGGTGGATTTACAATTTGCAACAAGAGCAGTGTGGTTTATTATACAGATGAATAATAAACTGTGTTTAGATAATGATGTCAGTGACTTCACATTGCCTCTGGCATCTTTTTCACATGTGTGTATTACCAACAGCCCACGCTGGTTCCTGATCTGTGTATTTTGTGCAACTGGCTAGTATCTTTGCTTTATGTGTTGATAAAAGCAACAAAATGTACAACATTTCAAAACACAGAGAAAAAAGCACAGTTTGGTACTTACAGCGAGCTGCGTGGTAATAAGCCTGCGAGGGAGTGATGTCATTCTTTTCTCTCTTTGGTTGCTTGGGATTATTCATGGCCCCTAGGATGAAATATATTCTGAATTAAGCTAATGTACAGAGCATAGTTAATGATGTGTTTGATCAAGTCATAATAATAATACCAGTCAAATAAAGTGCACGCATAGTTTAAGTGATTCATTTATTGTTAGCCTTGTTATGCTAATGCTCCTAAAAGTTTGAAATATTGTACACTTCTATAATGAATGTCATGGTTTCTGCTGTAAGCCCATCCTTCTCTCTGTTCTTCCACACATAACTTTTAACAAATTAGATTTTTGGGGGGTATTGACCTGATATCTGCCAAAGCAGGGTGGGGATTATGTATTTGTTATACTGAAAGCACTGCATTTCCAAGGGAAATGTTGTTTTTGTTGTAGCTTAATATTTACAAGACACCCCCCACTCACTGAGATGGATTGCATAATGCTGTCAATTATGTAAGTGAAGGAATACTATGACACTGACAACAATAGCGATAATGTGGCAGATACTGGAGTGGAACTGAGAACAAGTTCTAATTACCACACTATATCCCACTTTAATAATGGCCTGGAGGAACTATATGAAACACTCTGTTGTTGCATAGGAGATGGATTTTGGATCCCCTGCCTCTTCAAGATACCTAGGACACAGTATTATTCCGTGTGGAGTGAAATTGATACAGTTAGTTTCACCTTATTCTTTTTGAAAGTGATCTGTGTAAAGGTGCAAACTTCACGTTTAAGTCGGGGGGGGATTCTGGAATAACACTGATCCTGCGAGAAAATGACTGAAGCTGTTTTTTAAAGTCAAACGTGTAAAGGAGCACACAACTACACCTACACACAAACACTCTATACATCTCATTACCATATGATGGTATACATCTAATGAAAGATTAGGCTGCCTTACTGAGCATCAAAAAGATGAAGGGATAGACCATTACTTTCCTTTTGCCACTCTTAAATCCCTTACCTGGGCTCCTCAAAGCTGCTCTAGTGGCTAATTACTCTCTCCCATGCTCTGTGTGCTCTCTTTAGCCTGTGACTAATGATAATCTATTTGCATCAATAATTCTTTAACTTCAGAGTGACCTCAGTGACACTTTGATCTGTTGGCAACGTTTTACTGATGACTTTAAATAAATAACGCAACAGTTCGCCTTTTCTTTTTTCTCCCGTTGCCTCCATGCTGTAAGAGTGCTTCCCTATCTCTCGTGCACTTTAGGGTCAATGCCACACCAAATCACATTTGTCCCCACCATTAACGTCAGAGCGTTAAAGCAACATATCATCACTATGTGGAGCTACGTCTAAGTGTAATTGAAAAGGCCCAAGGGGAATTCCTGGATTGTGTGTGGGGCCCTCTAACCCCCGCCACCCTACATCCATCATTGTAGAGTTAGGCCCTGGGGTGTTCTTGTAATGCTGAAGGTTAACAGAGCGATCGCCATGAGTCCTTACTTACAGCTTTTTTAACTGTGGGCCCTTGGGCTCCCAGTATTGATATGAACAGTAGATATCGACTGAAAACTATATACAGCATCCCGTCAAGTAAGTTTATTTGACGGCCACCTACCAAGGAGAGCAAGCTTGACCACGTCAACACATCCATGTTCAGCAAATGGATGGACTTCAATGAGGATGTGATCAGAAAGAGAATCCTTCCTTCAGATGTTGAGTTCACAGGCTTGATTACACAGCCGTGCAATGCATACTGCAACAGATAAAATTAAACACTCGCGATTACTCACTGCTTTGAAACACCCTGGATCACGATCAATGTGATCCTGTTTTTTTTTTTAAGTTCAACCTCAAACGACGGAGATTTGAGAAATCATTCAAAAAGTATTTAAATGTGGTATCTCACAACGGAACTGAATTGTTGCTAATGAAATGTGATAGTTATGAGAGACGGCAAAGACAACAGGCACTTACGGTCTTTTTGCACTGTTTTTGTAAAATCTAAGGCATGCTCTTTAGGCATTATGATCAAAGCCTCAAAATTTTCTAACAAACACTTCAAATACATTCTGCAAAATGTGAGTCATTAAGCAGAAGCTGAAAAATGTATCTGATAATTTCTCAAAGATCATATACTTTTGAGTTGTTAAGAAGCACAGATGAAGATAAAGGCATCAATTCATGTTCCAATGTGCAGATTTAAGCATATTCATCTGGCTGTTCACATACATGAAAGCTACCAGCCGCCCTTGTGAGCAAGTGGAGGACATTAAGGCTCAGCCTGGTTGATCTCTGATGACAAGGGTCTGGAGGAGGGATTAGAAGCAAGGGGACCAAAGTTATGGTCATTCCCTTAAAAGGATGGCATCGCATCTCATAGGCCTGGAGCTTGCAGGAGTTGAAAGATCTTCAAAGGTCTTCTCACCCCACCCAACCTACTTTAACTCCCAAAAAACCTTGGAAGTATGAATTTTGAAAGATGTGGATTTAAAATATTTATTTATTTGGCATTGCAATGCGCAACAACATGAAGTGCAGGCAATATTTAAAAGTGTTTGCCTTAAGTTTGTTGTTTATTCTGTGTATGAGATAATCATTGTCAGTCATATGGTTACCTCCTGAGCTTACCTAAGTCTTATAGGAGACAAGATATCTCAGAAACTAGCTCATCAGAAACTGTCAAAATCTCTGTTATGTAAGGCATGGATAATAAATGAAAAAAGGAAAAAAGACATCTTTTTAAGAACCATCCACAAGGGCAAATTGCAATTCATCAAAAGACAAATATGCATTAGATATGAGGATAGGCGGGGCCCTTTCCTCTATCCCGCTGCATATCAGCTGCTAAGCCATACTCAGTTTTTGGTGAATTCTGCAACAATGGTAGGAGAGCTGAATGTTCGAGAGGCTTGGGCTTAAGTTGACAGTGGAGCGACCGTTGGGAAGAGTGAATAGGGGCCTAGTTTAATAAGCCCTGATATAGACTGGACTACACAGGGGGCTGGCACCGCTGAACCCCGAAAAACCACAGCGCAGATGAGGATGGGAAAGAAATCCGAAGGATCAAGTCTGGTTAAATTATAAGACCACAGCAATAGTTCTTTCTAATTTGCCATTTTGTGGTTTATAAACACTAAACACGTGCGTATAATTGTAATGATTGCATTGTCTAACATAAGAGCCCTGCTTCTGGTGGTGTTTTTTAAAAGCACATTGTCAAGTTGTTAAATTGAAACAGGCTTAGACATGAAACAATTACCTTATTAATATTATCAAAGAGGAACAAGTGACACAAGCTCCATATTCATTTCACTCCACTATTTCATATTGTTGACAGATGTATTAAATGTTGTTCAGTCTTTTATTTTAATTACAATTGTTACAATTGCTCTAATTATGCATTGTTAGCATCACTGATGCCTGGATGCCAAACCCTTAAGCAGTATACCAATTTTTAACTGTAAAAAGAATGTGAAAAAAGAAATGAAGCAGCATCCAGTTTACCATGTTGCAATTTTCCACAGAGAGAGGGCAGTACACAGAAAAGAGCAAATATATGAGTCAAGCTCTATGCATTTTTGGGCGAGAATCTGGTGGAGGACACCTACTTACCATGGAACCACACTGGCTGAGATTAGGGGGCCATCATGAAGGAACCATAGAGGGTGAAGATAGCCAGGAGCTGCAGGGATAGAGATAGATAAGACAGAGGAACAAGAGAACATGGCAAAAAAAAAAAAGGGGGGGGGGGGTCGGGGGAGCACAGAGGGGTGGATGAAAAGAAAGCAAGTTGGGGAGCAACAGCAGCACTGGCCTGACCTGGGGAGGATGGGGAAAAAGCCAGAGATCCAATTAAAATCACACTTGGTCAGTCATAGTCAATGCTGACACAGCCTCTTCCACACAAGCCTGGTACTTAAACCTTACTTGGGAGAGTATGGGAGCCACACAGTATAAGTTACGCAAGATGTCATGCATGGTTATGATGATGCACAAAACCAAAGACCTGGTGTGACAAAGCAGCCCACCCCCCTGGTACACAGCTGGAGCTCAACCCAAGCATGGCATAACAGTGACCTCGGGGTACAAGTGGCAATTCAATGGATCGCAAGGGGAAATGAATTTATTTACATTAAATTGATGTATGCCCTGTCCAAAATGGCGCCTGCGCTTGTTGCTGGGCAGAGAGTGCAAGAGTAAAGATGGCGGAGGACAAGTGGCAAACTGGGAAGCAGAGGTCTAATCAGTTGTGATTTCTGGGAGGAAGGGCGTGGCAGGGTTCAATGATTATGGAATATTACCACAGCAGGGTCAGAATACAGAATAAAAAGGTCACATTTCGTAATCAGAGAAATTCACTGTTTATATTACTGTATGCCTTTATACATGTCCTAACACTGCGACCAGAAATACATAGGATTATTTGTGCTAAAAATATTTGATTAGTGTGTTTGTAGACATACAATAGAATAAAGGTAGAATGTGGCAGTGTATGCAATATTCCTGAGATGGCTTTAAAAAATGTGTTTTTACAGTGAAACCTAAAGCATTTGATGCAAGCTATTGATGAGGTTGCAATACAAGATAAGGTGATTTCATAAATTTCATTGCATCGTTAAAGTACGCTGATCAAAGAAAGCAACACTTTCACAGTTAAAATATTCAAACACCAACAACTGAAGATCTGTCTTAGACCATATCATGCTACTTACCACAAAATGTTAAACAAAATTATCTTCATCAACCTTGATCAACCTGAAACCGACTCATTAGCAAAAACAGATTGCAGATTCTTTTGAGAAAGGAAAAGGGAAAAAAATTAACTGCTGTTAAATTGAAAAGAGATTTGCAAACTCTATCATATAACATATCTGTCTCTCCCTACAGATGTATCCCCATGAGTGCCATGTGCATCATAGACTTTTAACCAGCACACAGAATGTGTACACAAGTTCAACACAGCTTTGCAACATCTTGAGAAAACCTATGCTGAAAGCACATAAAATGTAGACACTTACTTAGACAAAGGATTAAAACAGCGTTGCATATTTGTTTAGAATCCAATGTTGCAATAAAAAAAGCCTTACAAATAGTATCCAAATAACTGGGCTACAGCCTCTGACGTTTTAAAGAATGTAAAGTGTATTAATATGATCAACAATGGAAGAAAAACATAATTTAACTTGAATAAAGAGCATCCTTATAACACCTCGGATGGTGCCAGCTCATAGGCATACATTTCAAACAAATGTAAAATGTGTGACCTTTTTGGTTTTCTTTGGTTTTTGAAATGTGCAAAAGCAAATTGGTGCATTAAATTGAACTTATTACTCAGATGTACAAAATGCTGATATCCATAGATACAGTTACAGAGTAGAAGGCTTTGCTATTGGCAATGGAGAAAAGTTATTATTATTATTATTATTATTATTATTAAATTAATAAGTTAGCTTATTCACTAGAACTGTGACCCATCCTACCTCCATAATAATCAAGTTGTTGCAGTACTTTCTTGGGTGGGACATGGACAAATACTCATGATATTCATTTTATATCATCTTTAGATATACACCACTAAATGTCCTTTTGACTGCACAATAACCACTTCATTTCTCAGCACTCATTCTTTTTAAGTAGTTAATGTTGCTACAGGGAGGTGTGAATTTTGACACAGGAAACACGCGATAAACTAAAACTGAACTGTATAACAAGAATAACTCACTATAGATGAGTTTTGTCTCAGGATTAATAGTGAAACTAAGTTTAAGCTCTCCTGAGAAAAAGGGGCTTCAAAAAGAAAATGTTTTCATCTTAAATAATGAGGTGTTTGTTTAAATGTACATTCCAGAAGGTACCAAAACAAAGAAATGATTAACAAATATGTCTGCAAATCTTTAGGCAAATATTTCACTATTAGAAGTGCATGAGTTCATAAAAGGAAAAGTTGTTTATATTCTTTTAGCTTTTCCCTCAGTGATTTCAACTTTTATCAACAGCCAAATAAAACAGAACACATATCAATTCTCTCTTAGTGCTGTTGTGATTTTTGAACAGTGAAATCTGGAAAAGGCACAAATTCAGATTCAGAATGAGGATGTTAAAATTCTTTGAATGGAGCAAACACACATTTTCTGGTATTAAAAAACTAAATTATTAGTATTTGGAAAATACAACACTTTAAGGATACTTTGGTTGTATCTGGGTTACCTTCAAGCTTTACCTCTAAGCTAAGTGATTTAGGATGTGTTTGTGTATGAGTGGGTGAGTGAAACAATAAGTGACAGAACCTCAGATACAACTCATATTAAAATATAATAAAAAACGATTACGCTGTGAAAAAAACCGATGGCTGTGAGCTTTTGGCAAATGCACCTGCATCCCAAAGTAAAATACACGCATTGATTGAAGCAGTTAAGAAAACTAAAAAACCTTAAGCAACATATTTTAGTTATTTGCACTTTGCTACATAATCTCCTTACCTTAATGAAATGAGTTCAATGTGCGTAAAGAACTGGCCAAATACAAACAGGAAATAGCTTTTGTGCGTAAAAAAAAAACTCGCATTGGTAGGAGGTGCATTCGTTTGCGCAAAAAATGCAAACCTGCAAATATGGCCTGAACTACTGGAAATCATAAAAATTAAAGGGGAAAAAAGTTCACGATGGAAATGCATTGATAAGGTTTAACCACACAAGCCTGATCAAAGAGAATATAGACACTTTAATAAAATATAGAATACATAATTAATTATACAGTATGCTTATGTACAGTTGAATGATATGCTAATTAAACGCTTTTAATAGTATCACGAACACTGGTTTATGCTCACAATGGTCTTACTTTGCACAGAAATGTGAAATATACATATTATACAAACAAGAGTACGAATGTGTAATGAAAGTGGAACTTAATCAAAGGGAGAAAAAAACCTACTGAGCCTGGCAGTATTTTAATTACTGAAAAACCTGCTTCAGGCCCATCACGCAGGCTTAAGGTCTCCCATTTCAACTTGAAAAGGATCTTTAAGATATGTATTTCTTCTCGAGACATACGCGAGAACATGAATAACGTTTCTATACGTCCAGACATACATTACATCTAGTTTACATTCAACAAAAGACCCATGCACTTAGGGCTACATTCAGAAATCCTTTTTCCTTTTCCTTTCCAGTAACAGCCTGTAAGTTCAGAAGAGTCAACACGCAGATTTCCTTAAAATCCTTTGTCATTTTTTTTTTGTCACTTAAGATATACATCTTTATTAATAACGCAACACAGCAAACAAATAGGCATACGCTTTGTAGAAATTCCAATGACCAAATGTGAGGAGGTGTAGCTACAAGCCAAACCCAAGCAAAAAGGCCTCACAACAACAACGGCTCGTCACGTTTCAGAAAGACTTTCAATAGGATGACTCGAGGTGTGTCACAAAATATTGGATACAACATTCACAAAAGTACAAAGTGTAACAGAGATACAGCTGTACGTGTTGAGCAGTAACACACACACACACACACACAAATACAGACCCCAAACTTAGAGAGACGGGATGTTATTACACTGTTTTGGTGGGAAAGAGTCCACGCCGCTGTGGCATGTGTACCATCCATTGACAATACTTTTCTGAAAGGGTGAAGTGGAAGGAAAAGTCCTTGAGCTCTGGGCGAAAGTGTGACCTGTTTGGCTGCAGGGGTACTGGGAGGACTGGGACCTGTAGCTGCCTCTTTGAAGCAACAAAGGGTCCAAGAGGGGCTGTGACCTGTGTGTGGGGTAGTCCAAACTGCTGTCAAACGTGTGATGGAAACGTGATCTCAGGGTCGACTCGTCTCGACTCTCTGGGGACATGGGGACATCTTGAGTGGAGTTGGGGTGGTGAGGCGGACTGATCTGGTCTCCGTCCGGGACTCTGGTTGACCTGGCCTCCGCCATGTGACCCCCGTCACCGGGACGCGCGTCGCCGCTTTTGGCGACGTGGGCCTTGTTGCAGTGTAGCTTCATGTGCTTTCGCAGGGAGCTCGGGTGGGTGTAACACTTGTCGCAGCCCCTGACCTTGCACATGTAGGGCTTATCATTGGAGTGCACGTGAGAATGCTTCTTTCGGTCGCTGCTGTTCGCAAACCTCCGGTTGCAGCCCTCGAACTCACATTTAAAAGGTTTTTCACCTAAACGTGCAAAAAGAGAAATGACGGCGAGTTACGAATATGCTTACAGGCCCGCGCATGCTCTCCCCTGACAAATATCTTACAGGTGTAGCCCAAAGTCAAATGAGCGCACACCATAAAGTGGCACATACCAAAAATACACATCCAGCCTTCACTCAGTACTGTGAAATGACTGTCTGGTCGTCAGGTTCAGTCACTGGCTCTGAAAACACAGAGCCGTGTTCCAGGCTATGCACCCTCAAAATTCTTTAGAAAGCCACATTTTTATTCTAAACACTTCCTAGTGTGCGAAACGTTATAAGCAATTATTAAGTTACTGAGTCCAAACTTGTTGCTGAAACTTTGCTGCTGTCCTGATCGCAACAAGTGAGGCAGTTTGCGGACTCACTAACAAGGCTGAAGTGGAACATGCATTTAGACTGGATTGAACCTGCAACCCCAAACGCAAAGATGTGTCTAAATTGAGTTATCTTGCATAGAATGAATTATAGCTATCAAGATGCTAATTGATCTTCAAGCTCAAAATTGCCTACAGCTGCACGCTTCTGTTCCTGCTGTACACACTGAAGTAGCGAGCAGTCAGTAAGAGCTGGGCTCATAAATAAAATCTAATAGTTTCCATTAAGTGTGACTTTCGGACGAATAAGAAAAACTATATTTTCTCACATCTGAGGTCTAAATAACACAGTACGCATGTGCAGTTGTGGAACAGATGCCATTAATGGCCTTTCTCTCTCTATTCTGTTTTGCTTTCATTAGTAAAACAATTTAGACCACAAGTAAAAAGAGCGGCTAACACATTTATTTTCACCATCTCTTGTTCTCTAAGGGCGTTTTACTTCATTGTTTAATTATATTTTCAATTTTAAAAACCTATGTTTCAGTATAATTACATCTTGTGAGGGCTTTTTTCTACTACAATCCCTGACGTCTATGTGGAAATAAGAATAAAATAAAAGCCTTTTTTTAAGGAAGTTGTTACTCTGTGCTCACATCAGGGGCGTATAATTAAAGGCCCAAAGAAAGGCATCCTTTTAAAATGAAATGCATTTTATGACATGATGTCACAGTGCTTCGTGACAGGTAACAGGCCTATCAAAGTGATGGAAATTAAACCAGAATAGGCTCATAAATAAATGATCTTTTGGAAATGTGACTCATTGTGTTTATGCTGATAATTATTTCCTTCTGCTGACTGAGGTCATCCTTTTACCCAGGTTTTTATTTCCTACTACATCACTGTGTGATATGCTCTGCTAGTGTTACTGAGCACAGGAGATGAGTCCCTGGGAGGCAGAGACAGCGTAACGGCTACGTCACAACTCTCCGGTGTCCCGGCATTTATTTAATAATTTCACTGAATGAAGTGGGAGAGGCACCAAACCACTAGGCCTGCAGACTACACTCCTCTGTATCTGGCTTACTACTACTCAAACGTGGTTCCTGCATGAAGCCTACACATGTTTTTCTCCTGCAAAATCAGTCAATAAGACATACGGCAAGAAGCAGCAGAGGAGCTTGGCAAAACAGCACTTGTCATTCAGTTACAGTGAAAGCCTGTATAATATCACCACATAAAAACAAACAACAACCACCACCACCACCACCACCACAACAACAATAATAATAATAATAATTATTATTATTGTTATTATAATAACAATAATAATAATGCTAGAATTTGTAAACTTTAATAAAGAAATTATCACACAACATTGCTGAATTATAAATAATGATAATAATTAAAGGAGTTCGTGAATTTGTAAATACTGATCTTTTTAAAAATGTATTTAAAACGTCACATAATCTATTATTATTGTTATTATTATTATTGTTATTTATTATTATTATTATTATTATTATTATTATTATTATTATTATTATTATTATTATTATTATAGATTATTAACTAACCTGTGTGAGTCCTTTTGTGGATCTTTAGATTTTCTGATCTTGCAAAAACTTTCTCACAGCCGTGAAAGGGGCAGGGAAAGGGCTTTTCCCCTGTGTGGACCCTGACGTGGTTCACCAGCTTGTATTTGGCTTTGAAAGGCTTCCTGTCCCTGGCACAATTCTCCCAGTGACACACATATTCAGAGTGCTCAGGTCCTCCGACATGCTCCACTGTCACATGGGTGACAAGTTCATACATGGTCCCGAAGGATCTGGAGCAAGGCAGCTTCCCAGCCCCCTCTTGGCCGTCACTCCATTTGCACACCAGCTCATGCTTCACTGTTTGTTTAGAGCACCTGAGGAAAGCGTCGCCTCCTCCACGCTGAATTGCCATGTTCAGGGGCTTGTACAGACCCAGGAATTGTGTGACCAGTTGCTGGTTTCCTTTGGGGCTGATAGTTTGGCCATAAGGGTGAGTCCGGGTGAGGAGGTCGCCAGGTAGACCCAGCATCATCTGGCTGCCCAAATCTCGAGATGCGTCGGTGGAGGCGTGGGCCTGCTCCTGATAACTTGTGAAAAAAGCATGGCTTCTGTTGTCTCTGCAGCCACCAAAGTCGCGATACCTTCCAATCCCGCCATGTTGGGCAGCTCTTGATGCCAGTTGATCAGTGACGGGTGGCATGCCGGCTCCAGAAAGATTGGCTCCAATGATAATGCCCCTAGGGCTGTGCTCTAACCGGTGGCTGGGGTATCCAGAGTCTGAAAAATTGGGAACCGAATGGTCAACATATGCACTGGACCTCGTCTCGGGGTAGTCTCGCAAATTGTGCGAGGGGCAGAGTTTTAAGGAACTGCCAGTGGGGTGTCCCATGTGCTCTCCTGCCAAAGGTGGCAGCACCACGCTGGGCTCAGTATTGCTCTCCCCGGGGTTGACGCAAGAGAGAGGGCAGCCACTAAACCTCGAAAGGCTTGTCATGTTTTGTTGTGAGTTTGGCTATGAGTTTGCAAAATCAACCAATTCAGCACTCAGGATACACCTAGAAATTCTGTTTCCATTTTCCTTGTTGTATATCATCTGCATGTGAAATTCTTGGCCGTGAACTTCGCAGAAGTAGGAACCAGACTCAATTTCGATAAAGTTGGTGTGAGTCCCATGCCGTTCACTTTGCCCTCTTGATTTGTGGCAATAACCGTGGTAGTAAAAATGCTTCGAAACAGGCCATGGTGCAATATAAAAGCACAGCAGGCAAACCTGCTTTTAAAAAGGGAGCTTTGGGATTGGTTGGAATGCGCTTTGATTGACAGGCGCTGGGTTTGTTTTAAAAGGGACACGCAGGCGTTCACTGCACGACTCCGTTTTCAAATATCGCAGAGAAAATGCTTTGAAATGTGCCGCAATACTCCTAAATATTGCTGCCTTTTTAACTCCAGGCGCCTCCTTATAAGACCCCTTCTCTAAATCTCTGCATATGAAAAATGTACAGGTTAACGTGCAAAACTCATCATCTGATAAAAGTCAAGTGATTAAATGCAGACATAAGCAAAGCAACAGAATCACAGCCTGTCTACCTCTTTTCATTTGTCTGGAAATCTTGTCCTGCTTGAGCAATAGAGAGACGGGACTTTGCCTGTTCAGATAATTTATTGTAAAGACTTCTGATTATGATCGTCGTTAAAAATAGGTAAAGTTTCACTAAACTAGATTTCACAATGGAATTGATGGAATAATTTTTAGATAAGTAGTATTTAATGTGTGTGTCCACTTTGTTTGACCACAAAGTATAAAGCGGATAATAGCCTATAGATTACAAGGGTCTCATGAGAATATCAGCATTCACTTTTAATTTGTAGTATTTCATTTTCATGAGACTCCCTTATTAACCTGTTGGGCTCAAGTTAAGACGGATAAAACTTTGATAAATCAACAAGTAGCCTTACGCGCCGCGCCACCAAAGAGTTATTTTACTGGAAAGAAATTTCAAACATTTTCCAGAAGTATCATTAAAGAGCACTACAGAACACAATGTACTATTTCATCTTTGAGTCCAATGTGAAACTTTTATAGACATAAACATGCTCTCATAAAGCTTAAATAAATTATTAATCATCAAAAGTACACCGTGCGTCTTGCAGAAAAACACAGATATAAAATTAGTTACGTTCAAATAGAAACTCTGAAACACCACAAACAGCAGCAGATGGGCTGCACTGTTCCTTGGAAACTCAGATAAACTTTTGGGGTGCTGTGAGGACAGCAGCTCCAAGCTCTCCACGCTGCTCTACTGCAGCACAGATTTCTGCACGTCTCCTCGCTTTGACGTGGCTCTGATTCAATCGACGTACTTTCTTCTACCTAAAATCACCTTAGTCAAATTCTTTTATCTGTTGCTTTTATTTAAATCTACAAAACGTTGCCCTGGGCTCCAGACTGCAGCTTATAGGTTTAATGTGAAACCTTCCTTATTTCCAAAAACGGTATGCAGCAAAAATTTCCAAATTTTCTTTAAAAAAGAAAGACCTTTTCTTTAAAAAAAAAAAAAAAAAAAACTTTTCCAGATTGTTATGCTGACGTCACCTGCAGAGGATCCTAGGCAGAGACAAAGAAAGGGGCCCACTTGACATTAAGTGCCGCAAAATAGTAAACAGACCCAGAACTGGCCTAATTCCGTCATGATTGTAATGGACGCTGATGTTTGTCAACCTTTAACCCGATGCATTTCCGAAAATGATTGAGGGTTGAAGGCAAATAAACCGAAAGTTTCCAATCTGTCATTCAGAAAGCATAAAGGTCTGACAAGACCCGCTCCCCAACTGATTCCAGGACCTCCTCTGCAGCAAAAAGGCAAAACACGAAAAGGGACTCTCTAGATGAACTGCACTTTTGCTACTGAATATGAGCAAAGCCTGAGTGAAGTGTGGGCCTATCTGATAAGTACAGTTTATGCTGTAAAATTCTGTACTATATTATAAGAGGGCTAAAATTATTAAAATAATAAAGGAGCTAATGTGTGTAAATGTCCCTTAATGTGGTCATAACCTAATATGAGTTTAGCCTAATAAGCAGTTTTCCATAAATTACAACTTTATTAACTTCTCTGCCTTGCAGTAAGTAGTTCTGTATTAAAAACATAATCAACTAAATGAGTGTCCATATTTAACTAGTAAATGTATATGTTTAAAATGCATACACTCTGTTAGTTGATTATAATATTATTTGACCCATTTACTGTATTGCAGAGGAATGAATGTACTTGTAATTTACTGAAATCTGTTTACAGTCTAAAGTTTCAGTTTATATTACAATAAGCACTATTAAATGTAATTTAAAGCATTCATGTTGAAAGGTGTTTGGTTAGCTTCACAGCGATAAATAATGTAATTATACAAGTAATTTTAAAAAATGCAAATATTAACCGCGATGACTAGTTTCATAGTTGAGGGCATTTGTTACATTGTCGTATTTTATTGTTCGAATGTAATTTTTTAAAATGCAATTTAAAAAAAAAGCCAGATATATGAACGGCGTAACTTTTTTTGTACATAAAACTTCAGTTCGAATAACTACATCACAAAACCTTTTTGCATTTTGACATCTGCAGTCACTTCCAACCCTCCAGCTTTATGAGTCCAGTCAGCCATTTGTGTTGGTTGCTTGACAGAGCAAACAAAATCCTTGTGACTGTTGCAAACAAAAAATCACTCACAACAATCAAAACATTCATGTCAGGGAATAGTCTTTACATCCATAGGGTTCAAGTCATTCTCATTACTGTGAAACTGGACCAACCGAGTGAAATGAAACAGTGTGTAGACCACAGTACAACACTGCGTTATTCAGCATATTTTTATTCCTTAAACAGAGACTGCAATGTAAAGAATTCTTGTAAAACAATGCACACTATTTTCGGAATCCTATTTCGGACATAAGGGATAAAACTATAAATATATGTAAATGCGCAGGTTTACCAATAAGGAACTATTACTATTTGTGTCGGAATTGACAGGTATTAACTCTAGAGATTAATATCAATGTTATACACAACACTGGAAAAAAATATTAGGACAGAAGCATAGAGGACGCAAAATTATTTCTAAAAAGTCTCCAAATCTTTGTGTGTGACAGAAACATAGTTAGTGTGTGTTCCTATTAGAGATTTATTTATGTGTGTACGTTGAAACAGCTGCTTGCATTAGTATGGAGTGTGCTGAGGTATTATAATTGATGAGGGATGGCAGTGCATGGTCTTGCCATGACTTTATGAAATTTAGATGAATTAACAGGTTTGGGATGAGTCCATTTGCAGACAGATGCTCCAGTAAATCACAGCAAGAGGTCAATTAGCCCTTTCCATCATCCATATGAAGGTAAACTCCAAGTACTGGAGCAGTCACTCAAGACACAACTGACCATATAATCGATGAAATATAGACACCGATTTGTTACTGTAATATAAACAAGTATAAACCTGTGTGGAATAATATGGAGCAAATAAAATGTGGCCAACATTTCGCAGACCAAAGAAAAACTAAACACCACATACAGCACAAAAACATAAGTTAAACGATCGATATCGATATCAAGCTTTAGTAGTTATGACAAAATGACTATTCTTTATCAGTTGACCTCTTGCACAGAAATTAAGCATAACATCTAATATGCATTCAAAAATATGCCGAACAATGTAAATATTTGTCTTGCGAAAACCCTAAGCATTCTGTAAATAAGTGGATGCAAATGTTTCATGCATAAACAATACTGTCGCTGAAAGAAAAATGAGCTAAAAATGTGTCATTAGGTTTGTATAAAATCTTTTGTTATTTTTTTGTTTTGTAGACCAGAACCTGAGGCTTTATACTGTTGTGGATCCGCAGACTCTAAAACAACTCAGAAGAGTGTTATGGAGAAGGCCCCCCTCTCCATGCAACATACACACAAAACACAACTATTAATTTTCTTATTAACTCAAGGCACAGACTGTTTAAGACTTGGGATATGTTACATTTAACCGCAGCAAAAACTTGCAGCCTAGTTCAGCACCATCAATGGAATCACAGTATCATTCACGCTGTGCAGACTGCTATTTGATTAATGGAAGTAATAGTGTGGTATAGTTTTGCTATTGCTGCAAAGAAGATAAAGATTTGACTTGTGTGTGGTCACCATTTGGTTAACTTCAAGTCCACAAAGTTGTCTATAGCACCAGTGGCCTGAGCCAGCCAAGCGTAGGCTTCAGGCCAGACAACACGGGCTAAAAAAATTGCTCAACTCTGCTGTAAAGGATAAAGCAAACAACTGGGCTGGCACAGGCCAATTTGTTTAGATAAGAAAATGTTCATGTATCTAGGTCATTTATCAAATGATGCACAAAAACAACCTTCATAGTGTCTGTCTCAAACACACCTAGGTAGAAGAAATGTTTAAATGTGAGTGTTTTACCATTTTGGCTGATGTTTATGCTCTGTTCTTTTCCACCAGCATAGGCCTACTGTCACAAGAGTAGGAACACTACAATACAGTGATATTTTAAGGTAACGCGCATGCTCAGTTAGCCGAAGATTATGTTATAGCCAATGGGCTATCCCAACGCCCAGTGAGGTAATCCCAGCAGAGATAACTAAATAATCGAATTTTACACAGCACGTTTCTATAGAACAACCTCTTATAATTTAGTACTTTGCATTACGCCCATTTGTGATTTATCAAGAAAGAATTAAAGTAATTTTAACTAAAGAAAATACAGGGCTGAACTACTCATGCAATTAAAATGGACGTGTCTAGGATGAAAATTATACATCACCGTGCGTGCGCAAAGCTATGTAACTGCAAAATTCACCAGAATTTTGTTAAATAGATTTGTCTAAAATAGTGGCGTGCGGGGGGCGGTATCTTCAAGCAGTGGTGTGAACTATTGAGGCAGAAATGGTGGGTGAAACAAATGGTTAACAAAACTGCGGCTCTACAAGAGGCCCATAAAGGTGTCTTTCTCCCTCTTTTAAAGTCTCCACGTTTTCTGTGGTCCAGAAAAAAATTAACGCCAAGCCAGTCTGGTCCTTTCAGGCAAGGAAAGGTGGATATTCTTTTAAAAAGGCAACTAAAATTAAAATAAACACCTTACTTTATATCACTGCAATCATGACTCTAGTTCTATTTCTGTGCTCTTTGTTTTGATGTTGTGAAGAAAAAAAACATGCGCGCTTCAAATCATTCAACATCCCAATTTCACATTTAAATAAATAAATTAAATAAATGATTAATGAACGCCAGTTTAAAACTAAGCAGCAGTTCTAAAGTTAACTCTGAAGCAACAGTTGCTTTACATTAGTCCTATAGTTGATGACAGCGCCCCTTTATCTCAGCAGGAGCTCCGTGGATTCCCTGCTCTGTCGCTCAAGAATTTGTGACTCATCTAAACCATATTACTTAATTATTTCATAGTGATAATGTGGCTGCACAAACACGGCACATAACCTTAAGTGGCCTATGGAGCCAATAAACTATGGAATATAGGAAACTTAACAAGCTGCTTGTCACTTGTGAAAGTTCACAAAGGTCGCCATAAATCTCATGCTGCAAAACTGCAAAAGCAAACTCTTCTATCTGTGTGTGCGCGCGCGTGTGTGTGTGTGTATGTGGTTACAGTGTGTGTGCAGACGCGAGGTGTGTGCCGTGTGAGAGCAAAGGGGGGAGTAAACTGTTAGAGGCCATGCCTTCATGATGAGAGAGAGAGGGAGAAAAAGAAAAGGGAGAGAGAGGAAGGCAGAGAGAGAGAGGGAGTGTGGGAGAGCAGCTTATGGAGGAAAACGCCATGAAGTGAATCTCATTCGTCGTTTAGCGTCAAGTTAAGTTGTTCGGGTTGTGTACAAAAAGCGCAAGTGCTGTAATGTGCACGACGGCTATAAAAAAGCAGAGGTATGCGGATTCTTGCAACAATTAAATTACCATATGAGTAACAGGCTCACACACAAACTATGTTGACTTCAAGAAAACAAAATCCCATACAGCCTCTACAGGCTAAATATAATAAACAGTTGATTTACACACTTCCACAGCCCGCAGCTCACACAGGCCCACCTCATGCCCCGTCCTGTTAACACAGAAAGACAACGGATAAGTAAGAAAACTCACCTTTTCAATCTATAACTCTTTCTCGAGGAAATGTTCTGGGAGTGAATGAGGTAGGATGAGGGCGACAGCAGAATGAAGGACTGATTTGAGGATTTTTTTTTTTTGGGTCCAGATCCCCTAAAATAAAGAATGTGAGCTCTTTCCTGGGACAGATTGAGGGGGAAAGGATGTGAAAGGCTTGGAGTTAAAAAGCGCCGCTTGAAGCACTCAACGCGTCTCTGAACTTGATCAGATTTTATGTGTCCTGCAGCGAGTCAGCGGCAGCCCTGTGAAACTTGCTCAATGGCACGAATTTTTGGCTGAGCGAAAAAAATCTCAGGATATTACAATTACTGCCATCTTTCTTTCTGTCTTTTATTCTTCCCGTCTTACACCCTATAGAGCTTTTGCAAAAAATACCCCCTCCCCTCCCGTTCAAGCGGCTTCAAGAAAGCCACATTTTGGAACAGTGCCAAGTACATTCAAGTTTTCAGTTAATAAGAGCCAAACTAGTGACATGAAAGAGACAAATGATAGATTAGATAGATAGATATATAGATAGATATATAGATAGTATTATTAGATAGACGGATTTTATTTTTGAACAAATAAACCTTATAGCCAAATATATGGATTTTTTTACCACTGCCTTTGACTAACTAAAAACATTTATTTTATGTTGCAGGATATTTGTAAAATAACATCACCTATGTTATTGAAGAAGTCTGGTCGTTAAAAACCTTCTTTAAGCAGGCTATTAAGACTACAACCCTGCAACCCATTCTTTTTATTTTTATTTTCCAAAATGTTTCGCAGTTTGTTGAGGAGAACAAATCAGGTGAGGCTGCATAAGGCACGCGCTACACACTCAGAAATCAGATACAGAATCTGCGCTACAGTGATCTAGAGTGCTCGTTATACCTGCAAAATAATGCCTGTAAGAGCCAATCACATGAAACCAATTGCGAAGACCTGCCATCTTCAATACCAAACTGTGCCAATCACCAGAAATCTAGCCAATTAACAACCTCCTTCGATGTCACGTGTCAGAGGGGCAGCTGCGCGCTGATTGGCTGCCGTAGCACTGCCTCCCGAGTTCATTTATGTTCTGGGAGTGAGTGATTGACTTTATCAGTCCAAGGACATCATCCGCCTGGAAAGGGGGGGAAGTTTGATCCTGTTTCTCACGGATCGCAGTCAACGGGAGTTTTTTCCTCCCAACTCTTTACGCATAGGATTTTGCCCGTTTTGGTTTGGCTTGTTTTTTATTTTAGGATTTTTCGCAAAACGTGGTCAATCTCGGCGCTGTGTCTGAAGCGTGCGCGCTCCGCTAAACTGGATTTTAATTTTCTTTTTTGGTTTCTTCCCGTCTCCTAAGTTTGCTTCAAGCTCATGACTATGCTTCTTGATAGCGGTCCGCAGTTTGCATCGTTAGGAGTGGGGGGTTTCGGGACACCACGGCATCACGACATCGGGAACAGAGACCCGGGTCTGGGACTGAATCCCTTCACTGATTCCTCCCACTCCGCAGCCTTCAAAATCAGCCCCGTGGCTCACGATATCGCCTCCAGCCAGACGTCAGCTTTCACCCCGCAAGCCACTGGATATGCAGCCGCCCTGGGACACACTCACGGCGGGCAGGTGGGCTCCTACGGCGGGGGAGCCTTCAATTCAACACGGGACTTTCTCTTCCGGAACCGGAGCGTTGGAGAGTCCACTGCACCGAGTGCCCAGCATGGGATCTTTGCAGCTTCGGCGGGGAGTCTCCACGGGCCGCCCGGGATCACCGAGAACCCCGGACATCTGTTGTTTCCAGGACTTCACGACCAGGGGGTGAGCCACACTTCGCCGAGTGGACACGTAGTTAACAGCCAAATGCATCTTGGCTTACGCGGGGACATTTTCGGAAGACCTGATCCCTATCGTCCGGTCGCAAGCCCTCGGGCGGACCCCTACGGGGCTCAGCTCCACAACTACAATCACCCTATCAATATGAACATGGGGATGAATATGCCGACGCACCACGGTCCAGGGGCCTTCTTTAGATACATGAGGCAACCGATTAAACAAGAATTGTCCTGTAAATGGATAGACGAAAATCAGATGAACAGACCCAAAAAGACTTGCGACAGGACTTTCAGCACCATGCACGAGATGGTCACTCATGTGTCCATGGAGCACGTCGGCGGCCCCGAGCAGAGCAACCACATCTGCTACTGGGAGGACTGCCCGAGAGAAGGGAAATCTTTTAAGGCCAAGTACAAACTCGTCAACCACATCCGCGTGCACACGGGCGAGAAACCGTTCCCATGCCCGTTCCCCGGATGTGGGAAAATATTCGCTAGATCGGAAAATTTAAAAATCCACAAAAGAACACACACAGGTAGGCACTGACATTATCATGGCGTGTGTGTGTGTTGAAGGAGTGAGGGTATTCTGAATAGACTATGGTGTGCTCCACAGCAAGAGTTCATGTTGTTTACAAATACAAATGGAGAACTTGGGCCCACGTTTGTCGTGCTGAACAGCAGTTAGGTTCTGATATTGCTCTTTGTGCAGTTTGAATTAAATTATTTCTGAATACTGTTACACACTCGATTATCTTTGTAGTAAAGAAAACATAATGTGGTTCTTCTGAGAAGCTCTAGTGTGTTGGAAAACCACGTTAATTCTTCTAACCTTTGCGCAAGTGTGTGTGTGCGTGTGTATGAGAGAAAGAGCTATAAAGGCACAAACTTTACTCATTTGTCAAAGTTTGAGTGCAACGGGGTGTTTCGCCAGGACTTTGTAAGACTTTTGTGCCTTCTGGAAGTCAGAGTTTTAACATTAATCGAGTAATTCTTGCTCGGCGCAGAAATGCCCTGTTGATTCAGTGTTTACTACAAGTGCAGACGCACAGAGCAGGTCAGTAGTAGCATGAAGGAGAAGGCCTCTTGAATAAATAAAGCCTGACAGAGCAGTGTGTAGTAGTGGAGCTGTATCCATGTCGCCCCCAAAATGTAGGTTACTCTGTTATATAATAGGCTGCTTACAATTTGCATCTCAGAGCTCGGGCTTTACAGGTGGCGCAACAATAGGAGTTTGTTTGTGCGGGGCTATTCACGGTGTATATTTAATCCTTGCAGGTGAGAAGCCGTTTAAGTGTGAATTTGATGGCTGTGACAGACGCTTCGCCAACAGCAGCGACAGGAAAAAGCACATGCATGTGCACACATCAGACAAGCCATACATCTGCAAAGTGTGCGACAAGTCATACACACACCCCAGCTCTCTCAGGAAACACATGAAGGTAATTAACGTCTTCATTACTCCTTAAACACATTAACACACACACACACCACCCCCTATCCCCTTCTCCTCTACATAGACAGGTACTAATACAACTGCAGTCATTTCTTAAGATGTTAGTCCATAGCACTGTCACACTGCAAAAACACAATTTAACATGCAATTTCCTCCTTTAGAGACACTAACACTCTGCTTTAATCAAACTACTGAAATATAGAAATTAATGTCTTATGACTATTTTACTTTCCTGCTATTATCTGAGACTCACAGTTGCTCGTTTGTAGTTGTAAAACGAGCTTACTTGTTTGTAAAAAGTAACCTGCCTTAAAACCACCTGTCTCTAGTAACATTTTTCAGCCAAACTACATTTAAGATGCACATTACCAGCGTGCTGATATGGATGTTTAAACGTCGCTGTGCCTACTTCAGCGTGTTTTATTATTCTAGTTGTCCTATAAAATCCAGGGTTAATCCGCATTGAAGTATCAAGCTACTTTAAATGTACTGTTAGGATCTAAATACATATCATGCGTCACTAACTCACTGCTCATGTCCTCGTTTTGCAGGTACATGAGTCTCAAGGATCTGAATCATCTCCAGCAGCAAGCTCTGGATACGAGTCGTCCACACCGCCAGTTTTGGTCTCAGCAAGTACTGACGACCCGACAAAAACACCGCCGTCAGGCGTGCAAAACACGTCTGGCCACAGCGAAGGACTGGCACCCAACTTTAATGAATGGTACGTTTGAAGCCGGAAGAACAAACCCTCTCTCTCTCTCTCTCAATGTGGACCACGAGGTTGAGGATAAATGAGGATAAAAACCTTAAAAACTATTGCAGTTCACTTCACACACCCTCATATACACACACAGACACAAGCGCACGCACAAGCACACACACACAAACGGAATTGGGACAACAACAACAAGAGATGAGAGCAAAAAGCCAGCACCAAGCAGGCCACGTCCGTTCTCAGGATCACGAAATTTGACTTTTATTCCGCAGTTTTGAGGAAAACAAATCACGAATAAAGAAACGTAATACTTCCTCAGTATAAATAAATGTTTTCTTATCTTTTAGTTTACAGATTTCAGAAAAAATGTTTTATTTTTCATTTTATGTATTTTCTCAAATTTTTATTTAAAAAAAGAATAAAAACGAAGATTATTTCACGCTGTTTTATATGACGGTGACGCGCTATTGTCGCCTCTTCAATTGATTGTTGGAACTTCAAACAGTCTTAAGAAACGTGCCAAAGTCTTTGTCATGAACTTGAACACAGAAAAAAAAAATCATAAATAAATATTTTACTCGTGAATGTATTTCCTTGTTTGATGGGGTCGAATCTGTTGTCAACGTCCGTTTTCAGGTGGAGAAATGTGGTATTAGGTTACGATTGTTACCGTTGAATATAACGTTGCCTTTTGTTAATACCGTTGTAAATACATATCCATGATGCCATATTTATCAATTTGTAATTTAATTATGGGTATAAGTTCTGAAACTTAAATGATATTTATGGAAATGTTTTCTAGCAAGAACTGTACAGTTTTGGTCATAACCAGCTTAACAGTGAACAAATGATAAACTCTAAAGCTCCAACACCGCGATTGTATCTTTTTTTTTCTTTTTAACCAATAGGCCTACACGTGTCTTATTTGGATCGAAGAAAAAGTCTATATGAATATTATGGATTTGTCTATATATAATGCAGATATTTCCGTCACTTTTATTTTGTTTATGAGACCATTGACATGTAAATCACTGACTTTGTAGAACTGAGTTCAGTTGAGCTGAGAAGCTATAAAACGGTTCTGTTGATATCTTTATTTTTGGTTCAATTTAAACTTTGTGTATTTTACTTTTATAGAATCAGAAATAGATGTCAATTCATAGCATAAACGCAGTATTGGAGGAGAAAAAAAAAGAATAAACCCATCAGCTTATTGCACTCCTATACAGGTTTTAGACGAGTGTGCAAAGTTCATTATTTCCAAATCAAGGTGACAGTATTTTGAGTATTTCAAATTCGGGTCAAGCACCCAACTTATATGCGCCTACATGGCAATCTTTATAATTCCAGCATTGTCTTTGTGCAAGTATGTTTAAATGTGTGCATCGGCAACAATGGAACTGTCACAACACAGTATCTTCAAAAATAAAAAAAGTTTTCTGTCTGTCAGCTTGCATTGTTTTAAATGTAATTCTTCTGTGAAACTAAGCGTGTTCTTTGTTGTGGTGTTGCATATAGAGCAGTTTGATTACACATTTGCTTGTTTTGTGTGGATAACTTGTCAAGATGACATTTTTTTGTGTTTAACAATTTAGTGAAAGGAAGTCTAGATCTATGTGGGTTTGGGGAAAAATGCGCTCAATGGCAAAAAGAGTTACAGCATTGCATTGTAACCTATTCTCAAGAATTAAATATTATGCATACATAAAGTATATTGTACTCATATGAGAACAATTTCAGACCACCAGCACTACTTTTAAAATAAAATGTAAAAAAACGGTACCTCGTGACAGTGATATATGAAATAAGTTTATTTAAATAATTTAAGGAATATATGTTTTATATGCTATTTTCTATACCTTAATTTAAAAGAAATACTTTTTTCTTATTCCCATTACCTTTCTGCCCCATGTCCAGAGGTCAGAGATAAAAATATCTGATGTATAAACACCGCTAGAATGTGATGTTGTAACACTTTCTGGGAGAAATGGGTCACACTCCAAGTTATTCCTGAAGAGCAAAAATGTTATACTGATGAACTGTGTCACTGTGCCACATTGAGGCAAACCATGTTACAACGCAGGCCTATGCGTTAGCCTATTTAGCTACCACAGGCAAAGATTCCTTGTACTTTTTAGGCTACTGTATGTTGGTTCATTTGTTTTACCAACTATTTATGAAGAAATGTGAACGGAAATTTTGATTGAAATTAAAAAAAACATTATGAAAAGCGACTTTCAGACTGCGGCGTTGATTATTATCACCATGTTGTTCTGCTGCCTGCATCTTTAAGCATATAGACAAAACTGTTTGCCATGGTGTCTGTATCAGACTAGTAGGAGTCATTTGAACTTGACGCTGATTAAGGCGCCATCTTAGTATATTGGTGGTGTGTGTGTGTGCGTGCGTGTGTATGCGTGTGCTTGTGTGAATTATTAGGGGAGACAGAGACTAGTGAGTAGGTTTACATGGGGAGGTGGCTCTTCAGTACAAAAGTTATTCATGCAGTTTTTTCATTTAAGTGGGGCGCTTACAAATAATAATCCTAACGTGCAGACTAGAAGACGGGCAACTGAAGACACTGTGTGACCGTGAAAAATGGAGTGGAATACGTTGCCAAAAGCGGCTCTGCGCTGCCTCAGCGTCTCCCACTACCCGATTAACAAGGAACCGCTTCATAAAAACAACCAAAGGAGTTACCACACATCAATGGACACCATAATAAGCATTTAAGCGGCGAAAAGAATCAGCCTCAATTACAAAAAAAAGAGCTCATGCACGGGTCTGAAATCTCTAATATTATACAGTGTCATTTATCCAGTGTTTTATGAGACCACATCCGTTTAAACACAACAAATGCGCACAGTGTGCTATTTGAAAGACTAATTTGAAAAGAAGACTTGGTGTTGTTCTTTGGAGGCTAATGCAGAGAAGTATTTTTACACCAACCCCCCACACGACGCTGCACACTTCTCCAACCAACTAATATCCTGCAACTATAACAGATTTAGAAATATTGATTCAAATTCAGTTTTTTTTTTTTTTTTTGTACTTTTGCGCAAGCGCACCTCTTGCATTCCGTTTGATTGCATTTCTATTCACTTCCCCTTCTCTCCCCTCCTTTCCTCCCCACTCCTGGCTCCTCTAGTCGCACATTACAAGAGCCTCGGCTCAGACACCGTGACGTCAAAAAACTGAGACCCGGCTTTCTCTCCGAAACACGGCGGGCTCGCATGGAGACTGTGTCTTTAAGCTTGTGTCTGGGAAGTGCTACACAGAAAGGTGGAAGCGCTCTGACCTGCAGTAGGTGATCACTATGAAGCAGGACGCAAGTTCTGAAATGAAATAAATACAATTTATTCACATCTTGAAAACACGTCGCCCTTGCATCATATCTTAAGAATTTAGGTCATCACTGCCATTTTACAATCCGCGGGTCATCGTTAATTCAAATGAAATAGCGGGTTTTTTGACATCGGATGTGTTGCTCCAGCAGGAAGAGCTCGTGTTATTGCCCCTGTATCTGCCGTATACTGACACCCAGTCATCACCTCTAGATTATATGAGAAGGCGATTCAATGCCGAAGAAAAACAACATGAAAGGCTTCTTTCTAGTGGATTCTCAATGGATTGGAAAGCAGTGACGGTCACGTGGATGCAGTTGTGTAAGGACTAGCGGCTATATCACAACAATGCCCCGCTGCAGCAGACTACAACTGGCTCTGAATTACATTAGCACTCATTCATCTCCAGTAATCTTATGGACAGGGCTATACAGGGCTGCGGTGTGTGGAGCCGCAGGATGGCAGCTGACTGCTGGCAGCGTGCACTAGCCTATAATCTCTCTCTCTCTCTCTCTCTCTCTCTCTCTCTCTGCGTATAGGGTCTGCTTGTGAGGAGCAAGGGAGCATGGGGCGACACGGCAAAAGCGGGGGGTTGTATTCCGTAGGGGGAAAATAGGACTCTGTACAGCCCCAGCCGCTTAAGTTTGACATGGGATTGATTGGTCAAGTCCAACGCTTTTACCTCCTCTCCGTCCCGTCAGTGACAAAGTATGTTCTGGCTAAGCAGAGAGCGCGCTCTAAGAGGATAAACCGAGACAAGCAGGTCCCCAGTGACTTTTGTCACGCAACGGCAGCTCTGATCTTAATAAGCCCAGTGGCTAATTTATCACTCATTAATAAATTAGTGATTATCAGGCGCAACATTCACAGACTTCATCTCAATGAATTTAAAATACTCCAGCGTCTAAAGTTACAGCGAGACATGCAAGACATCGAATATATGGCCTTTATTTGGCATTGTAGCTTTACAGTGCCTAAGGAAGTGCAGGGGGCTTGCTTAAGGGCCCTTGGCCCTTGATCTGAATGAGACATTTAGGATAAGGGGTAGCCCTTGGACTTCTGCCTATGACCAAAACTGAGTCATCGTGAAATAATTCAGCCATCTGAGAGTGCGCGAGAAATGCAGGATTTAGCTTTCCACATATGGCAACGGAAAGGTTAACATAGGGGATTACTGTAGATATTTTAATCAAGACATTAATCCTGCTCAGCTAACTAGAATATTTTGTCACTAAAGGCACAACGACAGTTCAATTGAAGTTAGACGGATTTGTAACTTCATGAGGGGAAATACCGCATGATGAAAAATGACTGCATAACATATCTGATGATTACTTAACCGAGCGCTTCGGTGTGCTCGGAAGTTGCTGCTTGCCAATTATTGATGCTTATTTCACCTCCAGCAGGGTGTTGAATATGCATTCACAAAGTACCTTAATCCTCGGTGTGTCTTTATATCGGAACGTGTTTCATGGCTTTTGTGATGCAAACTGATTAACACAATGGCTTTGTCTTTGAGTTCAATTATTCTTCAATTGACTCTTTAGAGACATTTACATACCCCATTCATACTGTAAATTGTGTAGCCTGCAGGCACTTCTGCTGATGAGGAAATGAGTGAAAGTGGTCTGCGTGCCAAATCTGAGACATTATTAAATGTTATGAAGTTATTCAGTGACTTTAGTTCAGGCATTTATGCCATAACAGAAATAAGTATGCAACAGATTAACAGATGTGTCAGAAATCTACTCCTTTATCATGCGTGAAATTTTAAGAACAACAAAAACAACAGTACCAACAATAATAGTATTAAAATACCAAGGGCCCCACATCGTTACATTTAATTGTGCCAACCTAACGATATTACACACACACAAAAGTTCCACCTATTAAATAATACCTCTATTATGTTATGGGCTGAACCACCATTAGTACGATGTCCAACAGGAGAAGACGTTAATTCCCTAACATCTGGTGGGGTGTCAGAAACTTGATGAATTTCTTATCAAGGCAGGCGCATGAATCGACGCTAATAGGTCCCCGGAGTGAAGGATCATGCAAACGCTTGTTCAGCAAAGCAGATGTTCGGCAATTGTGCTTTGCGTTTGTCTTTTGCAGATGTATTTCAACAGTTTGAGTCGTGGTAAATGGGTAAATGAGCAATTGACATCATTTTAATGATCCATTGCTCTGCCCTGAACGCTGCCAGAATTGGCGCAACAACAAGAAATGCCCCAGAGGAGCGAGGATAGTTTTATACATGAGTGAACTGCTGGTTATTTGGGACTATACACCAATCAGCCACAACATTTAAACCACCTGGTGGTGTTAATATTGTGAAGGACAGGGGTAAGCATGGGTGCTCTGACGCTGCAATCTGTCACCCACTGTATGTTCTGACATCTGTCGATCATGGCCAGCATTTATTTTTCCATGCACACCTCTTGTAAGCTGATCGGTGCGTCTGCACTTAAATATTACATTCATACATTAAAAACTGCATGTTTGGCTGTTATATAACATTCATTGACAACAAAAAGCCGTTTCAGACTACATAAACGGTGTGTTTCAGTATGTGGAACAAACTTTCCACCTGTGAGCTACCCCTGTCACGGGACAGCCTCCACCTCACAGGACGGTTCTCCCCTCAGGGGACGGACAGCAGTGCTCACATATTCATCAGCCTTTCAAAATAATGAGGACAATGCTCATTAATGTCCCTTTTTGTGGAGACAATGAATTAGAATTGGAAAGTGCCTTTCCATTATTTACAGACTTCATTCATCGCACCTCATGGTGATTTTTCTGCGCTTGCGCAATGCTCAGAGTTTAGTTCTGCTGGATTCAACATCAGGGGATGAAAGGGGCGCACGTGTTTTATTATCAAGATCCATATGTTGCACAGTGGTGCGAACGGTATTCCCCTGATAAAGATGAATGAATAAATTAATATAGATAGACGAACAAGCAGTTGTTTTCCCACAAAAATAAAAATCTCTACTACAACATAACATGAAACAAAAATAGATGTGCAGTCTCCTGCGCAATTCCGATTTGTGCCCCAGAAATGCCAATCAACGCGAAAAAAGGCAAGCTCTGGTTGCATAATGTTTGCACAATCTTTAATCCGTTATGGATATGCATGAGGCAGGGATAGCACCACGAAAAACAATCCGCTTGATCCCACCGTAGCCTCAGCACGTGCGTGTGCGCCATTCCTGGCATCACACAAACGAAGAAAAAAAGAAAGGTAATTACTCCCAAAGTTTATTTCTATAAATCCCCACTCTGACAGGTGGTGAGGCTGTGACTCGCTCTTTTAGTGATAGAGTTCACACACGTTTAATCCCTGTGATGTAAAATCATAGTGTGTAACACGTTTAATAACAGAATGCCTTTCAGAGTGGCAGACATTCATATTTTACTGGACAGATATTTGAAATAGATATGTTTTTAATGACGATCACTGTCTCCATTTCCTATCAAGAACACCTGTGTGAAATGTAAAATTAAATGCACTAGATAAATTCAAGATGACTGGTTGCAGGTAGCCAACCTCTCCAATAAAACTGAATTAATTTCTAACAGTAACAGTTCTATGAGATAATAAGAGCCATTTTAATTCAGAACATTGAGCTTTATTCACTCCTGCACGACCAAATATCCTTTACCATGCCTGTTAAACCTTTCCAAGTCCTGGCTTGTGCATAACACATCTGCAGACACTCTTTTGGCAAGGGAATTACTCACCAAAATGCTAAATAATTACATTTAAAAAAAAATTCTCCTGTCCACCTTTACCTTCTTATTACTATGTGGATAAACACAAATAAATACACGTGTTTGCTTTAAATCATTTACAATAATAACACAGTGTGCATAGTGTTAACTTCTGAAGATGTTATCTGACTTTGACTTTGAAAATAGCATACATGACATTTAATAATTTATGTTTTTAATTTTTGTTTGTTTGCACAAGACATCTAGTTCATTTACAACATTTCTCTGTGCTCTTTTATATTTAAAAAAGAAATACCCAAAATGCTTAGAAAGAAAGTATCTGTTTCTTTGGACAAACCCAAAATATCCTTTTGTGCATTTGCAGCATCTTTCAAATGGATAACCAAGACCAGGAATCACTTAAATATTTGTGTGTGCTAACATGTGCACTACATGGCCACAGGCGTTGTTGTAAGGTTGACTATGAGTAAAGCGAGAAGCATGACAGATAATAGCAAACAGAAGCCTGAATCCATCAAAAAAAAACAACAATGCAGGCTGGGTTTTCCATATGCAATGCTCAGGCCCCTGTTGTGCCCTTGTAAACCCATCAGAGGTGGTCTTGAAATAAGATGTGTTTAAGTAACAGCCTTGTGCAAAGAACCAGGTTTGGAGATGAGTGACAGGGGTTTTGCTGGTAAAGGAGAGTGATATTCAACAGCTGTCTTATACAGGTTTTCAACAGCCCTAATAAAAAGTGTCAGACATAGCACCAGTTATGTTCTTCCCACTTTTCTGCTTATCTAGACTCGACTCTCACACTGTGCCTTTTGGCCCAAACAGTACAGCACTGGCAAAATATATGTGTCTAACACTGTGGTTTTTGGTCTACACCAACAGAGACGAGTGGAAGATATTTTCACTTTAGAAGAATCAAGTAGTATCAGTCCCATAACGATGGGAAACAATACAGTGTGATTGCACATCATAAACTTCTGCCACACTTGCTGGACAGCACAGATTCGTTTTTTTGCTCCTTTCTATTAATGGTTGAAATCCTGGGAAAATAACAGGCATCCAGTGTTTGGAGAGGGAGGAGGAGGTGTAGGAGGAGAAAAGGGAACCAGGTAGGAGGGACTGGTGAAAGGGGGGAAGGGAAAGCCAGGTGCTGGTGGAAATTGGCAGGCGATTGCCAAAGCGACCTCATGCCAGGATAATGCATGGGGCCATAGGTGTCCCCCAAGCCAATCCCAACCCTCATGCTGATAGCTTTTCAATGCCTTTGGGACAATCTCTCCAATAATTGCTTTTCCTGTTTCAATTCTTCTCTGAGGGCCACTAACAAAAGAGAAGTGACTTTGTTTCTCACAACCACTGAAAAAGTGTGTGGTGTATTGTATTTAGTGCCATTCTTAGGCACAACACAATGGAACCACAATTCATCTTAGTATGTTATGTAAAATAATAAACAGTGGGTTTAAATTTTGATTTTAAATAATAGAACAAAATCACATTCAGGATGACAGAGTGTGTTTTCAAAGTTTGCACATGGATTTGTAACTGGCAGCTCTCTATTTAATATGTTACACATTTGTCGTCAAGAGGCCTTTAGAGACTGTAACTAATGTCCTTTTCAATAAAAAGTAACATAGACAAATATTTCATTTGCATGTCTGAGACACCTTATCCGTCCTCTGCTGAGATGACCAATGACACATTTCTTTCCTGATGCAGGGAATAAGGCTCAGCAGGCCAGTGCAACCTAAAACCTTTCCTGCACAGTCCTAAAAAAAGTTCCAGTGGAAAGTTTGACTTGAGGCTCAAATACAATAATAGTGATTTTAAAAACGTTTGATTTTTCCCCCTTAAATAATCAACACTTTACATTTTTTAGTGCCTTTCAGTTTAAAAGATAAGCAATGAGATATACAAATTAAAACATTCCATTATGGCCTAACCTAACTTCATCAATATCCACATTTATTTAAGAACAGTTGTTATTTGTATTATAATAAATCTGAGGGATTGTTAAAACCTGTTGACTTTACTTTTTTATTCCCGATAAGGTTATGGTTTGAGTTTAAAAATGTTAAAAAGTTAGAAGAAGCTTCCAAGGCCTATTTTTAAAAAAATCCGAAATAGTCTTCCTCTAACCGCCTTGTACTACAAGAAAATGCGCGCACTTCTAATTATTTCCGACTCACTTTCTCTGTCCTTAAAACGTTTGGGCAAAAACAAAGTTCAATCGAAGCAGCGCCAAATTCTATGAAGGAGAACTTTTTAAATACCGAAGCTCCTTATTAACAGTTACTGTTCAGAGAGATGAAATAAGCACCGTGTTGGGTCGGTAGAAACGAAATTCGGGTCATTTTTGTTGGGTCAAAAATATAATATTTTCATAAATCTGCCGCTATAAACTTTTTACAATCGGTGTGTGCACATCTGTACTATTGAGCTCCCGCAATTAATCACATAAAGACGATGCTTTCACTCTCCTGTGCAGAAAGAGACACAAAAAATACAAATAAAAATCTAGAACCGCTTCTTCTTCGTTAAACACAAATGAGGGGCTGTCAGCAAAGCAGTGTTCATGTCAGAATAAAGTGTAAAACTGAGAAGTAACTGAGAAGCCGCGCAGACAGATTGATTTCATTGCTGTGGAGCAAAAATAAAGTAGAAGCTCCCCTGTCAGTCACTCACACTTAATATGCCGTCGTTCATGCGTCAGACGTGAAAGGTGGTGAAAACTGGCTCAACCTTCAACGACCAAGTTCAAAGCCTGAGGAGAGACAGAGAACTTGACCTTTTAAAACAAAGTAAACGATTAATAAATAAGAGCACAAACCTACTATTTTTGAGAGAGAGTGCAGTAAAAATCTCCGTAGAGCTCAATTTCATTTCCAGCGTTTTACATTAAACTTTCCGTGGAGAAAGAGCCCAGCTCGCAGTCCCTCACTGTTTTCTTTAGATATTCTGTTGTCACAATGTGCCAGCCCAGTACCCACATTAATTTACCTTGTGCCTCGTCTTTTGGAATGATTTTTTTTCTGAATTACCTAAATAAGGTGAAATGTGGGGCATGCAGACTCTCTACTGCATGTCGGAATCAGTGGAGTGTGAAATTGCAACACCAGACAGCCAGGATAATAGCTCAGAAGGGGGCTAATGTCCCTGCTACATTCACAGAACATTTTTATAATGACTAAATTAAAAGGAAAAAATTTATAGATTTATGCCATGGTCTTTTCTTTCTCTTTACCTTTGCCTTGATCTTTGCTTTAGCTTTTTGTAGGCACTGTCCTTTTAGGATTAAGCAGTGTAAATTGATTTAGATCCAAAATGCTGTTTCTAAATGGAAATAACCTGAGCAGTACAGAGCAGCGTGGCCTCTCCTGGCTTTCATTAAGGCCCTGTAGGACCCTTTACAATCGGCATATATTTTTAGAAAAGAACCAGCTGGAATATGTATTGATTTCTCTTTTTGCTCCACCCTTTCTCCAGAGACTCCACATACATGATCCGACTTTCCAGCTCTCACCAACCTTTTTTCTTCACTGTCTGTTTGTAACACACACACACTCACACACACAAACACACACACACACACACACACACACACACTTGGACTTCCACACACATAAATTACATGGGGATTATGGAGACATGGTTCTGTTCTGGGAGAGATGTAACCAGCAGGACCTGATTTGTCAGGCTTTACTATACCCAAATTCGGTTGGTAATGCGTCTGCTCTTAGATCATTCCAAATAGCCCCCCAAATCCCCACCAATCACAATTTAAACACTCCCAGTGGTGCTAAACCTAATCTTTCCACTGACTGGGGTCACTGTTCTGGTGGTCTTAGCTTCCCGGCCACTGGACCTACCACCTCAGTCCACAGTCTGTCCCACAACAGAGCCCGCAGCTGCCTAAAGAACACGTTTTATTACTGTCATACATGTTTTACAAGGCAAGGAACAGCAGCGTCAATAGGAGCAGGGAATGCAGCGTGTGTGTGGTTTATTAACCGCGTTCTGCAATTCGCTACAAATGAACAACGGGTGTACTCAAACGTAATAAAGGAGAAAAACGGCAAAAAATTTAATTAACTAAAAAGCTGATAAAACCGGAAAACATCACCGACTCATAACTTTAAAGTCAAAGTGATGCGTCTTTTAGGGATGCTGTTCTGGTGATGTAAAACTGTTCATCATAATCCTGGCTTGTTCTCAAACTCAGAATCTCATCAAATCTGTTTAAATAAGCATGTTTTCCTGTAGCCTCAAGCCCATGAACTAACCCAACCCTCTTCATTAGGAAGATATGGTGTTTTTAGATTGTTTTGATGTGGTCGGAGAGCAGACGGACCACTGGCTAAGCATTGGAAAGAGCAGACAGACAGACAGTCCAAGCGGTTTAGCCTTGTTTAAAATTATTAATCCACTTCTAATTCCAGCTGGCCCCCTGACAGCATAGAACCCTATCAAAAAAATCAGCGCCTCCATTGTGAGGCCTGGCAGAAGGGGACTGGGCGTATTTTTTCTGCTCCAATCAGTTTCTAGAGGTTGGGCGATTAAAAAAAGAAAACCCCACCTCCCCCACCCCCTCCTCGCACAGCGGGGGAATAACGGAATCATTAATTCCCCATTAATTTCAGAAAAAAAGAAAATGTCGACTCGTTCAACAAAATAAAAAGACAGGAGTGACAGACAGGCGGGACAAGTGCTTTTGTTGTCCAAAAGTGTTGAAGGTCGACATTCCCAAAGTCTGCATATCCGTTTGGAGGAAAAAAAAAAAAAACACACAGTGATGTGGCGTTTACAGTCTCATTTATTAATGCACAGCAACACTGCTTATGAGGCTTTAGCCTCATTTTACCCACTTCATAACACCTGGTGTGTCCTGGAAGTTCTGGGGTACTTTTTGCATTGGGTTTTATGCATAATGACCTTTAAGCTCATTATTTTGAAAAACGCATTTAAAGGTAGGTTTGGAGGCAGTTAGTGGATGTTTGCATATGATGATGATGCATAAAAGATATGCAAGATGTCATTCTGTGTGCAGTCTAAAAAACTTTGAAAGTTTGTCTTCAGTAGCCCAAATAGTTAAACTTGCTTTTATAAATGTTTACTCGGAAGATGGAAAGATATTAAGTTAGCAGATCACTGAAACTTCTGGATTAAGTTTGCTGAAGCTAACCTGTTGGTTACATACACATAAAGTGTCAGGGCAGTGTCACTGGTCACCTGTGACACATCGACTCACTTTTCAGCTTTTATGACTAATTTTCCTGCAGATGACCTACAGATGTGCACGTTAGATTACGCTAAGGTCTAAATAATTAAAAGATCAGACCTTGCTTTGCATTTATCATTATTATTATTATTATTATTATTATGTTATGAAAATCGACCCACCTTTCCTAGTTTAGATCTTTTTTCTATGATGTGTTTACACTATTCTGTGTGGCCTCTGTTCAAGCTGTTCATACTTAAAAGGATGTATTAACATCACATACAGCAGGTTGGCAGGGAGGGGGATGGGGTAGATGGTGGTGCTGGGGAGGGGGAACAGCAATGTCAAATCTCTGAGGGGACAAAGAGGTGGTTCTGCTCTGTCTCACCCAATGTAAACACCACATCGCAAGCACACTGATGCACGAGCACCCAGCAAGTGGATGGGTTTTGATTAAGAAGCATGGCTGGGCCCCAAGTGAGGGCCCCTATCATCACCCTTTCATGAGTTAGACACACACACACACGCTTATGGTGCCATTATAACTGTCTGTGATCAGAGTGACAGCCTTTCATATATGTCTGTCTCCAAGCCAAGTGGTTATCATCTATGCACCCACCCATTAGGAAATGTCACAAACACACAAGCTGGCACGCACACACACAAACACACAGACATACATGACTGCAGATACACATAAACACACACATTCATTTTTCAGGAAATGAGTTCTAATTAGTCATAATCAATGGCAGATAAGTAAAAAGCATTTAAAAAAACTATGCTTTTAATTTTTTAAAATAGATTTTTTCCACAAATTTCTCTCTCTCTCTATCATCCTAACACAACCTCTTTCTCTCTCTGTCTCTCAGCGTGACTTTTGAGTGCTCCGAGATTGACAGAACAAAAGAGATTGTTGTGGAGATACTAATTATTTAATGAATTCTTTATTTATTTTAAAAGTTCCCTGGGTGGCGATGTGCCCAGACTGTTACTGTAGATGGAAAATTACAGGCTGGAAGACAGTGAGTGACACATGAACAGAGGCAGAAGGGCAGGGGGTGGGCTGTGCCATCCAAACATGCCCATGCCCTTAAAGCCATGGCAACCCCCCGATCCCCTTCTACCCCACCACTGCCCCTCCCCACCTCCATTTGCCACATTCCATTTCAGCAAACTGCCATATTAATCATGTGTGCTCAGTTCTGTCCAGCTTCAATTATTATTTTTTTTGTAAGGTTCCGTTAAAACTTCCAATTTTCCAGAAACAATCCTTGAAAACGACGACAAATCACAGCCGATTTAACTCAGCGAGGGGCTGCATGTCCACCACAATGAATTCAGACCACTAAATATCTTTTCTATACATAACGAGCTTCTGTCAAAATGATGTGTCCTCTTCCCCCAAAACCGATAAGTAGGGCATGACGAGAGTAGACCTCTAAAGACCGGGTCATTATTGATTTGACAAGTGAGTGAATAATTCATCTCCAGTGGCAGGCATCAGCTGGAACAAACATTTACAACTACTACTGCCACTATTCGAGGTGCATCACAAATCTAACCTGTCTTCCATCTCGTTCACCAGTCTGTTATGCGGGTCTAGCCCTCCGCTGCTGTACACACTGTGCTCTACCTCTGTCTGCCTTCATCACTTTGTGGGACCTCCTGTTATGGTCTGTAGTAATCATTCCAAATGTTCCTTTCAATTCCAGATTTTGTATGATTTCCTCGGCCAAGTGCTGCTTAATTTACGATCATTTCCAGCTTCCCTGTAGCTCTTTGCCAGCAGGACACAAGGACAGCTTTATGCATGGGTGTAATTCACACACTCATTGGCATTGGCCGCTGCAACTGTCTGCTGTAGAGAAACACTGATTTACACACTACCTCAGCAATAGGAGATATAAGAAAACAGATAGTTTTGATTGGCTGAGTCATGTTCAAAGCTGTTGCTTGATAAACACAGATGTGACTGCTGAGCTGCTAATATAAATCAGACATCCCTGTTCGTGCCAGTACTACACCGCTTACTGGATGAATAACTGCTAGTTAGTCAGTGGTTACGACAAGCACAGTAGTGCAAATCTGCTATAAGTCAATCTCCTTAGTGCTAACAAAAACACAAGGGAGTTGAAAAACAGCCTTGTGGTGGTAACCTCACTGGAAGGTCGTGATTCCAGGATTTAACTCACTAATGCCCAATGACCAACTGAGACTAACAAATCACTGGAATAACTAGGACTCCTGTTCTTCCCTTAAAACAAATATCACTCCAGCATTGACATTTTTTATCATAAAGTTGCAGTCTTACGAGTTATTTCACTATAATCTGAATACATCAATCACACTGCTTAATCACACAAACACAAACACATACAATGGGAAAATGACTGAGCTGAGCGACCCTGAACCCATCCCATCTGAAGATAATAAAAAAGAACTCATGCAATTTATTCTACAGGGACGGCAGTGGCTCAGTTGGTACAGTGGCCATAGGGTTGGAAGTTCATACCCCACTCTTCCGGACCACATGTCGTAGTGTCCCTGGGCAAGACATTGAACCCCCAACAGCCCACCCAAACCCCAGCCATGCAGTGCCGGTCCCAAGCCGGTAAGAAATTGGGGAGGCTCACGTCAAGAAGGCCATCAGCCGTAAAAAAAAAAAAAGATCCGCCGCGGCGACCCTGAACTCACAGGATAAACCAAAAGTACAAAAAAAATGCAATTTATTTGACAATAAACGAACAGGCATGATCTTGAATAGAGCGCTCAGGGTGTGTTGAGCACAGAAAGGCAGAGTTGGTTTCAATCTGTACTTGGACTACCTGCTGAGTTACCAGATCCCTAGCGAGTGTGAAGTCAAGCAGACTGCTTATCTGACTCACGCTGCTTGCCACCACCTCCACGCTGCATCATGATTTATTTCATGACAGTAAGATGTTGGGACTGAAAGATTAAGATGCGTTCTGTGAGATGCATGACACTGATCACCTGGTGAGTAAAAACATGCAGACATGTTAAGCGCGCGCACACACACACACACACACACACACACACACACACACACACACACTGCTCAAATGTATTCAGATTCTGTTACATTTGTCCATGTACAGTGTGTACATGCATACCCCAGTGCACACATGCAGCCTGCCTGTCAGTAGGTCACCATAAAGAGTGTCAGAAAAGGCTCAAAGATAAAGAGTTATGTGCCTGAGCTGTCTGTGACCTTTGCCGTTTGTCCATATGATTTCACTAAAACAGGAGGAAACCCTTGGATACCTCAATCCCCATCCTACCACTCTGCATACTAATTTTAGACAGTATGTAATTTGGGAGTGTTTGCATACGGGCACCTTAGCATTTTTAGCAAGTTATGTCTCTATGAAGCTGGAGACTAGAGAGCAGCTGTTTGGTTTGAATAATTGTTTTTTTTGTTTGTATTTCCTTCTTCTTTGCTTGCTTCCTTTTCCATTCTGTCTTTGTCTCCCTGCTAACTCAAACACACACAATCTCAGGGGCCACGGGGAACTCCAAGTTTCCATTCATGCTTCTCATTATCGGGGCATGTCGGTATTTTATGAGGCTGTGTAAACCACTGAATTACTGCACTTTAAAATGCATCCTGACACTATTACGTGACCATGTTGATGGAGAGGCCTTTCATTGCCGGAGCGAGGATCTAAAATGGTGGACGACAAAAGAGCATGACTTGTTAATTATTTTTAACTGCCGGATAAAAATGATTATGAAGTAAGGCAGGATGCACAAATGGCAGAGGCCACATCATAAAGTGACCCCCTGTCTTAGAAGAAAAACTAACTTTAGTTTTAAAAGGAAAATGTGAAGATACACCAAAGCAGGAAAACACACTTAAGTCCACATGTAAAATGCACTTTATTTCATCAATTTAAACAATTACATACATTTTATGCTAACATTTAGTCCTTGATTAGAAAATGTAAAATAAAGTGTTTTTAAGAATACACATTGATTTTTGAAGCTTGTGTTGGTAGCACAAAAAAAACATTGCATTGAGTTTACAAACTTGTTTCAATGTGTTTTGACATGCTATATTAATTGCATACTTTTTTCAATTTAACAAACCAGAATTTTAATTAGTGGAGTCTCTAATTCAGTCAATCAAACATGCACAAAGTGCTTCTGTGAAATATCTGTGGTCATTTTCTGTGTGTGTTTGTGTGTGTGTGTGTGAGAGAGAGAAAGAGAGAGAACAGTGTTCATGCTATTGCTTCTTCATGCTTCTCTTTGCATGAATGCACTAATCAAGATATTTCTGCAAATAGTTTCCATTACATTTTCTCTTCATTAATAATGCATGTAATCATTAAGATTTACAATTTAATGTACTGCTTACTGAAAGACTCTTAAATGCTACATGCTGTGTACACTTGCAGCATCTTAAACGTTTAATTTTTGAAATATCTGTGACAGCTAACAGACATTAGGTCTAATACCCTGAACTGGTAAGAAGAATTAATTAGATATAATTTATGGACACTCGAAATGTACTCAATGTTACATAAGATAAGAAGTCGATCTCCCTCTTTCACATTTATAATGCTCATATGCTTTGCTTCACCAGTGCTATCATCAAAGCAGATTCCAATCTCTTCACTGTGCCCTGGGGTTTGCATAGATATGTGTGTGTGTGGCATTGTGCACATAAGTGTACGTGGAAGTGTGTATGCCCGTGTTTATGTGTGTCTATGTTTGCATTTGCAATTCTGCGAGCAGCGCATGCATGTGCTTGTGCACAAGTGTGTGCACATATGTTGTGTAAGCGTATTTCAGAGGGCCACAGTAGCAGTATAGCCGAGGCAGGAGCAAGCTGTTGGTCGACAGAACAGTGACAATAAAAGGTGGCAGACCAGTCAAAACAAGCCCTGTTCTTCCAGGCTGGGCCAAAGTGCTGTTGAAGAGGTTCTTTTGAGGCACCCTTAATGTGGTAAAATGATCTCCTCCACAATTGGGACACTCCAAGAGGCCATCCCTAACAACCAAAGCAAAGCAAGCTCCCTCCCCTTTTCCCCCGGCCTTGTCAGTTTTCATCTAACCCCTTTGGCTGGAATCCTGCGTGTAGATATCCCCCAATACAACACAACTTAAATGTCTTAAGAACAAAAACAAGAATAATGTTATCAGCATGAAACATTAGACCAGTACTCTTCTTTATCTTTATCTAACACAACCCTATTTGTTTATGTACAAATATGTATAAAACACTTTCATTTGCACTATTACGTTTACGGACTTATATTTATCACTGCCCTCAGGATCTTAGAAGCCATTTCCCCTTTTTTATTTTTTAGCTGTTGTGTGTACGTGATGGTGACTTTGTGAATGAGCCAGTTTACCACCGTAACCCTGTATGGCCAACATGAAAAGCTTGAAACTGAGGCCTAGGTTGAGTGGAAGCCAGACAGTGCCCAGAACACGACAGCAGAGCCCAGTTGGCCTCCTGACAATTTGGCTGACAACACAAGCAGACTTAGCGCTCACTTTTTACAAGGGCTGCCTCAAATTGCTTCTCTCTTTCTCTCTTTGCAGCACTCACAAAAGAGAGAGTGGCAAATTGAAACCGAACTTTATTGGAGGCAGTACCCAGACCTAGTCCATAATAAGTATGGTTGCCCTGATCCAAATAAATAATCACCATCAAAGGAAACTGGCTGAAACTCAGATTTGACCATTCGGGCTAACTCTCTGCAAAGCATCCAAAGTGCAATGGAACTCTGGGCTCAACATAAATGAATAGGGGAGTTCTTTTCTTCTTCTCATCCTATTCTAAGTCATCCTCTTTTCTCTCTTTACTTCTTCTTCTTGTCTGTTGAAACATGTGGTCAGCTGTTATGCTTCCATGTGGTCAGATGATCAAAGCTGGGGAGCAGCAGTAATTGTCCCCCGCTGAAGCCCTGCCCCGGCTGGGATCAGGATCCCAGCAGGTGGGGGGGACAGCCATGAGAACGGAGGGAGAGGGTGGAGGAACGCAAGAGGCCCTGCCTGGCAGAAATAAAGACTTCCTAAGGGCTGCTCTCTGACAACAGAGCCCCAAAGGGAGAGTGAAAAATGAAGCCTCCACACATTCTGAGGGGTTTTCACTCAAGGAAAGGGGCCGCCATTGGGGTGAACATTAGGGAGAGAGGGCAAGATGGAAAGCATAAGAGAATAGGATTATAATATTTGCTCAGAGCGAAGAGGAACAATTGTGCACCCATTTCACAGTGTCCTTAGAACTGAGCCTGTGTCAAATCCAAGGTTTTTTGATAGTTCATGAAAAATGGATGGTGTCTGTTTCACCTGCTAACCTTGACTTTTCTGGTCGAGGACCTACTACTAGCAAGGACTATCATTGGCAAAAAAAAAAAAAAAACTGAAGAAATAAATTGGCATCACTTTTTGTTGAACACACAAATGCACGAGCCACTGACGTGAACAAAAACACGAGAAAGTCCAGTTTTTCTTCACGAAAGCAAGCCAGCAAACACATTATTACCATACACAAACAAAAATACAGACACACATACTCAGTGAGGTGGTGGAAGACCACAACCGGCCAGCATACCTCAACCGGCCAGTGTTTACCTGAAGACCAGGGGGAGCTGTGAAAGCTCACAAGTCGGGCCACTTTGCATGTACGTGGGAGCCCGCAAAACACTTCTCACTGCTGTCCGTCATTTTGATTGCCCAGCACGACTCCTCCGCCCCAAACCTCCCAAAACCCCCACCTCACTACCCCTCCCCTGTTCCCCCGGCCAGATGGCTTTTTTTTAACTGTCTGTGGGCTCTTGCACCTCTGCTCTACTGCTCTACCACACTAAATCCCTGAGATGGCCGGGTGGAGTTGAGGGGTTTGGGAGCTCTGCGTTGACAAATGGTTCGGAGGTAGCAGAGCAAATAAAACGGATTAAGAGGAGTCTTTTCACAGATACTTTCAAAACTATTTTGGCGCTGAGCCATGGATCTCCCCTTCCCCAATGCTCCCCTCTGATAAGAAGGGAAATCAGACACCCACAAAGACATTTTAAGAGTATATAGCCTTTTTCTTTGATGTAAAGATTGTACATGTGCTGGAATATATGTGGACCAATAACTAAATTCACAAATAGAGGAGTACATTCATGATAACATATGAAGTTATATCTAAAGTTTAAAAAGTAAAAGTTTTCAAATATAGTGGTATTAATATAACACATAATGAGGACTAAGACTTGTCTCCAGTGGCTGCGATTGCATCTGCAAACTACAGAATTGAATCCAATACTAGGATCATGCAGCAACAACAGAAAGCAGTCTATATATTTTTTAAAATTATCACATATTTTATGTGGTTTAAGTAGACACCACAATGATGTAACTAAATCTACATTTCTAAGTGCAAAATGACTCATGCGGATCCATGAAATTTTAAAAAGTTTTTCTTCCTTATAGCTGTATAAAAAACACGGTAACTTTAAAGTACACTTTGCACCATTTGAACTCTGCAATACAGCCACAGTGAGAACAGTGTGCATCAATAGAGGGTGATATGAAGGAAATCCAAATGTCACCTCTTGGCTCTATCCAGCCAAAGGTTAGCTTCTTGACTCCCTGCTGTCTCCTGTCATTAGGTTGCTTAGCAACAGGCTACAAGCTATAATTAGCTTAGCAAATTTAAGATTTCCATTTTGTTAACACAAAAACACTTATCTGAAAAGTGTCACATGTTCCCTGAAAGAGATTCCAAAGGCATGCATTGAAATATGATTTTTTGAGAACTTGGCATGCTACAACTGTCACCACTGAGTGAGATGTGCAAGTGCAGCTGTTATAGCATACTTAATGAAAAATCATAAGACGGGGCAAGATATCACCCTGTGAGCATCTGTTAAGTGTTATTCTCATATGTTTGTAGCATACTAATTTCCAAGCGATCTAACCAGTCTATCCCTTCATCCACTTCATTATGTCTACATACCTGCAGCACTAAAAAAATCCTCAATGAACAATAAACATGTTATTTCTCACTAAATGTCTTCTATGCATCCAACCACGATTCCATGAAGCCACAGGCCAGTTGCTTTTATTCACTTAAAGTACCGTAATTTCAATCATTTCAAGATCTGTCAGCCATGCAAGGAAACAAAGCCGAAATAGTAGGAGCCAATGAACTGTAACCTTAACCTTGCTTTCTGACTATGGGGTAGCCTGTACCTCTACCTTTTGTCTATCATCTACACTCCCATCATTGCATCCATCAATGTACTAGTGCATCCCACAACCACCACCCATCATGGACAGACGTCTAGTTATGAATTTAAGTAGAGGGCAGCGCCACCAGCTCCTGCTGATGTGTTACCACGCAGAAACAACAGGGTCACCAGGATCACTCAATTAGCAGGGGTGACAAAAGACCCAGCAGGATGAAGCTCAACATCCCCCAGCCTTGTCAGAACATCAGCCACCACAAGCAGGGGCCTGTGTGCTGCCACCACACCTGTATTTACTGTGTTTGTGCATTTATAGTTGTAACAGATAACATTTTTCTGAGGCTTGTGAACAGTGATGCTTTATGTCAAAATATAATAATAATACAAGATGTCCCTTGATAAATTGTCTTGATAACCTGACTTTAGATTACTGCAGGAAAGCCTCAATTTAAATCCTGAAAATAAAATTACCTTAGTTTTTAGCAACTTTAAAAAAAGTGCTCAGTCCATAGTGTAGGGTACAGAAGTGACAAACATTTATGGATCCACTAACTGGAATTTTTAAAGAGCTTTCTTCTATATTACGTGTTGGTATTGCCAAAAAGGTTTTTGAGGGAATTGTTAATTGGTGACAGGATACCATTCAGTTGCAGTTTTTGGTTTTTGGTTTTTGTTTATATTTTCCAAATAAGTATAAGTAGAAATAAGTATGACATAAAAACAAAGAAAAGCTGCAAATTCCTACATAATAAAAAATGGAATTAGCAAATGTCTCTTGCATGATAACTAACAAATGAATGTAGAGTGGCTATAAATTCAAAACACACAGACAAAAAAAAACATAACATTGTATGTATAACAGGTGTGTTTAAAAAAAAGACATGAAAAACCAAAACTGTAAAAGTGTTTGTGGACATTGGGGATTAAGTGAAGATCAGATCGCAACGAATGACCGATCTATGCAGAAAACCTGGAAATTGCAAACAATGCTATTATTTTTACCTGCAATTGTATCATTACAGACTATGCCACCATCCATAACAGAATGAAAAAAAAAAAAAAAAAAACAACAGTCCTCCAACATTCAGGTCTCATCTACATGTGTTGTATACAATGTAAATTTCTGCGAGGATTCATCAAAACAAACAGATACTGTAGCTCACACTTTAGTGCAGGTATTTGCTTATATATACATCCTGTATGTGTCTTTGTGTCTGTCTCTTTATTAGTCTACTTTTTTCTCATCCTGTCTGTCAGTCTGTCAAGGCCATCTGTGTGTATTTCCCCTTCGTGGCAACCTGCCTGGCTGCCTGCAATCCACCCCCCACCCCCCCACCCCCACCCCCCACCCCCCTACTGTCCTATTTGCAGCAAACTGTCCTGTCTAGATCCATGTTCAGTATTTTCTTCACGGGAAAGGCTAAAAACCCAGTGTGTTTTGTGAATTCCTTGTTGAACAAAGGCCTTTGAGTTGAAGATGCTGTAAGTTAAAGAGATATCAGCAGACATATCGTATAATGTAGGTGAAAGTGGAAGAATTGTTGGTTAAAACATTCCCCTCAATGGGTCTCCACCTCAGCTCAAATAAGTAGGGCAGCAGTAATATAAAATAGATGCCTTTGGTTATGAAAGAATGCACAGATACACACAAGAGCAAGAGCAGCATACTAAAGAAGCAGTGGAAATAAAAAGATATAAAAGCCTTCAAAAGAAGACAACTCTCATGTGCCTTTCAAAGTCAGATACAAACTATGTGTGAGAACATTTATGAAATCTCATGACCACTTCTCTATGTGTATGAATCCAATGTATCAAAAGTAGGAGTTTTGTAAGGATACAGTGAATTTCAGCTTCTGACATCCTTAAAAATTTGAGGATTGGATAGTTTCCCTCAGTGACTGCTGGATCCAACTGTCATTCCTTTCATACATCCATTCAGGGTTTTTTTTTTCCTGGAACATTCAAACCACAATAACAACCAAAACTGCAGCAACTACTGTATGCTATCACACGAGGGCAAAGATTAAGGAGTAGCAGCTGCCTGTTGCCAGGAAAAACAGATTGTTGAAATCATTTCACCTCCTTCCTGTTTTTTCCAAGATGGGAAGTAGGAGATAAAACAGTAAACACCCAGTTGGGAGACTGATTGACTCACTGAATAATGAGACAGGGATGTTAATAGAAAGTAGGAGCGAGTGAGCTGCAACAAAGCTGGGAGAGAGAAGACACTTCCCCTGTACATACACGGATATATGCATAGAAATTGCACTTCACAGTAGCAATAAACTGCATTTTATTTTTAGGTATGATGCATTTAACCTTGCAAATTAAAAATCCACATGCAAGACAAATGATGGCTCAGTGCAGTGCAACAGCTGGTACCCTATTTTAAATAAGAATGTCTAAAGCGGATTTTATCCAGAAGATAAATGCCGTCATCAAAATAAACACACCTTGGAGACCAATGAACTTTAGCTCTAAATGCATTGCATCTGCATGATGCAATTTAAATTTAAAGTTTGTTTTTCCTCTGAGTTCTCCTTCCAGCCCCCATCACACACCAAGCAGGTATCCCAAGTTTCTAAGTAACTAATGGCTCCCCTTTTGGTGCCCATTGCCAAATGATTACATTTACACTCCACAAACAGTCACACATCACCTTGTGTCACCACAAACTGGCCTTTGGGCTGAGTTGGAGAACAGGGGGAGGTTAGTGAAAAGGAAAATTCAAGTTATTAATAAAATAAATTTACTGAAATAGAGGAGAAATAGGGCTAAAATAATAAAAGTGCAGAATGTCTGGCCCATAAAAATGTAGATTTGCTGATTGGTTCAACATTTTGTGAAATACACATATCCACTTTCTTCTTGAGAGTGATGTGAGAAGATTGATCCTACCTCATGTCTGTACATTTACATCAAACTGTTCACCAGTCTTTACAAAAATGTCTTCATATAGCAGAGAAATATAAGAAATAGCACACACAACCCATGTAAAAGTAAGGAAAATGCTTAAAGATTAACAATGGCAAGAGTGTTTAAGGAAAAGCACAGCTCAGGACGTGAAGGAGTGGTAAGACAAAAGCCAGGGAAGGGGGTAAGTGACACCTATCTCTGTTGACCAACATGTGTGTAGTATTTAATTAGCCGTAATTCAATTTAGGGATACAGCTTCCTGTTAAGAGGGGTGCAAAGGGACAAAATAAACAACTTAAAGTGCAGCCTAAGGCCTTCAGGAAGACAAAGCTCTTGACCCTGGTCATGTCTATGCTGCTTTAGCTTTGACAGATCTGTGAAAAAGTTTATCGTCACTATTATAACTGAGAAAATAGAAGAGAAAGGATGAAAGAAAAAGAAAAAGGACAAGCAGGATGAGAATAAAGCCTGTCTTATCGTATCTCGCTTTTATCATATCTTGCCCAGGGGTGTCATTGAGGTGAGTTTTTTTTTTTTTTTTTTTGAAAATCAAATTTTCAAGGGAGATCAAATCTATGGCTAGCATGTGTTTCTAACTAGAACCCCAGAACCCACACAGAGAGCACAGTGTTACTAGGCTATTATGATAGTGATCTCTCTTTTTCTCATCAAAGCCTCTGTTTCAAACCCACCAACGAGCCAAAGATGTCAGCTTGTAAAGACTCGCTCTCCAGAGCTCATCCAATCAGGCTTCAATCATCATCCAAGCCCCCTATCCTGCTGATAAATGAAATTCAGTATATACGTGATTTAGAACAATTGGTCTGAGGGGTACAACAGTTGGTTGATGCAGAAGGCATGGGCTTTTTTGTGGAATAAATAAAGCGGAGTGGTCACAAAAAAGCCTGATTGGAAGATGGCTGAAAACCATGGCAACAGACTCCTTAGTAAACAGTTTATGGAAGCCCAGTAGGAAACCCGATGGTTGGGTAAAGACAGCCTTGCGCTAATCAGTGCATACCAACACCTCCAGTGCCCAAACCTCCATAAATTTCTCAGGAACAGATGTGTCAACTGTGCTGGCCCATCTACAGTACACTGTGCTGCTGCAGTGTTGAGGTCAAACAGAACTGTAATACTAAATCTGATTGTTTGGATAAATTATTGAGTGTGTGTGTGTGTGTGTGTGTGTGTGTGTGTGTGTGTGTGTGTAATGCCTTGTGAAGGACTGCCTTTTTGAAAGGAAAATGCAAGATAGATGAAACTGTAATTTCAAATGAAAAGTAAAAGATGAAAAAAACATTTTGACCTTTCTACCTATAGTTTGGAGCCATGAGATTAAATATAATGCTGCAACTCACTACGCACAATCAATAAGCCAGCGGCAGAAAGAACGAAGCAATCTAAAAGGGTACACTACAAACACAACTCATCTAACAATCTGGAAAGTTCTCCCAGTGCAACCATAATGTATAATTCACCCCCATCATTTATCAAAAATAATCTTCCACTGGGGAAAGTGAAGTAACTTGACAGTGAAGTTACACATCTTAGGTCAAGAGAATTCATCTTTCAGGGACTGCTCTGCATCACAAATTGTTGCCAGGCCACAGTGCAGGATGGTGGGGTGGCCGTGGTGACGGTGGACAGAGGGGGGGGGCTTGGTTGTGGCGGTGGTGGTGGGGGCACTGCCAGTGCAGATGCCCACAGACAGACCGCCTTGCCTGAGAGACATGAGAGCTGCTGGAGCCTCAGACAGCTCTCTCCGTCAGCCCCTCCAACTCTCCCTCCCCTCCCGTTGCCATCTGTGAGACGCACACGCGCACGTGCATACACACGCAGATAAAGAAACACAGCATCCACTAACTAAGAGGCACTGGGACACTTAGCCACGTTAGCAGCCTTACTGCTGTGTGGGTTAAATGCTGACAAGCAGTAAAAAGACTAAGAGAGAGTGAGAGTTAGCAAAGAGGTAGGGAAGCAGAGCTGCTGAGCCAGATGGTGGGTATAAGTTAAGCCAAGCGCCAAAGAAGATTGAGATACCAGCCAGGTGAATTTTTCTCTAGAATTTTTTGACAGGTGGACAGAGGAGAGCCGTCTGGGGTTGGCGCTGCCATGGTTTCAATAAGCAGTGCTGTGTATGTATCCTACCGTGTGGCATGTGCAGCCGTGCCGATGATTTTTGTGTGTGAATATGTATGTGTGTCTGTTATTCTGTTTCTGCCGGTCCATATGGGCAGTGTGTGTATGTGTGTACAATCATATTTTGTTTGTTTTTTTATGCATGTGTGTGTTGTCATGTGTAGTAAGTCATTGTGGTTTAGCTGTGTACTGCATTGGTTACAGTGGATGGTGTTGACAAGTGTAATGACAGGGTCAGGATGTACGATAGGCCATACTCACTGACAGAAGTATAAGCTACTGTTTACTGAGCTCTTCTTCATTTTTTTTTTTTTTTGTTCTATTCTTATTTTTTTTAAATCATCCTTTCCACTCTTTCGAGTTTCCTCTTCGGATGCCATGTTTAAAAACTTGCACCAGGACATATCAATTTACCTATTTCACTTTATGTAATTTTTTTCCTGTATTGGGGTATGTAATTCAAGGGAAAGAATACTTCATGAAATGACATTCTTGCAGACAAAGACAAGCAAGAGACAAACACATATTCATAATATGGGTTAACTTAAATATATAGCCCGACTGACCAAATTGCAATGTTTAAATTACTGCATTATTGAATTATACTATGCTGCTGAAAACATGTGTTTGGGCAGCTTGTTTTGAGTTGGTCCAGTTCTCAAACCCTGCAACAAATCATGTAATATGATGTAGTCTACATTTATCATAAAGAATTGTTCATAAATTCTCACATTTTGATTGTTTGAAAATGTATTTAAGATAAGTCTTTGCCTAACAGTCGTTAACTACTGCATCGATCTGGGATTTCAAGTCAAATCTTGCCATTAATTATTAATGATTAGTCTGGGAGAGGCAAATGCATTTCATGATCACTGAGACAGTGCAGATTTGTTCATACAGGAGAAAAGCTCTTGCACAGATGAGATGTGAAGACACACAAACTCACACACAGGCACAGGCACACACACACGTATAGTTGCAGTGGCTCGACTCTGTAATGCATCCAATATGTGGGGCTATTGGCCAGCACTTTGGGAGGTGAATCTACATGGCACACTTAAACCTGAATGCTACTTCCTCCATACATCTATCCAATCAGCATCATGTTTGGCTCCTGTGCCAGTGGGCCAATCAGCTGCCCCAGATGACGCCCACTCCCCAACCCCCCACAGAAACACATATCTACAGTATACACGAATACGCACACAAATCCAGCTGTGAATCTTGGACATAATCACTGTTGCCTGTCTGATAGAATATGTAATGTAAAGTTGTGTCTGTGTGTGAAATTATAAAGAGAGAGCAGCTGCATATCACCAATTGCTGTTACTCTCACACACACAAAGCACTAAGGAGGTGAACACTCAAAGAGAGTAGGCCACTTGGCAAAAAAGTGACGGAACAACAGCTATAAGTGCGAATTAAAGAACAAGAGAAAGACAGTCAGCGAAAGAGAGAAAACGTGACTCAGAGCTACCAAAAGCAGGAACTCTCTGAATAATTTCAACACACGGCGCTTCGGCCCAGATCAGCCAGCAAGATAAAGGAAAAGGATTACACTCTGGTTGAAAGACATGGAAGAATTCTGAGTCTCCTCTGACTCTCGGCCAATTCTACAAAGTCACCTTTGACAATGAAAATGTTATAAGGGCAATAGTTCTAAAACACACAAGTACATTTGGGATGTACGCTGTAGTGAGGTCCTTCAAATATACCAAATCAAAAATATGTTACAGCCAGGGCAGATTAGCAGTGTTTGGTGGATTTACTAAGCATGAATCCACAGGGAACTGAAGGAGCTGAAGTAACTACACTGTGATGTTGACACTCTGTCTATAGTGTTGTGATGTAGAAGGGCTCGCCAGTGATAAAGACAACCAGATTAAATGCCATCTAGGACAGCAGGTGTCAATCACTTCCAGTCTCTACCAGACCAAGTAGGTTGTTGGAAAGAAAATTAGAGTTTGTCCAGGGCAAAAGAAAATATGTATTACTTTCATGTAAAAGGAAATTTGATTTTTTTTTTTTTACAACATGGGTCTAATTTGGGAAGTTTTGCCATTCGTGTTTATCAGCATTCACCAGAGCAATTGTTGGGATTTGGAAACACAGTTAAGTGTGATCAGACATGTTGCAAAGAAGCCAGTTATTTAGATTCCAGATTATCTAAACTTTTTTGTTTGGAGATAAAATAAAAAGAAAGCTCCTGAAATGGCTGTTTGATTGGGAAAACTGAGAGCGTAAGTAAAGCAGGTGAGTCTATAAAACTTGGAAGATGAATGTATGGACATTTTGAATAGTCCAACATATGTCCTGTCTTCTAAAGAGTTTAAATAACCTGGGAAGCTGTTGGATACAAGTCTGACTATCTGCTTGTGTTACTCTGTCCAATTTCTGTTTAAGAAATATCACTATGTACAAAGATCTGAGCAAGAATATAAAGCAAGAATCAGAGATATACAGCAAAAACTGCAAATTAACTTTTTTTAGTTTACTTTTAGCCACACTTATGCATAGTGTATGCGAATAACACACAATATGTGTGTTATTTACAGAATTATATTCCTTTTATTAGAAGAAATCACACAATCATTTGTGATATGGAAACATTGTTATTAAAGCTTTGGTCTTTTTTACCTGTGTTCTAGCCGGCACTTGACCATGCCATTTTAGATCTAAGAAGTGGCAAACTGTGCCAGCCCATTTGGGCTCCTTCCATGGAGATGTTCCTGAGGGATTGCGCCGCATAGTATGTAGGTGGAGGGGGGAGTTGAAATAGACTGAAAAACAAAAATGGGAATAGGCTGTTACTCATGATATGTAGTCGAACTACAGAAGTAAGTAGTCTACAAATCAGTCTGACAAGATAACATTTTGTTTCCAAAATAGTTTGATAATCTGTGAAAATGTATAACTTAATGCCGCATTTATTTATAATACTGAGTGCACATAAGAGGTAGCATTGCCGGATCTTGTTTATATACATGCAGCAGCCATTTTTTTTTTAGGTACACCTGTTTCACTGCTCATTAACGCAAACATCTGGTCAGACTGATTTGAGGGGATAAGAAGACAACAACACATCAAAGTGGATGGGCTACAGCAGTGAGAGACCACTGTGTGCCACTGCTTTCAGCTAAAAACAGGAAACTGAGGCTACAATTCGCAATGGATCACCAAAATTAAAGATTACAAAATTGGAAAAACATTCCCTTGTCTGATGAGTCTTTAATTTTACTGCAACAAATTGCCTATAGAATTTACAGTACTTACCTGGCAAAAAAGTTGCCAACAAAGTCTTGTAAAATTTGCACTTAATTACTGTAAAAATAATTAAAACTAAATATATCTGACAGGGTTTTATTGTGTTTACAATTACAGCAATATATTGTTTTTAATTAATTGTAATCTAGTTTACAACGTTATCTTGTGTTCTATTAAAATTACAGAAATCACCAATCATCAATTATATTCACCAGTAAATGGGTTTTAATAGTTCACAAAACAATACGTTGTTGTAAAATGTTTTTACAGGCAATATTCACATATTCAGAAAGGTTTAAAAAATTGACTGTTGTTTTCTTCTTATGCACCATCCCACTTCCTATGCTCACCCACTTTGCTGTCTTGGAGCTACTGGTTGGATTAAGTCCAATAAAATATCTGAAAATCCCCAAATTAAATAAAATAAAGTTAATGAAAAAACTGATCACAGCTATTCTACATGAGAGCAAAATCTATATAGTCATACAAGACAAACTAATCATTTGCCCTTACAAAATGAAAATTGAGCTCTCTGAGCAAAATGAAAATTGAGCTCTCTGAGCTGAAGCAGGAAGTAGCTCAGCAATACAGTGACTGATACAATGAAAATATGGGGTTCTTAACAGTTACAAGGATAATTTGAATTTTTTGTCACAACATTGTATGAGTTTTTCAGAGAACAAATAGTTATCTAGTCTTATCAACCTAAACTCTGGATGAATATTTCTCAACCAGCCCCAGCTTGGAAGGACAACAGCAGCATCAACATAGCATTTAATACTCATTACTAGAAAAAATTGTTACCAAGGTTCAAATGTCCTTCAGCAGGTGACCTAGTTTGCTGCTGCTGTTGCAGTTTATTTGGAGATGTTGGGAATTCTGTAATGGAATTATTTCTGTAAAGCTGGTCTAAGTCTCCTTAATATTCTTATGAACACCCCCACTCATATATAAATGTTAGTGCAAACCCTGTGCATGTTAAAACAAGTCACTTTCAGGCCAATTCAATTCAAAATCTTTTAGCCAGTAAATGCACCTAACAGCAGAGATTGGCCTGTGTTTCTGTGGAACTACTTGCAAAAGATCTGCCAAGCCATTGCAATGCAAGTAGTAGTTCTGCAGTGGTATAAACAAAGCATTTGGATGAATAACTGCTAACCGACCTTTTTTCCACACACAATAATCACAGTAAAGAGGTTTTGATTCCCTAAATAAGCAGAGTTTTACTGTTTATCTCCATTTTCAAATATCTGTCAATAATTTTATAGCTGGTTCAATTTTAGGGTTGGATTTTAGTTTGTTTCTTTAATGAGTAAATTTGACATGAAATTTTTTCCTGTCTCCTCTCTTCACTCTGAAATATGAAACAATTCTGTTTTAAATATATGACAGAGCATAAAGCTGCACCTTAACGTGCGATGTGGAGACAGGTCAGGAGCTGTGGAGTCACTGTCATGTTAACTATGTCATGTTAAATAAAAAATAATTTTCTACATATAGGCCTGAATCATAACCTGGGCTGCTTCATCTGCTCAAAGCTTAAAAAAAAAAAAAAAACACAAAAAAACACACGGACTACCAGTCAACGGAATGCACCACAGACAGAACAGTGGATGAAAAGATGGGGACGCTGTGGTGGACTCTGGCTGGTGTCTGCAGTTTGGACTGTAGCTGTAGCCAGTGTGCTGCTACTCACACGGTCCAGGCTGTTAGCCGCTCCTCTCTGTCTACTAAATACAAATGACAGTTGCTAATAACACTACAATGAATCGCTAGCATGCTAATGCGCTAATTAGCATTATAACCATCAAAAACTGGGAATTAGTACATTATTACAAATGTACACATGTAGTTACCTTCTGGAAATTGTATTAACGTATTAACTAGGTAGTATTACTTTGAAATGATGAAAAGGTATGGAGTCAATTAAAAACAGCATAACCAGTGTAACCAGTCTTTCCGATGCTGTCTTTACGCTGTTATTGACCAACCAGCAGTTTCAATGTGCAGGGTTGCTGGGGTCAGTACAGCTTTGTTAAAATAATGGGAAATTACAGCCCGTGTAATAATGTAATGTTTTTTCTCACCAAAGAAATTACTGTTGCTCCTCTGCTTCAGTCATCAAATGCTCTTGTTCGTCGTTCAAATTCAACGGCCAAAATCAACAGTATTCAGCTGTAATGTGCATCATCTACAGTCAAGTTACAACTTGCCTGTACTTGTAAAATATGTTATTGTGGTAAAATGCGATTAGTATCAATAGTTACTAATTAGTAACAATAGTTACTAATAACAACAGGAATATTTTTTTTGTTGTTTTTTTTACCCACGATGCATTGGAATATACAGTTACGTTTTGTTACTTTGTTACAGTGTTTGGACGGTAGGGTCATAATTTGGTGGAAACAGAATGAAAGCATAGATCCAACCTGCCTTGTCGAACTGTTTGCATACTCTGTCTTACAAAGAGACCTTGTCCCATTCTTACTACTAAAAGACTCAGCTATTCTAGAATGCTCTTTTTATACCCAATCACAATATTGACCTGTTGCCAATTAACCTCATTAGTTGTAAGATGTTCCATGAGGTGTTTTGTTTTGCCCTGTTGCTTGAACAACTTCAATCTCCAAATGTATTTACCAAGTTTCATAGCCAGCTAGTCCATATTTGTCAAGATAGTTCAGTTTGGACGAACGTGGTGGGCTGACAATCAGTGTTCATTTTCAAGTGCGGTTATAAATTGGCTCTTAAAATGCGGGTTTGTGAGAAGATCTGGTTCATAAATGTGTTCACAGCTTGTGTGTACCATTCAGCAAAGCAATCCCAATTTCACATTTAAAGCACTTAAAGGCTCCTGTTTAGTATGCTTTGTAATATTCCGAATAAATTAGCTGTGAGTTACTGTTTGTATTCGTTTGTGAGATTTCTTGAGATGGCAGTGAGAGTTTTTTTTATTTTCTGTAGCAGCTGGTTGACAGTGATGCTGCTTTTTGATGACCTTAAATAGCTTATTGATTTCTGTAAAAGCAGGGGTGGACCAACCAACTGCAGTTTTTTTCCCTGCCCACCTCTTTTTGTGTTTTTCCTTTTCCAAGCCATTAGAATTATCAGGGTCAGGTTTATTGTGGTTTAAAAAATAGTTGTTTACTCACTCTGCCTTCTGCTGAAAAGAAAATCATGACCATACACAGACACATAAAAACAGCCCTTGCTATGTTATGCGTATGCTGTGTGTTAAGCATCTAAAGGCAGTCGTGGAGTTATTTATCCAAAAGGGTCAAAGGCATAATGGGTAATAATCTCCTTGTGGACAACCTTCCTACCTAACAACCCTGCTACGTCTTAACAAAGACCTCAGCCTCAGCCCTCAGCTGTCGCTTCCCCGCCTTGGCTTCCACCAGCAGACCTCAGACGACTGGTTCATTGTCGTACTGTCTATCGACTTGTTAGATGAATTCAAATTTCACATGTCAATTAAATGAGTGTTGCCCTGGTGATTAGCAGATCCCACTAATTGTCACTCCCTCTCTCCCTCCTCCTCTTTCTCCTACTTTTTTTATGCCTTCCCCTCCTCCTCTTAGGCGCCTGCCATTTTCCACATGGAGGAGCAGGGAATAGGGCTTTGTGTTGCCGGGCCCCATGCTCTACGTCAAAGATGGCTCCTCAGTCTCTTACCCCAGCCATGCTACCAGATCCATAAGGGATTTGTGTGTGTGTGTGTGTGTGTGTGTGTCTGTGTGTGTGTGTCTGTGTGTGTTTGTGGGGGCACATATAGATCATAAGTCTGAAAAAAGCATATAGGACAGAAAGGACATGCATTTAATTGTGTCTTGGGCAGCAGCACCACAACGCAGGACATGGTGCTGCAATCCCATGTGCACTTCGAAAACATGAGCACAGAAACACGCTCTCACACACTCTCTTGCACGTGCATCCTGATGGATAATTACCCCAACAGCTTCTGGAAAGAAGAACGCCCATGTGGGCCCCATAACCGCTTTAGACAAGGGCGATAAACACACAAGATCCTCCTTCTTTGTGTCTTTGTCTTTATCGCCCAAGACATGTGTTTGTTTTACTTGACTTGAATCACTGAACTTGATCTATTAATCTTTAAAGCATTTTGTTCCCTGTGCATCCCAACTGTATTGAAATGTGCAAAATCAAGTCATAGAACTAGGCTGAAAATGTTGCATCTAAAGCTACCCCCTCTGATGTGACTTAGGAATCCACCTGTCTATTCAATTTAACCAAGGTAAATATAAGTATATTATAATATGTGACTCAATGCACAAATTCCTCTTGAAAAGTACACATGTTTATATATTGTTGATCAAATAAACTCTTCAGATCAAGCTGAAGCAGTTTGTTTGCTTCCAGCTTGCTGGGCCAGATTCTTGTAGTACAAAATCTTCATGAAATTATTACAGATTCTGTGAGTCACCCCTTAGATTTCCAACGTAAGAACTTACTGCAGGTGTTGGATGAATGCATTGAAGTAAAAACTGGGATATTTCCCGCACACACTTCAATACACCCACACACATATGCCCTGCTCTGATCACTTTGACAAGTGTGTCATGTTGGCGCTCTCTGAGAACTCTACAATATTGGGATTTTGAAACCCTTGAAAGCAAGCACGACAGAAAAAACTCTCCACCACTCCTAATCATCCCTTATCACAATTAAACACGGCAGACAACAGCGCGAAAAACTAGCAGCCCCCCCATCACCTAATGTTCAACATTAACCAAGCATCACACAGACCTACATTCATAGGCTGAGCTACAATGGATAACATTGCAACAGGCGAGTGAAGCCCAGATGGTTTCGGTAGCACTTTATCAGGCCATACAAAACATCAACGCCTCATTGAACCATAATTTGCTACTAGTTTCCTACAAGAAGCAGCACAAAGAATGGGGCGGCCTGGTCTTCCTTTTTGTGCCAAAGCAGCAGACCAGAGAGAGCACACAGGCACACACACACGCACATGGGCGCACACACACAGACACACACACACAGATCCAGAGCACGGGAAGTACAGACAGGGAGGAAAAAAAGTGGGGCAGCTGAAAAACACACTCCAGAACATGTCTGTCACATCCTTCAAAGATGAGTAAGTTGCTAACTTGTACATGTACCAAACACAAAAAATTGTCACCCTGCAACACAATTAATAAAATCATTCTTTTAGTGTTATTCGTGCAAAAATAAACATATAATAGCATGTATGGTATAGTATAAAATACATGGCTTTATTTTAAATAAGTAACCATGCAACTAATGTGTGTATCTGTCTTGTTACAGCAGGTAACAATGACTTGTCCTCATGACTAGGTCAGGGACATGGCAGTGTTTGAAAACCGTTTGGGGATAAAATATTTCTGTTGGGACAATCACTTTCCTTCTCATTTTCCCTCATTCCTACGTCTCACAGGCCCTCTTTCTCCCTCATTGTCTCCCTCTCTAGTTTTACTACCAAAATAACTCCTGAAGGAGTAAGCGAGTGTATTTTGTGTGCGTGAGCTTGTCAAGGCTGAAGTTCTGCACTTGTGCAGCCATGCGAAAGCACTTGTGAGTGAGTGTTTTGCTTGTGGATGAGTGCTATGGCAGTAAGTGTGCTGAGGGAGACATCTGCAAAGCAAGAGTATCGTACTCACAGCTAGACTATCAAACAGACAAGAAGCCACAGTTGGGGAGTTTGTCCATGTCTGCCCATGCACACATAACACTGGCAAATGAAAGGAAACTCCACAACCACTGCAATTATCTTTGTAATGAGGGTAATGCAAATGACACAATATTGTGTGAAGGATAAAGGCTCTGCATAAAATCCAAATAAACAAAAGCAAAGTGTTACTTAACAATGCATTAATTTGACCAGATTCATTAGCATAAAACAGTGATCAAAGCCCTTCTCAAGTTCAGCACATCATTGCCTTCTCCTCAAAGAATTCTTTATCAGAGTACAGTCAAGTGCACCCAGACACCCTTTCTTTCCTTCAACCACCAGAATTACAGTGCAATCTGAAATATGGAAGAGCAGCTCCTCTAGAGGAGCAAACTACATCACTATGACGACACTAAAAAAGTTTAATTCTTGAGAAGAAGGTCCAGATTATGAGTTAACCTTGCCTTGTGTTTGTTGCCTAAGATTGGTCCCTCTCTTTTCCTCTTTCCCCTACTCTAACTCTTCTTTACTCTATTCTAGATGGCAGCTGTTGTCCTGGTACAGGGTGGGTGTGAGTTGTTTTGTCTGCCTCTGTGTTAATAAATAAATTATGAGAATGTTGGACCTTTGGGACAGGGCTAGGACACTGGTCTAGCTTGCTGCTGGTCCCCTGATCCTGCCAACAATGTGACAAATAAAAGGTCTGAGATGAGCACTAATTGGAAGTGGCGAGGTGATCTGATGACACTGCAGGGATACTTTGGTTTGTCAAAACATGTAAAGGCACTCACATTTCAGGGTTGTTGCCTCAAGGAGGAGTTAATCAATGCACATCTTAATGCAGACTACTCAGGGCACAGCATAATCCCAGGGAAACTAAGGCTAAAATCCGCGAGACATGTCAGAAAGAGACTTATTTCTCCAAAAGAATTACAACACAAACACCTTATCTTCAGTCAGTAAATCACACAAAGAAACTTCACAGATATATTGTGTCATCACTGTCATCTACAGCAGACAGAGCGGGCAGTTGCAGGCATGTGATTTTAGTATCTTACCTCAGCAATAACTGGATAGCAGACAAGACCACATTCTGCAGACAGAGACTCTGTAAAAGAGGAGATAAAAATGCACGAGCTTGGAGCATCAATCATGGTCACAAAATAGTGATTCCATGTACAATTGATTCCCATGGTATCTTCACTCCCTACAGCACACATGATACTACTTTCCAAGTACTTCACACTCAGAAAGACATTTGATATGGGGCAAGAGACGATGGAGGAGGAAAAAGATGTGTCTAGGTACATCCCCAAGCCCACACAAGTCATATTTTCACATAGAATTCTTAAAGTGAAGAGCATCAGACAGTATACACTTATAATATATAAACCTCTCTCTGTTTCTTTATTGCTTATTCTCTCCTGCTCACACATATTCATGTTAGCAGCCACCCTATACCCTGCAATACACTGACTTGTAAAGTTGAAACGTGGTAAATGGTAAATGGCTGCGTATATAGCGCTTTTATCCAAAGCACTTTACAAGGTTGCTTCTCATTCACCCATTCACACACACACTCACACACCAATAGTAGTGGCTGCCATGCAAGGTGCTCACGTGAACTGCCTGGAGCAACTTGTGGTTCAGTGTGTCTTGCAAAACGACACTTTAATATGAGCCAGGAGGGACCAGGACTCAAACCACTGACCCTGTGGTCCGTGGACCATTGCCTTACCGACTTTGCTACAGCCGCCCAAGGACAAGTACCTTACACTTGTGTACCAAAAATTACAAATTTCAATCACAAATGTCGAGGACATCAAAGTCTGCCAGTGAGTAGGTACATTTTTGAGGCATCTTAAATGTAGTACGAATACAAATGTAAGAAATATGAGAATAAGCAAGGTTTTTTCTTTTTATTGTGGTCGTACATAAAACATGTGTCTTCCAAGGTGTGATCCCAAATCACCCTTGGTGGAAATTAAGAGCTTTAGAATCCAATTTACACTGTAAACACACCATGCAAATCATGTTTACTGTGTTGGGGGTCTGTGCCCACAGTGGTTGGTTGCTCCCTGGACCACCACACACATAAACACACATAGTACTCAACCCTGCACCCACTGACTGTGTGCCCCCCTGGGGAGTGCGCCCACCTCCTGACCTCCTCCAAGAGGGGGGTCAAAGGGAATTTAACACAAGGGTCCCACATTCCTCCAAGGTGATAATTGCTGTAGCTGCTGGCAGGGGGCCATCAGGCACAGGGTAAACAAGCCATGACTCTCTATGCCCCCCCCCCCAGTATGCGTGGCTGTGACTTGGGTAAATTATGCCATCAAACCCGGTGTGTCATCCATCACAGTGCAGAGCGCCCAGGTGTTTAAATTAACTGTAACTAAACTATCATTTATACAAGCCGCTTCACACAACCTGTCAACTTACAAAGTAAGGACTAGCTACAGTAAAAGGCTGTTAGCTGAGAAATAAGCAGAGGATATACACAGAACAACAACCTTGTAACAAAAAAGTATCTGCGGCTTAATTACATCTCTATCTTCTCTGTAGCTCTACAACCCGAGGAGCAACACCAATGGATGCATGCAAGGAAACAGGAAGCTTGAATTTGCTCCATCTTCCAGTGTGAGTGGGTTTCTCTCTCTTGCCTTCTGTTGAACGGGCCCTCAGCCTCATGACAGCGCACACTAACCAATATATATCTTTCTTATTAGGGGAAGATGATTTATTTTTTAAAGGGTCTATTGAGCAAAAGAAAAGCCCATAAATATTCCCCCACACACCATTGTACTACTGTAAATATTTAGTAAATGCATATTAAACTATGGTTGAAAATAATCACCAAAAAATGCAGGTTCCTCTTATTTAAAACTGACAGTTTCAAGAAATTTCCCTGGCCTTTTTTAAAAAGTGATACATAGTTGTCAGTGAGGGAACAAATGGGCTGAAGGTTGAAACACAGACAGATGACAGCAGACTATAAGTTAATGTTCTAGTCACAGTATTTGCTGACAGTATTCTTTAAAATCATAAATATTCTGACAATGATTTGAAACCATGTTACACACATAATCCAAATAATAATTTCTATGCAAATATAATAAAAAGAGCATCTATGAAAATCAATATAAAAAATGTCAAGAATATAATTCATTTAATATACTTAAAAGGAGATTATACTATATGTGCGGGTATTCTCTGTGTTGTTAGTGGTGGTTAGCTTAGATAAGGGGAGGGCCTGGCAGTGCCATTATTTCTTGATCTCTGCCCACATGTGGTCCCCTCCAGCCACACACTAAGGCTTTTGGGGAGGTTATAAAAGCTGAGGGGGTGATTAAAAAGCAGGAATAATGGCCTCCACAAAACTAGGAATGTGTTTAACTGCTACAATGGCTCCAGAATTTTTCTAAATCATTCTGTCATTAATATCAGGAGTTATTTTGCTGCCCTTAAGCAGAGAATGTTACAAGGGTTTAACACACTTTTCAAAGGATCTGGTCCTGGGAAAACATGAGAAGCACAGGCAGGATGCACTGTAGGTTTATGATTTATGTCTGAAGTTGACCTGAGAGGATTTAAGGTGGGTATATCTAGATCTGTGCTGACCCACCCACCAGTTCTGCATGTTGAGGGTTTGGTGGATCCTTCTAAATCCAGGATTTAAAAAGTCAAATTTACAAACACCCTTACCTCTCCTGTCTTTCTCACATATACAGACATGCCACGAAGAGGGAGAGGTAGAAAGACTTACTGTTGCCTGCTGCCTGCCTGCTGCCTGCCTGCTGTCTGCCTGCTAAGCATGCTCAAGCCTCAAACCCCATCACTTTCCTCATTACTGGAGCTTCATGGCTTTTTAGGGCTCTGTGCTTTATCTGGGATTTCACATTTCCCAGCCTGCCACTTGACATTGCTCACCCAGCTGCCAGCAATCAAGTAGCAGAGGGCAGCAGTGAGACGGACTGAGTCTTCAGGCTGCACCTTGATTTGAGAATTGCACATCACAGCCACTGGCCTTGCTAAGCTTCGGTAATTAGAGGCCACACGTCCCATCATGCCTCCAAACCTGTTTCTACCACACATCGCACACTGGACTAGCATAAAGGGGGGAGGGAGGAGAGGGAGCATACAGAGAGATAGAGATGGTCATGGATTGTGGGTGGACTCTAGGGATGTCGATCTATACCAAAAAAGCCATAAAGTGTGTGACAGTGTTGGAGAAAGTGAGAATATGCTACAATAAGCATCCATCCTGTCACTCTTAGATTGCTGTATGTAAGGGACATCCTTGTGTACGTTTTGTGATTCTGCATGTTTATGCATGTGTGCTTGTACACACATTGTGTGTGTGTGTGTGTGTGTGTGTGTGTGTGTTTGCCTAATTGAGAGGTAAGCAAAAAAGTTGCCTTTAAAGTTGCCAATAAATATCCTGCCAGTAATGTTAAACACCTGCCCGTAAAGCCCAGAGGAATGCTAAATGAAACCAAGTTGCAAACCCTGTCTCCTGTCTGGGGTCTCAAGTCAAGACAGCAGGATTTGTAATGGCTGTAACCAGGATTATTGAGTTCAAGCAGAACAGCCAGGAAGCAAGAAAAAAACATGACATGGTCAGCAACACTGCTTTTCCTCCCTCTAACAGCCAGTACAATGACTCATGTTTGTCCTTCTTATAGCATACTCCATAATGTTCCCCAACTTAATTATACAGCAGAGTCTATGTTACAACTCTTGGCATCAAAAACATTTCAAAACACAACTGCTGTTACAGTTGAGTGGTCAAATATCTTCATGGAGAGATCTGTATTACAACTAGACACATGGACATTCAAACAAGTGTTCAAAATGTTTTTTGTGAAGAAGTGACTTGGACAAAGTAAGACAGATGATTACAGCAACTCAGAACATGCCCTCCTGATCTTTTCACTCTAGTCTTGTGCACCAATTACACACACACAGAAACGCTCAAGCTCAAATGCTTGTACACACACAGAAATAATCGTGCACATGTGCACCAGTGCACAGGGCAAAAAGAGGTTCTTGCTGTGCTTAAGAGGCTGTAAGGGTGAAATAGAGCATCTGACCCCAGAAGCCAGAGTTGCTGTCTTTTGGCCTCATCTCTGGTTTCGATTCCCTAAACTCCTGACGCCTTCCTCCTGCTGCACCTGTTGAGTGCCAATAGCCCCCCTGCTCAGACCCTTTCACCACAGAAAATATATGGCCCTGCTCCTTGGTCCGGTCTAGCTAATTACTCCTGGCCTCAAACTGGCCCCAAATGCTATGACTGGATGGGGGATTTAGCTACTGTTGCCACCCTGAGGCCCAGCTCAGCAGTACTCCCTCTTTCTCTAGTGCCTCCCTATTCCACAACAAGAGCCTGATAAGGCTGACCGAGCACAAGTATTTACTTCCAGAGTCACAGGCCCCCCCCCCACATTAAATCCAGAGATTAAGCACTGCTGTCTACACGCAACCATGAATAATAAAGCTATCACTCTAGACAGGCAGGCAACAGCAGTGTGAGTTACGTACACCAGTAATCCCATAGGCTGCTGCCCACACGACCCAAACATATACAGTAGCACCACTATTGTATAGTTCATGCTTTATTTCACAGTGCAGAAGACTTGCTTAAAGTCAATTAAAGATCTTTGGTAGTCTAAGACACAGTCACTGCGACATGAGACATGAGTCAACACTGCTGTCCATGATAATTTGTACCACAGTTATATTGTAAAACATTAAAGCAATAAACTGTATTGTGAAAACACGTATCACTATTAAATTGATGGCTACAAATTGCAAGTGGGTGTGAATGTGAGTGTGAATGAATGTCTGTTTCTATGTGTCTCTCTGTGTTGGCCTTGAGATAGACTGGCGGCCCATGCAGGGTGTACCCAGCTTCTCACCCTATGACACCCTATGATAGGCATACCGCCCCCCCGCGCGCGCAAACCAACAGGACAGGCAGTTACATATAATAGATGGATGGATATATCACTATTTATGTGTTAACATTTCAGATCAATTGTTAAATCTATACTGGGTATTTGAAAACATAAACTAAGGAAAAAGATTAACATCTACCGGTCTTCTATTAACAGGTGGTAGCAGTGAAATTATTGTTACGTATAGCTGAACCCTGACTCTGTAAAATATCTTAATTAATTATTTACTCAATTACAAACTTTCACCTCTCCATCAGAAGTGAGACGCTCTGCTGGCAGTCAGGACAGCAGATGGTGAGGTGGTGCAAGCTTGTTCTAAATCTTAAAACAATAAATAAATATATAAAAATAAAACAAGGTCCATCTGTCCATCTATGTTTTTAGGATGAGAAATCGAAGTTGGAATTATCCTATCCAGACTTAAGGACAGTGTAAACAGATCAAGGGAGGTCCGGGCTACATGTATCAATAAAAAGCAGTTTTTGCAGCTGGGTTGTTTTAGTTTCACTGTGGGGGTCTGAACTACATATATATAGTTTTAAAAAAATAGAATTCGTTTGCAACCTTTTTCTACTTTAACCGTGAAACAAATCCCTCCCTCACGCTGGTAGTACACAGCAGTAGGCTGTACCTGACGTGAGGATGGATAATAGCAGACACCACGTGACTGCAGCACTTTCAGTCTGGACGCACGGTGAGGTTTGTCATAGCTTCCCTGGTGAGGAAGGCACACACGCACCGGGAGGATAAAAATAGACGCCATTCATGTGTTGAGAGGACGCTCACAAAGCTTCACGATACACGCACACTTGGTAAACTTCATCCCAATCGATTGTTTTTTATTTGTATTCTCTTTACAGCCTTTGAACATTATGCATTGTTTATTTTAGCAAACTATATCCAAAAGCGCACCGACCAAACATCGCACGGATTTCACTCCACCCTCTTGCACTTCTGCCGATTAAGTCAAAGTAGATGCGTTTTGTGTTTCATCGCACCACGCTCCTCAACTCACTCCTCCTTTCCAACGTGCGACACCTGCACAATTGTTAATTCACACAATGGACTTAGTCTATTATAGTTTATCGCATCGGCTATGCTGCGTCAGAGCGGAGCAAAGTATGGCACCACATCTGAACTTGCATGAATGAAAGTGACGGCATTAAAGCGCTCAGTCCGGTTTGGACTCACTCAGCCTCCAGTGCGTCTGTCTGTCTCGCCTGTGTGGCGCTCGCCTGCATCCCTCAGTGAGCATCACTTTGTGGAGCCGGTGCGAAGCATCCTCCTTAACAATCACCTGTCCTGGACATCTTAGACAGCCCGTCCTGCGACATATTTTTAGTTTGGACCCGTTGATGTCACTTCCTGCTTGGGTAAAAGCCTGTCCAAATGAGCCCAGGGATGTGAAGGGGTGTTGTGGGTGCAATCAGAGGGAATGTTCGAGGTCACACGGCAAGCAAGTTCACAAGGTCAAGAAAGAGCGAAATTTCCATAGGCAAACATGAAGAACGTGTCTTAAAATGACAACAATAATCCCATCTGGCTCATTCCAAGTGTGCCCTATACTTTTATATAACCAGTCACATCTACATCATCCTATCCCCGTGATGCGCCGGCGAGATTCATTTCCTGGTACGCTGTGCGCATTTACGGCTACGATTATGCAACACTGAAAACAGTATCATCACTTTGTTTAGACAGTTACTATGCATCACAACTGCTCACGATGTACATGTGTAACTATAAACGTTAAGAGTGTATCACAAAGTGCCGGGACACTTGTTGGTATCACAAAATAAAATAATGTAACAAATTTTAAATTCCCTGTTCTGTTTTCATTGACAAAAACAAGCTCATAGCCTATTGTGACTCCACCAATCATTGATGTGTTTAAGATCCAATCTTTGTATTGCTTTAAGATGTATGCATATCATTCACACATTCAAGGCACACAGTCACCTACCACAGGAGCTGTGGTAGGTACACTGAGCAAGGTGGGTGACTAAAGTCAGTTTAAGAGTCCACTCCTGCCAAGAGCACTATCCTCTTTCCTCGCCCACGTCTCTCCTCTTTACCTTTGAACCCAAGCCCAGCAGCCCACCTCTGATCTACAGAGGGTCTCTGCTTACTCCCGTCTCCTTGCAGGCCCCCGTGATAGATGACCATCAGCATGCCAATACTGCACAATATTTCAATTTCCTGCCCAGGAAGAGGAATTTAAGGGGTTGAGTGAAGTTCAGAGGCACAGTGTGGTGCCTCCAGCTCAAAACTAGAGCCTAGTCTCGTGCTGAAGACCCAAGATCCAAGCATTAAGCTGAGAACATTCCAGAAACCAGGTCCTTTCTGTGTCAACAAAACAATCCCTGCTGCCATCGTGCTGCCTTGCAGGCAGCAGGAGGAGACCCAACAGCCTCTTTGAGTGCAACATTAGTCTGATAAAAGATTGTTTTATTCAAAAGTGAATATTCTGAATGCTGGGATAGGCCAGTGTTTGCCTGCATTAGTCTGCAGCAGCTACTCACTGCAGATATGGCAAATTTCAAAGGCTTCTATATAGATAGTGATAAGTTATGAATAAATAGTATTTTGAAGAAGATGGTGAAATAGTATGAAATATTTTCATAAACTATTTTTGCTATGATTTCAGTGAGAACATCATAGGTTTGGGCCTTACATTTCCCACCCTATTTAACACTGAAACATGTATGCTTTATGAAAAGACAGTTGATTACACTATTTAAATTAAGATTATAAATATTGTCACATGAGTTCCTGGAACACCAAATAACCATTTATATTTGTTGCGCACAAAAGTTTTACCATGACCTCGTAATCAACAACTCAACAAAAGTCTCACTACCTTTTTCTAGGGCCTTCAACTAAATCTTTGTTTCTGTTCTGACATGTTTTAATCAGTCTTGGTCAAACACTAGCGCCATTACAAAATACTAACAAATACCTGAAGGACAAATATATGATTGTTTGTTCTGGGTATAATCTCTACTTTTTAATTTTTTTAAACATATATTTTGTAAAAAATTATGTACAAATATGAGGATAATGAAATGGTTTTTGACCTTATTTGGATTGGTTATTTATATCCCATGGTGACACATGTGGGATTATGTATATTGTATGAATGTGAGTAAAGCAGGCAGATATCCAGTATGTGGAGGTCTGTGAGGCTTCATCCAGCCTCCAAACAAGTATACACATGTGTGTACTGTAGTATTTTTTGATAGGATGATGCTCTGATGTGTCTCTGTTGTAAAGCTTTATGATTGGCTGGATCAAACAAACAACTGTGGCAGACAGGAGGGTAAGCTACAAGGGAGGCAGTGCGACCTAGTGGTAAAAGAGGGGTGTGTGGTGAAGAGTGGATTGCACTGTGGATCACACTCACAAACACACACTTTCTATCTTGCTCATAGACACCCAAGACACACAAACACACACTCACAATCAAACCCACATGGTTTATTAATTCGCTGTATAATAATTTATCTCCTTGAAACACATGCTCTTAACCTATAACCCATGTATTTGATCTAATATCCTCAATACCGAACATAGTGTTCCAGGCTTAAAAATAAAACATAATTCCTACAAACCACCCACATATGTGACTTAATGCTCACTAACTAGGTTTCTACGCATTTTTTATGTCAGCCCACCCTCCTGGCCCCTCCACCTAACATCCCCCACCCCGACTTTCGTCCTCCCACGATCGAGCCCCTTTCTTGAACCAAATGGCACTCATGGCAACTTCAAAGTTATGAGCGCTGTAAGCACCCAACATTCAAAAAGGAACTTCTCTTTGCCTCTGCAGCACAATATTAGGAAAGTATACACAGAAGCACTGAAAAAGCAGTGGTGTCCTTCTATGTCCAATCAACCACCTGACACACTGTTTTTGGAAATGATCATCCATCCAAGGATTACAATTTACCCTCAGACCCCTATCCCAAAATTACAGATTACCCCAGTCTTCCAGATGTTTTAGCAGAGATTGAGAGGGCAGAAGGAGGAGCTTCAATAAAGAGGGGGCTGGGAATAGTTGAATGGGTGGAGCTTGTCACAATTTTGGGAGAAAGAGGAGTAAAGCATAGACTAGTGAAGTCCCAGCTCAGCCCATTTTGCCTTGAAGGGGATTAATAATGAATTAAGGTACTCCCCCCTCCCTTTCTAAAAAGATATTCATGCATGCTAATGCATCCATTATTTATAGTGTGCATGCAGGCTGGCTAGTGGTGGCCACATGCAAGAGGGAGGGATTTAAGGATAAGTAAAGAGGTGGGGGCCCAAATGTAGCTGCAAGGCTCTGAAAGCAACATCCACCCATTGTAACTGGACTGGAGCTGGGTGGGGATGGGATCAGGACTGGATATGGACAAGCAGGAGAAGGGGGGCTATGGGGGGCCTCATTGCCAGACAGGCAGCTCATGCGTAGGGAGAGGGCCGCCAAGTGTTGTGGGGGGAGGGGTGGATTAAACAAATAAATACATGATAAGAAATAATCATGCCAGTGAGGGGGGGGGGGGGGGGGGGGGCGATGGAGACAAAGAGGCTAAGAGGGATGAGGGGTGGGGAGAGGTGTGGGGGTTAGTTAAGTCAGACAGGATTTACTGTCTGGACAAACCCTGTCTTGAACAAAAATGTAAGTGGATAACATGACAACTTTTTGGATTGATTGATTTTGATTTGATATTTCATGGTAATGACTGACTGAAAGCTTGCCAGAATCTGACTGAGCTCTTCTCGTAATTTCAATCTCAGATCTAGCACATAACTTTAAGAAGCAGTGGGAGTTCATTTAATAAGGAATTAGACACTGATGGAGTGAAACCAAAAGACGAACTGTAAAAACGCAAAGTGGGAAAGAAGTTTCAAGGTGAGAGATGGAAGAAGGGTGGGCAGAAGCTGTGCCTTTCATGTCCTGTAGCATGGCAGGTATGAGGTGATCCAGGGCAGGAAGGCAGGATGAAGGCAAAAGGAGTGATAAGATAAAGCAAAAGCACAAGTCAAATGTGCTTTCTACCCCACTGATTCCCATATTAGCATAGATACAGAGTCATCAGCAAGGGAGAGAACTGGTGTTGTGGGGCTGATACCAGGACTATGACACCCCAACTCATCTCCATAGATATCACTGGGGTCGTGCCAGTCATTTACCATGCAAGTAAATCATATATCAGGCTTATCTAACCACAGTCTGCAGTTCATGTCATTCTGCCAACCAGCCTACCTAAAGCTTCAGTAATTATTATAATTGATTCATTCTCAATACAGCTCTGGTTTCACCAAAATAAAGAAATTAAACAAAAGTCAGAAAATCTGTATAGTCAGAATGATGTCGGAAAAGGATTGCACAGTCTGCCTGGTGGCTGCTTAGACAAACTGTTGTATTTATAGATACTCCTGGAGAGGCTACTTAAGATTTTAGTGTTTATGTCCTTGCACCTTGTGAATATGAAAACACATTTTCCTGAGATGCTGCAATAAGTGGGGTAAGAGGTTCTCAGATTGGCTTTGCAAAATTGTTTCAATAGGACTGCCCTCCCATTTCTAAATGTTGGGTTGGTATTATAACCATGACATGCTAGTAAAACAAATCCACTAATATGATGGAGTGATCATATTTTTGGAGTGACCATATTTTTTAACCATATCAACTGGTTAAAAAATTGTTATATGAACTGTATGATTTAGAAACAATGGGGGTAACAGCCCGACATCCAATAATGGCAGACATACATTTTTCTCAACAAGTAGCACCGTAGGCAAGACCTCCCAGAAGGGACAATCTGCATTGTGCAAACATTGCAACCTTTGTTCCCTCAATAAACACAAGGTGAGAGCCTTCAGTGTTTTTAATACCAAAACCTCAACCACACAGGAAAATCCATAAACACTGGAATGATGTCAAAACAACATTGTGAGGTTTGACGGTTTTAATTTTCCACTGCTCAAAGTAAAAATGGCTCCTGCAACATTTCCTTCACCCCCGGTGATTTTTATGACAAATACAACAGCAGCTTAATTATACATGTGACCACCACCATAAAAGCAGAACCATTAAGTACCGTCTTGTTAACACAGAGGACCTGCATTGAAAGTGCTAGAGTCGCATTTTAAAATCTTTTCACTCAGTGCCTGTCTGCTGTGGCAGATTGGCAGCATTTAGAGGAAATATAAAAATTAACGTGGCAGTGCAATCACACCTCTTCCATGGGTATCTGTTTAGAATGCAAAGGGTAGTGACCTCTAAATGCTATTTTGATGACCTATTCTTGATGTACTGGCAAGAAACATAATGAAGGAAATATGTTAGTCAAAAATCAGCAAAACAAAGACACTTCCTGGATGCAGGAAGAAAGGTGGCTTCTGGTGTCTCTGAAATGCCCTTGTGTGTCCAAGGAGAAAGCTTTGGAGTCTCCAAATAAAAGTGAACTTCCAACCTTTTCCTAAAGAGATGGTTAAGTTTCAAAGGTTTCCTGGTTTTACATTACTGGCCAAACACACCCCAGCTGTACACAAAGTGTCCACTCTTGATGAGACCCTATAGAGGCACAGGGAGATCAGACACCCCTTGACGTAACCAAACATCCTGGTTAAAAACAAAGTGAACAGAGGGGGATCCATTGATATTATTGTTTGCTTAAACAGGTCAGCAGTCACTTGTGGTAAGTGTGATATTTCAGAAAGCAATATCATCATGGGCTTCATAGAATTTGACAGTCTCATGAGTGACAGAATGTTAAATCCATACATTTCTTCCCAGGCCTATCAAGCAGCCTTCACTCTGAGATGTATAGGTCTATGTTAAGCAAATCCATTATTTCTCCTCCTACATGCATTGTCTTAAAACCTGCCTTATGTGCCCCAAGTGCTTTTAAATACATGTTAAGAGAAAAGAGCTCTCTGCCTTGGAATGAGCTAACTTAATTATCATAGCAACTGGCAGTGCTCTTTAACATGTCAATGGTACTTGGCCTGCATGCATAATTTTGCTGTGTTATTGTGGTGGCCTCTGTGTTTCTCAGTGACAAAAACCAAAACCACAGGCACGGGGTCCTATTGTCACGAGCGCATCCATTTGGATCAACGCCATTAGAGGATATTTGCACTTCCTCTGTGGCTCCTGGCTCTTTTTGACATGCAGCAGAAGGAACAGGCATCACACACCAGTGCAGGGCCAATTGAGGTGCAGATCAACCCAAGGGACAGTGAAGAAGGCCAGTCAGCGGGGCAGTGCTCCTGTCAACAGTGATGGACAACCAAGTGGGGGCTGGTAGTTTAATGATAAATGGTCTGCACTTATATAGAGCTTTCTATCTATGGTACTCAAAGCGCTTTACACTGCTTCCTATTCATCCATTTGCACTCATAATCACACACACACACACACACACAGATGGTGGAGCTGCTATGCTGGTCAGCTGGTCAACGCTCACAGGGAGCAACTAAGTTGGGGTTCAATGTCTTGCTTTATGACACTTTGACCAGAGGAGCCAGGGATCGATCCAACAACTGTGGGATTGGTGGACAACTACTCTACCTCAAGCGCCATAGTTACCCCAGTTAGCCTGCGGCTTCTGAGGTCCTATAGCAATTGATGGGACATGACGAGGCAGGCGCTCTGCTTTCATTCCTTTGTCCCTGGGGATGTTGGAGGGTGTATCAGAATGTCAGAGTCACTTGGCTTCAGCACACTTCTGGTGTCAACTGCCTATGATATACAACTGACCCTTGCCTGCTCACATATACAATAACAGGTAAAGTGATATTCAGAGAGCAGCCAAGTATACGATGCCTTAGAGAGAATCAGGCAAATTCTCCTTAAAATTTTCAACTTCAATGGATGAATAAAACATGAAAATAAAGAACCTATACAGTGTGAACACAGCTTACATGAAGCTAGAGCCCAAACAATCCCAATGAATGAATGCAGTTTCAACCTTTTGAAACAGTTTAAACACACTGATTAGGTGCCAAAAAGGCCTAATGTGGTTAACACCTCAATATATACAGGGGCCTTGATACTTCATATGTGTTTTTGTGTGCATATGTATGGGGCACGATTAATAGCAAAAGCATATATTTCCATACATGTATGGAAAAGCAGCTGTCAGAGACATATCAAATATAACCACTTCAGCTCCAACACATAAACACCTTAGCTGTCAATCCATGTCTCTGCTCATGTAACGTATACGCTTGTCGCTGAACACGCAGCCTCTCTGGACTGTGCTGGAATGCTGACAGCACCGAGATAAGAATCTTGATTTGATTAGGAGTCAGAGTTTAGGGTCTAAGCGCTGGAACCACTCTGTTCAGGCTGGTGGGCAGGAGACTGTTGCGAAGGAGGTGAGGTGGAGGGGAAGAGGGAGTGTAATGGCAAGGGGGGTTACCTGTGGCCCTGGCTCCAACTGGGAGTAATTTGGAACAGACTGTTCCCAATGTGTTCATTAGGTTGTGATTGGGCTGAGCACAGGTGGGGAGGGCCTGCCCAGCCTGACGCTGAATAGTCCTGATTGTGCCCAGCATAAAACACCATCTGTTTCAATGAGGGAATGAAGGAGAGAGAGGGAGAGAGAGAGAGAGAGAGAGAGAGAGAGAGAGGGAGAGAGTGAGAGAGAGAGAGAGAGAAGGGGGGGGGGGCGTGCACGAGGAAAGAGGAGGGAGTTACCACCCAAAAGTCGTTTTTTATGATGTCTGGACAATTTTGTGTAATAACAAGGGGACAAAAATTAAGAGAAAAAAAATACACATTGACTTTGCAACTCTCCAGCTTGTTCGAAATTCACCACGAGTAGAGCAAAAACTTGGCAATTCCTTGGCAAGTCCATAAAGTAAATTTATAGTACAGTGTGACAATTACAGCAGTGTAACCAAACCAAAAAAAAAACCCAAAAAAACCCCCCCAAAAAAACCACATAAACGTAGGCCAAATGTGACATAACTTAGATGTGAGGTTAAATGGCATCTAATTCCAGTCTAAATGGCAGAATTTTGGCTGGCTGTGCCTCACAATTGTGAGGAGATGGATAAGAAGACAAGGGGGTTGGAGAAGGGACAGCAGAGTTTATTTATGGGCTGTCTGTTCACAGATGGGAGGTTTTTGGTTTATCCTTTACTTGTACCAAAACCAGACATACAAATGTTAATCTATGTGTTTACATGCGCATTTACACTCTCTACTTTGTTGTAGACACAACATTACCCAAATTTACAGGCCTCAAGCTGGTAAAAACACAGAAGACCAGAATATCTTTTTACTCAGTCAGCCTCTCTGTCTGTCTCCTATTTTTTCTCTTACTGCAAGGCCCTGGGAAGAAAAGAAGAGAGCAGAAGAGAAGAAGGCCACTGTTTGCTGCTCGACTTTTGAAGCGTCTTTATCGGGCTTGGCAGCGTGGTCCTGCGTGTCCAAGCCTCATCGTGCTTTTCATCCTTTGTGGTGTCCAAGGTGTGTCCAATGCACTGAGGCTTTGTGTGAGGAGAGAGACGACACATCACATTCTGTCTTCTGTCCTTCGCTGGGGGAAGGGTGGATTTTGGGGGGTGAGGGATGGTGGTGGTGTGGTGGGGTGTGGGGTGTGGGGGGGGGGGGGGGGGGGGCTCTACAACAGAAGGGGGACAAAAAGCAAACTTATAGAAGGCCGCGGCTTTTCAAAGCCGCGATGCACAAAGGCTTATAAAGCGTTTCTTCATGCAGAGTTGTGCCAGATGTAATTGCGGGGTTCCTGGAGATAGAGAATCACATGCAATGCTTAAGCCCCACCCCTGAAACCATGAAAGGGCTGTGGCTAAGAAGCATCAGCTGCAAAGGAAGGTAAGCAGAAAAGTTTGCTTAACTTTGATGCACAATAAACAAGCGAATAAATAAGTCCTGGTACAAATCAACCACTTGCTGCATTGAAAACAATAATTCCATGTGTGGAGCTTGATAGATTCAGGCGGACTGGCTGTCACTATTAGAAATGAGGAAGCTGCACGGGGCGACAAATGATTCCCCTCCCCCTTTTCATTCCTTCTTCGGCTTCATGGTATAGGCTCTTTCAAGTCGACTATCTACAGAAAATTATGTTGATTCATTGTTAATAAGCCCAGGGGTTGCTGTGCTAATGTGGCGCATGGCAAGCATAGGTAGGCTGTGGTTTTCCTGATCAACCTGACTAGTCCTCATCTGTTTCCTGTGGCCTCCTGCTGAGGTGGAACTGGTGTGCATTGTTAAATATGTTCCAGGGCACAAGTGCTGCCACTGTCAGGTAGATTTGAACAACTTGCTCCCTAATCAGCTTTTGTGTGTGCAGGTTGATATGTGCATTTGTGTGGTTGACTCACTGACAGTGAACCGTGATGGGTGCGGAGGAAAGGGTGGTGCCATCACTTTAGGCCTGCAGATGGGGTTCCCACAGGAGGGACACGCCCCGGTGTTTTTCAAGACAAAGACAAAGACAAACATGGCAGCAGATCCATCTTTGCATCTTAAGGGTTCAGCTCATACTTCTATAGCCAGAGAACAGTAACTTCTTCTCTCTTCATGTGTCATGTCCAAAAGCCTCCTGCTAGAGATGTGAAAACTACACAGTCTGTATCCACAAGGTCAAGGCTTAGATGTCTTGCACAAAAGAAAATTTTTGTTAGCAGGCTTAACACTGAAACGCGTAACACTGAAAATGAAATAGTGTAGAGCTTCATCAAGGTGACATAGTACGAGCACAATAATAGCATATAAATGTACCTAAGTGCCTGTCATCTATACAGGATAAGTTTACTCAGAGCCCTATGTTTGTTCTACAGACTTCATCCTCACCACTATGAATCAGGAATTCAAGTTTACTTTATGTCTTCGCTGCAGTGAAAGGGCCTTTATACTGGCAGAATTACAATGGCTGTTAACAGAGTGGAATCTTGCATTGGATTAGAGTGGAAATTTAGAATCTTGTGTGTATCCAAGTGATATTAATTTGCACCTGGCAGAGCAGGGGTGCGAAAAGCCTCGCCCAGTACTCCACTGCATATCAATAAGTAGGTATTCAAGTGAAGTGGAATAATTAAACCATGGGTTTCTTTGAATAGAGGAATTATTTCAGAGTTCCCAGTCACATTGTGCATGGAAAGTTAGCACAGTTAAAACATATTTAATCACCAAACATGCTGCCAAAATGTAAAGCAGTCATTTGGTGACATACCACTGCAACCCGTGCACATATGAAACTTTTGGATTAGTTGTGAGCTGTCCTCTCCACATGTACACACCATTCTTAGGTCACACAACAAAAGCACAAGGGCCAGAGAGCAGGTGTCAGGGGTCACAGTATCCCAAGGGTTTCCCGAGTCTCATCCCAAAACCTCTAACATTTTTCAAAGCACTCCTGCAGCCCAGGCCCTCATCAGCCAGTGCCCCCAATGGCCTCGTGTAAATATACACTACCCCACACTCCTCTCTGGTGGGTGAAGAGAGAACCTGAGTGCATCACCTGGAGCCCCCAGTATGTAACGTGCAGACTGAAACCCAATGGGGGGGGGCAGTAATGATGCTGAGAGGCCAGAAACACATAGTGAGGGCAGATTTCATTTTCTCCATATTTCACACAGGCTTTTCGCACATTTTTGCCGGACTTGAAGCCTAGCTAGAGAGGGTTTCACCCCAGAGAGATAATTACTCATAACCCACATGACCCTGTTAGCCTCAGTTCATGTTCACTCAAATTTCAAATAGTCTATCACTTTGATTTACTCAGGCAGAGCCACAACAAAACATTCCAGTTTGCATGGAGTTAGAGAGTGATATTCTCTTACATTTCCAACTTTTGACCAGGGACAGTGTCACACACACACCAAATTTCGAACCACCACCATCTTGAACAACAAGGACAAGAAAGGATATTGTTTAAAAAAGACAGGAATACTACTCATACTAACCCTGCATTCATTAGATATGTCTTTGAAAGTGTCCACTGGGCCTTGAAAAAGTGATGTGGTTAAAACCACTGATGCAGCAAATCTAGACCCCATCCCCTTGTCTGCTCAATCAGCCATCAATAAAATCTCTTCTTATCACTGCAGTGACAATTACAACACCGGTCAAGCCCTGTCTTAAACAGGGAAAAAAGACGCAACGGCCCACTAAGTTACATGCAAAGAGTCTGATAAAAATGTCTTCTATCTCTCAGCAGATTATAGTTCATGCAAAATGAAGGGTTGAAATAGAACAAGCATAGTTTAGTCACACTAGCTACATGGGACAGAATTAAGATGTTGTAGCGTGGGATGAGGCAGTTATGCATACATAACATGTCGAGGCTGGGACCCCCTACTGGGGAGAGGCACGACAAAGCCTCTCTAACAGCAATACCTCTGGGACAGCTAATGATTAATTAGCTTGTGTCATTAAGTGAGGCAAATGTCACCCGAGCTTCCTGGGGAAGCTGTCACACCATGTGTAGGCTACTCACAAGTTTCTCCCTCAGGTGCTGGTGAGGTGGGGGTAGAGGGAGGGGGGTAGTGCACTGTTACTAATCAAAGCCTGACATCTAGTGGTCAAATATAAAACTACATCATAATTGGGCTACCACAGTAGAAAGTCTACCTAGTGAACTTTTATTTTAATTTTTCTTCAGAAACCTATCTCAATGATATAGGTAAAAAAAACGTACTATTAACCTTTGCGTAACATTTCTAACAATAGGCATACAACAAAGAGGTTATCCAGATTTAGCTTTGGGATTACTCCTTGATCTCAGATCCCCGATCAGTAAATTAGGAGAGGTGACCTCTGACCTTTAAATGTCATTCACCCCATTGACTGTGGCACTGACATCAAAATCCTGAAGAAGATCCTGAAGAAAAAGAGCTGATACTTCCTCACAAGTTTCAAAATGTCTTTGTAGGTATGAGCTTGTGGACAGGCATGCTTGGAGAGGCAGGCCTTTTTTATTTTTTAATTAAAAATGTTTTGAGTGAATTCTCCTTAAATTAAATCTATTTTGTAGTTAAATCAAATGTAGATCAATAACAATAAGTAAAAATCAAGTATTTTCTTACCAAGGATCCAAGATGCAGGCTGGACTTGTTGGCTGTCATGCAGAGTTTGGACTTAATCCCCGACAAGTGATACTATGAAATAGAGGTTGGAACCAAGTTGCTAACTTTAAATATGCCCCATTTTCCATCAACTACCACTTGCTTTTCAGTACACAAATTTGTAAACCTAATATCTGTCCCTCTTTTTCTCTCTCTCAACTCAGGTTTAGTTTGACTCTAAGGTCAGCACTGAGTCCTGGCCTGCTATAAGACCAGACCAAGAAGAAGTGAGAAGGCCTCTCTCTTCACCAGGGAGTGGCAGCACAACGTGGAGAGGCTTAACACACTCACTCAGACATACACGCACACACACAATCTGCCTTACCCTTACATAGACGTACGCATACAAAAGCACACCTGTCAGGGCCTTTCCACTGTGTGAGCACAAGCAAAGAAGTCTGGCCCCCCCCTCCGTCTCTCTGTATGTGGTATCCCATGTCTGTTATATTAAAGCAAATCCATTCAGTTCCCACTTTCTCATCTGAAATAATGGCATGAGCAATTTTCACATTTAGGCAAGCAAAGACACATGCAGTCTCTCTCCCTCTCTCTTTTTCTCTGTCTCTCTCCATTGCTCTGTTTAATGAATGGAATCGGATCTGGGCCCCTGTGGCTGTGTTGTAATCAGCCTTTGAAGATTTCTACAATTTCCACATAAAAAAAAACTTCCATATACAGTTGTATTCTTTTGCAAAATACACAAGTAAATAAGACATTTACTAATATATCTCCTTAAACATTTACTCATGTCTACAAGTGAATATGATTTCTGTCATTTACCTCGGCCAGAAAGCCTGAGGCCTTGCCAGGATCCTCCCAATTGTGCCAATCTACTGGTGTGTGACATCCATTTGAAGGCGGAATCTGTCAAATAGAATGATTGAATTTAAGTGCACTTTGGTCGGGAGTGCTCTCTCTTTGCCACTTTGCACCATAACATGTCTTGTACTAAAATAATTAGAGTGAGGTCTTGGGTGGTGGAGTGGCCAGATCCTCAATGGTCAAAAGAAGGAATGGTCTGGCCCTGAATGGAAGTCTCCTATCTTAAAAAAACACTTTATTTCTTTACACTTGAGATTTGTTGTCTTTTGTGACTATTATCCCCATTCACCATTTGCTTTTATGCAGCTGTGCCCCTCTTAAAAAAGTCTTTGTGCGGGCACCATGAATACAGGGAATGTGTCCATGGCAGGTAGCCCTTATTGCAAGTTAATCTTCTGAAAGAGCCTCATACAAGTACTTTTAAATTCTCTCCGAGCCACAGAGGGCTCATCATCAATCGAGCACTTCTCCCCTTTGTAGGGCTGATGAGTGTGGTGCGTGGCTGGTGACAATGGCTGCCAAGAGTGTCAAAGTAATCACCTTCTAGGGAAAACACTAGTAATTACTTCTAAACTGTTTGGGCTTCGGAGACAACTGCTATTGTGCAATAAAATGAAAGGCTCTCCTTAGAGAGCAGTTCTGTGATGGTTGCTCTCCATCTGTTTGTCATCTGTTTGTTGACAGAAATTTCTCTTTGCAGTTCTCCACTAGAACCATGTTTTATTATATATGTACGTATGTGCGTGGACATGATTTAGTTTATGTGTGCCCCCATGGCTACCTCAATCTGTGCCTGTGTTCCCAACAAAAGATAGGAAACATCAAGATTCAACATGCATACAAACACAGACATGTAAAGAAAGAGTTCAAGAAATAGAGAATAAAGACAAAAACAGTTAAAGAAAAAATTTCATAACTTACTTTTGTAAAACCTACATAAAAAGAGTACTTTCTATATGTTATCTTTTCAAGTATGGTTTTTAGTATTGGGTAATTCTCTTGTTACATTAAGACTTATTTATTCTTACTACTGATGCAGTTGAGAATGTTATTGCATCACATTATATCCAGTCATTTTAATTAAATTTTTCAAGATCTATCATAAAATATTTATCTTACTTGGTCAAGTGCTGATAAATTAGCAGAGCAGCTTATATAAATATAACCACACAGAAAATTACCGCATAATTTCTCAACCAGGACGCAGACTATAGGAGGTTAGATGATTTTTGTTTACTAGAACTGCCACATTCTGATGAAAATACACAGTATATACACTAGCTCCATATCAGGAAATGCTATTAAAGCAACACGTAAATGTAAATAAAATGTAATATAAATATTTATTTATACTATACAAGAATATCCATTTGTGTGGTAAATACAGTAAAACTTTTGCAATGATGCCACATTTTTGTCTCTGCTTTTCCCTGGGTGAACACTGATTTTGTGACATTATCAGCTAAAAGTACCCTGTGTCAATGTGTACTTTAATATACCTTGACCTTTTCTGAACCCCTTATGCACTCTGCTAACAGAATTACTTTATTTACTGCTAATCAAACTGATGTTTATTGCATCAGTAAGCAAAATTGCTGAAGCAAGCGTGAATGAGAAATCAAGACACCTTGTTAGTCTCTGCAACTATTCTTTTGACAACAAGAAAAAAAACCTTTAATGTCATAAAATCTTAAATTTCTGCACAGTCACTATAAAGTCAAATATCAAACACGTGTTGACTCAAAAAAATTACATCGTATGCATATGTATTATGCATATGAGATGCAGAGATTCTCATTTAATACAAGGATTACCAATAAATACCGACATGAAATGGCATTTCAAAAGAAAATCCTCATCTTAGGAAGGTAGCTTTTATTTTACTGTTGAGCTGCACTTACCTTTGCTAACACTTTTATAAAGGGGTTGTGTATCTATCGGTTTCCAAAGGCCAATAATTAAAATGGCTAAATGCTACCAAACAACTGACAATCAGCCAATTTAAATGCTAGACACAATATAATGTTAGCTGGTGGCTAGTAAGCTCTGTAGTGCTTTACAAATGTTAAGTTTAACTTTTACTCACCTTTTAGCTCCTTCCAACATCCCCAATTGAGAAAATATCAGGCTGGTCAAGTAATTTGATCTGTTCACCAGGAAGTGGGTAACGTTATGAGTGGATTGGTGCTGGGCAGCTTATGGAAGGCTGTCAAGTGTTGGTGGAAAAATCATCAGGTTAAAGAGAATTGTTTATAAGGGTTAAGCAACTTTTAGGCAGTGAGCTGTAGGCATCACATCATTTTTACATCAGTCATAAGACACTGTAGCTTTTTTTCTGGTACTGTGGCCAAAAAGTAAACTTGTAAAGTTTCAAAATGGGCATTCTAGAAAAAATGTCATAACAAATCCAACAAACTGTACCTGGTGATCACCTTTGATTTTCATCTCAGAATCAAAAGGGTTAGTTGGAAAGGCTTAGAGAGACTCTCCTGCTCATTACGGGATCAGAGACTGTCATACATATGCCAATTCATGAAAAATAAACAGCAAGAGGGAGAGAAATTTTAAACATTAACACCGCTTTAGATTTAGCTGTTTCAAGTTAAAAAAGGAAACTGTATCAATGCTGCAGTTTTATGTTTAGATGAATAAGGGACTTAATTAGATCTAATGTATCGTTTGTGTTTTTTTTGTCTTCGTTCCATTAAAGTGATAATACAGTGTTAACACAAGCTTCATAAATTATTGTTAATACTTTTCATGTTCAGCCATAAAAGATGAAATAACCGACTACAGAGAAATGAAAGGTAGAGAAATAAAGAAGAAAAGCATGTCATGCACATATTGTTGTTGTGAACCTGCAGACCCAGCTCTCCCTGCCCAGTGTGTATTTGATTATGTTGACCCATAGGTGTCAGTGAGTGACAGTGAATGAGAGAGAAACTGAATGACAGGGCTGGAGGCAGAGAGGCAGCCACCTGAGGCCACTGTGAGCATTCACACTGTATTACCAGTCTAATAATCCCATGAGGCAGCAGGCCTGTGGGTCTCCCTTTGAACCACAGACCATTATACATAAAAACAGGGGAACATCTCCCCACCCTTTTGTGGTCACCCAGCATTTCATTTGCAATCTAAATCTAAAACACAGGGCACTCGAGAGTTACATCAAAGAGCTTTTTGATAGCTCAGATGGAGTAAAGACTAAATAAAATGACTAATTACGAGTGTTGATTAGCAGGCCATGTAAGCTACACACTAATTGGATTGCACAATGTAGTGGTGCTTTTGTTCTGTGTGCATCTTAATTAAGTCTTTTTTTTTCTAGAAAGGCCATAAGAAGCTTTTTATTTAATTTTCTTTTTTGGGGGGGTTTCCAGGATTTAAAATGGCAGTTTTTAGAAATATTTATACAAACATTCAAAGAACAGCATTCAAGTCTTACTTTGTGCTTATTGTATCAAAATTGAGCTGTACACATAATCAGGAACACTAATGCGAAAGCTTTTGCATACAGAGATGCAAATGCATTACAGCTTGACACAGTGTGGTTCACTGTCACATTTAAAGCAAATCAATCTAGTTTATTGACAGGGGTTAGATAAAATAATAAATTAAGGTTTTAAAGGTAAAACAAATAGCTTGTTTTGAAAGTAAATTATTTGCTTTAAGTGTGGTTTAAAAAGATTCATCCAACAATGAATATAAACATGTTTAAACGGATATTAATATAGAACGTCTGGTAGAGATCAAACACTGCATAGTAAGGGAGTTTTAGATAAAGTCCTTGTAGAATTATCCTACATTACTTTCACTAAATTAAGTTTAGGTCATGTAAATTCATAGTAGCATTATTTTGTAGAATTATTTTGTCATTGGTCTGTCTGCATGAGTGGGAGAGCAGATCTGCAAAACATAATTTACATGGAAGTAGTTAGGTAGTGCTGATGAAAAAGAAGTGACTGAAAGCAGCAAAGCAGCAACTAAATGTCCAGTGCTGTTTCAACTCTGAAGCTCAGTATTTTACACCAACATGAACAAAAGGACATTAAAGTGATGAGGGGCAGGAAAAAAGAACGTGGCAGCCTTTGATTGAACGCTCCATAACATCTACAAATGGATGTTGTGGTGTTATTGTACAACGCATGTTATTGCTGTAATGGGGTTTTGGACTGGGCAGACAGGAATAGACAATTTGCATAATTATGTTGATATTTTGTTTCCCCATTTCCATAAAATAATATTATTAAAAGTATGTCTCCAGGTCGCACGGCTAACTAGGTCCATAAAACACCAGTATTCTCTTTCTGAACATGTGCTTGGTTTTTAGAGATGAAGAGAGGAGGTTAATTTTGGAGTTTTTTGTTATGTGAATCAATTACCTGTTGTTACTACAGAGACCTGTGAGCCTGTGTCTGGTTTTCGAACAAAACACATTTCTTGTTAACTGATTTCTACCTCATAAGCCTTATAAAAAAATGAAAATGGTTACCCCTTGAGTGAATGGAACAGTAGTCTGTGTCATAAATAAAATATTAATTACCACAAAGAAACATTGAGATAACGTTCAAAGCATATGGGGTTTTGCAGGAGGTATTTGGACATTCACAACAAAAAGGAAAAACGGATGGTGGGGTGGGGGGCGTTGGCAAGATCCAACGTGGGAGAGATTTCAGTGCAGGTGTCCTTGATATTCTTTCTTTTTTTTTTCTTGACACCTCGGAGACGAGACCCGACCATAAGTCGCCTAAAACCGCTGAGGAGGAATCAAAGCAGATAAAATAATAAATGTTTGATCTGAAATCCGAAAAGAGCAGCTAGGGAATGATATGCTAGTCTGGATGAGAGACCCCCGCTGGGTGAAGACACGCAGCGTATGTTAGCTGAGCCGTGAAAGCTCGCTGCCATTGACTGGAGCTGAGGCTGAAATGGGAGCGAAACGATGAGACCCGAGCGCAGCGGAGTGAGCATCCTCCTGCAAAGCATCTCATCACGGATCATTTGAAGGTATTATACATCATTCACAGTAATCCACGATATTTGTGGACATTTACTGTGCTGTGATGCTGAGGGCGTGAACGGTGGCATTTATTGTCGCCAGACAAGCTCCATTTTTCATTCTGCAGATGTGGGCTGCTGGAAGAGTAAGGCCTGTTGGTGGGTGAAACGTTGAGCCATGAACAGTGAATCAGTGTTGATAATCTCCAGCTTTAGAGGCTACTCACGGATGAGTCTGCTGGACGTCACATGTTATGGATGATTTGCCATGTTAAATGAGATGCAGTGGAGATCCATGTTGGATTTTGGACCTGAAATCAACTGAATAAAGAGGATCAGCTATAACAGTTTCTTGTCGTGTCACCATGAAAAGCCACCATAGCCCGAGCTGGTTTTCTCTCATGCCATTGTGCTGATCAATATGGGACTAACCTGACTTTACGTCAGCACGCTACTGGATGTAAGGCACACATGTACCCACTGTGCCTGCTGTCAGGCCAACAATGCCAAGCTCTCAGGCACCCAGTATGGACACAAATTACACAGATGTTTCCTGGGAGCCTGGTTTCACTAATGACAATCAGGACCTGGTCTGGTCCTCCATTGCCAACAGTGTAGTGAAGATGGTGCTCATATCGCTCATCGTGTGCTTGTCTTTATTTGGGAATGTGGTGGTTCTGCTTGTATTCCAGAGGAAGCCTCAGCTCCTTCACGTTGCAAACCGTTTTGTCCTCAACCTCCTCTTGGCAGACCTACTTCAGACCATTTTAGTCATGCCCTTTGCCATTGCAGTCACTGTTCCAGATGTGTGGCCCCTTGATGCCAGGCTATGCCAGGCCCTGGTGGTGCTCATGCACCTTTTTGCATTCGCAGGGGTCAACACCATTATAATCGTATCTGTTGATCGCTACCTGGCTATCATCCACCCTCTGTCCTATCCCACCCGTATGACCCCTCACTTAGGCACCAACTTGATCATCTGCACCTGGGTGCTTAGCTTCCTGCAAAGCACACCTCCACTTTATGGCTGGGGGGCCATCGACTTTGACCGCCATCACAATGTGTGCTCAGTGGTGTGGTCCTCTAGCGTGTCTTACTCGGCTGTGGTGTCCACCTTTTCTTTTTGGCTGCCTGTGCTCATCATGCTTGGATGTTACTGGATGGTGTTCAGAGCAGCCCGAAGGCAAAACGCTCTTGTGCACCCCATACAGACACAATCATACTCTCAGCCGTGCCCGCAGGATTTCCAGGGATCCAGCAGTCCTCAGCGGCAGGCCCAGCAGGAAAGTTCACCTGATGACCCCAACTCAGCCAGAGGATACATTGCTCGAGTTAGGCACAGACGCTTCCACTACCACTGTAAGGCAGCTCGTGTAGTTTTTGTCATCATGGCCTCATATATTCTCAGCATGGGGCCTTACAGCATACTAAATACCGTATCTTTGAGTGCCAGAGCAGCTATCCCACCCTGGCTGTCCTCCCTTGCACTTGTGCTCTTCTTTTTACAGTGCTGCCTGCACCCCTACATTTATGGTTACATGCACCGTAGTGTGAGGAAGGAATTTCTAGCTTTGCTCTGTGGTCTGTTCTGCAAACAGGGCCGTCCCAGACAGAGTTCCGCTGTAGAGAGCTGCTTCACTACTACAGAGGGACGGTCAGGGCCCCACCCTCACCTGCCCAGCCTGGCTGCTCGAGTCCTCCCTCTGCAAACATGGGCAGAGTGCACGACATCCTCCTCCCCCACTTTTGAGAGGAAGTCAAGGGACAGTCGTAAAGAGACCACGTCTACTAGCATCAGCTCTGAGAAGGAGCTGACGTTCCACAACAAACAAAGCACATAAACTGCCTTGAGGATTTGTTGGCTAGATCATATGTACTCATACTTGAAAAAATTGTCAGTGTTCTAACATAAGCTAATATGCCTTCTTCACAACTGAATTATTCATTTGTTGCTGGCATTAGAAATCGTGGCATACATGTTCACCAGTAAAATTATCTTTTGCTTTGAAATTTTTCACAGGCCTGAACAATTTACATTTGGTCAAATACCTCTGTAGAAAAAACGAATTCTAATGACACTGAATTATGAATGTACAGTATAGTAGAACTGACTGTGTGAAAGAAATCTTTGGAAGGACTATTGCTTTGTTTTACCTAGATCAGCTCTAGAGCAACACATTGTCTTTGTTTTTTATGTAAAGTTATCATAGGAGTCATGTATGTCAGAATGTGTATAGCTGTTATGTTTTGTCTCTAGAAATCAACATTACCATTATACGTTTGCAATTTGTGTACTAGCTACCGTTACATAAAATGGGCATTTAAATCAGTCAAATAAAAAAAGTTGAATAAAAAAAGCTTAATGTAAGACCAGTAATATTCAATGTGTTTTTTGCCTACAGGTCTTCTTTTATCTCTCTTTATACAAATTGATATGTTGGTATTCTGACCATTTTTTTCCTATAATTACGGGCTTTAGGTTTGTCTTACGAGGCATTGGTCTGAATAATGTGCACAACTACTCTTTAAACGTTGTGTATATTGCGCAGGACACAGGATATATTGTCCTGGTGTTAGTGCAAGCAAGCTCACATATAATGAACTCAGGGTATGCTAGTACAAACTATTTGCAGTGCCCATCTCTATTCTGGAATCTTCTTTGAGTAACATATGTGCTTATACTCCGTGTTGCAGTATAGTCTGAAACTGGCTTTTGAGTGAATAAGTCAAACAGTGATTCATTGTGCCTGTCAGTTACAAAACACACACCACTGGATTCAGTATGTGCTGCCTTTGTAATAAACCTTTATAGTAAGTAGAGAGCAGGGTGTGATAAAGAGATAAATCCTTGAACTCCTTGCACCAGTTGTTTAACATAGGCTGCATGCTGCAAGATATTACAGTAAACACATGGTTTGATGGTTTGAAAGATATCTCCAGATACGGTATTCATCCATTTAAAGCCATGGACAGGATGATTACCTGCTATGAGTCATCTCAGAGAAACACAATTGACTGAGTTTATCAAAGATGTTGCAAGGATTATTCAAAAAAGTGCACTCAAAAACATTCATGTGTGTCTAGTCCAGGGATGATTATTATTAATATGATCATCATCTGAATGAACCTATCATTAATGATGTGGCTTTGACCCTTGGTTTATTCTACTGGCCCGTGAAAATATCCATACTACAGTATTATAACTGACAATCATACTTGTATAAGTTAATTAGTTATTACAAGACAAATAAAAGGAAAAAAAATGCACTTAAGTGCTTTATAATTACATATTTTTGTGATAATGTGTTTTTGTATTATATCTGGTTTCATTACTTAACATCAAAAACTGTGTTGTTTAATAAAATATTCTATGTGGAATAAATATATTATGTGTAATGTATTAACTGCACGTTCCAAAACAATTCTTTCATACCAATCAAATGCTCATTACTGAGTTCTCAACATGATCTTGAAAAGACTTTTCTTTCAGGCATCAAAAGGATTAAATAAATGTGCAAATTGGATCAGATGAGGATAGAATGTTTTTAGTGTTCAAATTCTCAGAAAAAAAATAATGGATAGGAATTTTATAAAGCTTCCAAGAAATTAAACTTTTTACATTTGCATTGAACTCGTACATTTTTAAAGGTCAGTGCAAAACAGGTTACGTTGGAAGAAACTCATTATGCTGAATTTTAAAATGTGCTAATGCATTTCCTTATATAACTGCCCTTCCTATACAAATACAGACTGTACAATATGTGGGGAAGTGCAACTGAGCAGTAAAATGGAGCCAAGGATAGCACATTATATTGCATTTGACTGCAATAAATTCCTCTCAACTGAAGTCTTGCAATTACTTGATCCTAAATATACAACACTTTCTCATCTAACTAGCAAATTTTTCTTCTTGTTTCAGTCAGAAAAGTACAGGTAAAGCTGAACACATATGGCCTTATTTAGAAACCCCCCCCCACCAAAAAAAAAATAACGGTATGAAAAAGAGTTAAGAGAGTATAAAATGTTCCTGGATCCATAGCAGTACCTCACAAAGGAACCAAAAAAGTTTACTTCATTCTGAATTATTTGCATTTATTTGTAAAATTGTTATCACCTTATGTACCCAAAGCAAAAGGCAGCAGAGGGTATGCTTGTACAAACAACCTAAAATAATGCATCTTATCGGTTCATAGATGTATGCTATTAATGAGTTAAGTATCATAATTATTTAGGTGAGAATCTCCTGTGCTCAGAAACATCTGGTATGTCACTGAATGATCATTGGAGGTGTGCAACATTGTGTAGCTGTTAAAAGATTCTTCTATGAATTGTTTCTATGCAAACCTACAACTAGCTATCAAATACAACAGAATGAGAAGTATCATAATGTGAGTGTTTTATATAAAGTACAATAAAGGCTGATATTTAAAGGGCGACCTCACTATTTTTCAACTTGCTTTCTGTGGAATGTACAATGCATGCACAATTAATGCTTTTAAACATCCCATGACTTCGGTATATGAAATTATTTCTCTGCTTTTAACTGAAAAACCCCTCCAGATGTTTTTCATTACTAGGACTTTAATGGTGTCATTTGGGGGAGCTTTGGTGAAGCAGGTTGACCGTGATTTCAGTTTGTAATCAATGATATGATATAGGGAAATCAGAGGGAAGTTTATTGGCATTTATGTACACCTACTACCCAAACTAGGACCAAAAGAAGCAAGTTCAAAACCAGTGAAGGTGTCCTTTAAGCGTTTATAGAGCCACTCTTACTGCAAAAAGAAACTAAACTCATAAGGACGGTTCCATAATGGTGACAGTTTTTAAGCATTCTCTCACACACGCTCTATACAGTTTATGTACAAACAATACAGGTAAGGGGAAAAAAATGCTTAGCCTTTAGTTTTCTTCAGAAAATTAAAATTAAGATATTTAATTTTTTCTTTGTTAAACCCACCAAAATAAACTTCTGACTACAAAAACAAGGAAATTGAAACTCGCACTGATTTTTTTTCACCAAGGTGTCACTCAAAATATTATTGGTCAAAAACAAAGACAAAATTATATAAATTTAAAAACAAGAGAAAAAAAGAAAATAGCAACATAGGTTTAAAGCACAAAAGAAGATGGGCTCTGCTCTTCAGGTCTCTTTAAAAATAGGTGATGTTTGAGTTCATTTCTGAGGAGACCATTTCATTACACCAGCCTCGAGACGGCCAGCACTGTGACAGCAGGGTGTCAGTCTTTCCTTCAGTCCGTTAGTCCACTTTGACCACACTGTAGATCTTATTTACAAACCAGAAACAGGCAAAGAAGCCAATTGTGCCTGAGAAGACAGAACAGGTTAGAAAATTAAATTAAATTTAAAAACAAAATAGCTGTAACTACATTGACAAACTTTAAAACATCAACATGGAAAAATCTGGGATAAATGTAAGTAAGGCACGACATTAATAAAATATCATAAGGTTTTGAAATGAACATATTATACTTCAGAAGTAGAGGCACAAACATAGAAAAGCAGCTGTACAGCCAATTTGCTGCCAAAGCCAAATTCAATGCACTAAAATCACATCTCAACTAAACTTAAGGACTGGGGCTGAACCACCAGTCACCAGAACTTTACAAACTTTACTTTTGTTAAGGAAAGAGCAGGTTTATCTGAGTGTCCCCCAAAGTTTAGAAGCCAGGTTGGTCAAAATCCTGGATCAATTTTCTGGGTATAAAAGTCTAAAAGTCCTTTCTGACTTCTCTATGGGGGTCATGCAATCCCGAATTAAACTGTGATCAAAGTTAGGATGAGGTAAAGAAAAGACATCAAAATAAAAAAAGTGTAATATTGGGAAAAGAGAAAGATTAGGATTATTTAGATCAGACTGGGAGCCATGAGGGAAACTGATAATCTTTTCCTTGAATCCTTGGATTATTTCTTGGTGTGATGTTATGACATCTCATCCTCCTGCTACTTACAGCACTGTCTTAAGATAGTGTCAAACAGTGCTGCAGTGACAAGCAGGGCTGGAAGCCAACTTATCTAGCCCAATTACAGAGACTTAAAAGAATGACATCATCTGAAATGGTGAGCCACATATTTCTGGTTGACTTAAGGCTAGGTGTGTATTTTCCTGTTATCTAGTAAATTTTCACTTGTTTCATCTGAAAGTGCAAAAAGCTGGACAAGACAAAAGAACTCTTACTATGTCATAGTACATAGTGCACATATGTACATAGATTACAACCATAATCTCACACCTGGATGTTAAGAGTAGGCACAGTGAAATTGTGGTGCATACAGACATATTGTGAATTGCAACAAGTGAATGTTGTGCCTTTTATCTTCTGATCTCTAAAAAGAATAAAAGAAACTCCCTGAAAAATCTAGACATTGACTGATCAAAACTGCAGACATCAGAAGGCAGAACTCACCCAAAAACATCTGCAACACAATATAGTCTATAGTGATTTTTAGATACATTTAAAAATGGAAAAAATCTGTTCAGCTAGTACAGCCATTATAGAAAAAAGAATGTCATGGTTTGGCTTAAACGAATGACAAGCCAACAACACAAACTGGTTCCTGTCGTTTTACGTCATAAGAACAGGATAGAGATCCTGAACTGTGACACTACAATTGAAGTGGTGTTAACTGCCTTTGCAAACTCTCAGCAAACAATACAATTCACACCCACAAACTAAACACCCTTTCCAAACTCTGACCTAACAAACTGGAACTTAATTACTTAATACCAATAACAAAATAAATAAAATCTGCTGTGAAATCAAATTAAATAAATAAAAATAATAATTTCTTTTTTTTTTTAATACAATGTGAGCTAACCAATAAAAGCAGCCAATCACAGTTGCATCACAACAAGCATTTAACTGAAAGCCTCACCTGTGAAAAGGAAGAAGATGAGGACCATAATCATAGTGTATCCGAAATAGAGGAAGGTGCTGGCTGCTCCAATTATCTGCAGCTTCGAGAAAAAGTAATGCACAGCATAGATGAAGAGATAGACTGCTGTAAAGCCACTGGTCAGGAAGGAACGCCACCACCAGTGGTAGTCCTGGACACGTGATAAAAAAGATAACAAGTTAGGATCAAGTAGTTAGGAAATGTCACATAACTCTGGACCAGATGGGAAAAGCTGAAAAAAGATTTTCACACAATTGGATCTATGCAAAACTATGAATAGCTACACACAGGGCTTTGCAATCCTGTGTGTGACAAATGGAATTATACATCTGTGTTGTGCAAGTAGAACAAGATATGCGGGTTGAGTTTGGAAAGGTTTGCATGTTTTTCAACTTTACTTGCTATTAGCAAACCTGTATTTACTAATAAAGTAAAATTATACAGGAAGTAGAAATAAAGTTACCCCAGCATAAATTACTACACTAAATTATTAATTGGACAGACGGAGAACAGAGCATGCAGGTTGTGTTTATATTTTCTAATCAGCTCATTGATGCACATCTTCACATGTGTTGTTAACATTTTGGAGGTTACCTTTAGTTCCCTTCTGTGCGAAGGTCCGCATAGATGTTTACGTGTATCAACAGAGAAGCACAATTCCACACACTTCTGATATTTAGGAGCGTGTTATGCTGATTATCAAGTGTTTTAAACGTTTGTATAACAAAAGAAATGTATGTGCTATTTATAGTGAAGTTTTACATTAGTCTAAAACTGCATAACTAAACTTTATTAAATAGAGAAAAAGAATTCTCTAAACATTCAGGTACCTCAGCACATAAGTGGAAGTAGCAGAGCAGAATTGTGGCCTCAGAGCAGGTGATGAGTAGAATAATAAAAACCAAGAAAAGGAACCCAAACATGTAGTACATCTGATGAGACCTGAAACACATACAATCCATTACCTGATAAGCAGCAGTTTGAGTAACGCAAGGATTAATGACAGGAAAGACAGCATTCCATTCCTGTCTACCTACCAAATGCTGTTAAGGATGAAGAAAAGCTGGATGAAGATGCAGCCAAAGGGCAAAATTCCACCCATTACTATGCCAGGTATAGGTTTTGTAAAGAAAGACTGCTCAGGAATTTGACGGGGAATTTGGTTGGTTCGCACTGGTTGTTCAATAGCCTGCTCAAGAGAACCAGAAAAAGAAAAGTCATCATTACAAGCTTTCACTCACGACAATCAATAATTTAAATTTGGACAAAAGAATAAACCAGGACACCTAACTCACCGGTTTCTTGAATCCAAAGTAGGCACCAATGAAGGTGAGAGGCACAGAGATTCCAAACCACAGGGCCAAAATGGCCACCAGAGTGCCAAAGGGGATTGCCGCCGAGGAACCCTCCACCCAAAGTATCAGGTTCATCAGGAAGAAGTCTGCAAACACAATACTAGGGAAACGAGGAAGGTGAAGAACAACGGAACAGAGAAATATAACACATTAGATGGATAATAGCAACGTTAAAGGCAAAAAGACAGCATTTACAGCAGATAGAATTTAAAGGCAGCAATGAAGTATACAAATGAAGCTAATGTGCCGAATGAGCATACCCTGGGCACAGGAGTGCTGTCAGTAGGACATTTGTCTTCCACTTTTCACCTCCAAAAGCTGTGGACAGAAAAAGAAATGAAAAACAAAAATCACAATAAGACAGAACACACTGACTGTAATATGATCTTTGTTGACATTGTACATTCACAGGACTCTTACTTTTGTAAAGTCGTGCAGACACATAGCCAGCAGGTGTCCCCAGCAGAACCCAAAGAACAACAGCACATGTCATTAGAGCCCCTCTGTTGGCTGGTGACAGGAAACCCAGGCATGCCAGGACTACAGTGGACAAAGAGTCATCAGTCGACGTATATGTCATATGGGCAACGCACAAATTACATATGTGCATATAAAAAAAAAGCGTTTCATAAACTGTTGCTCATGCTGGCACTAGTTGGTTTTCCATAACTCCAGATTTCAAAACTTAAATATTGGCTGGAAAATGTATGTCTCCATAAATGTGTCTCTTCCTTAACAATGTGGGTGACAATATTTCAGAGGGTCCCACAGATTAATCTTCAACTTCATTGTGGACTCTCAGTGAAAACAATTCTCACCCTGTTGTGAGAATAAAACAAGGCATATTTTGGAAGATACATGTACTATTACATAGGTTTCACATAATGCCTTGTCTTTCACATGTTTTAAAGTTTAACATTTATACAAATTAAATATTTGCATTTGATCAACACCAACAAAATAGCATAACTTTGGAAATACTGATTGTACCAACATAGAATTTACTTTAACATTTAAGTGTGCATACAATTAATTGACACTGGTGTCACTCATAAATAGTGATACCACATAATAAGAATAAAACAAACCATGTGAGTTCGTAATGTAAAACAGTACTTACAGAGTGTGATAAAGGTCATGATAAAAATCTGGGTGCCCTGTCCAAGGAACACAGAGAGCAACATGCCTTTCCTGGGGGGACGGAAAACATCCCCGTGTACCTGTTTCCACCCCGACTCTTCCTGTGCATCTTCCTGACAAGAGAAGCAGACAGTAATATATCCCAATCAAGGAAGCACATAATGGCTAGGGTTCACCAACCACCAAGCAGTGAATACTACTTAAAAATCTGGAACACGGCGGCCAGAAAAGCAAAATAAAGTGCAAAATGAAAAAACGTCGTTCAGCAAAGTCTGGTAAAATTTGGTGTGAAAAACTCCTAAGTGAATTCTTGAATTATGACCGGTTCTTGAAAATATTCACACCACATTTTACATTCTGGTACTAATGTGTCTGTTTTCTCCAATCACACACCCAAACACCTGATTTAACTACCACCGAAGGTTACGTTCAGAATGGCTTTTAGTAGTCTTACATAGGGTAGAGAGTTTTTTTCCTTGGTCGATGGAAGCTTTATCAAGTCTCCCTGTGAAATGTAACAAAATATTTATAATTCTGTGGACTGTGCACCCAGTGTGTGGTGTTTCACATTGCATAATTAAATAATTTGTTGTATACCTATTTGACTCCCACTGCAAGGTGTAAGCCTCCACATCCACTGATTGAAAACTGAATAATTTCTATTGGTTTTTAATATGTTCTAGTAATTCTTTTACCTACTGTAGGATCTGAAATATTTATAGTCACTGACATTACATTTTTAAATCCCAAGATTATAAACTCTTCCCAGAAATCTGTTGTCTCAGAGGTTAGGTAAAACTAAAACTAAAACTAAACTAAAACCGGTAAACTGGGTCATTGTGAATTAACCTGTACTCTTAAGTGTATAATATTTTTTTTATATTTCAAACAAATACTTTATATACTTATATACTTAATAATGCCTTTACCTGGTCCACCTGGTTGTATCTGGCAATGTCCTTGTGCAGGGTTCTCAGCATGATCATGGCAACCATGCCAGACAGGAAGAGGACAATGACCAAAGAGTTCATGATGCTGGAATAAAATAAAAGAAAACCTTTTGCATCAACAAACAAGCATCAGACAAGCCTCAGAGAACACTCTGTGCACAGTGAGAAAAAACTACTTGTACCTAAACCACTGGATGTTGGTGTGAGGCATGGAGACCAAGATGTAGTCCCATCTGGAGGCCCACTTGATGGAATTGTTTTCCTGTTATACAGAACATGTCATTTCCTTATTTAAACACATATTAAGTTACATGCTATTTACATGTAATTTAGTTAGTCCTATAAGTAGAGGCCTACCTCAAATGTGACAGAGTAGGAGTAGATTATTGACAAATCATTCTCAAACTCCACGGGGACCTCCATTGTGTTGGTTACTTCACAATTTAGGTTATTTTCATCCACATGTTTGATACTGTTTTGCACAATCAAACACAAATCATTGGGTTAAATCTTTAACAAATCTGATATTAATTGTGGATGCTGAGTTTTCGTTCGGCTCCAGCATGCTGAAGTCGACTAGGCTACAATCAAAAGATGCTGACATGTTTTCTAATGCATCTACTTACCTCTTGGGCTCCAGAGTGGCGGCAACCAGCCGAGCCCCCGTCCATCCTTCATTTTCACCACTGTGATAAATTATCTTTATGTCCACATGGTTGAAGACGTAAAAAGTGTTTTTTTTGTTAAACTCAGCCTGAAAAAAGAAAAGTGAAAATATATATTTATATATAAATAAAAATTAAACTGCAAAAATTACATCAGTATTTCCGGTTCTAACATTCAGGATAAGCAGTACTCTAAACATGACTGGAACCTAATCAACAGTGAAGTGATTAACTTTATTAATAGCACCCCCCATCCTATTTCACAATATTTGTTCTTCCAGCTGAGCCGGCGTTTCTGGCAACTCTAACACACAAGTCACTCCCTTCTTGTACATGAAGTAGGCGTGTTATCTCATAAACAACCAGTGAAACCAAATTCCACTGTGGGGAGACGAGGGTAACCCGTCTCATGTTTGGTTTACTGTTGTAGCCTAATGGCGTCCTTCCAGTATAGCCAGAATGTTGTCCTGCAGTGATTCATACTTGATATATTCTATTTTATCTGTTCAGACCCTAAAAAGCATTAAGCAGAAGTGAATGCTCATATTTTGTGTTGTTTGATTTTTAATTTAAGAATGGTGGTATTTACATTATCTGTTCATCAATTTACTTCTTTATACTTATTTTGCAGATATGTCTAATCGGTAGCCCTTTTTACACAGAAACTTGGCTTCCAGCTGGGCCTTCCTTAAGGTGCTTCTTCTGCTGCTTTCATCCAACCAGTATTATATTGTGAGAATAGTAGTATATTGTCACACTCCTTCTGCGCCAACCCTCAACACCTGCTTGGGTCACTTTGGACTTTGTCTTAATAAGTGCTTTAAGAATAAAGCTATAATTTTTATAATTATTAACAGTCTTAGTGACAAGCATGACATAAACTGCCACTGAGAGTAGCACTGGAGGCAGCTCAGGGGAGGGTCCCTCTCTTCTGTGGCAAAAAATTGGAATCTTATTATGAATACAAACAAAGTAATAACTTGTTTTATTAGTCTGGTTGTTTATTATTGTAACTTTAGTAAAGCTTTGACAATATTTTACCAACATAAACAAGAGAATTACAGCAGGATTTACTACTTTATTTTACCACTATGTATGTTCTCTAAATTCATAATAAACAAAATATATGAATTATTATGATTTAATAAGTAGATGAGATGTTGTTAAATTATCTTTCAGGGACAATATCAAGGGCATCGGTCATTTTAGAATGATAATCATGTCACAATTGGATGAACACTTGAATAAAACTTCTTATATTAAATAGGGCACAAATTTAAAGATAGAAATCAAAACTTACATTGATAACACAAGCATCTTTAGCTCTACCGTCTGACGTAACAAGGCAGCCAATGGGGAAACCAGGGTTGCAGTATTTCTGACCATCTTCGACGTCATAGCACCATGTCACTGGCATGTTGTCAATGATCCTAAGAAACAAAACATTGGTTAATTACTGGTTATGGGTCTGCGTTAATCATCTATAAAGGTTCTTTTATGATGGTCTTCCATCTTTTAAACAAAACCTCCCGAGTAGATATAGTATTTTACTAACCAGTGGTGCTGGTAGTTCAACTGCATTCCCATTTTGAGAAAATCTAGTTTGGCTGTCTCCCCTTGGTTCCCTTTCTTGTAGTCTTTTTTACAAACTTTTTTACACTTAATGTCTTGTTTGAAGTTAAACTGTAAAGAGAAGATGTAAATCATGTTGCAGAAAATTTAATAAATTTAGGTAAAACACCATAACAACCACTCATGCTTAGACTTTTTGATAACACATACCTTGTATGGCGAAGACTCAATACGTTCACCAAACAGCACCTGTCCAAGGTTCTCAGAAGGCCTCACTTCATTGTCATCTTTGCAGAAGTCAAACCTTTAACAAATTCATAGATTGACACACAGAACAAGATAATGCTCCGCTGAAAAACATATAGCCAAACAAATGGCTATATGTGCAAATGGTAGAAATGGCATCAAGCGGAAAGTAAATATTACTTACACATCATACTCATAGGGGAGGACTGACTCCACTGAGTCTAAGCGATTGACAAACAGCTTAATCTCTGTCTGTAAAAAAAATATATATATATATAAGTAAAGGAGATCCTTCAGTCTATACCTGAACAAAAAAATGCTCAAACACTGAGCCAGAGCTTACATCAGCGCTTTTTGAGTTTAAGTAACAAAACCTATTAGGAGGAAACCGCTATCAGGAAAAACAAATAAACATAAACAAAAGAAAACAAATAGGAAGAAGAGAACTGCTTAGGTGCTTTGCTGGTACACAGTTAGCGATTTATTATTTATCCCTTAAAAGAAAAGTGTCCAACTAACTGAATGCCCACCAAATGTCTTAAAGTCCTGGTTTGGAGAGTATTAGAGCAAATGGTGGCTACTTTATTTAAACAAAAAGGAAATCATTTATAAGTATGTGTTTTAGCTTACTGCATAATTTCTAAGTAGTTTTTTACGTCAGTTCAGTTTCCTTCTGCAATGACAAAACTACTACAAAGAAAAAATACTAAATCACAAGGTGTATCAGAAGTTTTGATCGGTACTGTTAAGTAAATATGAATCATATTTGAAGTGTGTCTCAAAGAATGATGAACTAGATCCTAATAAGCAGTCCACATTTATCAACGTCAGCAGGAAAGTGACCAGTCGAGTTAGTACAAAGGCTAATTCCTATCATCGTTCATTACTTTAATAACTGTAAATTATTACTGCTAATGCTATATCTCGTTGGATAAACCAGCAGGCACCAATAAAACTATTATGCTAGTAATGCATCCAAATACTATGCTAGTGTTCCGGACCCAGGTAATAGCCGAGGCCTAAGAAGAGGAGCAGTTAGCTAGCAAAATTCCGGAAAACATCTACTTGTTATATATATATATATATATATATGCGTATTTCATTTTCAGCGGCCACGTTACAATAAGATGGTGAGATACAAGTTGTAACCATACCTGACAATCTTCTGCACCTTTGCCTTCTTCACAAAAACTCACAGGGGCTAAACCCGGAAGATAAAACGCCGAGCACGTAAAGAAATACGAGACCAGTGAATATACTAACACAAAACCGAGATGTATCCGGTTCTTCATTTTAAAATGAACACGGCCTTTTGAAGGTTTAAGTATATATGTACAAAAAGGCAGATGTTACTTCTTCTAAGGGAAAGAGACGTTTGTTAGCTATTCCCGGTTAGCTAGCTCTCTCACTTTCTCGGGACGCGGTGGTTGCGCTGACCTGGACCCGGCTGGCGTAGCAACATTGATGACGTCTTGGCTGTCAAGTGACGTGGAAGCTGCGCGACTAGTACCAGAAGTGAAAAAAATTTTCATTAAAAAATAAGAATATATGCTGCAGTATCTGTTCGCTACATACAATTACTGTAATTAAAGCATTAGCTGTACATGTTTACACTTTTGATATGGAATTATGGACAATTATACTGCGTAACTACAAATATAAACATTTCAAATTTCATAAACGAAAAACGCGCATCGGCAGTGACTTTACTTTGAAAAGAGATAGGCCGGACTTACTTTACTATAATAACTAACTTGACACCGCGGAAGTAACACTGACGTTGCATATTGATATATTGCTCTGCAAATAAGTCACAACAGTATAACGAAGAATATCTTCTGAAATATTCTGGTCTATACGTGACGACAGGAAACAATAGAAAAAAGACTTAATGAACATAATATGCCTGCTGCTATGCTGCTATACTGCTGCACACGTGAACGCATAAGAACATTTCCTGTTCCTATTAGTTTATCATTTATTCAGTTCTTTATACCCATATTAATATTGTCTTGTCTTTTCTTGTTATTTTTTATTTGGGCTCTACAATTTATATTTGAGCATAGAATAAATGCAATTCTGTTTTACTATGTGCCTCCACTGTGTATGGTTTTGAATGTAAACAAAAAGTTTACATTCATGTGCAGTGCAGCAAATGTTTCACGTTGGTTTTAGAGATACTTAGTATCTTACCTCACCTAAAACTCTTATATGTATAAGCAACAGGCCACATAATATTTACTGTAAATGTTTTTAAGACGTAGCACTTTCTGACTTTGTGAATGTATGTATATTTGTCCACATTAAATCTCATACTGCATGTTTTATTAGACATAATTAAAACAAATCTTTTTGTCCACCATTTATTAAATTTGGTTGCTTTCATGCCAAAACGTAACAAGGTATGCTGGGAAGTATATTTTGTTTGACCTTCACTTTGCTTCCTGTCATTTGTGATACAGTAACGTCCAGGAACGTCCTGACATCAGTTCTGGTTTACCAGTTTACCCACATGTCATGATGTTGTTACCTAGCAAATATTCAACAGCATAAGTAAAGTTTCGCAATTCAAAACAAAAGGAAAGAGAAAAGAAGGACAGGATGGGTAAACAGCTAAACAGATTGTTTTATTCGTGCTTCAACATTTGCTAATGGTAATGATGACATGCAGTCAGAGGTTCCATGCATGAAGTAGAATTCCATATTTAACAATCAAGTCAGTGGTTTACATGGGATTAATGTTCTTCACCAAAAAGGTCATTTAAAAAAAAATTCTGCTATTCTAAAAAACTGAAAACAATTTATTGGATGATCAAAAGTACACTTGTACTTACTTTTCTATGTGTACAGGCCATCTCATGTATATTTCTCTCTGTGTTGGCCCTGAGATAGGCTGGATGTCTTTCCAGGATTTACCCTGCCTCTTGCCCAGTGACAGCTTGGGAAAGGCTCCAGCCCCCTGTGACCCTGGTTTGATGGATGGAAAGTTTTCTTATGATTTATGAATAGATGATTTGACTGTCTTTCATAATCATTAACCCATAGCTATTTTTCCAGCAAAAAAAGAGGTGGACATACTTTAAATTAAATTCTGCTGAAAAACGTTATCAACTTATTGTTAATTAATTCCATTGTTATGCGCCTAAATGATTATTACATTTCTGTACTTTACAAAACAACAGTAATTTTCTGTTTTAAGCTGTAGGTGGCAATGTTACGCTCATGCCATGGAGCGTCTAGCGGCCGGAAACAGAAAGTAAGAAGAAGAAGAAGAGAGAAACGTTGGTTTATAAAAGTACGCGGGATAGCGTAGTGAAGTTGCAGCTAACCGCATGCTATTATGATATATATAATACTCGTTTTATACTTTTAAAAGCATCGGATTGGCAGTTGTAAAACTGAAGCAATTCGTTCATATGCGAATTATTTGCGAGCTACTATTAGCCGAGTAACTTGAAACGTTGGCCCGCTTATCGCCATTTTGCGCATTCAATAGCCGAAGACTTCTGCCAGTGGCAAGGTAATGAGCAAATAGCTAAACGTCTGTATACCGAGGGCTATTTTTATGTGGTGTGCAACAATATTCCAGATGCTTTAACCTTTAATGTCTCTTTAGTTGAAGGTGGTGAAATTTGCATTATGGCAGAGGCCGACCGACCAGGGAAGCTTTTCATCGGTGGACTGAACACTGAGACCACCGAGAAGGCCCTGGAGCAGTACTTCAGCAAATATGGGCGGATTGTCGAGGGTAAGAATTTAATAGAACCACAAAAATAATTACTATTTTGTGGTTTGCGCTTGCATCCACCGATTGTGTGTGAGCTACTGTTATTCGTACACCAATGATAAGTAGTTATATGTAATGGGAACCAATGTTAGTTGTTCTAAATTTTAAAGTCCGGCATTATTGTTGTTGTGTAAGCTCTGTGTTCTATAATTCATGAATTTTCTGAAAGCTAATTTTTAATTGTGGATCGTTTTATTTTTTTTTATTTTTATTTTTTTTTTACTTTACATAAAATTTAGCTTGTGAGCTAATGTGACACACTTGTTGTAAAGGATCTTGTTTATGGTAAAATTGAGTTTTCTAGAAAAACAACTCGAAACTGTTCAAAAGCTCTGTTCTTACTTGGTGTTACTTGATTTTTAGTTTTATTGATGAAGGACCGTGAAACCAATAAATCAAGAGGCTTTGCGTTTGTTACTTTTGAAAGTCCAGCTGATGCAAAGGATGCAGCACGCGAGATGAATGGAAAAGTAAGCACTATATTTATTGAGCTATAATCTTAAAGAAGAGAACAATTTGACATTGGGATTGTAATGGTACATTTTCAACCAGTCTCTTGATGGCAAGCCTATCAAAGTGGAGCAAGCTACAAAGCCACAGTTTGAGAGTGGTGGCAGGCGAGGACCTCCACCTATGCACTCACGCAGTCGTGGTCCACCCAGAGGTCCCCGCGGTTCCCGAGGAGGTCCTGGTGGCATGAGAGGCCCACCATCCAGAGGTAAATTTTTATTTTATTTATTTGGATTTTGTCAGTGAGTTGATGCATTAACAATCTGTGGACAACAGTAAAATCTGTTGATTTGTTGTTCTGGAAGTCTTTTGCGCTTATTGTGTTAATATTTGTATTTCTGGTCTGTAAAAGACTACTATGATGATTCAGGAAATGCAGAACCCTTTTTTAAAGGGGTGTCATCTAGAGGCCCCCCTCCAATGAAGAGAGGCCCCCCAGTGCGTAATGGAGGTCCACCACCCAAGAGGTCTGCCCCATCTGGTCCCATGAGCCGACGTAAGTGTGAGAAATTTTATAATTAAATAAAATTTAAAAAAAAAACTGCTGTTGTTAAATCCACAGAATTTGGGTAATTTAGAATTTTGACCCATCCAAAGCTAGTTGAGCTTGGTTTGGAATAGATTTGCTTGCCTGTGAACCTTACTTTCCAGTTACCTTTTTAATCTACTGCAATCATCTTGATGAGTGCTTGCATTTCCTGGTTATCTCCATCTTAATTTTCCAATTATCATCCAATCAGTATTCACAGTACAGCACATTATTGCTTTAATATGGCTCTTTAATATCTTTTACAAATTTTACACTTTTTAAAATGATTGCTTTGATGATATAATTGATGACATCACATAATTGCCTTTGAAGGTTTTGCCTTTGGAGTTTTTAAGGCTAATTTGCTTTGACGTTTGCCTAACCAGCATAGCAACATTACATTTCAGTGCTGAAGGATTCTTGGTGTGTTTCTCCTTGGAAAAGCTTTTTCTAGTTCACTATTATGTTTGTTCCAGCACCCATGACAAGGGACAGGGATCCCTATGGTCCACCTCCTCCACGTAGAGACTCCATGAGGAGAGATGATTACCCATCACCAAGAGATGATCACTATAACTCCAAAGATAGGTAGGACATTTCACATTACTTACAATATACAATGATTTGAAATTGTTTTCCTTTTTACTTTTTTTTTCTTTTTTTTTTTTAATATTTGTTTTTTACTTAGTAAAAAGACTAATATCAGCTATTTGGGATGTTTTTTTGTAACATTGGCAGCATTTTGCTATACATGGGTAAATAAAAGGTGAAATTAAGGATTATAAATGTGTATATTTTTAAACTGTTCTATAGGGTTATTAGTCTTTTGAATGCGGTAAAACAAATACTCGAATTGTAATGCTCTGTTCGACTGCAAAAATGTACTGTATGACTAAGCAAGAGGCCGTTTGAGATCCTTTGCCATGTCTCTACCAGACAGCGTTCTGTTAAATTTATTATCCACTGTGTGTTCCTATTGACTTATCAATAACTTGTCTAGTAACATATTTGCTACAACAAAACTGGACACTGGTGAACAAAGCCATGCTGATCGGACAGTAACCAAAGCTTTTCAGAAGCAGTGTGGGGCAGTATTTTGCAACATTCTGTTGCAGTGGGGGTTGCGTTCGATTTATTCAAACAAATTCCGTGTCAATTTGTACATCATTTGACAGTTGGGTTTTTTTTTTTTTCCCCTAAAAAAGTGACTGCTCTAATACTTAAACAAGTTTTGTCACCTACCAATTAGAATATAGAATATGGTTACATTTCTGGAGTTAATTGTGCCTTGTTTCACAGCTACTCCAGTCGGGATTATAATTCCAGAGATTCAAGGGACTACGGACCTCCTCCCAGAGATTATTCATATAGAGAATACTCCAATTCCAGCTCCCGAGAAGACTATGGGTCAATGTCAAGAGGATACAGGTATGTGTATGACTTGATGCAAAAGGTTAGAAAGTCATACTCTCCTGGTCATAATTTATTATATAACAATTGTTCCTATATTATGTAGTGACCGTGATGGCTATGGGGGAGGCAGAGAACCGAGAAACTATATGGACCGTCCAAGCGGTGGCTCCTACAGAGATTCATATGATGGTTACGGTAAGAATTTAACTACATGTGTAGAGACAACAGATAACTGTGGCACAAGGAGAACCATACAAATGGCCAACCAAACCATAGCAATGACCAACACAAACTTCAGTCACAAGATGGTTTTTCCCCTCCCCAGAGGAAATGGCTTTGCTGGCAGCTTCTTTAAACATTTTTCTTTCCATTTGCTGCAACCCTGACATGCAGTACATGTTGCATATTTCTTTGGTATTAGAAATTTACAACTATTGGTATCTCAACTGAAAAGAGAAATTTATTTACAGTTCATATTACCGCTCCATTCATCAAAAGAATCTGTGTTTGTAAGGAACCCCCCCTCTCCCCCAAGGTCCTTGGAAACATCCGTTGACCACACTGTATGTGTTGCCTAGCAAAACACTCCCTCAAGGAGTTGCCTTCAAAAGTCACCGAGACAACTCTGAAATCTTCGTCCTTGCCTGCAGTTCTAACACTTGGACCTCTAAAAGGAAAATGGCTACTCAAATCAATGGCATGCTGAAATGCGTATTAACTGCCGATTTATTCCCTGTGCTTGGATATATAACTGCACATATCAACTAAATAGCCATGTTAAATTGAAAACCTAATGGGACATTTAAATATGTCTTCCATTAAATTTGTCAAATGAATGACTTCTATTGGCACAAAATATGCACTTGAAAGTGCAAGAAAATGTATAAAGTAAACCTTGCCAATTACCTGACCCATTGACCCTGCAGGTAACTCACGCAGCGCCCCACCTACACGGGGCCCCCCACCATCTTATGGTGGGAGCAGTGGAAGCAGTCGTTACGATGACTATGGCAGCAGCTCCCGAGATGGCTATGGCAGTCGTGACAGTTACGCCAGCAGTCGGAGTGAACCATATCCACCTAGCCGTGGTGAGCGAATGGGCAGGCAGGAGAGGGGTCCAGCTCCCCCTGTCGAGAGAGGCTACCCTCCTCGTGATTCATACAGCAGCTCAAGTCGTGGAGGGCCACGTGGTGGCCGTGGTGGCAATCGGGCTGATAGAGGAATGGCTCGCAGCAGATACTGATTTGAACTGGACTTTGGAAATCATTAAAGCAAACGTTAAGTCTCCGTGCACAGTAAATACATGTTTTGGAAGAAATCTGACATCAAGACAAACTAGCCATATCAAAATCTGTGGATTATGAAGCTTAGCTTTGACTTGTATTTTGACTTTCCCAGTTTTTATGTGTAAACATTTTTCATTTCTTTTTTTTTTTTTCTTGCTCATGTAACAGTACAGTTACCAAGTGAGTGTTAGTTTTTGTACATTCAGTGCTGTTGGAATCTGCAATGCCCTATAAGTCTGGCTTTCCTACTCTAATAAAGCTTTTAGTTGTTCCTTTCAATACTCCTCATCGATTTCCAAAACACCAGAGGCTAACATTACTGTTGAGTAACATCTTGGCAAAGTTCTCTGTAAAACTTGGGTGAGTCTCTGCTCAAACTATGCAAATAGTCAAGTCACTTGAGTTGATTCTTAACACAAATGTACTTCCAAATGGACGGTACTGTTTTCAGGAGTTAGGCAAATGTTACTGTCAAAATGTTCCAATGTAGTTTCCTTGGAAATGGATCCATCACCCTAGAGCAATTTGATGGCATGCAACGACAAAACCAAAGGCAACAGCAACAAATGCAACTCGACCGATAGTCAACAGCTGGTAAGCAAAGCAAACCTCTTTGTTTCTCACCTGTAAATGAGTTTCTCATTGTCCTGTATTGCTATCTCGACTGAAAAGGTGATCTTCAAGACAACTTTTGCCTCAGGGGACAAAAGAAAAAAGGAAGTCAACTGAATGAGACTTTTTCATTGTAGTCCATTATCATCAGCTAAAATTCAAGTGCAACATCCCAAGAAGTTTCATGCCTTTTCAGCAATGAAAGTTTAACAGCTTTTTTTTTTTTTTTTTGACAACTGACCCCTCAAAACGATCCCTTTTGCCCCGTCGCCCAACTTCAGTAAAATATTGGCAACCTGCACATTTTTAAATTATAAAAGTAGTTATTTGTAAAGAGAAAAAAATATTGGTATGAACAGAAAGCCATTCTTAAATTAAGAGCCATTGCCCCAGTATCAGAACCTTTTCCACAAGCATGCCAGTTCAAACAAAGGACACCTTGAAGAACACCATTGCTACTGCCAAACTGGAGACAAAGACTAAAGCGAATTCGCAGTCGGACCAAGGACTACAAATTATTTCTAGATATTGTATGAATACATGATCAAGAGAAGGGCAACATGTTAATATTGTGTTATCTTGCAGGATGAACATCCCGTCAAGCTTGGCAGCCTTTGCTACGAACCTGAATCGTTTCCTCAAGTTGGACTAACAAGACCTCACTCCATAAATGCAGGTATTTCAGCCAAACCAATCATAACTATGGATGGTGTTTTTGAATAAGATATTAAAGATTTTTTTTTCCCTTTATATATTGCAGGTGGCTATCAGATGTATTGCAATGATATGTTCTCTAAAATTCATGTTTACGGCCTTTCAGATGGTGGCACCGGTTTCTGTTCAGAGTCCTGGCTGAATCTTCCCTTCAAGTGGAACATGTTGAAAGTGGGAAGCGCACAAGCTGAAGATTTGCTTCATAGTCTGTTGTGTTCAATAAAGGGCTTAAAAGAGTTTTGTTGTTACTTCAGTTTTGTCTTGCTATGAAATAAGACTATAACTAGGACAATTGTGGTTAGCGTAATGTTTCTGTAGCCCCCTCTCTCTAGATAGCTGGAAGGATAGATATTTATTTTTAAATGTCAGACTGGTTATGAAATTTCATTTCTCAAACTGATTAAAATTTACAATAACTTTACCTGCTAATCTGTAAATCTACTAGCCAATTCCGAATATCACCATCAATTTAACACATTTACAGGTTCATTGTTTTAGAAAACCTCAAGCTTTGAAAGTAGTGCAAATGCCCGTGTTGCAGTAAATGGCAGCAGGCTACATATCAGGCCTACTGATTCATAGTACAGTAGATGGAATTTTTTTTTTTTTTTTATTGATAAATACTGATGCACACTAGCTGATGATTCCCTGTTGATGTTTGCTGGTCCTGGATGGATTTTAACTTAACACAAGAGAAAACACCCTCTGCAAGCATGCATTTAGAACTGTTTTGTACATGGAAGAAGACTCCGGTTTATTGTTGAGGTGCCTATTTACCAGTAGGGGTGATCATCAGTTTTCCGTATAGAAACTGCGTCTCCCCCCCCCCCGCCTCTTTTTTTTTTTCTCTTTTTGACTTGTAGCAGAAGTACGGATGTGAGTTGCATATTGATACGGGACAGGCCGCCAGTGTTTCTTTAATAACGCGTACCCAGGCGATGATAATTTCGTGGAGCTATGAATCCAGAGGAGCAGACTGTAACGTGGTTGATATCACTGGGAGTTCTCAGCTCGCCTAAAAAGACTATAGCGGACCCGGGGGAGTTCTTGAAAACGTCGCTCAAGGATGGGGTCGTGCTGTGCAAGCTTACGGAGCGGCTCATACCTGGCTTCACTCCCAAGGTGAGTTGTTGATTTAAGTTTCCGTAAGTCAACAAATACTAAATGATATGGACGAATGGTTCCTTGGGAAGGAAAGTGGGACGTTTGACGAAAATAATTGAAACCAGAAGAACTTCCTGCAGCAGGCCTTTTACGTGTTATGTATCTCACAGTACTTGTTTTACAAGTTTTTACAGCCACCTGTTTTCGTTTTTGAGCAAAGCGTTATGCATCGCATTACAGCTGCATTTTGTGAGTTTTCAAGATGTGGTTTCCTGTGAAGCGAAGGAGATGTTCCGCATTCTTGACACCGACCAAAACAGGCCAATTTCGGTACCATGAAACATGAAACCTCGATCGTATGTGGTAGATCGAGTGGGGGATTTGACTTGACATCCAGTTTTTACCTCTTACGTTATACTCGTCGTTAATAACACACATTTACAGTTGTTGAGATGACAAAGTTGATAAATAACAGTTGCAAAGACGGTTCGTCACTTCCTCCTGAAACGCTCTGCCCTTCCCGGTCCGACCTACCCCTGTTGAACCAGCGCAGTCGCTCAAACCGGAAGTCTAGTTAGGTCTAGTCGGTCTAGTTAGCTTAGTTGGTTTGTTGTCCATTTGTTTTGCATGCCATACACTGGGCTTTGAAAACAGCGCCCCATTGTTCACTCACAAGCTGCGAAAAGCCAGACATGTCTTTTCCATTCGTTCACTAAAGTTAAAGCGACGGAGTCGTTAGGGTGGACTTTATTTTGAAAGTTGGAAAAGTGAGAGGAAGTTCTGCCTAAATCTGGCGAGTTTGACGTCTCTGTGGTGTTAATGGTTATGTTTGCATGGAGGAGACACGGGCAGAATCTACAGTTATTTCCTAAACTGTAGGTTTTTTGTTTGGATCACTACAATAATGGTACTTTAGGGGCTTTAATGTGTAGTTGAAATGACAGCACCGTCGGGCCGACGTGGTAAATAAGTGATTCTGTCAGATGTCTATCCGGTATTTTCTTAATATATGTAACGTTATTTTGTTTGTGTGTTTACTCAGTATTGCCAGGACCCGAGAACTGAAGCCGACTGCATTTCAAACATCAGGGAATTTTTAAGAGGATGCTCGACCCTGAAAGTGGAGGTATGTTGCCTCAATGTGTCAACTTTTATACACAATGCTTCCATGTTTTGACGTGAGCTTCCCTTTATTGTGATCTTCTTACCCAGTCCTGTGAACCCACTGCCGTGTACAAAGAAGACTTAAACACACTAGATTGTGCTGTGATCTGCTAACCCTGCTGGCATATGTGTTCACACACGTCCATATGGAAGTGTGCCACACTAACAGGCATGCTGTCACTCATTCCCACTGACCAGGCAGAAAGGGAACCTTTGGCCCTTTTGACTTTTCTTTCTGTTTTCAGATTCTAATGCATTTACTTCCTTGTAATTTCCCTGTCTCTTCCTTCTCTTTTATGTTGCAGTGAATTGATATTTATTACATTTACTACACTTTTTTATTATCGCTGCAGGGTTAAAAATCCCCTAGGCACACACTGCAGGCCTGTTTGACTAAAAGGATGTCCTCATATTGGAAAGGGGCAAATCATTTTCAGATGTTGGGAGTTTTCTGTCTCTGTACCAGCCTGTTTGTGGCGGCCACAATGGACAGTGAAGCCTCTTTCAAGCTTTATAAATAATCTTTTCTGGTCTTGAATCACATCAATTGGTTTCTTTAAACAGCTAATTGAGTCAGCAAGCCTGGCACACTGCAAAGTCAAGCGGTTCAGTAGTTCTTCCCAGCTGGCTTGTTATGTCTGGGAGGTCCCCTTTGCTTTTATCCATCAGCCCAGCCTTAGCCCATAATTAAACCTTTTGCGGCCAGCCAGTAGCTCATGGGCAGAAGGTTTTTGGAGTGTCTGTGGCACTGGAGTATGAGCCCTGCCCATGCTTTGGTCAGTGATGTGATCATTGCTAATGAACTTTTTCTCTTGTGTTTTGCCATAGAACGTAGGCCCCATTTGTCCTGTAACTACTCAAAGAGAGCAGGCACACTCCTTTCACTTCTGCCCTGAGAATCAGAAAGAGGAAGTGCCAATTACTGCACAAGGCCTCAGATTCTTTGCTGTATGATGTGCATGTGATGATTTACATAGTCTGATGGTATATACTGTGTACTACAATCACCCAGAGTAACATGTATTCAAAAAAATGACTCATTGAAACTAACCACGGTCAGTGTTTCAGTTCTGGCAAAAGTTATTTCTGAGTCAGTGATTTAGTTTTTCTGGAAATTGAACTTTGGCAACTGGACGTCTTTCCTCTGCAATCAACCTAACAAGAAAGACGTCTGGTTGCCACTCAACTTCCAGATAACCTCTCCTGGATGATTGAGAATCTTCACTAATTCTTTGCTTTTATTTTATTGTTACAAATAGGTTTCTTCCAAAAAAGTATTTTCTGCTTATACTTGAGTTACAAAATTGTAAGCTTAAAGCGACATTGTGTTGTAGCTATTCTATTCGTACTGAAAAGCAAGCAGAGAATTTCTGTCAGACACGATATAAGGTTCAGCACTAGCTGTAACTCCGAATGACCAAGGCTGTATTACTAAATTTAAGATGTTTTATTTAAAATGTGAAATCCTATCTACTAGAGGAAAGAAGATATCTGCCTGAGACAGAGCAAGTAAGCCTGTGAACATCCACGAATTGCAAATAAGTGTGGCACTGTCTGTTTTATTGCAGACCTCTAAGTCACTAAATATGGGTCATGCTCAGCATGCCAGTTTTTATCCATCTTGTTATAGGCTTGTTCAAATTCCTGTGTGTCTTTGTTTTTTTGTCCATTTACCTCTCTTATTGTTTATCCTACAGTCTACATTGAGTCTCTCCATCTCTCTCTGAACACTTACCACTCACTACTGCACAGATCCGTGTAATCACTAAAAAACGTTTTAATTCGGACCGACTTTTTCCACATCTGATGTATTCTAAGTTATATGTACACGTGGTTTAGGATACATTTTTTTTTTTGGTGTGACGGCATCTTCTCTGTTCCTTTTCTATCCAGGGCTTTGAACCAGACTGGTTATACACTGGTGAGAATTTTAGCAAAGTACTGAACACTTTGTTGGCAGTCAATTTTGCTACACAAGGTAAGCAACATTCCCTTTCTGGTTTATTATTTAATCTGAAACAAATAAATAGTAATGAGTCGTAATATGCGTTGTTACAGTATATTATTGTATTAAGGAGAAACGGGAATTAAAAATAAATCCTTCTTTAGTTTTTATCTATGTCTTAGTTTGGATACAAACCAAACAGTAGATATAATTTTTTTCCATATAAAAATGTTATATGATGGACTATGATGACTTTGTCATTACAACTCTTGTAAACTATGACTGGATGGGTTATTCATGGGCAGCTGGCATGACAGTGTGTGTTTGTTTCATGCTGTGTGCCATATTTATTCATGTGCACCCATAGCTTGATACACCCGGAGTAATTTCCGGATTTGTTGTTGTTGTATTTTATACATTCCATTTAAGCTCCAGTATGAGGCAACATGCATATGGAAACTGATAGTGACACACAAACACAACCTCTCTATTGCTTTTCTTCCATAAGGATGCAGCATGAAGTTGTTCGCAGTGCAGCAATCCTGCTGCATTTTTGGGCTAATTGCTTTGCTTGAGAGTCCTTGTTTGGGGGCACTGAAAAAGGAGGCACCAGTGTCCCTCCTGTTTCCAGTTCACAGCTACCAGACAACCAGCAGCACTATCAAGTCAGGATTACTATATTTCATAATTGATGCATAATGTTTCAGGCTATTTGTGAACATGGATTTGTGACATTCCTGCATGAGAACAGTGTAGCCTGATACAGTATGTGACTTAGAGGTGTCTGAAGGACAGTGAAGAGGGAGCATAATATTCAGGTTCAGGCTAATGATTATTTTCCTAATCTATTATTCTATTGACTATCTTTCTGATTTAAAATTGGCTATCGCCAGTTTGCCAGAGCTGAAGGTGACATCAGTAATTAACTTTTATTTTTTTTGCCTAACAGGACAAACTTTCAAATTCAGTTAACAAAACCATCAAATCTTTAAAATTCTGAATGTTCTAAACAACCTTTTGATCAACATTTCTGTAAATTTTCTGTAAACTAATTAATTGGCTACATTTTCTATACTTTACAACATTTCTTCTCATTTTTCTTGTGAAATGACACTTTCTATCACTTTGTTAATGCAGGACCAATCTCAATGCATGCCATAGTGTGGACCAAACGCTGCTCTCAGTGCTAGGTGGTGCTTGATATGCAAATCTTTTATAGGCTGACTATACCCAGCAGCTGTTGTCCCATCTTTAGATGTGAACATGATTTGAAGTGGATTGGTCATGATTTCATTGATATGATCAAACATAAAGGGCCTCTGTGTTTTTATGCATAGTGTTTACAGAGCTTTGCTTCTGCTCTATGCCTGTGTGGTTGCACTTAGCATTTAGGTTTCTTTAGGGTAAATGCTTTTGAACATTGCTTGCATACAAAAATCCTATGGGTCGCATGTGGGATCCATGAGCCCCACTAGCAGTTCATGTGGGCTGTCCCACTTCACTGTGCTTCTCACCGTATGAGTTATGCCTCAGTGTGATGCATATAGAAAACGGTAATCAATTTTCTAACTTTTTTCCTGTCTAATGAAAATTACATGAACAGATCGTATGATGTGCTGAGGAAATGAGATTATACAAAAAATGTTTTCACTTTTTTTTTTTTCTATAGACTACACAGAAGTGCACATAAGAAATAACCAATTTTACAGTTTTATAACAGCCGTAGCTGGAGGCATTTTGTTTTTGGGTTGAGCGTCCGTTCGAAAATCCATCTCATTCTTGTCAAAAACATCATGTAAGGAATGCCTTGAGGGAACGTCAATCTTTTCACTTGAGCTTAAAGATAAACTGTTTAGGTTTCCGTGGTCAAAGGTCAAAGTCACTGTTAACTCAGTTCATCCCACTCTTGTCAATGCTATGTCTGAGAAATGCCTGTAGGGAATTTAATTACATTTGGTACAAATGACCAACTGGACTCATGGGTGAACTGATTGAAATATGAGTCTGGATAGACATGCGTATAAACGGGAACTTGACTGGTTCCCTGAGGCAAATTACCACAATGCAGACCTGGCTAGCATCCACACAGCATTTGATAAAGAAACCTCTGTGAGCGTGTTTCTGCTTGTTAGTCTGGGAGGTTACCACAGGGCTGGCATGTGTCACTCTTCAAGTGAGTACTGGCAACAAAATTGATACCTCTGTCAGTGTGTCTCAATGACTGCATTCACACTGCAGGACAGCTGGCAGCTACTCTGCCTAAATCATTGTTCCTGTACTGCAGTGGTTCAGTGATGACACGATAAATGAATTGGATGTCGGCAACATAAATGTTATTTAGATTTTTCTCCACGTCTCCCACTAGCCTGCACTTTAGATAAGAGACACAGTTGGAGGAAAATGTGTTAAATATTTAATAAGTAATTTAAATATAAACATTAAACATATGTGCCTGACCATCTATATACTGTATGAGTGAACACTAAGACATATGGTATTTATGCAGTGGCTGATCAGTGCATTCTAGTCTGAAGTCTCCAAAGTGGCTGCTGTTTTGCAGCTATTCTTTTTTCAAAGCTGTGTGCCATCTATGGATGATCCTATCAGACATTTAAAAGTGTGTGTGTGTGTGTGTGTGTGTGTGTGTGTGTGTGTGTGTGTGTGTGTGTGTGTGTGTGTGTGTGTGTGTGTGTGTGTGTGTGTGTGTGTGTGTGTGTGTGTGTGTGTGTGTGTGTGTGTGTGTGTGTGTGTGTGTGTGTGTGTGTGTGTGTGTGTGTGTGTGTGTGTGTGTGTGTGTGTGTGTGTGTGTGTGTGTGTGTGTGTGTGTGTGTGTGTGTGTGTGTGTGTGTGGGGCTTTGCAGAGCAATGGACCATACTCATGAATTATCATCCAGTTGTCAGCCCCCAAAGTATGAGCACCTATGTCAACTGTGATGATGATTTGTGTGTGTTCGAGGTGAAGCTATATAATGTGATTGATTAGAACAAAACTACAGTCATAATTTCAAAAATCAATGTAACCAAAATAACAGACACTCCATGTTTCTTCTGTGTGTTAAAAGACTGTGCTGCTGAGAGGTCATGTCAACAACCCGGTGGCACTTCTCCTAGTCAGTCATCGTCTTCACACAAATTCAAAGGCTCTCTACGTAGACAATCCAAATCAGTGGTATGAGCTAGACATCAATATTCTGTCTCTATTCATGTTTACATACATCTGTCTGTACATATATCTGTACTTCTCTCCATTTATATATTCATCCATTTAACATTCATATCTAATCTAAAATGTTGTAACAACAAGGCCAATTAATTTGTTTGCTGTAGCCTGAAGAGATTTGGATTGAAGATCAAAGCTTAGGATCAGACAAAAGATAATAATTTCACCTTTAGTTGAAGCTACCTACACTAAACAACATAGAACATAAGACTGTTTGTATCAGGTGACCTGAATAATGACCCAGAAGATGATATCTTTCATCTGATCTTCATCGTTTGATCTTAAAACCAAACATCTTCTATCTATATGTCTATTTACACAGTATGTATATCTTTACATCTGAACATTTCTATATCATCTTTTTATTGTCTCATTCCTGTCTCACTTCAAAATCTTCAAAATGCTTCAGCTAAGTTTGATTTTTCCGTATCTTTGCTAACTTTTTACATTAAATTAGTCTTTAGCATTTGTTTGCTCCGGATGACTACATGTTGTATAGCAAAAGAAATGAAAAATCTTTCACATTCTAGCCAGATATAAAAGAAAAAGATGCTGTTGATATTTTTTCATTTCAGCATTTTTGTGCACATACACACACATTATTGCTAATACACCTGGTGATTGAGTTCCTGTCTGTGTGTGATAACCTCTCTAACAGGAGATGTCTGAGAATGGTGGAGGTGGACAGCAGATGGTGAAGGCCCGTTATAACTTCAAACAAAACAACGAGGATGAGCTGTCATTCAGTAAAGGCGACGTGATTCTTGTGACAAGGCAGGAGGAGGGAGGATGGTGGGAGGGGACGCTCAATGGCAAGACTGGCTGGTTCCCCAGTAACTATGTCAGAGAAGTCAAACCCTGCGGTGAGTTTAGTCTCAGCCAGGAATTCTCAGAATTTCTGAGAATGATGGTGCAACAATAAATTATTGCAAAACATTTATAGAAAATTGGATATAAATGCTAAAATTATTTTGTCTGTATGTAATGTATTTTTGTCATTGTGGTGATTATTATCAATTTGTTCTGAGGGGGATTCCCTTACTCTTGTTGCTTATCTGCACTACAGAGAAACCAATGTCTCCTAAAGGTAATCAGCTGACAAAGAACTATTACAGTGTGGTGAGTAAATGTTTTGTAGACCATTTTCCCATGTGTAATGTTCTCTGTCTGTTAACCTGTATACACAATACACATTATTTGGTACCAATCTTACTAAATGTAAAACATTTTTAGACCCAATTTGTTGATTTGTAAGGTGGTCAAAGTGCAGGTTGGATTAAAGTCAGTACTTTGTGTCTTGAATGTTTATTTCTACAAAGTAGCAGAAAATTTTATTTATATAGGACTAAATAAAATAAAATAAAATAAGATCCGTCAAAGTAATAAAACCAAATTAAAACACATGACACAAAAAACTGTGATTGAAAGAAAGCATCAGCCTCTGATGTGCACTAAAAGCCAAGGATAATAAATAGGTTTAAAGCAAAGATTTAAAAGCTGCCAGGCCTGAGGCTACTCTTACTCTTTTTGAAAGCGGAGCAAAATTAGGTCTGAAGAGTTATATACTTTAGTTTGTATTATGGTACTCAAGCAATTACACATGGTGCATGGATTTGTGCCGTCTTTATATCACATACACTATTACGAAATATTTCATATTATTAAATATTTCTGTCACTCTCTATTAGGATTAAGTTAGAAAAGTGAACTAAATAAATTAACATTTCCCAGTCTGATGCTAAGCATTGGTATCTGTGCTAATCTGGGCATTTTATAAATGATCAGTATCATCCAAAGTAAAGTCAATCAAATTTTCATACTTATTTAGTTTATGTGTCCTATTTAAGTAGATTTAGCATTTTCGAAACATGACTAACCAATCACCTGTGGGGCCCCTCAATGATTCTCGCACAAACTGACACCCTGATTACATGACTTTCTTAACATCAAGTCCACACACAAAGGCGGCAAGTAATGGGTCCTCCTACAGCTAGGGTAGAGAAAATAAACAATTTCTGGGATATTGTTTAGCAGGTGAGTGTATCAAGGAGACACTGTTGATTTATTGCAGTCTCCTGGATATTCCTAAATGGGTGGAATATTCGCGACAAGCTCAATTTGTGTGGTCAAAAAAAAGTATTTTTTTTTTTTTTGCCACTTTACAGAGTCGTTTATAGCCACAGCACAACCAACCCAATATTAAAGAAGCTATGGACAACATGGGGGTGTCAACATTGGGCTGTGCTGCCCACATATTTCAGCTGGTTGCTAACACGGGTCAGCGCCACAAGCACACTTGCTAATGCAAAAAAGAATGTGGAACGTTTCAAACATTCACCATAGGCATGTGCTTGTATGTAGGACATTGACACTGATGTGTAGTTGCCATTAAAGCTCTTGTAGCAAAATGCACTGCTTATATGGAGCAACAGTTGCTAAATGATGAAGAGCCTATTTGTTATTACCAACTGTCTGGGTGAATAACACTGACCTAGTATCTTCTTAATTTTAGCCTGTGCTGATGCTGCATTTACTGGTTGAAGTGACAGACATCGTTGGTATCAGGGCCCAAAAGAATTAATCAACACATTTTTAAAATCATTACTATCATCGAAATACCAGTTGCAGCATAGTAATATGGAGCCAAAAAAGCATCCAGACTTCCATGATTAACAACTACTTTTTTGCCTCAAATGAATTCACAAATGCTCTACTTTCCTGGAATCTTATTATTAAAATTCAATAATTTGCTGATTGTGTCGTATTGCAGGTAGTGCAGGACATCTTGGAACATGAACGGGAGTTTGTTAAAGAATTACAAACAGTGCTGAGTTGTTACCTACGGCCCCTGCAAGCCAGCGACAAGTAAGAACAATGACAGCCTGACATATGAAGTGTGACTGATCCATTAATCAGTACCTCCAGGTATTCGCAATGCTGCAATCACTATAATTAATTCCATTGTAAATTCTGTGTTAACTTGCAATTTGAAACATCATGAAAACATTGGAACATGCATCACAATTATTTGTAGAAAATCTGAAATTTTAGGCCAATAAAATTAACACTGATGGTCACAATAATGTCATAGAACATCAGGGTCAGCATGACCTTCCTTAAGCTGCCTGCAGCTACACAGAGCCATACATTGATACACTATGTGCACAGGTGGTAGAAGTACACACACTAAAAGTGCAAATACTGTCCTATTCTCCCTTATGAGTACGACTTCTTTTACTCAAGTAAAAGTACTAATCTTATCCACATGTTACTGTACAAAAGTAAAGTTTATTTTAAGCAATAGTGATTATGGTAATTATTAAAAATAAGGCTCAAAGAACACTGTTGGTAAAGATGGAGGTGATTTTTAACCTCCCTTTGTGCTGACAGGTGGTTAATGTTTTTTTAAACATGTGATATTTAATGTTCTTGCTCATTAGTGTATGTGCGTGGGTGTGTGTGCTTATGGTTAAGTTATTCTTTTATTACTGAACTTGTTGAGTTATATACAACCCCAATTTAAAAAAATAGTTTGGGCGATACGTAGAACATAAATAAAAACACACTGCAATGACTGCAAATCTCGTCAGCCCATCTTGTAGAATATTGTATTCTCAAAGTGATTCCTAAATCCACAGGACTCGTTTCTCACAGTATGGCTAAATCCACAGAACTCTGTATAAAACCGTGTCTTCACAGTTACACACTGAACCTTTCACTTCTACCTTGTTGCGGCCCCCACTATCTTGTAGTTATCATATCTCTTGTATTTCATGTCTATTTCTTTCTATAGCTGAGCTGAACTGCACTCTCTTGCAACAAAACCATTAGTATTATTATGCATTGTTACTTGACAACTGTTTAACAAACATAAAAGGCAAACATCAAAGCCATATGAGGTCATTAATTACAGTACAATCAGTACACTTATTCGTATACTTCTTAATCAAATTAACAAAACAGAGGGAACCCTGGTTGGCTCATACACATATTTTATTCACAATAGAACATAAACGACACATAAGATGTTGAAACTGAGACATTTGACCATTTCATGGTAAATATCAGCTTAGAATTTTAAATTTGATGCGAGCAATGCACCCCAAACAAGTTGGAACAGGGGCAACAAAAGGCTGGAAAAGTAATTGCAGCAAATGAAAAAACAAGTGGAGGCGCATTTGTCAACTAATTGGGTTAAATGGCAACAGGTCAGTAAGATATAAAATGAGCATTTCAGAGAGGCAGAGGCTTTCGAATGTTAAGATGGGCAGAGGTTGACCAATCTGAAATTAATTGATTTGCAAATAATTGCATTCTGTTTTTATTTACATTTTACACATCATCCCAACTTTTTTGAATGGTGTGTGTGTGCGTGCGTGCGTGCGTTAAAAAATTTTTTGTTTGTATATATAGGGTAAGCAGTGCTGACGGTGCTACCCTGTGTGGAAACCTGGAGGAGATCCTCACCTTCCAGCAGGGACTTTGTGTGTCTTTGGAGGATTGTACCAAGTGAGTCATTCTACACTTTTATGTAGATTAATAATTAACTTCTCCACTGTGAATACAATACCGAATATATCGCCACTGTAGGAGTCATTTTTTTTTGTACTCACGAGTATTTAATACTATACATTACTGCCAACTGTTCTGTATAATAAACCATACTCAATTTCTATTTTGACAATGACATCCTTCCTCCCAGACATCTCTTCCTTTTTATTGCTTAACGGTAAAGACATGCACTTGTAGAGACTGATTGTATTCTGTCAGGTTTCACAACTGCAATATTGGCCTTGTATTGAGGTAGAATAAAGTGTACACTCTAAATAATAGCTGCTTTCAGTTATTAGGAAATTATGTAGCATATAGTCATTACATAACTTTCCTTTTTCCAGTAATTTTTGTTTTTGCTATTTTTCACCTCTGACCATCTCTTCTCTTTGTCCATGCAGAGTCCCTGAGGTCCAGCAGCGAGTAGCGGGCTGCTATTTAAGCATGATGTGTCAGATCAAGAGTCTGTACTTTGCTTATTGTTCCAGTCACCCTTCAGCTGTCTGCATCCTCACTGACCACAGGTCAGCCTCTGCACACAACACAGCGTTGACAGTCATGTGTTACCAGCTCAAGGGTCTTGCTTTTCAATTGCAAAAATCACAAGGGAGAACTGAGATAAACACTTGATATTTGTAGTAAGTTTGTCACATGATAGCTGTGTTAAGCAACACTTACAAAGAACTTTCTAGCACATTTTTTTTTTGCTTGTTTATTACAATTATTTGGTCTCATCGAAATCTTTAAAATTATAACTAAATGGTTGCAGGAAATATGGCTTGTGATCACTATAAGGGGTCATTATCTTATTTTACTTATTTTAACTAGTTTCTTGAAACATACTGTATGGTCTTACTTCTTTGAACTTCCTAAAATAAAGATCGCTGTTTTAATGAACTCCTCACAACATTAATATACACCCTGTAATCTATAAAATCTACTTCAAATCCATTTAAGTTTGTTTAATTACCTATAGTCTCATGATAATTTTTCTTCTATATGAACATTCTGTTTATTGCTAATAAGCTGTAGTTTACCCTTTAGCCACAAGGTGTCAGCTGTCCCTAGTTTGGAGATTAAACTGAGTCTGAGTGGCAATGCCATGTCCGGTGTGCTGCAGGCTTCTTTAAATCCACTGTTAAAATCAGTTATTATTTTTTTTTTTTTTTTGGAACCTGCCTCTATGAGTCTATTTTGCGGTGATTGCAGTCACTGAGGAATGAAATAGCCACAGTCCAGATTAATGTCTGGATTAATGTAAAATAGAGGATCACATACTGTTTTGTGAGCTGCAGATTAAGTTGAATTACACACAGGAAGCAGACTGTTGACAGGATATATAGAGTTGTGGTTGACAGGCAAGCAAGGCGCTTTTTCACAGTAAGCACATTTGCATTTCAGTTGCAGGAACCTTTTTTTTAACACATTCACATTGTTACTAGTTAGTGTTGCTACAGGATACATTATGATTAAAGTTTTGGATCTTTCAATGTTTCAGTGAAGTCAACATGCTGCAGTTGAGGGCAAAAAGGGAAAGAATACAGCCATTACCTAATTGTTATCACCATTATAGTTTCTAGGGTTTTTTTTTATCTAATCATGCACCATAGGTGTAATATTCTGTCACAGCTTTAGATTAGTTTATAGTAATGATGAATAAATTTGGTTACATTTGAGTCCCACTTTCTAGGCCTAATGAGAATTTTTTATTTTCATGGGTTTACTGTCACACATTCTAAATCCTGTCCTAATATTATGTTTGTCAGAGATGTGATGTTAATACTATATCATAGAATTGAATCGATTAACTAGCACTATGTTGCCCTACCTGGAAGCATTTATGAGTTTCACTAGTTTTCCTATTAAAAAAAGTTTTATGGCCTTTTTGATGATTTGACATTTCTTAGCTGTTCAGGCTAACTATTGCTGCCCGCTCCCTATATTAAAAAGCCGAAAAGTTTAGTTTATTTGAAATCTTTGTCTTTGAAGTGAACTTACCGGTACTGGCAGGGTGCTGATCTATAGTGTGTAGTTTGTACACTTAAAACGAAACCCTCAACTGTGCATCAGACTATGTTTTTATGTGTGTTTGATAGTGAGGAACTGGACAAGTTTATGGAGAGCCACGGCGCAAGTGCTCCAGGGATCCTGACCTTGACTACCAGTCTCAGTAAGCCTTTCATGAGACTTGACAAATACCCAACCCTGCTGCAGGAGCTGGAAAGGCATGTGGAGGTACAGGAGGACATTTCCAAATACATACTGAAATAATATGTATTTAAACATGATGCATTTAAATTGGATGAAGAAATAATGGGTGAAATAATGGTGCGAACAATCTACATTGTTCCCACAGTATAGACTGGTTTTATATTTTGTTGACTTGACTCCTTGTAGTTAAATCGCAAGCTAAAAAGTATAATACCAAGTATTTAGCTTTCAGTTTCTGTTTTTCTCTGTATATCACAGTATACATTATTGTATTCTTACTTTAAGATAAAGTGCTGCTATGATTGATCTGATGTGATGTTTGTTTATGTCACAGGAAGCCCATCCAGACCACACCAACATTGTAAAAGTAACAGCAGCTTTTAAGAGCCTCGTGGTAAGTCTGGACGGCCAAAGTGTTCTTCATGCTAGACTTAACCTGAAAACTATTTCAGCTTTTTTTTTATCCTCAAATTAGCCCTAAGTGTGTGTTATTTTTACACACTGTTCAGAGCTTTATTGGTGTCATTATTATTGTCTTCAGGTGCACACAAATGACGGTGTAACATAACATCGTAATTGTTAATTATTCACAGTCTTAACAAAGACTTAATGAAAGTGTCTTAGCCTCTTTTCTGCATGTTGAGTGATAATGTTGTTCCTTCAGTGGGTGTGAAGTGAAATGCCATGTGAGAAGATTTGGATTAGAACTGAGCAACCACATTGTATCTTTTCCCCAGCATAGCTCTGCGTTCCTAGCAAGAATAGATGTGGTGACTCACACATTTCTTCAATAGGGCTGCACAAGAAAGTGGGGAAAAAAAATCACCCATACTAAATGTTGTAATTTGCAAATCTCATTTGTGTGTGTGTGTGTGTGTGTGTTGAATGAGTGGGCACTTAAGGAACTTAAAAAATGCTAGTTAGATCTCTACATTGCTTCATCTACACAACCTCATTTCAAAAATGTGCAGTGGAAAATGATAGATGTTGCATTGTCATTTTACCTGTTTGAAGAGGGAGAACCCCTGCCTAGCACCTGAAAATTTACTACTTTGTTTCGGTTATTCCTCATACCTCTGAAAAAGTAGTAAAAAAAAAAGGTAACCTTTGATGAGAAAACTGTAACATTAAGTTTCAAAAGCCATATTTGTAGTGGGGAAAGAATTTCATTCATTACTCCACATGTCTGAAGTGCATAAAACCATATTCAACGGAAATGCTCAGTAAAACAGTATAATTAGCTGTAAGAGTAGGTGCAGTTGATGTCTCATTTTTGACATAGTGGAATTAAAAGTAATTAAATCCAAAAATTATGCAGTATTTTGTCATCTTCATTAACTGATGGTTATATTTGTACGGTTCAGACACAGTGCCAGGAACTGCGCAAGCGCAAAAACCTGGAGCTCCAGATCTTGTCAGAACCAGTGCGAGGCTGGGAGGGAGACAGCATGAAGAGTCTGGGTCACGTGGCCTACATGTCCCAGGTCCACGTGAAAAATGGGTCCAGTGAGGTGAGAAATGTATAATATTTGATACAGCACGGACTAGCATGACCAGAAGTTACATCAGTTATCGTTTTCTCCATGTACAGTAATTGTTATTGCTGTCTTAGTGAAAGCTATTTATTAAGTGCCCTGGTTTTCATTTAGAATAAAAGTATAAAGCAAAAGAAGAAAAACGGCATGGGTTTCTGCAATCCTGAGCACATAATTTGCCAATTAATGCAAAAAGACTTTAAGAAAGAGTTAAATGAATTGCAAGGATTCTCCAAAAGATTTTTGAATAGTCAGGTTTAAATTTAGCCCAAATCCATATAGCTGCAGTGACCATCATTAGTTCATAAAATTTTGGGGAAAAAAAAAAGTCTTTTCAAAAAAGTTCTTTCCATTGTTGAGTTTATAAGAGAAATGAGTAAGTCAGCTTGTGATGCAGGCCGGCAGACAAAGGAAGTGCACCTTGAGGTGAAGCGCACTAGATTTATTTGAGTAATGCGAAGTCTCACTATTACAAGTTTAGGGTAACCTGGTGAATTTCTGATCCAGTTTGTCAGTGTTCTAAACTTTAAACATATAAAGTGTGCATCATTGCCCAAGTCCAAAAAGTTTGTTGCCAAGTCAATATCATCTTCAATGTAAATATAGAAACCTATGTAGGGCAATCACAGACTGAGAAGCCAGCTCCTCTTTTTTGTGTGGTTTCTGTGTAGGGGTCGACTTTGAATTGGTGGTTGGAAGAAAGCCCAGGGTAGACATTTTGATTAAGCTTCTGTTAATCACTGCTAACCACTTACCAACCACCACTGCACTCACCATGTTTGTTTTGTAGCTCAAAAACTATTGACTCATCTTTTTTCCATTCATATAAGAAAACTAGTATCTAGTTGTCAACCTGAGCCAAGATAAGTTAGTATCTATTATTGTGGTTTTAAGTAACTGGGTGCAACATAAAGGGGCACAGATTTGGTTTTTGATGTTCAACATAATCAATTTATTTACCTGCAGCCTCCTTAATTTTAGGCACAAAAGGAAAACTACTGATCAATACTTTTTTAACTAGCCAACTTGTTTCAGTACATGCAGCAGTATGGATAAACAAATAGGTCACATGGCAGCTAAATGTTTTTCGTCTTTCTCTTGCAGGAAAAAGAGGAGCGGTATTTAATGCTTTTCCCTAATGTGTTAGTAATGCTTTCAGCCAGTCCCCGGATGAGTGGATTTATTTATCAGGTGAGCTACAGTATACATGTTGCCTTAAAACAGAGAATTAGAAGGAAGCTGACAGGTGACAAATCAAAGGAAATCCTGAATAAAAGAGTAGAGAAATATAACATCAGATGCATCCATACAGGACATAAAGATATGCTTAATGGTTGTAAGAATGAAAAAATTTTAACCATACGTCATGTTATGGCCTTTGCAGTTACCAGATTTCAACCTAATTGAACAACTATGGAACATTATAGATCAGCGTGTTAGTCAATGCTCTCCTCCACAATAATCAAAGAACCAAATGAGGAAATATATTGTTGGGGAATGGAGACCAGTTCCTCTAGTAGAGTTCCAGAGGCTTTAATTCTGTTCTGGCAACTCAAGGTGGACCAGCACCTCACTAAGATAATTGATGTTTGTTTTGTCCTTGAGTTTCTTTGATACCTCTAGTGGAATCTTTAAACCAGGGTACACAAATCTACATGGATAGATAACACTAAAGGATAAAATGAGAATACTAAGTTTTAATTCTTATTGGCCCAATTCCAAGTTAGTAAGTAACTCCAAATAATGACAAGATATACTTTATATCTATAACGTACCTATAACATGCGGTTTCATTTTTTCCTTCTTTGTTTGTACTATTCAGGGAAGACTACCACTGACAGGCACCACAGTAACAAGACATGCTGAGGATGCAGACAGTGGCCATTATGCCTTTGACGTTTCAGGTTTGCATCTGATACTCTGGAGAAAAATATACTCTCTAAATGTATGTATTTAGTCAAGGATACAGCAGTGGGGCTGTGGCTGTGGCTGTGGCTCAGTTGGTAGAGTGGCTGCTTACCAATCATAGAGTTGGGGGGGGGGGTGCGCCCCGCACTTTTCAACCACAAGTGTCCCTGGGAAAGACGCTGAACCCCCAACAGCCCGTCCTCATCCCCAGCCGTGCAGTGCTGGTCATAGGCCCAGTAGAAATTGGAGAGGGTTTCAGGAAGGGCATCCGGCGTAAAAACTGTGCCAAATCAACATGCGGACAAAGAATCCGCTGTGGTGACCCTGAACTCACAGGATAAGCCGAACGGACAAAAAAAACAAAAAAAGTCCAGGATATTGTAGTATTATATAATGAGCTATAGCCTTAAAAAGAATCTTAAATCCAGCATTAACTCATTATCAAGCTATGGGACTGTTTCTTTAAATGTGCACATTCTTACCGGTGTCTCTCCAGTCCCAGCCAGCTACTTCACAAAGCAGTACTTGAAAGTTGTTGTTTTTTTTTTCCTTTTAATGATTCTTCTGGGAGACCAAATTAATCAAATAAGAAAGATAAATCACACTCATTAATTTATTTACTGTGAAAAATTATACAATCATAAATATTTGTGTTTGGCAAAAGTGTACGAGGCATCAGTTACTGGTTAGACCACTTTTTCTAGCAAAAAATCTTAACCCAATCAATGTGTTTTTTGGTTATGTCCTTTGGCTTCCTTCCATAAATGACGTGCTCCAGATCTTTTCCCAGAATTTCAATAAAATTATTATTAGGACTTTAACTTAGTGATTACAAAACATTTAAGTTATTCTACTTTAAGCATTATATACCACAATAACTTGTGTGTTTGTATAATGCTGCATGGTCCACTTTCCGTTGAGCTTCTATTCATGGATGGATACCAGGACATTTTCCTATAGAATCTGCTTGTCCCACCCAGAATTCTTCACTTTAAGGAGGGATTACAGACATTCAAAGTTTATTTAGTGCTATTCTTTGTAAAATAATTAGAACAACTTCATTTCTCACTAAAGCCTAATCTCCTGCAAATATTAATGCAGTTCTGTATGCAGAATTAAAAGTTCCATCAATGTTGGCAAGCCATACTGATCGAAATCAAGCCCAAATCATGATACTGTCACCACTACTGTCACTTTCACAGATGGTATAAGCTTGTTATATTGTGTGTGTGTCATCTGCAGGAGGCATGTTTGATCGTATAACAGTGTTCTGCAGCAGTACCCAAGAGTTACAGGAGTGGCTGGAGCATCTACAGCCTTTTAGCAAGGGAGGCAGCCCTGCAGGCACCATCTCAAAGGTTGAACACAATCTCTCATAATCAGATGTTTACAGTAGTAAAGTCAAAACAGTACTAAAAGTGAAAAGTGCACCATGCTGAAGTGTGAAAAACATTTGACTTTCTCGCTTTGTGGTGACAAACATAACACTTAACTTTCAATGCACAGATAACACTGACACACTTTGTCTTTTCAATTTCCTTTTATTGTGCCCTGTAGAATATAGACAGCAAATCACTGAGCGTGGTTGGTACCCCAACTCTCTTGTCCCATCCAGACAGCCACAGCGCCATCAGTCGTGGCCCCCTGGAACCACCAAAGATCAGCAAGCCCTGGTCTCTCAGTTGTCTGCGGCCCGCGCCTCCCCTCAAACCTTGTGCTGCACTGGGCTACAAAGAGGTATGAGGTTGTAGAGCCATATAAACACACCCACAACAGCTTAAAATGCATCTCTAATAAGCAGTCAAATAACAAATGGTTAGTCAGTTACCGCAAGAAGTCTCCCCTCCTCTACAATTCCTCCTCTGTTCCCTTTTCTGTCTATCTGTTCAGACCCCCAGGGTTCTGTAATTACACAGAACTTTCCACCTGACACATAGCTAAAAAAAACATACTGTAAGTAAAATTGACCTACACAGCCTTAATCTATGAATGAGATTAATATTGACATGTAGCTTCAACACATATTTTGAAATTGGTCTTATCTGATAATCCGATTTTTTTTTTTTCCAAATCGATTATTACCTGCACAGATGTAATATTTTGACGAGTACACTGACTTAACCCTGTTTTTGTGCTGTAGTGCTGCCATAGCTTCCAGTTTTTACCTTGTACTAAACTTTGCACTATGCTGGGATGACAACAGGAGATGATTTTGCAGTTGAACATATGTGCTTTGCACAATGCGTAGATCAGCTACCTAGCTAGATAGAATGGCAGAAACCAACATTATTAGAACACTATTGAATATGTGGTGAATACAATCGATTTGTAAATAGCACTACTGCAGCTAAGGAAGATCGAAGGAAGTTTATTCCAGTAACGGCAGCATTGGTTTGACTGGCACTTGATCATACCAGTGGTTATGAGCTACTTGTTTTTGATGAGTGTAATGAGAGACTCTCTCGTCCACGTAGGAGGTAGAGATTTTTATCTGTCAGCATTCTGAAACTTTTAGGTGTCATTGACTCCCACGGTCTAGTGATGTGTGAATATACTGTAAATCCACTTTGGCTGTGTTTAGTCACTTTCTCGACAGGCTTTATTCTAAGTGTGACTGACGCCTTTACGTTTTAACACTAAACACACACATTTCTACACAAACCTATATATAAATAAATAAATAAAACAGGCATGCAGCTATATGGGTCTTTTCTCTGCTTTGCAGAGACTGCATGCATAGTCTTCGCAATGCTCTCTATGCTCTAACTCTCTCTATGCAAGTTTCCCCATTTTTTCCCATAGACCTTTCTTTACTTCTTTAACTTAAAATAATCAGTCACTTACATTGACAAAGAGTAGGTGAATGGCAGAGGGGGTGTGAAAATGTTCACCATTAACTCTCTATCACATCTTTCTCTCATTGTATTTTTCATGCACATTTCCCCTTTTTTTTTTCTTTCTCCATCCTGCCTTCTGTAGAGGATGTCTTATATCATGAAGGTAAGGTTAGATCACACTCTGTTTCTATCCGTATGTGTGTTTGTGGATAAGGAAGTGGGTTGAGGGCTGGGATGGGGTTGCGTATGTGTTTGCCCAAGTATTAAGCTGGCATGTCATTGTGCTGTTTGCATAACTCCTCTCATTGTAATCTGTTGGTTTCCTGTTGCCCCTCATGTCTGCAATTGTTTGCAATATTTTACACATTCCCTGTAATAAGTCATGGTTCCATTAACCAAGTATTTTATTACAGTGTTAAAGCATTCTGCAACAACAGCAGTAATTTCTACTAGCGTTTCTGTTTTTTTAAGTCCTGGCACAGACTTTAAAGTGCAGTCAAGGCTACTGTCATTCAACCCTGAATGTATTTGTATGTGTCCCATTTTTAATAACCAGCAGCCCAAAAAAGCTGCCATAGGCTATATCGTTTTTATTTTTTTAATATTTATAAAGATAACATGTTTTCGATAACTATGTTTGCAATGAAAAATGTTTTATACATACATTCATCATTCACCAGGCTGCTTTTAACAAAGCTCACAGTGAATGCTAAAAAGAGTCTGCTGTGTGTCTAAGCAGTAGTTTAATTCATTTGATCATGCATCAGGGGCTTGTGTTTATGACTGTCTTGTGACTTTGCTTTGTTCCTAAGTGGCCATAAAAACCAATAATGTAGCTATAAAGTGATGAACACGTTGTATACTCTACTACCAATGGACTCCAATTTTGGCACCAAAATTGTGGCATAACATTGAATTGATTTTGAAACACCACCCTACTTCCCCTCTCCTCCTACTGTGACACATGGCTCCCCAAAACTCTAAACCAGTGCGGAAAATACCTTTGCGCATAGTGCCTGAATTGTCAATTGCTGAGCCAGCTAAATGTTTCTACGAGACATGATTCAGAAAGAGATTCCTTCTGATACTTATGAGCAACTCTGTGGTAGAGTTTAGGAGCCTCCACGAATGGGTTTACCATATGTTTTCCCATTGTGTGTTTCACTAAACTTCAGTGTTCCAGCCATTGATATGTGGAAAATGAAATGGTGTAAATTATAATAAGAATATGTCGTTCATAATCCACTACCCATTCATAACTAAACAGGTCTTCTTAGTAAGTTAATTATTCATCACACCTCAGCTTTTTGTGCTCAGGAGAGGAAACAGTTATTTCGTCTCTTTTTCAGAACCTAAATCAGACCTGGCAGAAATAGAAAATTTCTCATTTACAAAACCACATTATTGTGGTTTTATACTGTGATACAATAATGTATCATCTCAAAATCGTTCACTGTGGCTTGGTTAACAAAATGTCACATTTTAAAATGTTATTTTACATGCCTTTAAAAAAATTGTAAATTGTTATTATTAAATTTTTTTTTTTTTTTCGCTGCTTTATACTTTTCAGACAGGATTTATATTAGCACTGATATATTTCCTGGCTGGTTTGGTCAGTCATCACCACATGCTTGCTGCCTTGTTTGTGATGGTATTTTGTTCTCGTTCCTTTTATAAAGGATGTGTGTCCCTGTGAGCTTGCATTCTGTTTGGTTTGGAGCCTTTGCTTTACAGGTGTGTGTAGCAGTGTGTTTGAAGAGAGATGGACTTAATCATATGTTGTATTCCTGCAGGACTCCAGCAAGAGTCCACGGCCCATGAAGAAGTTTTTGCCAGGGAACAGGAAAAAAGAGCGAAAGCCATCTGATGAGGAGATTCATACAAGGAAAAGTAGGAGCTGTCTTTTTCCAACTGTATAAAGTTGTGTGAGAAGCAAGCGAGATTGCGTAGCACAGACTTACAGTGCCCTGCAATAATCATAACCCTTGAAATTTTCAAAAGGTTTTCATGTTACAACCACAAACTTAAATGTATTTTATTGAGATTTTATGTGATAGTCTAACACAAAGTGGTATGTAATTGTGTGGCATGCATTTGTATTCAGCCACTCTATACTCGGATACCCCTAACTAAAATCCAGCTGAACCAACTGCTTAGTAAATGTCCACCTGTTAATGATATAATCTCAGTATGAATGCAGCCCTCAGATGTTTGTTAGAGAACATTAGTGAACAAATAGCATCATGAAGTCCAAGGAACACACCACACAGGTCAGAGATAAAGTTGATAAAGTTTAAGTTAAAAAAATATTCCAAGCTTTGAAGTTCTCATGTAGCACTGTACCAGCTGTCATCCGAAAATGGAAAGAGTGTGGTGCAACTCCAAACCTAGCCATGACATGCAGATTCAACTAAACTGACTGGCCAGGAAGGGAGAGCATTAATCAGAGAAGCAGCAAAGAGTGCCCATGGAGGAGTTGCAGAGATCCACCGCTGAGGTGGAACAATCTGTCCACAGGACAACTATTAGTCGTTCACTCCTCAAATCTGGCCTTTATGGTAGAGTGGCAAGAAGAAAGCCATTGTTGAAAGAAATCCATAAGAAGTTCCCACAGGCCATGTGGGGGACACAGCAAACATGTAGAAGGAGGTGGTTGGGTTAGATGAGACCAAAATTGAACTTTTTGCTATTAATTCAAACCTCTATTTGTGGCGAAAACACTGTACATCACGATGAACACACCATCCCCACCATTAAACATGGTAGTGGCCACATCATGTTGTGGGGATGCTTTTGCTTTTCAGGGACAGGGAACCGGTCAGAGTTGATGGGAAGATGGAATACAAATACAGGGCAATCTTAAAAGAAAACCTGTTAGTCTGCAAAAGACTTCAGACTGGGGAGGAGGTTCACCTTCCAGAAAGACAACAACCCTAAAAATGGAATAGTTTAGATCAAAGCATATTCATGTGTTAGAATGACCAGAAAGTCCAGACCTAAATCCAATTGAGAATCTGTGACAAGAATTGAAAATTGCTGTTCACAGACCATCCAATCTGACTACGCTTGAGCTTCCACACTTTCCAGATATTTATTTCTAAAAAATTTTGAAAACCAATTGTCATTTTCCTTCCACTTCACAATTACGTACCACTTTGTGTTGGTCTATTACATAAGGGACATAAATACTTTTGCAAGGCACTGTATGTTACTTAAACCAGTAAAATAGTTTTAATATTATAATTTTTATGCACCAATGTAGTCTGTGTTGAATGAGTATTTCTATGTATTCGCCCTTAAAAATATAAATACTTATGCTTAATGTCGTTATGGTGTCACATCTGCTAAATCAAACTCAAAGATGTGTAATTTAATGTATTGCTAATGTCTGGTTTTGTCAGGCACAGTTGCTCTAGAGGAGGATGCTCAGATATTGAGGGTAATTGAAGCATACTGCACAGGAGCCAGCCTGCACCAGGCCACCACAGGTGTGTGTTTGTTCAAGAAATGAGAATACTTTTTTTTTCTTTATGCTTCCTTCCATATGCAGATCTTGAACATTTGACACAGCTACCAATGAAGTGTTCCCTTTTTTTTTTTTTTGTCCCAAAAAGAATAGAAATGTGATCGTGTGTGTGTGTGTGTGTGTGTGTGTGTGTGTGTGTGTGTGTGTGTGTGTGTGTGTGTGTGTGTGTGTGTGTGTGTGTGTGTGTGTGTGTGTGTGTGTGTGTGTGTGTGTGTGTGTGTGTGTGTGTGTGTGTGTGGCAGTGCGGAAAGAGTGTGTCCCTCAGGTCCTTCTGCCAGAGGAAGAGAAGATCATTGTTGAGGAAATGAAAAGCAATGGGCAGACAGTTATTGAGGAAAAGTATGTGTGTAATTAATTTGGAAAATATACTTTCATTTATGTGTCGTAATAACAGTAACACATAGGGCTTTATCATTATTTCCATTTGGAACCTGTTGAACTCCATAGTCAGATTTAGAAATAGGATGAGCTTGCTCACCTTGTTGAGGCATGAATCCTTACACAGCCACTATAAACTTTCCATACAAATATGTTGGGCTTATAAGTGCTTATTTTATGTATAAAGTATGAAAAAATGTATATCGGTATTATGGTTCAAACCTCACAAAGTTTTATTTTTATATTTCAGGAGCCTTGTTGATGCTGTGTATGCTTTAAAAGATGAGGTTCATGAGCTGAAAAAGGTGCGTTTTGTTTGACCACCACACAGAGTGCACATTTTAACAACACCGTGAGTGTCGACAGTTTTGCATGTGTCAGCAACACAGATCTGTGTCCTACTTCCTAAAGCTGAGAGCGCTGTGTTGTCGCTATTTAACCAGTCAAGGTGGTGCAAATGTAGAAATACACCGAGAATAAAAAAAAATTAACTAACCTGATGAAGGCCCTCTGCCGAAATCACTTTAAAGACGACTCTTCCATTAGTCGAACAGTTTTACAGAGATCTTTTCATTTCTACTTCCTAAAGGTGTTGCTGTGCTTTTGTGGAGGGGGTGGGGGGTGCACATGTGGTTAAATGTTCCACAGCCCAGAAGATACCAGTGCATGTGAAGTAAAAAAAAAAGTCTTATAACAATGTAAACAATGTGTTAGGAAAATGTTTTTTCATGAACACATAAAACATTTTGTGATAAAGTTTTGTCTGATGTAATTCACAACCAAAAAATAATATTTTTTACAAATTCCTGATAAAAGTAGATCTTGAAGGAAAAACAAAAGTGACATTCATAATTCTAAATATTTATAATAATTTATAAAATATTATAAACATCTAAAAAAACATATTACCTGGATAATAAAGCAATAATCAAACCCTTAGGAGTTGCATTATTTGCTGCTCTCCAACTACTTTTTCATATCCGTGGAACCCTTTGCTTTAATACCTTATTATAAATTAGGGTAAATACGGTAAATGTATTAATTTTTAGCAGCATGTTCTGCATCGTTTTTTACAACCAAAAGCAGCGTAGTCTGTTAATTACTGGTATTGACTGTTTTACAGGAAAATAAGTTGATGAAGCAGTTTCTGGAGGAGGAGCAGAAGTCTCGCAAAGAGCTGGAGAGAGTGGTTCGAAAACTGGCCAAGCAGAAAAACGATTGTGCTTGGGATGATGCCGGTCATTGAACACATCCCTACATACAATCATCCTCATCTAAGTCTGACTGTGTGTGTATGGAGAATGAAAGCATGCTTGCAGAGAAACAGGAAAGGGTGTGTGTGTGTGTGTGTGTGTCTCTATTGTCTGTATTTCAGTCGCACAGAGTTGGACTTCTTTTGGATGCCTTTACTTGAAGTTACTTCAAGTGCTGGAGTTTCATCTGACTTTATCATGAAATCTAATCTTGTCTTCCTGGCCCAGCTTCACTAGATGAAACTACAAATATGTTTCCTCCTGAAGCAGCTCAGCTGAACCCTGACTGGTGAAGTAGGATGTTTCAAACATGCTTCCTCTCGGTGACTGGCACTGTGAACAATTTCCCAGTATGTGGAATAATTTTTGACAAGGATGAAACAACTTATCCACTGCTTCTTTTGCTTCAGTTGGAAATAGAAAAAGGAGTTTAAAGCCATCAAATCCATTAGGTGTTCATTTGCATGCACTTCTGTTACAAAGGTAACTAATGTTTTTCTATTCACCTTATTGTCATATTTGATTTGCCACTAAGCCCCCCAGCAGGAAAATTGATTTTTTTAAGCTTTGAGTAATTGTGTAATTGGCATTTTTGTGACATCCTGCCGTTCGCATTACAGAATTCATGGCTGTTTTTATAGGTGTTTAAGCAAGTCCAACAGGTTATCCTATTGTCTTACATTCACTTGTTTTCAAATGCAGCCATTGACTGCTTGTTTTAGTGCTGCATGAATGTACAGTGTTTTGTTCAATCTAGAGAATGAATTTTGCATCAGAAATGTGATAATAAATATATATATATATATATATATATATATATATATATATATATATATATATATATATATATATATATATATATATATATATATATATATATATATATAAATATAAATAATATAGTCCAAAGCTATCAGGGATGCAGCTACATAATAACATAGAAAGGCTTAACTATGTATTCTTTTATTATACAAGAATGCACAAGAGAGATGTCACCCTTAGTCTTCTTACTAAAATGTACTGAAGTATCATTTTATAAATTTTATGAAACAGCATTCTTTATTTATTGTACAGCCAAGCTTTTAATTGTTGGGTTAACCTTACAGAATTACTGTAGTTTTGCTGCTTTTTCATCTGTCTGAAGGTTTATTAAACTACACAGATGTGTAAAGGCAGGAAAATACTCTTATGCCCAAGGTAAAATAGGATTTATTTTTTCACCGGAATCAATTGACCTCTCAAAATTGAGATGTCTGTTATTTTATGGCTTCCTAGCAGGTTCCTGTAAAGCTGATTCAGTCATTCTGAGGAAATAACCAGAGATACATTTGGTGGCATAAAGTAGGACTTAATGTGCCTTTGGAAGGGGTCAATGACCTAAGAGAGGTTAAGACCAGACTGGGCTTAAATGGATGATTTATATTGAATGTTTCAGGTGGTTTGTTGTAATATTTCAATGAGGCGATGAAGCTTAATGACTGTATGTGAGGTTTGAAAAAAAAAAAAAAACTGTTATTTAAGATACAATCCCTTTCCAAGGACTCAAAGCGGTACATTTCCTCATGAGGTTGAGTGTGTGCACTGTCAACACTTACCTACCTTTGCTGCGCTGCAGAGCAGCAGAGGATGTTATTGAGTTGCAATAAGTGACCGCTTAAAGAACTGAGCTCTGTTTTAGTTCCAGCATGGTAGGTCAGGTTTGGAGATACTGAATGAATTTACGCCATTTATTAACCAAAAAGAACATGATGTACCTTTTTGCCTTTTATTTAATCACGTTTCATGTTATTGATGATCATTTAATGGTCACTGACCCAGTTTTCCTTACAAAAAATCCAAAATGTAATAATATAGCAATACTGTGCTATCGTTGGGATTAACTGTTATTCCGGGCTCCTCGTTACGGAGAAGTCAGAGCACTGTGTAGGGTACAATGCAGCATTGGTACATCTGCAGCAGTCACTGTCTTGCTCAAGAGCACTAAAGCCAGGTGAATTCCTGCACAGGTGCTGCAGCTGATCGTTCTTCACTATCCCTCGCAGGTAGATGCTCTTCTTTTACAGCTGTGTGACTGTCTCAGACTTTCATTGTTGAACTTAACACTGTTGCTATTTCTGTACTTAAAATCCTTTTTATTAACATACTCTAGTTTTCAATTCCCAATAGCCTCGCTGAGCACTTACTGGTCGGAGGGGGTTCAACTCCAAATTCATCTTATTCATCTCCAGATCACTGTGTATTGTTTTTGAAAGATTGTTCTATGCAATTATTGTTGTTTTGTAATGTTCTTTTTTCCTCAGACACTCTGTACTTTGTTTGTTATTGTCATTCTTTTATTAAACATTTAATATAAGTAAAGTTTAGCTTGTTTCAACAGTTTTACAAAGTGAGAAATGAAAACGTCCCAAAGTTTCAAACCCATGTCGACTACACATCATCAACCTTGTTGTTATTTATTCTCACTGGAAAATCCACCAAGTGAGGCTTTTCCATGCAGCATTCATCACACGTGTGGTTCAGGAATTTGTAGGTAGTTCAATTTCAGAAAAAGAAAACCCTTTGCAGGATGGAAGGAGTGACTAGAATAGATTACATCCTGTGAGTGTGTGCCACCTCTGCAACTTTACACACCTCCATAGACATTCATACTTTCCATACTGTTCTACTCCACCACGACAGTGACATGCGAAACGCTGCTAGGTTTCTTAATCTCTGAGGTGCTAACTTTAAACTTGCACTGCAGTGCATTTTTCTTTTGATAGCATGGGGGTGGGGGAGAACTTATGAATCTTATAAATTTTGAAAACCTGACATTAGTCACCAAGTAGGTTAGAGTTCCTTGTAACTCATACCTGCAGGAAAAGGTGTGGCCAGGGGTTAAATAAAAAAACTAGGCCAGCATCTTTACTGTGGTTGTGAAATTAACATTTTGCCAAATTTAAATGAATCCCCACACCATATGGTAGTGTTCCAGAGTTTTTCAACAGTATAACAAAATCAACAAGCAAACTATTAAATTTTTCAGCTGTGAAATGCACCACAGTGAGAGTTTGGTCTGCAGTCATTTATGTGCCTACATTTTAAAGTAATTTTAAACATTTTAAAGTAAAGAAAAGGGGGGAAAAAAGATGTAAGGTTACTGTGATAAATTACACAACTCAAACAACTTTCAATGGTTTCATAAATGATTCATATTTCGGAGAAAGGAATGTAAACCAAAGTCTTCCTGGTAGAAAGAACAAATACCAAAAAGTAGAAACACTGAAGGTTGCTTTGGAATATGATTAACAGAAAAATAGCATCTATAGGATTTGTGTAATTTGCACAATCACTGGTCCATACAATAATCGGATGCATACAACAGTCTGAACAGCATACAATTTAATGCATCTATACACAGCTTCTCTGCCTTTGCTTTTTGTGGTTTTAACCAAGATGCATCTATGTTGTGTGGTTTCTTGTGTCCTAGAAATGGAAAACCATAGTGGTACAGGCTGAGCTTGAATGCAAAATGCAGTATTTTAGTTGCTTTTTACAAAATATGAAATTTCAAAGAATCTCATGAAGGATAAGTTATAGGATCTCAAATAAGTACTGTTGGTCATCAACATATTTGCTGTATTAACAATGTTTAAACTTGTATATGTTTACCAGATTCTTAATTCATCTGTTGATTAGAAATTTGGAAGCAGGCAAAGTTGATTCATTTCATACTGCACCCCTTTCCTTACTCAGGGATTTACACAGTATAGCTGTCTAACCCATCATCAAATGTGTTTATCTGGGTATTGTGAGCTAGTAATGTCCTGTCTCCTTCACCTTTAACTAGCTCCTGACATAGGCAGATGCAAGACAAACCGAAGAAAAGAGAATAAATATTTTAGATTAAATATAAAAGTTTGATTTAACAGCTGAAAATCCTTGGTTACATTAATAAATACAAAACAATATAGTCACAAAACTACTTCAAAAACACAAACTAACAGACAACATATGTAATTTAATAAATTATAGTTTAGGAATATAAACTTTGTCTTTGAAGTCCACAAAAATGTTTAGCGATCCAGTGTATTTAAGTGTTCTCAGTAGAATAACATCCCACTCTTCAACTTAGGTCCATGCACTTCTTACAGTTTGTACATCCCAAAGGCTGTGGCCCCTTCTTCATAGTCCACCAGTGAAAGGTCTTGTACCCAGACACTGAGCTGGTTTCCTCTGTCCAGTGTGATCACCTTTCCCTGTGTGGCTGTGCACATTTGAGGGCTCCCACTGCTTCCGTCTAGGTTGCAGTAAGCCGGCATTACAACCTTCTCCGCTCCCGCTTCATTTTTCCTCAGCTTGACTCTGCTGGCCAGTGGGAGCTTAGGGTCACCCTTGGAGAAGGTCACCGTGGAGTAGATGTAGTAGTCACCAGGCTGCTCGATAGTCAACCAACTGTTTTTGTAGTAGTTGATGTTCTTCAGAACTGAGTGCTTAATGTCCCACTGGAGATAACCCGCTGGTGAAATAGAGACAGATGGTATTCATTATTGAGAATATAATTTCTCATGCAGTTTGTAAAGATCGAAAACATGTTCATGTTATAGTTCCTTACATGTAGATTTCTGTGTTGATTTTTCAACCACCATATGTGCCAAGGTATTGTAGAAAGTTTCCTGTTTTTCTGACAAGCGATGAGCAACTGGAGAAGAGAACAAATATCTGGTCAGAATCATTTCTGAAACAATTTTTGTGTGCGACTTATTGTTTAAAATTAGTGAAGCACAGAAATAAGTGAAATGAATGTACCTTGTCCTTCGGTTGAGGAATGTTGTGTCTGTAAAAAACAAACAAAAAAAATTTAAACAAACAAACACTTATACTATGAGAAGACCCTGCTGTGAATTTCACATACCTTTTGTGTGAAAAAGCATTTCCTGTTTGTCAAGCACAGTTTTACTGGCCTGACCAATATGTTTTTACACAGAGCAAATGTCTGTGGGCAGTATGGTTTAACTGCTTTGTGTTACCGTAATAATCCGGCATTGTAATTGAAAGATCCCTTTAATAGTTTTTTTTTAATGTAAACGAAAACCAAATTTTAAGTTTCATTGTGAGATAGTTTTAAATTAAAATGTAAAATACAAGTACAGTAAAATGTTTTAAGTAATTAAAACATTTTACTAGTAAGTAAAATGTTGTAAGTAATTGTTGCATAATTACTGCACCAGTTAAGGCAGACGTTCCAACAACTATTAGGATATCTCAACTATATTTAGTTAAAATATTTTTTTACCATATTGCCATAGTAGTACAGATAGATGAACCCTCCAACAGACAGCAATAAATTCACGAACATGGCCCCAACCAAGAAGCGGATGACAGGCTTGCTGTGGCCTTGTGATGGAAGTGGTGCTGGAATGAGGACCGGCTGGGACCTGTTGAGTCGTGGAGGCACCGGTGGCGGAGCATGGCTGGTGTGGTAAGTGTTGATCATGGTGGAGCAGAGTGGTGAAACCTAGAGAAGCCTGGCGTCCGTGACATCCCATGCGCTTCTGAACTGCTGCTTTCTCAAGCTACTGAGTTTTACTACTAGCTACTTCCTGGAAGTTCTGAACTCACCAACCTGCAGGTCTGTGAGAGATGTGACCTTTGATATGCACGCGTACATACATGTGAAATACCTCAATGCATTTCTTCCTTCCTGTCAGAAATGTGTCCCTAAATGGCACAGGGTGTCAATGTGACAATACACCTATTCATGGAAAATAAAAAAAGTTCTTATTACATGTAAAACTATTAAAAAACTTAAATTAGGTGACACTGCACAGAGCATACAAAAAGGCTTATTGCATGGAAAAGTATTTTGACAGTTTGATGCTAATTTCTGATGCATTGCTTGGTCAAGACAACAGATCACAAATAGCTGATAATGGTGATAACAAATTAGATACGAGTCATACCAGAAGACGGAAATAACACTTTTAATACATGTTTCTGGTATTGAAACATTAACATAATGCTTCAGTGACTAAGAAAAGTTGAGTGACTATGCTGTCCAAAAAGAAGCAGTCAATTTAAACATTTGTTGTGAGCCTAAGTTTCATAATTGTCTTGTTTGCAGGGAAATCGAGAAGAGTCACGCTGGTATGCAAAATTTTTATACCAGTACCAGCCTGCTGAGAGTCTTTGGGATTCATTTCATCTTGAAAATGTCTTTCCAGATACACAATTAAGTCAACAATTTGTGATAACGACCGCAGTATATGTGAAGTTGGCTTGGTTGTGGTAGCACAGTTGACTGGAATGAGTCCCATAAAGTTTTTCATTGCACCCACAAACAGAGATTAGCCAATATGAAACATTTTTTGTGGCATCTTTATCCAGTTAGACAGAGATTTAAAATAAAGCCAAAGGCAATTTAGCAGGTGCTATTGTGTTGTTGAGGTTGTAAGAAGCTTTTGCTCGTGTGAATTTGCAGAAGTATTTATTTGTATTAATTTCTGCAATGTGCCAGGTCAGGTATATGTATATATGTGTGTGTGTGTGTGTGTGTGTGTGTGTGTGTATATATATATATATACACACACACACACACACATATATAGTGTATATCATATGTATATGTATATATACATATATGTAGTTTCTACAAATGTATAGATAAAAGCCTAGAAATGTATTTCTGTAGAAATACATGACACACGAGCCCAAGAAACCAAATAATGCAGTGCAGTGCAAATAATTTTAATATGCATGTGTCTTGTATGTACACAGATGTGCAACTATTATGAGAAGACTGCAAGTTTAGATAATTAACATGTTTTAAGCAGAAATTCTTTGGAAGCAGCTCACAGCTTCCCCTAGTGGTTAAAAATAATCTCAACTTTGAATATTTACAGTCATGAGTAAAAGAAAAGTTAAAAAAAGTAGGTTTTTTTTAAAAATCTTAATTTTTACAAATCTTTCTTCATCATTAATTGTGTAATAGATTTATTAAGGGGGATGCGAACTTTTTTAACCTAGTACAATAACGATGCACAATCAGCTGGTAAATAAAAAAAATACATATAATTAAAAAGTAACTTGATGAAGAAACGTGTACTAGCTAATTGTGCATTAAATTTGTGTTGATAAAAAAAATCTCTGTTTTAGTGTTTTTGCTATTTTAAAATGGGGAGTAATTTTCTGTGACAATATTAAATGTTGATAACAAGATCTAAATTTGTTTTCTATTTTATCTTAACTTGTTACAGACATAATTTGATCATCTCATTAATAATATAAAGCTATATTACTATGAAGTGGTAGACCGGTATATGTGTATGATCAAATGTAGCTTAATTCAATATTACATTGCAATAACTTGTTCTCTGGGATGGTTTGGTTGTTGTTTTTTGCGTAAAAAAGATCAAAGATTAAAAAAAATGGATGACAGGACAAGACTCCCATCTATTAGCGTCTAATGACCATGTGGGGTGACTTCTGTCTATTAGTTGATTTGTAATATTTATCTGGATGAACCTCTGAGTGTAACCTAAAGAACTAGAAGACTGAATCAACCCTGCAGCATCCAAAACATATACTGAAATATTATTAATATACTCAAATGTTCAAGAGTTGGCACTGACGTTGCAAAAGAAAGCACTTTTGTATTTCTGGGCACTTTATATTCTGGTAAATAGTTCCGTAAACAATGCGGGTCCTTTGTCAGATTATAGAATATGGAAAACGTTCATGGATTGTAGCGGACAACAAGAGCGCGGCAGACGTTCATGTGGCTGCAGAGGGCAGCATTTCTGGAGCTGCTGAAGATTTGACTCTCTGAGTCTCTGAGAGCTGCTTGTCTGTGCACCGGGAAAAAGCCTGCAAAGTGTGTCCTTGGAGTTGGGTGCTCCTCTCCGTGAACAGACTGAGGTTCCTCGCTACACGTCATGAAGGCAACGAAGCACCTGTAAAACTGTTTTAAACATAACACAGGATGGTCAGTAACATCTGCAGCAGTGCTACGGTGCTTTATGCTGGGACTCGCTTCTGACATGAACCAGCGGTTTCTTAGTTGGGATTTGCTCGTGCACGTACACTAAAGACCGCACACGTTTTCTTTATTTCTACAGTTCAGTGATGTTATAGGATTTACATAACAATGGTATTTTCGTTCTTAATTGGTCATATATAACGCTCCATGTTTTATATCCACTACTGACACTGAAATTCTATACAACTCGTTTTCTGTCGACTTCCTGCAGCACCGCATTCGCTTCACAACTATAGAAGATTTTGTTAACTTCTGCTCTGCTGCTTTCATATATCGTGTCTGTCTTGATATCGTTGACATTTCTGCTGTTTCTATGTGAGAGTCATTAGTGTGCGCACGGCCCCGCGGTCTCACGCCCTTTAATCAGGAACAACGAGAGCGCGCTTACAACTTAAAAGGACAACAGGACTGTTCACGGTGAAACAATGTTGCCAACAATTTCTGCAGCTTAACAAGTCACCGTGAATCCGACTTCTATTATTCTTAGGACTTTTTAGGAAACAATATAAATATACAAAATCACTTCTCACCTGGTTGTTGAAGAACATGTAGATGACGGGGTTGATGACGGTGCTGAATTTGGCCAGGACGGAGGGCACCACACTGGCCATGGGAGTGACCAGTCCAGACCTACCGAAGCTGGCAATCAGGGCCGTGATCCCGTAGGGCATCCAGCATAACATGTAGCAGGACACCATGGACAACACCATCACCAAAATGTGCTGCTCTCTGCGCTGAGCTGCCAGCAGGTTGATCTTACCCACCTGAAGACATGAAAGCCAAGAGAGAAAAGAGTACAAGTGTTAGCATTGTATTGACATAAATAAAAACCCTGTGGGGATTGGGGAAGATTGGATCCAATTCGGTAGGTAATAGAAAAGGTTTTTCGTGCTCCACACACACGTGCTTTCTGGGTTTTATATTGAAAACCTGTGCATTAGGTTTTTTTGTCCTTATTTCACTTTTCACTTTTAGGATTTTAAAATTTCTGTCTTTGGCGCCCCCCAGTGGTAGGATCAAAACCAAACGAGTAAAAATTATACTAAACAATTCAGCGTTGCTCTTCCATAATGGTGGTTTTAAAAGGAGGAGTACTTTTAATGAGGAAATAGTTAGCTACAGTACATCACTGGAAAGACCTGCAGTGTGATTTATGCATGTTTACTAGAGTAAAATAGTGGGACAGATGCTACTTGTAATGTTATAATAAACATGAATTGTAAAAACTATTATTAATGTTTGGCAGTGACCGTTTGTGGCCACTGCACCAGCACCAGCAGGTTCATTAGGTTTGTCCTGCTGTTTTCTTCTGATGCTTTTTAAATTTAGCTCACATGCTGTATATACCAAGCCGGGGGGGGGTTTGTCTGTTGTGATTGTATTGATTTCACCCACCCGTAGTCACCACTATGTTTAATTTCCACTGTGATGTTCATTGTGCACCCAGTATGTGCCTAGTATGAGCACGATGCCCTATTGAAGAGAAGACCCTGCTCTTTCTGTCAAATCTCTTAGATATTCAATCACACTCCACTTTGTATGGTGGTTGTTCACAACCTTTGCTGCTCTGTCTCCTCAGCCCCCTATTATGTCATAACAAATTTCACAACATTCAATCACCAGTAATATCTGCATGGCTAAACTGTTCTTCTGTTCCTAGTAGTGCCCTGAGGAAAAAAAAAAAAACAAGTAACAAGTCAACTAAATTAGATTTTTTTATTCATTCATATAGTCATTCGTCCATTCTCTGTAACCGCCTGTACTGTGTAGAGTCACAGGGGGGCTGGAGCCTTTCCCAGCTGTCATAGGGCAAGAGGCAAGGTACACCGTGGACAGGTCCTCTAATAATTAAACTGAGTAAATTATTTTAATTTAATTATTGTGTATTTTGTCAGCAAATGTGATAATCGTCAATTACTTAACAATAAATCACCAGACTGTGCTTGAATAGATAGATGAGGCTTCATAAACAGTAAAAATATGTTGCTTATGTGCAGAGAACAAACAATCCAATGTGCTTGATGTACACTGATGCTGTTCATATAAAAGCTATTTCTCCTTCTGACATGTCAGTCAGCTTTAACGACAGAAGGCTGCACACACTGATGACTCTGTTTCTAAGAAAAGCCTAAGATGGGTCCTCTGAGGTGGAAGGTGACACTTGCACAACCGAGCCCCCCATTTGCTGGCAGGGTAATCAAGTCTGCACAACTTTCTCTTTTCTGACTCCCTTAGTTGCACAGAGTTAAAAAAAAATGGACATGCTTACATAATGGAAGGTATCCAATAGGAACTGATTCTTTCTACAATCTAAAAATAACATGGTGATTCATTGATAGGAATAGTATCAGGAAAGTGCATTAAGGGACACCACCAATTTGGAATGCCTTTATTGCCAATTATTGTGTGATTGATAGGTTTATACAAGCCCAAGTGGGGTGGAGATGAGTCACAGGACTCTGGATGTGGGTCATGGCCATTGTGTCCAGCCACATCAAACACAAAGAAAAAGCTACAATCACATCTATTTTGTGAGATAAAAAAGCTACTGACAAGGAGGGAGGAGTGATATATCTAGATATCTAGAACCGAGGGATCCAGTCAAGTTGCCCTTCAGAGTGGTTTTAGTCACAGGAGTAACTGAAAGCACATTGCACACACGTCTCTATATTTAGATTCGACATTTGTTATTTTGGAATGTTCAGTGATTTTTTTCCCAGGGTGTCCACGTATACCAAAATGAGAAATAATGTACCTTACAGTGATCATGAACACAAAACCCACAGATGTTATGGCACTTGTATTATGTGTTTTCATTTTTGTTACACATATTTTCTGTTTCTTTTATATGCGTTGGCATTGCCCTGTTTTGCCCTGTTTGTTTGTTTGGAAAGCACTGTGGAAATCCATTAAACACACTTTAACAGTAAATCCGTGTGTTTTCCTTATAATCAGCAAAAAAGTTTCTTGTCAGTAAGTTGTCAGTTTCACACATCAGGCCAAGTTATATTAAACATCCAGCACTTCCTTTCGAAGAGCGTAACAGATAAACTCACCCTCCTGACTGTGAGTAGGATTCGTCCATAAGAGTAGACCATCAGTAAAAGGGGCAGCAGCAGACAGAAGATGAAGAGGCACAACACGTATGAGATGCTGGTGAGTGAGCGGAGGTGCCACTGTACAGAACAAGTGGTGCCAGGTCCCTCTGGTCCATAGCTGCTCCAACCCAAGAAAGGCGGCAACGTCCAGAGCAAAGAGTAGAGCCACGAACCTCCGACACAGAACCAGGCCTTCCTGAAGTCTGAGATGTCAACCTGAGAGGAATGGAGCACGGCTGTGTAACGCTCATAAGATAGAAGCGACAGAGACACCAGGGACACAATCCCTGAAAAAAGAATACCAAGAAAGGACAAATCATATCAGTCAGTCAACCAATCTTTAGTCTCTACAAGAATACTTCTGTTTTTCCCTCCAGTTGTTCTCTAAACTTAAAGAGACCGTGCTTTCTCAGGAAAAGGTCATCTAACCAAACCTGCTGACCATCACACAAGCAGAGAACAATGAATAAATAATAAGTTTGTGGAGCACCTTCTGTCAATTCTGACAAAACAGAAACAAAGTAAAGCGGATAAGTCAGTTGTTAGTTTTTAAATTAAGCATTTTTGCATGAACATACAGACATTTTTTTAAACATTTACTTCAAGAAAAGATTTAACTCTTATAAAACCTTGGTGCCAATCTGCAGCTCCTCATTAAACAAAAAGCTTAATTGGAAAGTTTTTCTGCTTTTACTGAGACAGGCTCCAAAAAGAACCACCACCCTTAAATAAAATCATCATTGCCTCCACATCTAACCCTTTTATGGCTGACTTCTAACTTGATGAATTACCTTATAGAATAAACACATGTAGGTGGAAAACCACGCATGCACATATCGCACATTTAACTCACCAAAGAGGGAATTGGCGAACCCGTACCACTTGCAGCCGTAGTCTCCTATGAGCCATCTGCCCTGTAGACTTGCTGCAAAACTAAAGGGGGTCCCGAAGACGCACACCAGAATGTCGCTCACACTGATGTTCAAAAGGATGAGATTAATCGGCGTCCAGAGGGAGCGAAACTTTGCAAAGACCACCAGAGCAAGCAGGTTGTTGACGATTCCCGCAATTAAAATGAAGCCGAGGAAAACTGCCACCACCGTGTGACCAGTCCGGCTCAGCCCACCGGGGCCGTGGGACGCCTCGGCGCTGTGGCTGAGCCTGGAGAGGGAGCTGTCTGCGGTGCTGAAATTGTAACCGCGGATGTGGACGACCATAGCAATGAGAGGGATGGAGAAGAGCTGGAAACAGACAGCAGCTCTACGCGTTGTCAGGGCTGGTAAAACAGTTCTTAGAGTGTGAGGAGAGTTGCACACCTTTATTATATCTACCCTCCTCCCTTTCTGTTTTCAACGGCAGATATGGACAAGATTAAATGTTTGAGTGTACAGTCACCACGGTGAACATCAATCTAGTTTTTGAATAGCTTGTGCTAATGTCCTAAATCACTTTCTCCAAAGTCAGAAGGTGTTGGGACTAAAACAGAAAGTAGCTCATTAGCTCTGGGAACACCTGATATAAAACATTCTTATTCTAAATACAACGAATACAACGGACAAAATCATTAACCACTTACTACAGATTCAAGTTGTAACACCGGAATAACTGGGTTTACAACAACAGGTGCCTGATTGTGCAGGTGACAGGTGCAGCTTCAACTCAGTGTATTAAACTTGAAAAATGTCTTTCAATGTGTAAAATTGACTAACTAATCTGTTCTATTGGATTTGTTTCCTTCAATAGTCAGCATTAAACCCACTGGTGGGTACTGATCTCCTGATCAACAAGTCTAACTAAATGTTAAAAGGATGTCGGTCATTGATATTTAATTACATTTAACGTCAACAGAAGTGTTGGGGTGGGGGGTTCTTGAATGACATTTTATCTGCTACTGATTGCATTTCTTGTGGTGCATATGCATTTGACGTTTCTGGTGTCGAGAAACACTAATTGTCAATCTAATTGTTAATCATACGCAGTCATTAATTTCCCAACAGCAGGGTTTTAGAGGGACTGACGTCATTCTGGTATTTAATGCCGTCACGCCAGGAGAGATCAGTGAATCTCAGTAAATCACTCGCTATGGTCAGTGGTATCAGTGGAGTTCACACACACCTAATGTCCTTTTTGTACTTTGCCGTCAGCATCACTTGTTAAACAGCCAGTGAGTCACCACTACAGACACAATTACTTCATCTCTCCATCCAACCTGCCTCCCAATATGCACATTAAACCAGCAAGATTATGCCTGACACAAGGGATGAAATGGGATTATGGTTTTAAGTCTGCATGTCTGCTGAAAGCCTGCCCTGCCTCCAGCAGAAATGTAGTGTGTCTGCTGTTCCTCCTCCACACCTCCTCCCAAAAACATACTAGAAAGGTTCATATATTATTAACAATGTAGCCTCTCCACTCCATAGCTGCTACAGCTTCTTTTATACCTGTTTCACACATATTGACTCCATGTTAGTTATAAAACACAACTCGTGTTCTCCCTTAAATCAGTCCGGGATGGAAATATAGATTTCCTAATGTCATAATTGTTTCTTTGTGATTAATTATCTTTATGAAGAAGCCTGGAGCAATTCTAAAGACTCTGCACCTTTCAAATGAATACTATTGAGCTGACAAATAAGTAGTGGGCGGAGATTGTTTGTCCAATTGACAGAAAGAGTGGAGTGAAGCTTTAACATCTGAAGAAGACAGCTAGTTGCCTGATGAGCAGGGCTTCCTCCAGCAGCCTTTCATAACTAAAGAGAGGAAATTTAATCCATTAGAGTCTTCATCTTACAAATTCAATCACTGTATATGCAGTATATCCTAAATGTTGCATGATTTTGCTGATAAAAACAGACACGTGTGGTTTCTTCACTGTTCATGTTCTCACAGGTTTGAGGGTTGTTATTTCCCCCTGGTCAGCTCTTCTGACATAGGAACCTGAGAATCCTGTTTGGGGGAAGCAAAAAGGGATGAGTTGTGCAGTCTGCCATATGTACATTGTGTACAAGTCTTTAAATGCAAAGTCAGCCAATAGTGTGAGTTAAAGAACATAAGAGAGCAGGTGAGGCTAAAGGGAATTAGTTGTATCTCTTCTACATAACCACACACTGTGTCCATTTATAAACTGATTTTGTTTGACAAGAAGAGAGGAAATAAAACACAAATCCATTGTCAAGGGTTTTGCATGTGAGGAAATAAATTCCACAACCAGTGTACATTTATACCACTCAGGTTTGCAACCTTTCTATAAAAACATCATTACATGTCTATCTGCAGCATGTGAGAAGAATACTATAGCAGCTTACTGAGGGTATTTTTGTGCAAAGATTATTTTATATCCACTCACAATGAAAGTAAGTGAGAGGAGAGATAAATGAAAGAACTGTAAAAATAAAATGACTTCTTCCAAATAGCAGCAGAGTTAATAAAACACAGAGGTAGAGGAGATCAGTTTTAGTGTTGAGCAGAAAAACATGTTCTGTTTAGAGCCATATATAGCAGTTAATCACTGTGTGAAATAAAAGTAGTGTGTTTAGTATGTTTCTAGTTTGGTCAGATGACAAATTAACTCAGGAATCATAACGACATTGAAACCCAGTGGAAGTTTGTACTTTTGTCCACACACTGCTGTTTGTGTCACAGTTTAAAAACAAACCAACAAAAGTACTAGAATGCTGCAAAACACAGAGTGAATAATGTCATTACCCAAATCATCCTTTCTCTAGTTTTTTTGTTCAAGTTCCAAAGTTTCATTCAGCTTTGATGTAACATCACAACATTTGGATTTGGAGAAGAAGGTTATGTTCCTAAAAGAAAAAAAAAATCCATATCTCATAATCATGGCTTCATATCTCATAATTACGAGTAAGGTTTCATATTTACAATATGGATCTGAATATGATAATTATGGCATAAGGTTAAGGTGTTCGTGAATCATCACTATTTTAGAAGACGGCCATTATGGGGCCACCTGGTTTAATTAGCTTTTATTTCTTCCATGGTGGTGGGTGAGACAATAGAAGATATTATGAGCAATTAGTGTTGGTAATAATGTTAAACAGTGTATCCTCAAAGAAAAAGCAGCTTCTGTGTAGACTCTATTGAGGCTCCTCTTAGCCAGACGCTTTCTGCTGAATTAACTGTCCATTCAAAATTTCACTGTCTGAGTTACTCTCTAATGAAGCTGTAATGGGTTTGCTACATAGATGCCACACTGCTGCAGATATCTATTCAAATAATCACAAAGAAAGAAAAAAATATGACAGACATAGCATGAAAAATGCTCATTAAAAAGAGCTCAGTGTTGATTACATCTGCAAAACATAAAAGGAGTGCTCGAAATAATACGGACAAATGTGCGGTGTAGCAAAGTCATCATTTAATATCATCTTTTTATTTTAATTCAAGTTGTTTTTAGTAAATTTTCACAATTTCTGTTTTCATTTCAGGATTTTATTTCAAGTTTGCAGTTTGTCCCAAAGACTGTTTTATAATACAATGTTATTTTTATTATTAATGTTTGTCCTCAAATGAGGACAAAAACAGAACAGAAGGTCTAAGATTATTCATCGCTCTATGTCCCATTTGTTTATTTAATATTGAACAACTTCCACAGTGTGAAGAAGAAGAGTTAAAGTTAAAGAAATACTTTAGTACTTTAAGTATCAATTGTAAACATACTGCGTTAGAGTAATTAAATTTTTACATATACAGATTTTTTTACACATTTACATTGACTATACTGTAATCTGTAGTAATATTTTTATTGTATCATATATATATATAATAATAGTTTTAAAACTGTATTAGTTAACATTTACTACTAGGTAAATAATATCAACATGTAGTATTTCCTTCAGATATGTTGCCTTCAGTATAAAATAGCATAAATTGGAAACATAAAAGTACAAATTTGACAAAATTATACTTAAATTCTGTACCTGAGTAAAAGTTTTTTTTTATTTCTGCAACTCATTATGCCTTTATATCTATGTAGATAAAACAAAAAAACTGCATAAAGAAAGTAATCTTGCCTTTAGGTGTCACTGTTGTTCACTTTGTGCAGTTTGTTGCGTGAAAGCCACTGAATGTGTCTCTTGTTACTGTAACTGTATCTGACCTCAACTCAAATTTGTCTCTTTAGATATTTATTTGGGCTTATACACGATTCCATTTTTTTACAGTAAACAACACTTTAAAGAGATTACAGAAAATACATCATTAACACAACATCCCTATCCTTCATTTTTTAACTCATTTGGATATATAAAAATATTCTCAGAATAATTAAGACTCATCCTGCAGACAGATATTAACATCAGTATTTTTACACTCAAATAGTTCACAATGTTCACACTTTAACCTAATACTGGTCTATTTACTAGTGTAGGCCCTCTAAGAGACCTGCCAGATAAAGGCACCAACTCTGGGAGCAACGACCTACACAGAGCAACATAGATCTAGAGGAGGAATGCCAGAGTTGAAGAACAGGTTAGTCAGAGGTTGTTAAAGTTGGTACATACTCATGTATTGAGGTCATGTCAGTGAAAAATTAAAAGAGAGGGGCAGGGAATGTATCTGTTGCTGTTTCGTCTGTGTGTGTTCTCAAATGACAGGTGCCTGTTTGACGAGAACATATCTGATAGAAACCCGTATGGAAAGAAAGTCAAGTTGTTTTACAGAGCCACAGGTTTTTTTTTTCTCTGCAGATCCAATCTTTCTCTTGCTCTCTTCAGTACCAGTACAAGTCCTTCTTGTCCAGATGTCGTTCTGACAGAGACAAGGCACAGTGTCAGTGATTACTAAGCGGCTCTAATTTAACAGCATCAGATAGTAGTTTGTAAAAATGAACTGATTATTCATTTTCTGTTCACGTATTGTATACAAAAGGTGCTTGATTTGTTCTTTTGCTGCCAGTGAAGTTTTTGAAGGTATTATTGTACTACAACTACTGACTTACCGTGTTCAAACCCTACTGCATTTAGAGAGTCGGTGGACTCCCTAAAATCTCGCGGCACCGTCCAGTTGGGAAGCATTTCTGGCTTGGAGCTGGAGGCCATGCTGGGTCCCATCTCACCTTGGTCAGTGTGCAGTAGGTTGAGCAAGGACGTAGCATATTGCTGTCCAGTTACACCCAGCCCATCTGGGGGAAGGGGGCATGCAATGGATGGAAACCCTGGGCTCTCTACAGCTCTTGGAGCGAGTGAGTGCCATGGGCTGGGAGCCTCATCTGAGGGACTAAAGGAGAGGAGGCGTCCTGCCTGAGGAAGGACCTGTGGGTCTCTGTAAGAGTCAACAGCACTGGCCTGACAGGGCCTGGCGTCCTCTAGAGGAGAGAGAGGAAGAGCCTGCAGTGAGGACGAATGGGACTATTTTGTTGCTGTCATGCTAAATCAGTACCATGTTGAGTTTGTGTGCTCACCAGATTTATAGGTTTTGCGGACTTTCTTTGGTTTTGCTTTTGGAGTCTTGGCCTGGCAGACTCTGCTGAGAGCCCGGGAGAAGTGAGCATCCACCATGCTGTTGATGTCACCCTGGAAGTAAGTCAGGATGACATACTGAGAATGCTCCTCCACCCTCACAGCTATCGGACTGTCTGTTCTCTCCTCCATGGGTCAGCTGCAACTAAAAAGAGTATAGATCAATATTTATGCAATTGCGACATGTTTAATATTTCCTCTGTATTGGCATTGAATATTCATCATTTTTATAATTGTTAAAATTGTAACTTTAACGTTTCAGTTTTATTTATATTCTTGGCATTGAAGCATGTAATTACACTCCACCTGGTCTATTACTTTTCACATTTTGTTTGTGAAAACACACCATTATTTTTAATTTTAGCAACCAATTTAAATGTTCTTCATTGTTTTTAAAAAGACTTATTGAACCAAACTCTTTTTAAATTGTGTAGTTTCCATCCGTTTGTAGGATTTACTAAATGTCAATTGCCCTGGATCATTTATATCATGGACTGCTGACGTAGCTTTGAAGCAGGAAACAGCTCACACAAGTAAAAGAGAATGCGTGTGAAGTGCCCCTTTCATTTTAGGAACCATTTTATACTCACACAACATGGAAACCTGTGTACTGGTAAATTATGTTAGAGCAAATATAGTACATTGTGTTACAGCTACAGTAAGTAAAAAAAAGCATTTCTATTAAATTATATTTAATCAGCTCAGAGATTAGCAGTGGCATCTGGCTAAATATACAATCAGCCACAAATACAACAAATATCATGTGAGTTTGTGAAAATAAAGCAACTAAAATACAGTTTGAATATCAACCTGTATAACTGAACTCCACACGTATGTGAATGAGTGGACCTGACGTCACAAAGTACTGTTTGCAAAAATCTATTACAGAAAACCTCTATGAACATTTTCGCCAACTTGTGAAGAAGGCACTAAACCAAAGCACCACTAGTTTGAACACATTTGCATTTTAAGAAACCTTCTTCTTACCTGACCTGATGATCGACCAAAGATGGCCAGGGATCGTGCATTGACTAGATGATCAAAGCAAAGATGAAAAGCAGCCAAAATACCTTGAAACAGTATCAGTAGGCTTCAGTTTAAACGCTCAAGTCATCGGCTATATTCTAAAAACAACACAAAACAATGCTAGTTATCCTTATGTTCGTCCTCTACAGACAAAACGTTTTGCTTCCAGATCTGCAGTTTCTTGATCTGCTGAGCTCGGAAGGTGTGTGATCCTTCATGAACACAGACAGCTATGTGCAGAATGTCATCCTTCAAGTTCCTCCAGAACCTGACTGCCACCTATTAAAACATTCCTCAGCCACGCAGTCAAAGCTTAGACGGTTTAACTGTTACTCTAAAGTGAGATCAGTGGGATTTCTGCAGATTTATGACACAAAATTCCACATTAAATGCAAACACAAACACATTTTCAACTGTCATGTGGCCTGTTTTTGGCCTGTAATAATAAAAAATCAAGTTGTATGGCCTTGTAAAGCTAAAACAATCAGTTTGATCTAAAATAAAGGCAAAAAGAAATAAGTTATTATTTGCAGAAGTTTTATTTCCTTTTTGTGCAGATTTTACATCACTTTGCAAATAAAGACAAAAATAATACTGGAACAGTCAAAATAACGTTTCAAGAAAACATATATATTCTATATTTTTTCTTTTTTTTCTGAGATGAAGAGGCTCTGAATTGATTTCTGTGAATATGAATTAATCTTTCAGTGTAAACTCTAGATTTGGACTGTATTTTAAACGTTTTGCAACTGTCCCACATGGGATTCTTGCACAAAAATGCACTTACTCTAGAATTGGACTGTATTTTAAATTGTTTTGCAGCTGTCACATATGGGCTTTTTGCACAAAAAAATGCACTTTTAAGAAAAAACTTCTTTACTCTAGGCTGAGCTGTTCATTTTCAGTTCTTCTGTGTCTGTAAGTGCACGATGGACCTTGAAATGGAGACGTGTGCTGGTTGGTTAAACTACAGAGGTCTGTTCACGCCCCCTGGTGGTGCTGGTTTGATGCTGTAGAGTTGGACACCTTCCTGATGGAAGAAGTGTCGTCAGAAGCGAGTGAGTCAGAGTTAACAAGATTTTGCTTCTTGAAGCGGTCGCCCAGTGTCACAGAGCGACTCCAGTCTGAATACAGAACACAAGAAAGAGCAATTGAGGAGATACTCTCATCAACCAACTGTCCACAAGCATTGCTTTGATTTTCAATTGGTACCTGAGTAATCACTGAGTTTGAAACGGCCACAGCACAGGTGAACTCTCCACTGCTTTCTTACATTTTCCTTCATCAAGCAGTGAAAGAAAAACACAAAGAAGCCTAGGATGAAAAAAGAAAACATAAACAAACATAGGTCATTTTCTGTCTTCATTTCTAAATACAAATAAAAATAAAATTAAACATAGTTTTTGTTCCGTGTTAAAAATAACTTTCTGCATCATAACTATTAACTGCTTAATACCAACTCCAGTTCATATTTACCCTGTAAAGAGTTAAAGATGGAGAACAGGTACAACAGCACCACTCTGCCTGACCCAAAGGAAAAGAATCCAATTGACCACGTCAGACCCAACAGGACAGTGAGGCTGGCCACTGCCCTCAAGTCATTCAGAGGGCTGCTGCTCTTGGCTGACGGCTTATTGACCTTCATCTGTCGGATCTGGATCAGTACCATGATGAACACAGAGGCATTGCACAGGAGGATCAGAAGAATAAATGTCACCACCGTCACATAGAAGAAGACGTCATTCTGCAGCCAGCAGCTAGAGGAAGGAAGACGTTTGGTTGTTATGTAATTTCCACTGGGATTTATCCTAAATGCCAGCAACTACCTCTTTTGTCTAAAGCACAGCTAAATGTTTTCCTCTCCTGTTTATCACACTTGACATGATGCATCAAAAGATATTAATAACTCTTTCTGGTTTTATCCCAGTGCTCATCCTTACAATTGGGCAGTTGACTGAAGCACCATCACATCCTCTTCAGGCAAACTGGTGCCATATGCATCTTTATTTATGGCCAGCACCAGGCTGACTATTACCAGAGGAATACCTGAAAAAACAAACAAAAGTAGTTGATTTTTCTCATTTAAATCAGTGTGAACTAAATATATTCTCCCACTGTGATAAAAAGTGTAATCTTCCAAAAATACAAAATAAACAACCAGTCAGTAAGACGAGAGCATGGTGGTTAGAAATGCATAAATGTATAATTAACGGACATCATTCAACATATATGGACATTTCCAAATGTAAATGGAGCCTTATTTTCCCAAGGACATTTCCATTTCCCTAAAATGATCACCTATCCACCCATTTACTGTAACCACTTCTCCTTAGGGGCCACACAGATAACCAACACAGACAGACAACCATCACATTAACAACTATGGGCAATTAAGAATCACTAATTGACCTAACATCCATGTCTTTGGACTGTGGGAGAAAACCAGATTACCTGGAGGAAACCCAGACAGAAAGGCCCCAGCTGGCAGATTAGATCTGACCCAAGCACTATCTACTAAGGTGGTAGCACTAAAATTAGTACCAAATTACATATTTTCTTTCTGTGAAACTTGACTTTACTGAGAAATTCCTGCGTTACAACTCCATGTGCAGCTAACTGTCACAAACTGAAAGTTTGTGAAACTCCACTCCTGAACAGAATCAGCTACAATAGTCTAAAACCACCTATTTGCTTCTTTAGTAAGGACCATTTCAAGTGTTGTCTTACCCCATCCTACAGCGCAGAACTTGAGGGTGTAGAAAGAAACATAGATGTTGAAGACTTTCACCAGGGCAAAGTACATATGCACAGCCTCCAGGCCCATCCATGTGAAGGAGGCCAGCAGGAAGTAGTGCAGAGTTGCAGCAGTGGCAATGCACAGATGATAGTTGGAGAAGGATGACAACCAAGAGTCAAGAAGAAAGATCATGCTCAGACCCAGTAGAGCGACTGATAAGTTGATAAGTATCCTAGATGGGTAATCCCGACGCAACTTACTAAAATGTACAAGAGAAAAACAAAGACAGAGAAAGGGGCAGAATGATGAATTCAAAGTCTGAATTCTTGCTAGAAACCTCTGGATTTTATGCTGATATCAGGGTTGTGCATATTGGCAAATGTGACCTTTAAATAAAATGCACAACATAAACTGCTACAGTATAAAGCAACCTTGCAGCTGATACTGTAAACAACCTCCAATTCTTCAGTGTCTTTCTGTAGCCTCTTCTATTGCAGCAAAAATGTTCATTGCAATACAAACCTTTTAATGTCTTATAAACTTACTCAAAAGCAAGGTAGGTGAGTAGAGTGATGCCCAGAAAGATGGAGGATATACCACAACCGATGTATGAGATCACTGTCAGAATCTGACTGTCAGCTTCACTGATGGGGGCTCTGGATACATCCTAAAACAAAATATGGCATATGTACTAATTTAAAGCCTGTGTTTGTTCAATTTGACCATTCTCCATGATATAAATATACAGTCCCCAGCAGACCAGCGACTCACCAGAAGCACAGCAAAATGTGTGAGGTGATCACAGAGACAGCTGGTCTGATTAGAAGAAATACTGCGGGTTTTACAACCTCTGCTGTTCCAACCACCCTGCCCCCCTGACACACACACACATACACACACATCACATTTTATGAAACTTCTTTTCAACATCTTCCTGCAAAATACTAATCTTTAGGATCTCAGTGGTTCCTGAAATCTACGAGTCATTTAAATCCAGCTGTACATTTACAAAATATGATAAACAATCACCAACTCACCATTCTTCTGAAAATCCCAAAACCTGCATTGTACCTTGTCTCCTGGCTGTGAAAACACGCAAGTGAGACAAGTTTTAGAATGAAATAAAAACATCTTTCTCACCCAAAAGTGTTGGGTGAGTTCTTTCTCACCTGCGTGGGTGTTTGATGTCTCAGGGTCACCACCACTCGATCTGTCAGGTTCCTGATATGGCTGTTATTGATGCTGGCAGATATTATATAAGAATTTAATGTCCAGTTGCTCTGTGTTGAATTATTTGTGCAGGGATCCTGTTAAAAATTAAATAGTTGTCACATTAACAGGCAGGACAATAAATCACATAAAGTACTTAGTGGTGTTTTATTAAGGTCACTGGTTAGTCAAATATGAAAGGGCATATTGTCTAATAGAAAGTTTTATTTAATATTCAAATAGTGTAAAAAGTCTTAATTTTTATAGAAAATACCATCCATCATCTCTTTTAACTAAGCAATTGTGCTTATTTCCCAATACGCTGTGTTCGTTGTAAATGTCATAGCTGTTAGCTTCATAATACATAAGTTTCGTTTCATCATTCCAGGAGGATTTGGGAGTAAAATAGAAAACAGCTAGAACAATGACGAACACAAGAAAAGAAGAACAAGAAAAGTTTAAACGAAGTACCTGAAAAAGATCATGTGTTCCGTAGAACTGAAACTGAACCCGAGTTGTCTCTCCGTCTCCAGAAGGGAAGAAGGTGTGGAGTGCAGACGGCAGAGAGATAGTGGCAACTGTTTCTGGCAGTGGATCATTCACAAAGCTCTGATTTACAAAAGTCTGTAAAACATAAATAATATATTTCTAGAATCTGGACATTTCAGCAGCTTACTTCGGATCATAGTACCAATCTTAGTTTTTTGCTTTCTCATTGAAGCTCAATGTGCCGTAACAGCTTGAGGCCACAGCAACTGTTTATTAACACTGTTTCCTGAATTTCCCGGTCACTCAAGGACATTAAGGCAACAGAAAGTGTCCTTAAGCAGTCTGGTGGGACCAACTATTGAGTTAAGAAAACATCAACGGTCCATTTGTGTTGCCTGTGGACATCTTGAACAGCTCACTGGTAAAATGTGCTGCCCTCAAAACATTCCTAGCATCTTACCTTTGGGTTCAGGAGAGAGGAGATGGAGGACACACCAAAGGTGAGGCCGGCGAATCCATTTGGATCCACATTGATTATGGAAAGTGCCAATGATGGTGCTGTTAGACTCACAGATTCACTTTGGAAGTCCATAGTGTCCCCCATTCTGTCTGTGAGATTTAAGACACTTTTGCCAAGAACAAAAGGGAAACAAAGAGGAAAATAAGATATAGAGATTTATATTTTCAAAATTTAACCCTGTTAATCCCAATTACCTTTAACTTACACATTAGCTACTGGTGTGACATTGGTCTCTGAAAGCAGTATGTTGGATATAATATTGACAATGTTGCCACCAACATCCGTGTTGATAAAGCTGACATCAATGACCTCACCAAGCTTCTCCACCACTGAATCCAGCTCAGAAGAAGAGAGCTCTGCACTGTTACCTAACTGAACATCCACAAGGTCCTGAATTATGTCCACGACCTTAGCCGCATTGTCTAGAAATCAAAAACATCTGTAATGTTCCTGCTCCTGCAACCAAAATTTTACACAATATATATATTAACTATGAATTAGCGGGGCTGTATGTGTGACTGATTCTTTACCAGTGGTCACAGTAATGTTGCCCAGGTCTGAAATGGTCACACGAGGAGTGCAGTCTGTCATATCAGGCTTGGCCCAGCTGGCTCTGTCAGTTTCAATGTCCAGCTTGCTGAAGAAAATCACAGCGAACAGATGTAACAAGAGGAAAAAGTTTCTAATAGCTTAAATTTGAATATGTACCTTATTTCCCCAGCTCATAAGATCAGCAGTCTCCAACAAAGGGTTATAAAAAATAAAAACCCCATGTCTACTTCTGATAATCCATTTAATAAGCATTCACTCGGTATTTTACTGAAGGACCATAAAACTGATTTCCCTTATTACTCAGTCATTGCTCGTTGTGTAATATTAATATCAAATTTGGCAGAGCTGTCTCTGTGGAAACAGATTGTTCTGACAAAGATGAACAGGATCTGCTCAAGTACAGTCAATAGAGCGGCATAAAAAAAGAAATAAAATAAAACACTTTCCCCCATACTTAATCATCACAATAAATATTGGTTCAGATAACTTTCAGCCATCTATGCTCCTGAATATTATTATAGCCTGCCTAAATTATAAACAAATATATACTTTATTATTAAAATATGACAATAAAACAGCATATCTTTTTTTTGCAACATGACAAGATGTTCTAATCTCTAACATAATTTATTTAGCTCATCTTTAGTTCAGAATAATCCCGGGAAACATCTAGGTAGTTTATTGGTCAAATATTAAAGAGTAAAGGGGAAGTGGGTGATGTCTTACCAAAGCCTGAAAGCTCTTCCCGAATGCGGTTTGTCGCAGCCCATTTCTTGTTTGACTTGTGGAAATGTTTCAGGCCAAATATAAATTCCATAGATTGTTGAAGTAATTTCTTCCAAACAGTTTTCTGGTTCTGAAAAAGAATGCGCATATATACTAAATGCTGCCAAGTTGTATTCCATAACTTCCCCCATATTTATATGTTTATTAGATTATTATAGAAATCCAAATTACCTATTTGCTCAATTTTAGCTGTAGCTTTAATAGTAATGGAGCCATTTACATACTTTGATGTCAAGGCATCATTGATGTAAGTTTTAACTTCTGCAACACTGTTAATGCTGTATTCCTGAACATGGAAGGCACAATAATATCTGTTAATAAAGAAGAACATTTGTTAGAACAGTTATATTACTTAATTACATTGAATTCTAAATCAATACTGATTAGGCTGTGTTATAGTTCAATAACACACAGCAGCACAATTAGTTTTTCTTTACATTTTTTTTGTAACCTGCTGTTTTTGTTGGCAACGGGACGTCTAGGAGAAAAAGAAATACAGATAGCATTTTAAATATCATTATACAAATGGCTTGGTATGATCTAAACTGAAAATGACTGGCACTTTCATATTTGAATTTGTTGTCTTTGCAGGTAAGAAGTGCATACTCACTGCCACTTCAGTATTCTGCTCCATGGTCCTATGCAGTATTACAGACCAATTATAAGTCATTTAGATAATTTCAACAATAAATATTAAAAACAAGATGCTAGAGGTGAAATTATTGTATAAGAAACTTCTCTGTGACCCACCTGCCAACATTCTCTGTTGTGATAAGATTCAATACAACCATGGTGCCATTGATCTCCAGTGCTTTTTTCACCTTTTGCCAGCAGAGAACAATTGAGTTTAAAGACATTTTGGTAGAAAAGTTGAGACTTTACATGCAGTAGTGCAAGTTTCTTACCCATTTCTCAATAACATCCTTTGGGTTTGAGGGTGTGCCTGACATTCTTAAGGTGAGATTAACTCTAAAGAAAGTATCTGGTTTATCTGCAGGCATGAAAAGACAGATCATCTGTGGATTTTGCTCTTATAATAACACAGTGACAATACTGATTTTCCAGTTGTGTAGAATTTTAAAGAAGAACAAAAAATGTGGTTAAGTTTTAAAGATAATTCCCTCGTCAGGGTTTCAGTTGTGGAAGAATTATATGACAGAAGTTCAAGTTTTGACTTATCTCTTGTGAAAAGCAATCTTATTTCAAACCACCATAGCTCAGCAGTTAATCTTATGATCTTATCGTTTACTCTTTTCTTTTACCACATAAAGTGTTTAGTGTTCTTGTGTTATTTTACTTATTGTAAGTCATTCTGTCTGGTGGGACAGTGAAAATGTGAATGAAGGTTGTTTAGTGAACGGACCGGCAGTTTGGTTGAGATCTAAAGGCCCCTGTGTTGTTGATTCGGGTTGAGCTGGCAGACTTTGGGTTGAACCTGTTTCTATAAAATAAATAATTTACAAGAACACCACCAAATGTATTAGCACAAACAGGTCATCTCGAGTATGCGGTTGCACATGGTCAAGAATCATTCCTATTACAGATGAACCAGGCTTCATGACTCTATAATCCTGAAAAGCACCGTTACCATGCACAGTCGTGTTTTTTATTTCTTACACGCTCACCAGTGCTGACAGTGGTTGATGGGTCTGTCGCTACAAAGGGCAACTCTGAAAGAGACAAAAACAAAAGACAAATTTTTGATCAAGATAATAAGAACAATATAAATGATAAAATAACAGAATGTGGGATTGAAAATCCGAAAATGTCTTTTTGTCTTCAATGTACTTCTACAGCTGCGAATAAACCAACATCACTTTAATTCAGCTACTTGCAAACATGCTTTGTAAAAGAACTAACCACGCTTTAACTGACTAACAAACAGTCTTCTATGTGTCTATAAAATAAAACTGCTTATATTGCTTAACTGCAATATAAATGCATGCAAATACTGTTAAGATGTGTAAAAAACTTAATGTGTGCCATAAGCACATTTTTTCATAATGATAATAATATAAATACAATCACGAATTATTCTATGTTTGATTCATCCCTTTATTGATGCAATTATCCACTGAATGCATGTGTTTGTGAGGGGACTGAGGTGTGCTGCACACTCTGTACCCACCAACAGGGGATATGTTGATGCTATCAGGCTCAGCTGTCAGGTTGAGGAAGTCAAACGAGAAAGTCAAACTGAGCAATGCCGTGATGTCTGTCTGAACCGCTTTTACATTAGCAGCAGGATTCACATTTACATGGACTTCACAGCTGAAACTGAAAATAAAACACAAGTTTACACAATTACATAAACTATACAGCAGCCCCCATACAGTGGAGTTCTTTCAACCTCTTTAATATTACAAAGCTTTTTATAGGTCTTGAATTTATCTTACCACTTATCACATGTGTAATTTGACAATGTTGTTGATCCCTGAAAAAGAACAAGGTTTTCATGTCTTCAGTCAATAGGTGTATGATTATTATTATTAATATTTTTATTATTATTATGCTATTGTTCTTAACCACTCTGCCTCATAACTGAACTCACTGCTTACACACGTCATGGAAGATGTTTTTTGCAGAAGATAACATTCTCTCAGTCTTAAAAGAAAAATAAATCCAGTCTGCTCTCTAATGAGGTTGTTTTTGAGGATATTGCTGCTTCTGTCCATGGAAAGTCAATATGAGTCGATATTCTTAAGAGTGCTTTACCTGAGGCTGTTGCGCACGTAGAGCAGCAGAATTATTAACCACATGGCAGATATGGCTATAAGGGAACACAGATAACAGAAATTACAGACAGCACTGTTGTCAAGGAATGTCGTGTTGATCAGCGTACATTCAGCCTTATGAAGAATCAATCCCACATCTATTGCAACTCAATGAGAAACCAGGTGACAAGGGTAGAGTTAAGAAAGATAAAATAATTCTTTTAACTATCAGTAATGTAACAGTAACAGTACATATAATAATAAAAAATATAATAATAATAATAATAATAATAATAATAATACAAAGACATTTACTCGTGGTAAGGATTGCCTCCCCCATCACTACAAGCTCAGAGGTGTGTTTTTCTAACAACAGCGTTACCTTGGGGACGACACAAAGATGTCGTGGACAGAAATGTTGGGATGGAAAATACTCCTCAACTGTTAAGAGACAAACATCTATGTTAGTTTATTTGGAAAGACAAATCTTGACATATATGACCATATATAGTGACAGATTCAGCTGAATCTTCATACCCAGTTTCTTGTGACTGTCTCCAGTGACAGGGAACAGTTTCCAGGCTTTGTAGAGTGGACTATGAATATCCACATTTTGATGTTGTAGTATGACCATGCTAAAATTAAGCAACAAAGTTATTATTTGTAACCTGTATAACTGAAACATGTTAGACCCAGTTTATGACATACAAATTGTCTGCCCAGGCATTCCACTCTGAACATTGTACTGTTTCGGGTGAAATTTTTTTTTAAAGGAAGACAGCTCAAAGTGGACAGCCATGAAATGCATGAGAATGAAATAATACCATATTTACCACAGTGAAGGCTGTTGTCAGTCTTAGGAGCGCAGGCGTATTTCCACTGCCGCTGGTCCCAGTTCACCACATCTCCATCTGCACAGCTCTGCATCGACAGCTTCTCACTGCTCCATTCTTTAGACCATACCCTGAACAGACCGATCTCACCGATCAGGTTATTCCCATCCATTTGCTGCACTTCCCCATTGGCGTCTACATAATGAGACACCCCCAGAGTGAGAGTGCCATTTGGTGCCAGTTTTTGGTTCTTGGTGGGATTCACAGGAAACTCATGCTGAGAGCTTCCATTGATGTAGAGCTTCAACCTTCCAGCTCGACTCGACCAGGTTAGACAGACAGAGTACCATTCAGTCAGATTCAGGCCTTTCTCTAAGTGCCATTGTTCTCCAAACATCCAAACTGTCAGCTGTGCACTTGTTCCACCAAGTCCCAGCTCTATGTTACTACTTCCTGGAGCTTTGTAGTCAAACCCTGTCCACTGTGTTGCCAAGTGGCAGCGTATTAATATGCACACAGTCAGCTCCTCAAGAGCTGGTACCAAAGCATGTGGCTGGAGCTGCCACATACATGGATAACCATTAAGCTGCACCTTCTTACCCCACAGGCTGGTACTGACAGAGGCAACTGAAATTGTCCACAGGTAGAAAATACAAAGATGAAAATATAAGCTACGTTTATTTAAGGAGGTTTAAAGCAATATCAGATAAATAATGTAAACATGTTAAAAAGACATTAGAACAATGACTAGTCTGAAAACCCTACCTGGCAGGAACACTGATAACAGTATACACAGGCAGATGGTTCGAGACATGACAGCCAACAAAAACGTTTCTTCTGCTTCCTATGCCACTCAGGTGCTCATCTTCTGAACTGTCACGAGATAACAAATGTTCAAATGTTTTCATTTGAACATTTGTTATCTCAAATGTTTTCATTTGAACCAGCTTAAGGAAGCATCACAATGATTAACTCACATTTACACTGCTAAACATGTAACTGAGACTTACCATAGTCATCTGGCGACAAGGGTAAAATCTAATATCTAAATTATTTTGAAAGAAATTAAGCAGTCGGTGTCAGTTCTGGAGCAGCTGGCTGAGTCTGCTGGCAGTCGTCAATTTATTTCACTATTTAAAGACGCCCTCTCTCTTTAGTTCCCCCGAGTTACTCATTAACAACTCGCAATAAACATAACTAATAAGCACGGTAACAAAACTATGACTTCATGAATCCGCATGAATCTGTTATACTCAAGAATCCAATAAGTGCAATGCGTTTTCAAATTCATTGTGCTCTACTTCAATGCACCTGGTGTAAATGTTGGAGTTTTAGTGGCTCAGCTTTAACATAAGTAATTATCCTAACAAGTTGTAAAGGTTAAAAAAAGACTGAAGGAAGTTGTGAAATAGTCTGACTGGGCACACCCTTGTTTGATGATGACACATGTGCACCACTACGTAACAAGCTTTATATTTAGGGCTGTTGTCCAAGCTTTCGTTCTACACAGAGATAAATGCCTCTGAGAAATGATGGTTTATGACAACTGGTTAAATATGTCTGTGGCTTTATTCAGACAACATGTGTGTTTGTGTCTGTGTATTTGTATGTTGCCACCCCTGTAAATATTCAAAGCAATATTCTAGCACTCCTCTTGCGTTTTACAAATATCCTCAAATGATTACTGCTCAAACACATCTAATTTCCTTTTTTCTTGTGACATGTGATGTCTGTTTTGTTTTCGGGCACACAGTCCTGAATATGAGTCCACAGTGCAGGCTTCCTTTGAGCCTTAGCAATCTACACAACCAATGTAGGCATCTGACTACACCTTTTTATACCCTTAATATCCTGCCAGTAATGATGTGAGGGATGTGGTGTTTTTTGTCAACTTTATGGCTCCATACTTCCACAAGGTGGACAGACAGTATATTGCAGCTGTACCATTTTAGACTCTGGTGGGTGTATTAAAGATCCTATTTCAGTCTGCAAACACACACACACAAACACACAAACACACACACACACACACACACACACACACACAAAGTCTCTTTATAAGAAATGAAATCCTTAACAAGGGTCTCATTCATGCATTTTATTTCCCTTCACTCGTCCACCTCCCCCCCCCCCCAAATCTCAGACGACAGAGCCAAATCAAACGGGTTCCCCAGAGGAAATACGAGAAGACCACATGTGACGTGAGGAGCCCAGGTGGGGGACCTGAAAGTCTCTTATTCATTGGCCCATTGGTTCATAGTCTGGTTAGGAACCTCTCCTACATCACAAGTGATGTACAATGAAGGGGTTTCCCAAAGATTTTTCCCACCACTTTACCTCTGCTGAATGCAGAGCAGCTTGAAGGGAGATAAGCCACATTGCCACTAGTGGAAGCTGGGTTTATATGTGTAGCATGTGGACTGCTGTATGTATGTGAGTACAGTTTGACAGATATAGGGATCAAAATTTAAATTGCACTCAAACAAGAATACATACAACAATTCGGTTTCTGCGTAGCATGGAGGTTGGTACTTCTTGGAGAAGGGACATTTTGCTGATGGACGGTTGTCACTATGCTGCCCTGCTTATGGTAGGTGTGACCTGTAGTTTCCTTTTACAGATTTTAGTCTGTATGTACTGTAGCCTAAATTAAATACTGAGAGACATAATTTTACGTATACTGTACTGCCTGGTTGCAGTACTTATTTGTTAATTTCCTAGTTTTCTTCTCTATACTTATGTATTTGACACCTGTTTACAAAATATGATATACTGACTAAACAAAACAAAACTAAACATAATCTCGAAACGCTGTAACATTACTCCAGCAGCAGTGTGTTTTCTTTTTCTTTTTATTTCATGACACCAGAGATGATCAATTCAAGGTCATTTTAAAACAATTTAAATTAAATTACTGCCATTTAGCCAACTGATTTTTTTGTCCATATCCTCAGCTTTGGTGTGTGCTAGTGCAATCTGACCACACCTGTGATCAGACAGAGTTTTTACATCCTAATGGCACCTGTGTTGCATGTCCTGTATGTGGACCTGGAGAACAGCTCTCAGAGGTAACTCATATAACTCATCAAACCATTGGTTTTACCTTTTAGTTTTCTGCAACGGGGCTCCAAGTCTAAGCTGTACATCTTCCTTAGGATTGTGGCTTTGGAGATGGTGGAAAAGGGGTCTGTATGCTGTGTGAAGAAGGGCACTTCAGCTCCGATACAGGCGTGGCTCCCTGCAGAAGATGCACGAAGTGCAGCCTGCTGAACCGCCTGAAAAAGAGAACATGCTTAGCCAACAGTGATGCCCTGTGTGGACAGTGCCTCCCAGGGTGAGTTACACCTACTTTAGATAGATACACATTTTTCATCCGATAAAGACAAGTATTTGTTATTGTGTTAAGTAATGAACGGGGATGTGTGTACAGATATTATGAACTCAGAAGCATGACAGGGGAAGTGGAGCTGCCCTGTGTGCCTTGTAACAGCTATGACACAGTCCATAAAGAGTGTTTGCTTTTAAAGGCTCATAGCCCCAGAGCAGGTAACTTACAGAAATAAAACTTTAAATGACAATACAGTATTAAAAAAACTATATAAATTGTTTAAATTACTGGACACATTACAAGTTATGACTTGTTCTCTGGCAGAGAGAACCGTCACTTTGCCCATGGAAAGATTCAAACAACCTGAAGAGAAGAGTGGGTATCTATGGGTGATTTATTAAAAGATATTTTTGTTTGTTTATTTCAATGCTTTTAAAAATTGATATGTCTGATTTTCTGTTTGATAAAGGAGTAAAAGAAATTACTTTCTCGTTGGTCCTGGTTGGTTCAGCAACCGCTTCCTCTGTTTTCCTCATTCTTCTGGTTCTTTGGGCTTTCCTTCTGACTGTTGAGAGATTCAGTGAGTTACACACATCACGATTAATGCTTCTACTGCTTCTGCCTATCTATTTGTTGCTTGTTCGACTAAATATGGATAATATAGACTTCTTGCAATGTTCAGAGCAGGTTCCTGAATACTGTCCTGGGCCTGAGGGGCTATCGCCTACAGCTGATCTTCAGTACACACCTCTGTCCAGCCACACAGAGACACCAGACGCGGATTTAAAGAGACCTTTCTCAGTGGATGGTCCCCTTAGGTGCTGTACAAATGCTACATACTGCATGTTTAGGCATTCACATTGAATCAATCCTTAGGTGATTATTTAAACATATTCTCCACCTCTATAATCTCAATCCAGAGGCCTAAACTCATCGAGCCATGGCAATGAGGTGCATCCTACTTCTATTGTGATTAATGTAACCACAAATATCAAGCCTTCCAGTCAGAATAAGGAAAACAGCATACAGGAAGATCAGCAAAGCAAGTGCAAAGCGACAGAAGAGGTATGTAGTGGTCTAATATACCCTACTATTAGATTCATGACTAGATCAAGGTAACTGTACTTTAAATTAAACCTAATACTTCCTGCTAGAGAATTTGTTTTTCACAGTTTTTTTCAAAATGCAATAAAGCTTTGCATTTATCATACTGAAATAACATGGTCACTTTACTCATTACGAACCCATCACAGTTACCCACATGCAGGTCTGCTTTTGACGTGTACACTGCTGGGATTTTGCTATCTCTCCAGTGTAATTGGAATTTGTGGTAACTAAAGCAATGAATGATTACATGTGAAAAAAAGTCTGATACACTCAAGATTAAGACATGTAAATCGGAAACAGCATAATGACAAGCTGACGTCACAGAACGAATTTAAGACTTTGAGACGCTGTTGGAGTTTCTGTAAACTTTTCACAATTCTGCTTTCCAATTGTTAGTTTTGAGTTAATCTCCTTGTTATGGAGCACGTATTATTTTGACACTCGTTGATTAATACAGACAGCACAAAATTCAGTTTTTAATTTGCTCAGTTTTGAATTATATTAAGCAGAGAAGTTTATAATTTAAATGTTGTAACTGGAACATATTTGGTATTGTACTTGATAAATAATGTACGTGATTATTATTATAATTTCCTATCATTTCACAAGTAGCAACTTTGTTTTAAACTATTTTGTGTCAATACCAGATGGAGCAAAAACTGAAGACAATTTGGGAGATGGCTCAAGGTAAGTTTCCCTTGAACCTGTGCCCCACATGATACTCATGGATGGTAGCCAGAGGCTTCTGAGCAGTCATTTCTAAGGTTGTCGAATTGTGCTTTAACTTTACTCATTTTCTGCAGGTCAGAGTATTGAAATGCTCAACTATGACTTAGTCCAGGACTTGTCCCTGCTTCTTGACTCCGCTGACAACAGGCACATGTTAAGGAGACTGGGACAGTCCTTGGGTGTCCCACCTCAGGTTTGCGCGTATCTACAGGGCTTCCAGGAGCTCTTCCAGTACCTGCGCACTTCCACCTACACACTGCTGCCCCAACTGGCCCAGGCTGCAGCACTCCTGCCTAATCCTGGAGTTGTTGCTAAGATACACCAAGCTGTGGTGAACCAGGGACCACTTATTGATGTGTTACCATGACTCCATTTGTTACAGTATAGTGTTTCTGACCATATTTACACAATGTGATTTTACTCTGGGAGGGGTAAAAATTAACATGAAAGAAAAAGCTAAAGACTAACCTTTTTCTAACAGTTTGTGAATCTTTGTTGCTTTAAAGTGTAAATGCATTAACAATGTTAATAGATGTTGGGTGACTGAATGAATTATACAGTGAAATTTCATTATTTGTGCTTTAATTGTTAAATAATACAATATCCAGTTCATTGCAACTGAACCCTACATGCAGTACTACTTCCTGTTTATCATGTAAAATAGATGAGAGGCCCTGCAGCTAAAGCATGTGAGACAGACCAGGACAGAGGAAGCAGTGTTCATGCCAAGACAAAGAGCATAAAGACCTGAGAAATTCTGTTATTCTCTTATTGGGAGAAGACCGTTTTCTCTGATCTCCAGCTTTGCTGATTCTTTAGCACATTAAATCTGGTAAGGTTTCAATTTGTGTCTGCTTTCTCAATAACAAAAAGTTTCTTAATTACCTGTATTATGTGTTTCTTCAAAGTCAGGATTATTTTATTCTGAAATGTTTAAATTTCATAAGCCTGTTGTAAAATATTTATATCACAAATATGCATTTTTGTTGTTTAACTGAACCTTATTGTTTCAGTCTCCTGATTACTTTATTAATTGGCTCTCAAAACTAATCAGACCTTGTGACTCATCTTTGTAGTTATTAGCATGCAATAACGGCCTCATAAACACTAGGGGCGCTCTTGTCTGGCATTGCTAATTGCAACCCCCCCACCCCCCACCCCCCATTTCCTTGGCTTAGATCGTGTATTAAAAAGATGATTCAATCCTCACGGATAAATGGCACACTTAGCAAGTAGCTGCAATACAATGAAAATACATATGAAAGTAGCAATAATTTTAATCCAATAACATACTTTGGCTACTTTGGGTATATTTATACTTTTAATTGACCATGAAATAATAAATAATAATTGGAATAATTGCTCAATGATTCGTTTTTTATGGTTAAGACAGTGAAGAAGCCGCAAAATTCCCATAAAAATGTTGCAATAATGTTTTTAATGCATGACATGTGGCGGTATATCATATAAAACCAAGCATTGTGGATGCTCTGGCCCTCCGCGCTTTGCGACGCTGTTGCTGGTTTCCAAACCGCGTTAGAGTGAGCCCTCCTCGCGTCATCTCTCCTCTCTGTGATGTCCACGTCCTCGTGGTGTCCGAGTCCAACCGGCTGCGATGTGTTACGCGCCCCTGCAAGAGGAAAAAAAAAAAACAGAGAAGGAAACTTTACAGAAATGGCGGAGAGTGCAACGACTCTTAAAGGCTTACGAGCTCAAATGGGTAAGAACAAGATAATCATTTTTTAACGTAGTCGTGTTTTACACGATCGTAGTGACTTTGTTATGTTTGCTGACAACTGCCTCGACTAACCGGGTTATTTGAACGTGCTGCGGCGCGGCCAGATTGTCTAGCTAGGAACGTTAGCTCGCCGTCCGGGTTTATCTGCGTACAATGGACACGAACAAGCCGCAACTAAATCGCAATAATGTTATAAAGCTCGGTTACCTAATAGCTGTACTTTTAGTTTCAGTGAAAATTAAACAGCCAAACCATCTTGTTAACTTAACGCATATCGCTGCTGGAAGTAAAGGAGCTAGGTGTGTTTAGCTAAAGTTGTAATTTTCTGTTTTGAACGTTAACTTGGCCCAAGAGCCGGTTGACATGTCAAGACTTTACTTGTCTGGCGCCTGGCTAATCTTGCCCTACTTTAACCTTAACTGCCCTTTTACATCATTTTAATCACCAATTGATGTCTCACAATTCGTCTGCTGTGTGAATATGTATTTGACTATATAGATAATGTGATGCTGTAGACGGGGCTAACCTCCTTTTATCGGATAGTCAACGATGTTCAGCACTTGGGGATTATTGTCAAAAGTGATCTAGCAGTTATGTAGAAACAACTTATTTTTTTCCCGCCATGTGTCTTGTAGAAAGTGATATTTATGTCGTCAGTTGCCTGTATTCTTGTTTGTTGACATATGGCATAACCCCCTCTATTCTCCAGGGAGGCTAACTATAACAATGTATGACCTGAATTTCAGATAAAGCTGGATTGTCACACTAAGCCCTGACAGGAGAATAAAAATGATGCATATTTCATGTTCGTTAATCCTTATGCAAAGATAACAATGTTTTTGCTGGAGCAGAAGCCCTGTGTAACAGACAGTCTTGCACGTTGCTTTTTTTTTTTAATATTACTAAGTCAACTGCAGCAGCAAAGTCTCTGTCAGTGCCTCTCATCTATGCCCCAGCTGGCCCCTTCCAGACTTCAAAATGGATGTTTACAGATGTTTACAGCCATGAATGCCCAGTTTGTTATGACTTGAGCTGCAGTTTGGGCTGACAGGTTTTTAGTGTTTTAGGGTAGGAAGGAGTTTTCTGCATACCGAGTGGTGGGTGTAGGCAGATTATACTCCCAGCAACAACTGGGCTAATGCTGATCATCTTCCTGTTTCCTTTCACTTTTCCATTCAGTATTTTAAATCTGGAATTTATATCCACCCAGTTCTGTGGTTTTACGAAAATATCCAAGTTTAAGAGTGAAGTGAAATGTTGGAATCCTGGCTTTGTGAAAATAAAATGGTGTCCTGGGGCAGAAATTCACTTGGCCTTGGGTTAAAGTAAAAGACTGACAGTAATGAAATAATGTTAGGAATCTAGCTGATGTGCATGGTTATTTCCACAAGAATCTGAGCAAGGAGAAAATATACAATGTTCAAATGAAGCGAGCTCACACTGCTGCTTGTCAGACTGCAAGGTTATCCTGGTCCTGGCTCAGCAGTTGCTGCTGCAGAATTAAAAGCATGAGAAATATTTCTAAACTGGTTGGATTTAACCAAAGGAGGAAATGGACCAGCCTCTGTTTATGTGTATTTTGTTGTGCACTTGGCTTTACTCTTTCTAGCCCAAACCATGTAAATTTACTCAAAGGATCTATTACAGTGCATGCTCAAACACACTAAAGATTTGAATAGCAAAATACATTAATTTGTATCTACCTTGCCTAGGTAATTTGAGGATCAATAGAATCTGATTACATCTGAAAAAAACTAAATGTTTCCGTAACTAACTTGTTCAGCCTAACTTCTTTTAATTTAGTTAGTGGTTCATCCAAATAGTTGTAGTTGTTGTTAAAAACTATAAACTAATAAGTCTTACAACTCTATCCAGTAATTAAATGCTTTGTGCATAAAACTAGAATTCCCAGAATTTTCTTTAAAGTGGTTGTCATTATGAGACATTTGTAGTATTTAGAATTTGGGATTATATATTTAGTATTTTATATATGTCCAACCAAATTTGAAAAAACTGATAAAACAAAAAAAAGCTGGATCAATAATTACAACTCAAAAGACATTTAGTAATGATTAAAGCTTATTAATGCACGTGTCTGTAGAGGATGTGGCCTACCTGGAAGAGTCCACAGAAAACTGGAATGTGTTACTATATAAATAAGCTTACCTTTGCATGAACAGGTCTCAAGTAATCCCATGGAAGACCTAGTGTGTTTGTGTGTGGATGTTTGTTTGCGTCCATCCGCTGTGTTATCTGAGGACCTGACATCTTGAGCCTGCAATAGGAAACTGCAGTGGGTATAATGCTAATGTTTTAATTCTAGCCAAGCACAGTTTAAGCAAGTCTCACAGATTTGGATAGAATAAATCAAAGCAAAGGAACTTATTTGTGGTTCCCTTTGTTTTTATCAGTGGAATCAACTGATAGTTTGGAGTTGGAGAAACCGTTCCTTCATGCCATTTAAACTCCATGCCAAGTGGTTTTCCACCGTTGCATTTAACAGTGCAGACTTCCTGTGCAACAAGCTCTTTAATCATACAATGCTGAAGGGCATAGTAAGGAGTGCAATTGGAGGGAGAGACAGAAAAGGGACATGTCTACTGATGTAACTCGTACTTCTCTGTTTGTTGTGTGTGTGTGAGAGAGTGAGTTAGTGACATAGCAATTTGTATCGCACATTGTATCTAAAGATGTTAGTTGTTAAGGAACTAGCATTTTATCTGTATTAGCATTAGTATAGAAGTGTTTCCCGAGAAGTGTTTTTGTCTGGGCTGCAGGTCATCACTAGCCCTCCTGGTGGGATTTACTTCCGTCCAGTAAACCAGCACCAAAAAAGGCTATTCAGTCAAAATGAATGTGTTCCAACGCATTTTTGAGCATCCCCTATTCCTTGCTTAAAGTGCTAAAAGATGCTGTAAACAGTGTAACAATAGCTGTTCAGCTGGTTGTTAATTGGTTGGACAAGACTTTTTTAGAGGTGTTTTCTGTAAAACACCGTACAACACAAAAGCATCATAAACTCATCTTCCAGAATAATCACACAACTAATATGAACTGTTCTCTAAATGTTAAACAAAAATGAGCATTTCCATACTCACAAAAGGAGAATTTATTGGAGGACTAGTTGACTGCATTTGCTGTAGCAAGATTTACCTTTAAACTTAATAAATGAAAAATACAAATTTCACATTACCAATGGGCATTATCAAAGACTGAAATGCATTATTAGAATCCATAACGACTTTTTTGATGAGATTCCCATGATTGAATGGAATAAATCCCTATATTGTTATTTAGCACTACCATCTTCACTCAACTTGAGCAATTGGTTATCTTAGGTAATGCAACTAGTCTAGGTGATGTATACTGGGTAATTATCAGTGGTTTTGTGTGTGTATCCTGTTGAAGTGTTTAGCTGAGTCTGTTGATGCAGCAGGAGTGATGTATGTTAATGTGTTTGAATCTCCATAGTGAGAGCACAGTGTGAGCACACCTGGCTCTCTTGAGATCTGATGAGAAAACAGGATCTCTTCATGCATCTCATTAAAACGCTTTAATCAACACATTAATGTGAGTGTTACTAGAGAATGTGTTTTATTCCTCAGTGCCGTTTCTGACCTGGTCTTACTTCCACACTTTTCTTCTATTTATTTTTAGGGCAGTATGTACTTGTAGTTTTAGTAGGGAAGTAAGTGGTGCCTCTACTGTAGAACAAAGTCATTCAATATTCGCTGTATAGTCCTTATGTTTAAGTAGCCTTACTCCTAAAGAAGGAATCTGCATGGTTTTAGCAGTCCCCTACCTGGCCCCCATTCAGTCCACATTTATTCTTTCTAAATATCAGATGATGCTGTTTTCTTCGATTAGTTATCCAGTTATGTCCTGGAATAATGTAATGCTGTTGTAACGTAACATTTGGTTTTTCCACCTAGTTCTGTAGTTTCAGCAGTCCCTACATAGATTTTATTTTAAATCTAGTTATTGTGGTTTATCATACCAGCGTAATTAAATTTAGTGTGACATTGGGGTATATTGTGCAGCCCCAAATATAAAATAATTGTTTTTAAGTTAGACCCTTGTCTGATGAGTAAGAATAATTTGTTTCAGAGTCTTTGCCTTCCTTGTTAAAGGCCAGAGTATTCTTCAGAAGCACTTCATCCATCCCGAGCTGATTTGTTTATCACTTGGCAACAGTTACCTGGTTGCACGGGATACATGGCATTTATTTATCTAACCAATGACGTGAAACAAAGATTTAAAGCCACTGGTTTTCACTCACGTGATATGATATGCACAACTGATCATTGGGCCATCTTTTTACACTTTTTCCAATACAGATCAGCTGCTTTAGCCCACAGTGCCCTCAGTTTTTCCCCTTTGCTATTATTCTGATTAACAGGGGATATCTTCATGTGGAAACAGTTTTACCAGTGTCACAAACACCAAATGTTAACCTATACTGCTAAAAATGTAGCATGATGCACTGTTTACATGCACTGTAATGTGTCAAAACATATGAAGATGATATTGCAGGCTTGTGCAGATTTCACTGGTTACTTAAAATGTATTACTTGTTGTATTGTATTATTTATACCATGTATACAATCTTATGGCATAGGACTGGGAAATGATTTATTAGAGTTCTATCAAAGTGTTGAAAGTACAGTCAAATCAGTTAATGCTTACTCTACTCAGCTACTGGTCACCGATATCTATTTGTTATAGGTACTTTATTTGGATTGTTTTGTCAAAGGGTTTATGTGACTTTAATAATCTTAAAATATGTCTAAATAAATCCTGTTGTCTTTCTTATTTCTTCTTGTTTGCACTCAATAAGTCTCTTCCTTTATTTTAAAGATGCTATAAAAGAAGGACACACATGCCATGCTGCTCTCTGAGAAACCATGATCAATGTTTTACATATGGGACCATAATATGGTTAATGCTGGGTTCAGTCCCCTGTACCGGACACATACTTTTTGTGTGAAGTTTTCATGTTGTTTAAATTTCCTTTGGGTACTCTGGTTTCCTACAATTTCAAAATGTGTGTGTTGGGGAACAGGTGGGGGGTGGTGGGGGTGCGCTCAGTCGATGTGGCTCAGGACTAACCTTCCATCTGACCGTCTTACGCAATTTTTTTTGTACACCCTTTTTGTATATTGACAAATGAAGCATTCATGTTCTCCTTGTAATCTAATATAACTACATGTGAGGATGTGTGGATTCTTCCTTATTTATTTAGTTATTTAACTTTTTATCATTTTATTAATGTATTCTGCAATTGAAGTAATAGTTTTAATAACTATGGCAACAATGGCATCTTATTTGAGACATCGAGAGGCTTTTTAACAGATGAGATTAAATTGCCTCTTTGTCAGCAGTTCTGTAGTGCTGAAAACACACCGATGGAACACACCAAAGGAAAACGACTGGAGAAAATGCTGATACTAGGACTCATAAACTTAGTTATATCCTCACTGCTTCCTTCCTTACTTCCTGCCCCTATATCTTCTAACCATGATTTTATTTTAAATGTTGCTATTGACCCCGCCAGAGGTCAAACTGCAACCATTTATGTATTTGCTAATTCTTGTTTGCAACTATTTTTATTAATTGAAATTCTACAAGACTTATGGCTAGAAAAAAAGAAGTTGTTTCTACATAACTGCTGTATCACTCATTGGTCTGTGGCTTAAAATAATTTCTAACACTCCAGTCTAGTCTATGTAGAGCCAACGAAGCACAAAAAATGGTGGATTTAAACTTAAATGGCTCTGTTGCCTCAATATAATTAATTGATTTAGATATGTTGCTAGACATGACATGATGTGACTCTCGTGCAGTGTGTCTAATCTGTGGGTGTCTGTGTGTGTGTTTTTCTACATACAGCTGCAGCTGCACAGGCACAAGCTGAGGAGCGGCGGAGCCTGGCAGAAAACAGTCCTGGACCTACAGTCAGCACAACAGCTAAACCTCAGGGGTGTAGGCCAGGTAAATGACACCACCCCTTGACACAGAAACAGTTCTCACAGATAGTGCCCTGTCACCACTATATTGTCTTTCAAAATCTGAACCTTTAGATACAACACAATCCACTTTCACCATACTCTGTGTTGCAGGTAAACCTTAGTCATCATCTTCTTACTGTATCAGTGGACAAAGCTCATTAATGACAGTCACATGCACACATCTGCCTGCTGATTCAAAGCCTTTATAATACTATGCACCATTGTAATCCAACCTTGTTTGTACACTCATCAATACACATAATTGAATTTTTAACAAACTTTCTATATATAATGTTGTTTGCAGTAATTGATGGTGCTACGCTTAGAATAGACGACAAACTGCGAGTGGCAAAAGAGAGGCGAGAGGAGGCAGAGAGACAACAAGGTAAGAGGACAATTTCAGTTTCTGCTTTGAATTACTTACACAAAGGTAGCTCTAGCTTCTCTATATGTGAAATATTCACTGTTAAATGCATAGAGATTATAAAGTTTATGATGTATATCTTGACCAAATGGAAAAGCGCTAATTTCCGTGTAGTCTGTTTAGCAGTTTCAACTAGCATTCATTCATAAAATACTCACTTTTATATAGGTATTTTAAAATGTTTTTACATACTACACACTATTTAAAAAAAAATGAATTATTGCTTTAAGGCTGTTTGGCTGCATGCGATGACAACATACTAATAAGTTACTTTTTTCCTGCATGAAACCCATTTCTGTGCATGCGTGTATGGTATGTTTGGTCAGCTTTGCGAGATTCCCAGATCATGGAGAGGGAGCGAAAGGCAAAGCTGCAAGTGGAGCGTCAGATGGAAGAGCGTCAGAAAAGGGTTGAGGAACAGCGAAGAAAGGAGGAGCAGAAACGATTAGCTGTTGAGGAGAAGAGGAAGCAGAAACAGGAAGAGGAAAAGGTAGCTGCAGAGCATGAGGAGGCATAGTCTTGAGAGCCTCAGATTAGTGCTTTATTGTGCTAAATTGATTTCCTGTTTTATAAAAAGGAGAGGATTTTGAATATTTAAAGATTTACGTTACATTGTAGTACATTTGTATTATTGCTATTTTTTTTGTTGTTGTTTTTGTTTTGTTCAATGTACAGTTTATTCAGTCTCTAGTCATTCACTTCTTATGGTTCAATGCATGAATAAAAAGGGGGGAAAAACACCTTCAAACACCAGTCATATACATTTCCTTATAATGTGAATGCCATAATTTTAGAGATGAAGTCCTCTTCTCATATTTCTCTGCCTTGGTTATGGTGTAGGAGCACTACGAAGCAGTGATGCGCCGGACATTAGAGCGCAGTCAACGACTGGAGCAGAGGCAGAAAAGATGGTCCTGGGGAGGCCAGTCCACAGACTCAGATGGTAAAACAGGTAAAGGATCATTCTTTTGTTTCTGCTTTCCTCTTCAGTTTGAGTTTCATCATCTACCTGCAGTGGAGCTTTAAAAGCTTTTCACTTTACATTGGTCAAGAGGTCAAGTTCACTTTGTAATCATCTTACCGTCACAGTTGGGGTGAAATCAATCTACAATATACATGAAAGCAGTTTAAAGCACTTTTTCTCTTGTCAGCGACTGATAATGACACTTAATAAAAGGATCTATGGTGTAGGTTTCTCAGTCGGTCTGCAGAGAAAGTCTTAAATAATTTTATTTCAAGCAATACAATACAAAGTTGTATATTTTTACAAAAAGGTCTTCTAGGCTTTGCTGTTATGCATATAGGTAAGATTGGGTGCAGGATTCACATTCAGGTGAATCGCCTTACTTATACCTATCATAGGCTACATATTACGTACAATTAGGCTGTGTTAGTAGCTAGTTGGGTAGTTAAGTTGTTCAAATGTATTTATTGCTTTTGCTTATATTAATGGGGCTCTTGGTTGCCAAACAAGTTTCATCTCTCTCCTTGTATGATGGATTGTATTTTTTTCCACTCCTCCCTGAGAGTTGCCTTTTCCCACAGGAGACTCTGATGTCAGCATCTCCTCTCCAGTAACTATAGTTATCTCCCCTGCCTCACCAGAAAAGCTACCACGGAGTCAACAAGGTTTTGTTTGTGAATCATTTGCTCTCTGATGTAGCAAGACCGCATGAACTGGCATTAGCACTCTTGATAGCTTGGATACCTCCTCCTCCTTTTCTCCAATGCCAACACCACCACCCCAACTTCCCCCATATGTGATCTATCTGGCTATTTTTTTTTACTAACTCTTGGGCACGGTGAAAAGCTGGAAGTATGGCTTCCAATTGGAAGTCTGGATACTGTTTATTGAGCACCTTCAGGTCACATGGGCGATTTTGCATGGGATCACCAGCAAAAAACACACAAAAATCTAAATAAATATCTCTTGGATTTTGTGTTGTTGATGCTCTCACCTTTGGAGGGATCAGACATTGGTTTTCACTGTTTAATAACCACAAGCCTGACTGAAACGACAACACTATGTTTTTGGAATGGGTGTGCATTATCATGATATTTAATTGCAAATGCATACTTCTATTTGTTGTAGTAAATATGCACTGCATTATGTGCATATTATACCAATAGCACAATAAAGGAATATAATATATCCTTCGTCTTACATATATTTATATTTGTTAATGAGGGAAAATTTCAACCCATAGCTTATTGACTTTTTAGAGAACCTCAAAGTCCCTTGTGTACGTCTAAATGCCCTCTCCCATTTGTTAGACTCCAGTTAAAAACCCCATCTCCCTTGTCTGTCTTTCCTTCTCCCTATTAGTGGACAAGCTCTCAACTTCCGTCATGAACCTGAAACAGCCATCTGAGGCTGGCATCAGCAAACGCCTTTCCTCCTCTTCAGGCACCCTTATTAAATCTCCTGACAAAAGTAAGTTTTCTCCTTCCCTCCGTCTCCGTTCTTCCCTTCCTCTGCCTTGCTCTCCCCTTCCCTTCTTATGATACACTCCTACTCTACCTGCATTTGAGTGCTATGTCTTAACCAATGTAGTATGTTAAAACAGGCCATCAGTTGCCAAGTATGCTTTTTTCCTGTGATTATTCATATTATTGATTTATTTATATACTAATTTGTACAGACCTACTTTCTCTCCTAACTTTAAAACCTAGAGTGAACTCTGACCCCATGTGCTCTCTATATCCAGGGTTTTACACACAAGCTCAATGGACCACAGATGGGCTGGTAAAATGCTTTAGCTCTCTCTCTGGTTCAAGCTGATTAGCATGGCTGCCCAGTTGGGCTATATCGGTCCACTCTGACCTGGGTCAAATTTTAGAATCATAAGGGTCCTAAGTGCTAAAGTGATTTTTTTATTTTTTATTTTTTTAAACTGAAGTCTAATAATACCTGTTATTCTACTGACACATTATTCTCAAGTCTGTTCTGATTCACAAAAGTGTATGATTTCTGTTACAAAATATCAACAACAATCAACATCATCTGATTTGTATTTCATCACAGCTTCTAAGGGCTGGCAGTGCCACTTTTCCTTTCAGACATTCCTGATTTCTCTTTACTACTCAACTTGTTTAGTAACTATGCTACCACCCTTTCTTTTTCAGGCATATGAACACATTCTAAAAAGTCTAAGACTTTTTTGAAACATTTTTACAACCGAGTGCTTTGTAAATTCACCATTAGGTGTTTCATCATTGTCTCTCAGGTGTTAAGCCAAGGAGTTCATCTTGTAACCGGTTGCCAAATAATGGCAGTGCTGCTCAGACCAGTAAGGATGGCAAAAAGCTTCAGGTGGAACAGTCAGGTGCAAAAAAATGTCTACATCCCACACCATGTATTTATAACTACAATGGTGCCAAATCACCACTGCTTAAAGGAAAATATTTGAATATCTATGAAGTTGTATTTGATTTCAAGTCTGCTACTGCTATAACAAATACATAGCGAGCTGACTTTGTACATGCTAGCGTCGGAAATGCAGGTCCCTGTTAAAAGTAATATAAGAAAATATATATCTATGCGCACACCAAACAAAGTGCACACAACTTGAAAACTGTCTTTGGGGAATCCTTGGTGACTCCCATTCGAGTGCATGCTTTGCTGAAACTCCACTTTCATGTCTGTAGGCCGTTCCGTGAAGACACGAAGTTCCTCCCTCACTCGTGTAAGTGTGAGCAGAGCACAGACTCCTGCCAGGCCTGATAAGGAGACAACGACTACTCAAGGTGGCTAGCATGAACAATCGGCCGTAATTTTTTTTTTCATGTCGCTATCTGCATTACTGAGGCCTATTTTAAAAGCAAGCATGTGGCTCTGACGCTAATGGTTTGCTCGTTCTGAATTTGCTTAGCTCTCCTAAGCCCTTAACAATACTGTTTGTTCCTAAGAGGTTTTGTGGAGTAACAATTTCATGTGACTCAGTTCAGTGTCATGGTGCTAAGTGTCCTAACCCACTACCTATTGCTCTTTTCATCCATTTCTCCTTCATCCAAAAGTCTATAAATTTCCATCTAACCAACTACTAGGCTTCTGCAAACTGTTTTTTGTTTGATTTACGGAAAACATGCTGTACTTGCTATGTATGACCTAACCCTTCTTCTACCAACAAGACACTATACTCCCTGACTTTTGATATTCTTATAACATTTGTTGTTGTTTTCTTTTTAACTGTCAACGCAGGAATGGATTTGTTATATGGTGTGCCTGCCCGTGCACAGTGCATTGTTTTGTTGTCACAAACTGTTAATTGTTTTGTTTTGTTTTTTCTCCCAGATGATGTCATAGCATAATTTAAGTCAATGGGCTTGTGCTTCAGTGTGGTGGTTGTCAGTGCCATCCTGCCATAGCACCGCACAAAAGAAAAATGACCACAGCAACTCACCACCGTCTGTTTGTTCCCATTAACCATCGTTGCTTTTGTTTGTCCTACAGCTATGTCATCCTCCATGTCAGTATTCCTGTCCCAGACAGACAAGCGTTCTGGGTATTAATACAGAACAGCTATCATCATTGATACTTCAATTTGAATTTGCCTGAAGTTATTTACATTCAGATGTCCCACACCCCATTTTCTTTCTATATATCTGGATACAGAGCAAGGAGTCATGCTGCCACTCTCCACGGGCTAGCACTCATCAGCTAACAAAAAATGTCAACAACAGCTGTCGTCTTAGTAAAGGGCTGCGAAAGAGTGCGATTTCTTTCAAAAAGCTAGCAGTTCTTCCGTTATGGTTTCAATTTTATTGTATAGGTAGCAACAAGAGTCTAAAGTGGACAAGGTCTTTGTTTCTGCTGTGGAATTGGTGTCCAGCATAGTGCTTTTCTAACATTCTGATTTAACCATTGTATTACATAGAAGTGCTGTAGTCAGGCTTCTTTAACTGATGGTTTCCATGTGAAACTTTTTTACTGTAGAGACATTTGCACAGTAGAAACTAAAGAACTACTTTCTGGTCACAGTCCCATGCACATCACTTTTAGTCATTGCCTTTTTCACTCTTCATCTTCCTATCAGTGGTATTTCTCTCTTATCTTTGACGTTCACTAATGATTTGTTTTTCCCCATCAGCACTTTCCTCTGCCTCAAGGACCCATTGATTTGACCTTATCGTCTACTCACTTTGACTGATCCTCCATTACCAGACAATCAACCTTTGATCTGTCTCAGTAGTCTTCCATGGCATTTCTTCCTGTGCTGTCTTTTTATTGAATATCACTAAAAGTTAACAGGATAAGGACAGCTTATAAGAAGCCCATGTGAGAATAATGAGACAAACCATAACCTTTGGTTCTTTATGTTGATTTTTCTCCTGTTAAATCACATGGTGACCTTTGCAAACCACTGACACTCCTCTTTCTTTGTTTTGTCATCCCCTATTCTTCATGGCCTTTTTGCTCTTGTTTTTCGGGTGAATTTATTTGGGCTGTGTAGCTCGCAGGCCACCGGCTAGCACTGTGGATGGAGGGGTCCTTAGTCGCCTGCTCACCCCCACCCAGGCCTCACTAGCTAGGAGCAAGAGTGCCGCCGCCTTGTCCGCTGAAGGAACAGATGCTCCAGGTAACCTCCACGTAGGAGACCCTGACAAGGAGGAAGGATGTTTAGATAAAGCTGTATGCCCGCCTTCCTCATTTTGTCAGTAGAAAGACAATCCAGTCACTCCCAGTAGATCTGCAGTCATCCAAGTGCTACACTAAAGCCCCTCACCCTTTTTTGGAACAGTCCTTTCAAAACTAATAGTGAGCTCCTGGTGGTGGTTAAATTACATGAGTCAAAACAGTTCCTTTGGTTAAAGGGTACTATTTTATCAATCACTTTATTTTATGGAGCTACAGAGCTACAGTGTGGATATTCTGTAAATATTGACACATCCTCCAGGTCACAACCTCTCTTAGATGTAACAACTGGTTGTTGTGTGTTGAGCTGAGCTGAACAGGGTAGACTCTGCATCAGAGGAGCCTCAGGGCCCATGCTGGGAGATTTGCCCTAAGCAGCTTACCTGTTTGTTCTTGTTACATCAGATTGAGACTGTTTTGCTATGAGACAGCTGTTGTATGTGTTCTAGTAGTAAGACTGGGGTCTTGGGGACTCCAATACACAGCTTGGAAATGATAATTACTGGCAATATGAATATATGGGCTTGGATGTCGCACTGTTTAATGTGTCGTCATTCTGCCCACATTTTAAGGTGACAGTTTGTAGTACAATATGCCTTGGAAGTGACATGTCAAGTGTCTCACTGGGTGATTTGCACTCTGTAGACTTTAAATTATCCTTTTATTTCTGTTTGTTATCCTATGATGAGAAGATATTTATAGTTGTAGACTGATCATAAATGCATATAAATAAATTTGTTGGTTGTGACGTGACTTTTGTAAAGATGGAACAAAAGAACTATAAGTTAAACCACTAACCCACTGCTATGTTCCTAGGATTTGTTCTAGGATGTGGTGTTTACTGAGTGGCTATTACAAACCCTTTAGCAACTTCATATCTCCTGCTAAGTATAGCCCTATTAGAAACATGACACATCTGCATTGGCTGCACCTGTGGTAGCTCGTGGCACAATTTCATAAGACTCTGTAGCTGCTCAGAATGAATTACAGAACACATTTGTGACCAGGCTGTGGCAGGGAGAGTTCTCAAAGTCCTAGGATTATCATGACTAATCCTTAAACCTGACACAGCATGCTCATTGCCAGTGCACAAAAGTATTTTCCCTCCCTACTAACCGGCTACATTTGGACTCAGTGCTACGTATAGTGCATTTTACCCATTACAACGAAACAAGTTAGCAGTTCACATGCAAGTGAGATATGTTCGTACATAAGTTTCTTACGTGCCTTACATTTTCTAGACTCCGCTCCGTCCTCAAACAAAAATTAATTTAGAATAAACACCATGAACATTCAGTGTGCAGAGTGTACTAATAATTCTGTCTGTGCAGTATCAGTTTTTGTTGTACTGTTGCAAGTTCTGCATAGTGTGTGTTGCGGATGCTTGATGTTCAGATTTTTGTTTGGGGTTGTGGAGAAATTGTTGCTGTCTGCTCTTTCTGCAGTGATCTCTAGCCAAACTAAAACTTGAGAAATCAGGCTCCTGCCTGACTGGAGAGCTCTATCTAACAGATTGCATTTTTGTGTGCTTTTGTCCCCTTACAAAAATACTTTCCTGCATTTCTTTTCGATCATCATCTGCCCCCTTTTCCTCTCACTCCCTTTCTCTCTCTTTTCCCTCTCACATTTCCCTCTTTCTTTTCCAACGATTCTTTTTATTCTTCCCTTCATTTGCTTTTTGCTGCTTTGCTGCCCAACATGGCCGCTTATCACGCCTCCCATTGGTTGTGCTCCCCTGGTCCTGCGATGACTGTGTCCTTTTACCAGAGTGTCAAATGTGTCCTCGCTCAGCCTCTGCCAGTCCACTGCACCCACCACGTGGACCCGTGCGCAGCCGCAGCATTGATCGACAGAGGAGCGGCATGACCACATCTGTTTCAGCTGATGGAGCCCTTGAGCCTTCACTGGTAAGACCTCCTCTTGACCATTGACTTGCAAACTTACCTGTTTAAGCCAGACATTTATTGATGGAGTGCAGAATGTTTTGATTTGATTATCCTCTTGTTCCCTTCTCAGTGTCCTTTTTTGTTTTGTTTTTTTCAAACCAAACATGGCTGTGGAAGTATATTTACATGACAATATATGAGACTGCTAAGGCTGATATGGATTTGCAGACAAAAACTGAATGTTTGTTTGTTTTAATAGTCTTGAGGGACTAAATCTACTAAATTTGGTCTTGTAACTGGTACTTTTACAAAACCTATACAAACTTGATGCTTAAAGATTAGTGTCCTGGAAGAACATATTAAATCTGTTTAACTTGATCTGTCAACAAGATATCTCAATTTTAGAATTTTATAAATTCATTTAAAACAATCACGGTCAGAACGATGATTAAAATATTTTATAGACCTGTAAGTTTGCCAGTTTGCATATACTTATAATATAACCTGAACGCAGGGCTTTAAATTGTAGCTCTCATCTAGCTGCTTGTTAAAAGTAATTTTGCCATTGTTATAATTTGAAACATATAAAAGATTTTGGACAAAATAAGAATACAATTTAGAGGATATTGTACTGCACAAAGAAATGGTGTAATGCAAAATCATGTTATATCGAATGATGATGATTAATAATGTTTTTCATGAAAAACTCAATGCATTTGACCTCAAACATGGAAAGACAAAAAAAAAATCATTATTTGTTACATTAATTATTTATTGGTGACACTAAAAGCGAAAGATACCTTTTCTGGAAGCTGACTGTAAACTAGAATGAAGCAATAATTTCTAGCAAAAAAGGGGGTACATGGATAGAAACAAAGACACTGATTTATATACGCATATCCAGCTACATTTGCTATTCAAAGTAGTTCTGCAGGATGCTTATCATAGGGAAATGTTCCTCTTGCCTTTTTTTTTTTTTTTTAACCTTTGCTGGTCACTTATTTAACTGGGTCACATTGCTACTCACTACTGATATCTTTGATGTTCTAACTTAGTGGACCATAGTGCCTAGGTCTCAGTCATAACCTTCCTTTCTTCCTCCTGTCCTGCGATTGTGAAAGGCCTTATTGCCATAGCATTAGACAAAGAGATTCACAGTGGTCTTATTATAGACATCTCATACCATGCAAAACAGACCCCACCCTGAGCCTGGAGCCTAATGTCCAAAGCATTTGACTTTTGCCACACCAACTCGTTGTTTTCTCTCCTCCACATGCACAGATTCGTGTGGAGATAATTAAAATTCACAGAACAGGCTTATCACCTAGGCACTGTATGCCACTTCTTTTGCCTACAAGAGAATATCGTAGCAGTATAGGGGCCATGATGTAAAAGTATATAACCGTTACTGCTGTGTATTTGTGTAATCAGCTCAGTCCATTATACAGTACTCTGTCTATATGATGTTCTTGCAACAATGCTGTAGTGACATGAAAAGGAAATTAATGTCATAAAACTGCAGGTTTGTTCAGTGGCCTACTTCTTCTTTTCTATTCTCTCGAGGGTTATCAAGCTAAAACAATTTCTTATGAGAGCCTTCCTTTTTATTTCTTTATTTACATAAAAACACAAAATCATTTTATCTAATTTTAGTTTTACAAACAATTTGGATTTTAACAGCCCTGTGTATTTTTGTTTGAGTGCTGTATGGTCGAAAGGGCTTTACCCTGTTTTCATGGTTACAGTATCAATCAGTAACAAACAGATGGGTATTAAGAATTGATCCATTTAAAAACTAACACATGAGCAATCACCTGCCACTGTCTGGTACCAATAGGAGAACTATTTATCATTTTAGTTTTCAGTTTTTTAAATAAGAGAATACTCTCTAGTTGGGGGGTGACAAAATAATCTCTTACTCAAAATCTGTCTACATTAATGCCAGAAGCAGTGATAACATTTTACAAGTCTTGCATTGGTTTATTTTGAAACGGTAAAAGCAGATTGGGTGAAGAACAGGAAAACTCTTAACAAAAATGAGAACCTCCAGCAACGCTTATTTTATAGACCAACATGTGGCCACAAGTTTTAACAAGTAATTATATTGATTGGGATTTATTTGTTTTGCATCAAAACATCTTATTCACATGATTTACAACTATCTTGTTTATGACATTGATGTTGATACTGACCAATGTTTCTTGACATGTTGCAGTAGACCACACTTTTTTGGGCAATTAGTTTTTAGTAATCTTAGGTCAGACTTTTGCCTTTTTTTTTTTCCCACTTCTATTCATTTTCTGTGGAACTACAGAAAGACAAGCAGTTACCGTCGCCTGGAGGGCAGCGTCCTGCGTCTCCATCCACTACCCTGGTACGCAACCGCTCACCATCTCCAGCACCAAATCCAGTACCCAAGAGGACCCCTTCCCCAGCAGCTGCCAAGTAAGATTCTATATATCTCCTGTATAGATTCAGTAATTTACTATTTTCATTCACGTTGCTGGGTCGTGGTTGAGGGTTTGGGTCCAGACTTCCATTTTGATTTGGGTATAAAACACAAATCAACATAACTCACCATTTGTTTTAACAGACAAAGTCCCAGGATGCGCCCACCCTCACCTGCTGCAATGAAACGTCCCCCATCCCCTCAGCCTACATCAACCAAACCCCCACCCATCAGGAAACCAGCTCTTACTCCAACAGGACCTACCACTTTGCGCAAGAGAGACTCAAAGTCCAAGGACCTATGTCCTGTCCAGGCCATTTCACCACAATCTTCTGAAACCAGCAAGACCAAAGAAAAAGAAGGTGAGCAATTCTCAGATATGCACACAGTCGTTGCATAGTGTATGGTTGTACAATCAAATTATATATTCTTTTTACAAAGCATATAGTATAGCTCCTTTTATAATGGTGGACTTGACACCCATCATCTTTTAGCCACTACTAATATTTGCCACGTTTGATTATTCTAAAAACCAAGGTGTTTGAGATGTCAGTGATGTCAGTTTCTAGGAGTCATGCAGTCCATTTATTCATATATTTATTTTTCTTAAACTTTTATTTATCTTGAATAAATAATTATATTTGATTTTCCAGACTCGTTCAAACCTCTTACAAAAAGACTTCTTCATTGTTATTTTTCTGCCTTTAATTGGCCTGACATTTGTTCCAATAATTAACGTGATCTGTACTGGAGTAAGGGATTGCTGAATAAAGTAAAAGGAGGAAATTATTCAACAAGATTTCTCAGATCCAAAAGAAATTGTATAAATCTAATCTAGAGCTGCAGAAGGGACATGAAAATATCAATTTTAAAGTAATGTTCAACATTTCTCTGCTATCGGCTCCTTGTACATTGGCTTTAAAAATAAAGAAATCCCCCGAGATCATGAATTAGTAGGGCGGCAAGGAATGATTTGGTTTTAAAGCATCAGTGTCAGTTTTAATATTCAGACCATAAACAGAATTCTCTGTGTTTGCATTGCAAACTGAGATGGCAGCAGCTCAGTTCGCAATAAATCTCTGGAGCAGGCGACTCAAGTTGCAACTACAGTCACATCCTGTTACAGATCTAAGACTATTCCTGCTGCCACCTTCTGGTAAGAATCACACACTGCAAGATGAAGTCACTGCAATGCTTTGTGGTATCAAGTCACTACTGGGCTTACACAGAATGCATAAAAAATTATATTTTTTTCCACTTACAAAAAATGTTTTAATTTCTAACCCTTGCTTTATATATATTAATTTGGTCATTTGCCCCTTATGTATTTTAACATTTTAACAAGTGTAGGGCAGGCCAAAATGAAGTCTTCTTTCATAGTGTATGTAATTTAGGATATAGTAGATTTTCAGAAAACAAATGAAAAACAAGGTGTTGATAAAATAACAAGAAGAATATCTACTTTTAGTTAAGTCATGAACTTATTCACATTAATAGGACATATCACATCAGCATCACCCAAATCCTTCTACAGTGACTGTTTTGTCCAAATTTAGCTTTTCAGGTCATCCAGTGAAAATGTATGCATGTTTCAAATTCATTATATCTTGCAGAAAGACAAAATATGGCAGTGTAAGTTTTTTCCAATATCATGCTGCCCTTTTACAGCTATCTGCACTATATATCCACCCTTGCTATTAAATGTTGAAACTGCCACTTGCTTATGTAGATCTAACATTTAACTACAGGTTTGTTTCGATGCCATTTGAAACCTAGCATAAGAACGGAGCTGTCCCTCTTGTACTGTATTCTAACTATTAAGCCCAGTTTACTACAAAGTAAGTTCGATTGGACTTCCTGTCTGACAGAAGCCCATGCTTCTAAACCCACCCATCTAAAGGGAGTGAACTACTGGCCCAGCAGTAAATCGCATAACAGAGAGGGAGGAAGACATGGGGTCTGTGATAGTGATGCCTAGTGATTTTCATTATTTGTTTGAGCACAGATCATTTAATTAAAGGGAGATGTTGAATCTTCTTTGGGACTTACTCTTCCGGAAATGAATGAATATTCCCTGTGCTGTAAGTTTGAGGGACACCTTCAGCTAGAACTGTCAGCCTAATCAATAAATCCTCCTTTAGGAATGTGATAATGTTCAGTTTAGGTTGTAACTGTCATAGATGAAGTTGATTCTTACCCTGCCTAGTAAAGACAACTCAACAGCATCAAACACTACAGAATCCAAAATGATCTCACAGGTGAATCAGTACATATGACCCTTTATAAAGTGAAGTGTTTAGAGTGGATTAATTCAGCTATGTGTACCCAACTCCGAGCCGCGTTTGATGATTTCAACATACAGCGAAATATTTTTATCAATTATCTTGTTACTGGTCTCCAAATATTTTTTAAAATTAAAGTTAAATCTTATGTGTTTTTAAATTTTAGTTTGCTCTAATTTTATTATTTAAATTATTATTATTATTATTTTATTTTATTTTATTTTTATTATTCATCAAACATTAGCTTAGTTAGTTTTCTGGAACGTTACAATGCAATACGGTACCTGGCTTATCTTTTCTCCTTCATCACTCTTCTACAGTGTCTGTGTACTGTCGTGTCATTTGCTTGGAACTCAGATTAGCACTAGAGACAGTGACATAAGCTGCTAAACTTTACATGTGCCTTTTCACTTGTCAGACTCCAAAGCTTCAACAGGGACCAACACGGCTGCCGAGGCAGCCAAGATCCTAGCAGAGAACCGCAGACTGATGCGAGAACAGAAAGAGAAAGAGGAGCAACTCAGGCTACAGAGGGAGGAAGAGGAGAGGTGAGAATATTGAAATTGTCAAGTACCATGTTTTACTTTGTTTGTTTTGTGGTGGTGTTTTTTTTGTATCAACTTTTGTAATACAGTTATACTCAAAATTGTGCAACCCCCATTAAAAGTAGGTGTTTTGACAAAATGTACAAACTTTTAGTTGTTTGCAATGAACTAACAATAATAAATAAAATCAAAGTCAACACAAAATGCAACTTTATTCGAATACTGCAAACTCAAAATTGTAATTCCTAAATCCAATCAGACATGATGGCACACATTTGCAAACACCCTGCCTACAGTGAAGCATGATTGTGCAACAATGCTTTGGAGCTGGTTCATTTCTTTTGGTAATGGAAACCTGCTGGGTGTAGCAGGTAACGCAACATGGATTTATTTTAATTGTCAGGACATTCTAGAAGAAAACATCATGCCATCTGTGAGGAAGCTAAAGAGGGGGCATCATTGCACCTTCCAACAGGACAGTTATTCCAAGTAAACCTCAAAGGCCACCAGGTTCGCTTACAGAAGTTCTTAAGGTTCTAGAATTGTCACGGTCATCTGACTTGAACCCCATTGAAAATCTTTGGATTTTGAAAAACACACAAAGCCAAGAATTTTATTGACGTGAATTTTACTGAAGATTCCTCAGGAACGTTTGAAGTAGTTGGTGTCTGATTATGCATTATGTTTGCAGCAGGTCTAAACTACAAAATAGCGTTGTACTGAGTACTAAAGACACTTGTCATGAATGGGTTAAAAAATGTCATAAAATAAAAAAATAATTAATAAAGCTGTGTTGAGCTATTTTAATAATTCTTGTTTCATTTGTTCATTGCAAATGGCTGAAATATTGTAAATTTTGCCAAAACCCCTAATTTTCATTAGGAGTTTAAAACTTTAATGCAACTGTATCACAAATATTAGAAAATAAGTATCAAAAATGTTTAGTTTTGTTTGAGTTTTGGAAAAATGGTGTTGTCTTTAGAAATCACCTGTATTTTTGCAAATATGTTGTCAAACCACTTGCTGCTGTGTCTTTACCATCTCAGGCTGAAAAAGGAAGAAGAGGAGCGTTTAGCAGAGGAGGCTCGATTGAAACGCCTGGAAGAGGAGAAGAAGCTTGCAGAAGAAAGAAAACTCAGAGAAGAAGAAGAGGCTCGCCTAGCAGAGGAGGAGCGGGAGAGACTGGCAGAAGAGGAGGCACTGAAACAGGTTGAGCTCCAGAAGGAACGGGAGGAGGCTGAAGCCAAGGCTCAGGAGGAAGCAGAGAGAGTCCGACAGGAAAGAGACCGCATAATGCAGAAGAACCAGCAAGAACGAATGGAGAGGAAGAAGGTAAATGGATGGCAGACAATCCTCTGTATTGTTGGTGTATTGTGTTGATTTTTCATGAAGACTTGTTGTAAATGGTGTTCCACAAGAATGTGAGGCTTTCATTAGTCCAGTAGTACTTACTCAAAGATTAAAAAAAACTGTAATGATCATAATAAATGGTTATTATCTGCATATACTGCATTTTTACTTGACCTTTATTTTTAGAGTTGTCTCTCTTCTTCATGAGAATACTGACCATAATAGCATCATTCTTTTAAATGCTGTAATCAGTGTCAGATGTAAACAATGTTTTTGTAGTTTATATTGCTGCTATGATGTGAAAAAGAATTTTACAAAATCGTCTTTTCATTTCAGAGAATTGAAGAAATAATGAAGAGAACTAGAAAAGGAGACCAAAATGACTTGAAGGTGAGCTTACATTCTCAAAGCCTGCATGTGTGTGGAGAAAAATTGGTAACCCGGAGTTTCTGTTAACATGCTAATAATGTCTCCTGTGTAGAGAGATGAGGAGGAGGAGGAGGATGATGATGGTGATGGTGATGGTGATAAATGCATTCAGGAGAATGGAGATGAGGGAGTGGACCAGAAAAACTGTGAAACTAAGTGTAAGTGTGTCGCATCAATCGATGGTTTACGAAGCTGGGGAAGATTTATGCATCAGAGAAACTTGGAATTATATTTTTGTCACTCAGATTGAAGGGGTACTTTCCCTTCCTGATAATTGCTCGTTTGTGTGAACTTACATGATTCTCTCTGCTTTTTTCCTCTACATTCTATGTCTCTACTGACAAAACAGCTGAGACTGATGACATAGCCATGGAGGCCAACAAAGTTGAGTGTAATCTGTCCTCGGGTGAGCCGGTGGCACGACAGGAGCCTCTGGGCAGTGTCAATGGAAAACCAGAGACTGATGACAAAGAGAATAATAATGGCATAAACCCAGATGAGACTCAGGCAGTAAGGTATGATTATATAAAAGGTGATGACCATGAAATCAACACAGCAAAAAATAATGTGCTTTGAAATTACTAAACTAAACTTAAGTGGTGTCATTGATTAAAAGTTTTATTTCACTACACACAACAGTATGTAAAATCCTACACACCAGCAGAAAAACAATATTTTTTCCATAATAAAATCTTTGTTTTATCAAATATTATAGCAGATAGTATTAATTAAAATAATACTGCACACAACTGTAAATTGCTTTTTGAGAAATGAAACTAAATATTTCAAAAATAACATAATTGGACTGGTTTCCTTTGGTTTTCTCATCACCTCCAACAACCTCATTCTCCCCCTTCCACTGTAGTCCAGTTTCTAAAGGCTGCCTTGTAGAGGGGTCAGAGTTCCTGAATGAACAGGACTCAACCAAGGGGGGTCTGGTCGCAGGTCTCAACGGTAAATCCAATCAGTGGAGCTTTGAGGAACTCATTGACATTAATGTCCACTCCAAGACTCGGCCCCTCATTGAGGCAGAAGACTGTAACCAGGTCTTGATTAACTGTGATGGGACCTCAGATGGGACTAGAGTAGCCTTTGAGGACAAAGGAACCTCAGTCAGTACCCTGCATTCCTCCAGTCAGCCTATAGAAACCCTGTCAGGTGAGTAGTAATGCAGAACCTTTCAGATTCACTGCTTTCTATTATTCTGATAGCAAATGAACATGTCTGCTTCATGTCTGAATGACCACCCTGGTCACTTTCAATGAAAGTTCCAATGTCAATCTTACATTAAAGGATAGACAACAGTTATTATCATATATGAAATAATTGACCGGAGGAAAGTGAAACACAGAGTTTTGTTTCCCACTATAGTCACTTCATAATAACGGCAGAAATCAGAAAGCCCAATAAATCATAAAGTTAACTTTAATCAAGCAAAGTCAGCAAATAAGGGAACTCGCATCAAGGTTGCACAGATATACATATCTTTGTGTATTTGAAATGAATGCCTTTAATATACACCATACCATATTTCTTATGTGTCTCTGTAGAGATTTGATGCTGTGGGCGTTGCGGAGAAGCCTCCTAACTGTTGCACTCTTAATGTTCCTGTCTGGCTGAGCTCCTTTTTAAAACGAGTTTGTTACCAGTTGCAAACAGCTGCTTCTTCTTTCTCCTCCTCCTCTGTCAGATGGAGGAGCACATGGTAAAGTGGAAAGGTCACCAAAAGTGCTACTTTTGCACCCTATTTGATGTGGAAAAAAATGCTTCAGGGAAATTCCATTTATTCCTTCAATTTGCTTGCTTCAGGTCTCTTTCTCTTGTGTTACGTTTGGTTTTTTTTTGTTTTGTCACTGTCCAAGTTTCTTTTTTTTTTTTTGTTAGGGGTGTAATGTTGTTGTACAATGTTTGTTGTAATTTATTAATTTGGGCTTCTTTGATATCATTTTTGTGTTTGTGTATTTTTTTTCTCTGTTGTAATGGAATATTCCAGGACACATGCACATTATGTTGTGTGAATAAAAAAGGCAAATATCTTTATTAGTTATTGGAAGACACATTACTATATTCTGTTCTGTGGAGAAGGTCGGGTGGGAATAGCATCACAGGTTTCGCACGAGTCATCGTAATTTACTTGACCAGCTGCTTTCTGCAGCAATAAAACAATATGGCCTTATCTTTTTTCCAAGTTTCTGATTTTTAAGTGTAAAATTACTAAATTGTTTGTGCTGAAGCTCATGCACGCACTGTGTAGCGATCTCCCATCATGTGCTTACAGCTGGGGGGGCATTCTGTACTCCTGCTTCACTTCACTGCTCTGTCCTGTCACCCACTGTTTTTAGGAGCAGCACACACACCTGTCTCCCAGCTTCTCTCCCCTTTTTTCATGTTTGGCCACTAGAGGGGTCCATGAGCACAACTGTTAACATTCACAGCTGTTTCATGATTCATGACAACTATTGTGGTGACATTTCAGTAGTTTGATGATACAGAGCTCAAGGTTTATTTAGGTTTTATTATTGTGTTATTTTTTTTTTTACATTTGTATATAGAGTTTATGTTTACTAACCTCATTGTAATTTATATCAGAATCTAATTTACATTTAGCTATAGTGTCATCTAGAACTACATGTGACATTTGTTCCACACAGCTGTTTAACTAACCATAACTGTGATATACTAATTTACACGGGTTAAGTACATTAGTTTCAGTCATAGCTGCTTCTGAGCTTCTTTAGACAGTATATGATCGTTACTGAATTGACCTTGAATATTTGGCTGTATTCACTTTAGCTGAAACTAAAAATCAGGTTTGCAGTTATCTGGTTTTAATTTTGAGCTTTATTAACACAGGTTTACATTCTTACCTGTGTCCCTGTGGCTATGTCATTAATTCCACTTATTTCCCACTAACCCATTTTGAAACCTCCTTCATGCTCGCTGCTTCATCTGTCAAAATGAATTTCAGCATTTTTTTATTCTATAAAATCTGGTTGTTTGTGTATGAAAATACATTTCTACAAATATTTAAGTGTTATTGGAATGTGTATATAATCAGTATTAGGCAAAGTATGCCATGTGTAGGATGAAGTTGCATCAGGATGTGGATATTTGAAGCTTCTATCTATGTGACTTATGTAAGTTAAAATTTTGTTCTCAACTCATGCCCTGCGACTGGTTTAGGGTAGCCTGCAATTTCAAAACAAGGGGCCGAGAGAGGACCCACTTAATGTTTTCAAAATGTGTTTTTGGCTTTTTAAGTATGGTTTCCCCAAGCCCTAATTCTGAATATTGCTTCACAAAGACTGAAGTTGACATTTGTAAGATGAACTGAAAGTTCCCTGAGCAAATAGGCTTCAAATATGAGTCATTAAAACAGCCATGGCTGTGCCTCACAATGGCATTAAACCGTTTTTATGTCAGTGGAAATCGGGTTGTTCTATTAGCCGTATCAGCTCAGTTTGCAACTTTTTGATTTTGTAGTTTGAGTAAAGGAACATCATTATACAAGATATGACTTATAGTAGGTTAGGTTTGTTTTCTGTGTTGTTTTCTGTTGGTTCTGGGTTTTTCATAAACTGGATTGAAATGTAGAAATACTCTGTGCTCGATTGGTTGAAGCACAGTGTTTGGGGACCTTGCTTTGTCTTGTTCTCTGCTGGCTAGCTAATATCTCTATACATAAAGACTAGAGGCTTTCAGATCTTAGCTGTAATATAATCAGCTCAAAAAATGTAACAGACTCAATAAACCATCCTTCAAAATTTGCCATGGCGATCCCCACTGTTAGCATTCACGCATCATTCATCTAGAAAACATAATACTTTAAATAATTCATTAAAGGTGGGTTGCTGAGAAGTAGCTGTACTGTACAGACTCATAGGAGAGTTGTGATATATTGAAAGAAAAATGCATTTATCTGGTTTGTTCAGACATTCAATAGAAGTGTTCTGAGAAATTTAGAATTCCCATCAATAACCCCCCTCCAACCTGGAGGGCTTTAGGTTGGAGTGGAAGGCTCTCAGTCCTCAGTGTTGTCTAATAGGATAGAATGGTGCCTTAGGGATTTGGTGTTTTTACTTTGTGGCACTTGACTAAGAAAGCTTGTCCTTACCTCAGCCTCGACAATCAGTCTACCCAACCAGGGCAACGTTGTGAATATGAACTGAAATACTGAAATATGAAATATTTCTCTGGAAGACTTACAAACGTGACAATGTCCTGTCCACAATTTAAAATCTGTACTGTAAATATATCTAAAATGTACTGAGATGATACAAACTGTTAATAAAGTATTGCAAAAACATTTCTCGTCCGTGTTGAAACTTTTATTCGTTTTTTTTTTTACAGTGATTACTATTCAGTCTTGTATACATGAGCCATCATCAATCTCAAACATCTTTGTCATTTAACTTTACTTTCTAAACATTTCTGAAATACTTAATATTCCATTCAAACATCCAGAGACATAAGTATTAATCAAAGCTAGTATTTATGAGCAGCAGTATGCATGTAAAAGCATTTTCTCAATTTTCCAGTAAGGCACTGAAAATATATTTGTCGAAGGCTGCAGAGAATCCTGGGTTACATTAGATAAAAAGTGCATGTGTCAATCCCACAAAAAATTTGGTTGCCATATTAGTATAGTATACAACCGCTGACACTAAAACAAGCTGCAGTAATGTAGATAGATGATTCAAGCTTTTGCATATTCAGCTGATATAACCTTGAAGTTCACCAAAATTGATTGTTTTGACATTTTTATGCAAATTCAGAAACAAAAATGTTTTTGATGTTTTGAAATCTGAATTTCTTAATCCAAGAACTCCCATAAGTGGAATCCATTGTGAATGTGTTCTTTTGCTGAGTAACTGTCTAAACATCAGTTTTGGTGTAATTCCACTTTAAACAGCGAGCCTCTGCACAGATTATGCTGTTTACAGCTTCTTAGCACAGTCAGGGCAGTAGATGTGATCTCCATTAATGACAAAGCGCTTGTTGGCCAGTGAGAGGCTGCATTTCTTGCAGTTGAAGCAGTACTCATGCCAGCAGTATCCCTCATAGTTCACCACATTGGTGCCGTGACCAAATCCTGTAGGAAGAAAAACAGTCAGTCAACGGACAACAATGGATGTTCGTGCACAACAGAAACGAAATATTCTTCAAAACTTCGTCCTTGATCGGCCTGACATTCAGCACAGATTAGCTTTCTAGTATACTTTCTTCTTAGTCGAGAGGGATTTTCTAGAGTGCATACAAAGAATAAAATAAGTAAAAAAGCTTTAAATCTGTTGCATTTTAATAATCTCCTCTTTGTAAGTACCATATTTGTGGGAAAATGGCAGGTAAAAGAAAAAATGATGAAAACCAAATTAATAGCATTTAATAAACAAATGACTAGAGACTTTGTTCGTCATTTATACTGAGATGTGCACTTGCTTGTAGATACTTTTCTTGTAGTTCTTCATCATGCTTTACTGAGTTAGCGCTCAGTGGAATAAAATCTGTCACAGTTGTGTAAAACTTAAAGATAATCCGGTTATGTGTTTGCAACAGAACAGAGTGTGTTTATGCTGCCCTCACCTGTGATGGGGTTCTTGCAGCCATGGCACTTCTTGGCCACATCAGTCTTGTAGCAGTCCACACAGTAAGCCATGTTCTCATGGGAAGTGAAGCGAGCTCCAGCCAGAGGTTTACGGCATGTGTTGCACACAAAACACTCAGAGTGCCAGGGCTGATCCTGATAGCTGATTCCTCCAGACGTGATGGGCTGAGATTTCAAAAACAACAGGATTGGCAGGTTATTTTTAATAGATATGAAACTTTAAACAGTATGTGAGACATGAGCAATTGGGAGGAAACTAATGACTATTTTTACAATCACAAAACATACAGAGCATTACAGACTGTGCTTATACCTGCTTGCAGTGGAAGCATTTCTTGGCAAACTTCTTGTCATGGCAGGGAGCACAGTAGATGTCGTCACCTTTGGTCAGGAAGCTTTGTGTGCGGATTGGCTGCTTGCATTCAAAGCAGGTGAAGCATTCCTCATGCCACACCTTGTTCTTGTACTCCACATTCTGGGAACCTGAAGTACAAAATGAAAGTAAACCGTTTAAAAATAGGAAAATACCGTTTAAACTAAAAAGTCTAAAGCCAGAGTCTGCGCACAGGTTGTGTGGTTTGTAAAGAAAGCAATGCTGATAAAACAGCAAACCCACCTGGCAAGACCACCTTATAGCAGCCCTGGCACCGGTTGCCATCCTCCCGGGAGCTACACTTGCCACACATGATCTTGCCATCATCACGGGCGCAGAACTGCTCGCTGGCCAGCGGCTTGTAGCACTTGGCACAGCGGAAACAGTCCTCGTGCCAGTGGCGGTTCTTATGGTGCAGTTCCTGAGCACAGACAGGAGGCGCAGGGTGAACAGAGGTGCCCTCACTAAATCCTCATGGAGCAGACATCCTCATTAAAGTGAAGTTTTTTTGCTCATCATGTGGACTGAGCCTCGGGGCCAGAATACAGAACATGTGGGAGGCATTAAAGTGGATATGAAGTGAACTGGAATGCGGTGAGCCTTGGACAAACCAGGGGACTTAGACGTTGGAAATGTGATCTACAGTGTAACGTCCCATTAAATGTAATTGCATTTTTCTTTTCCACTTTAAATGACTGTGACTGAGTGATGAGACTTGAAAAGCACAACCTGCTTCTGGACGACAGATAACTCATAGAACAGCTTAAAACACACACAAACATACAGATACTGTAACTTTCTTTAATTTTTTTTCTACCTTTTGTATCAATGTTTGTAACAGACGACATGTTGGACATTTCACAGTGGAAAGTGCACAGGTGTAAAACTAAATGTAAAGATAGTGAAATTTCTTTTGGCTGCTACAGGTTCAAGGTCCTGTCATGACTCACTGAGGGACTTCAATAAACCAGAACTATCCAAATGTGGGTTTCCGGTGCTTTGACCACAATATTTTGTAGATAAAAGTTTTTTCACATTTGTATTAACCAAAGTACTGTACATGAAGAGTACCTGCTATCATCAGGACCAAAAAAGTATTTTCATATAATACTCTTATCAAACTGTAATTATGGGTAATACAGAAAAGGCTGAGATCCAATAGTTTGTATTGAGCACTACGTGATTCAGAAATGATAATCCATCACTCGCACAATCTGATCTAAACCTTTTTTTACCTTAGAGTCGGCACCGATTGGGCGTCTGCACTCTGCACAGGTGTTGGCGCAAAGCTTGTCAAAGCACTTGGTGCATACGTGCTTTTCATCCTTCTTCACGTATTTCTTCCCGTGCAGGTTGTCACGGCAGTAGTAGCAGTCGAAGCGATCAGTCATGGTGGAGGTGAGATAACTCCGGGGACCTGGACAGACAAAACTATCAGGAGCTGGACTTCCAAAATCATCAGAAAGAGTTCCTTTCTGATGATTTTCCATCTGATACCAGATGGGGACAGTGTTGCCTTTTAGAAGACACCAAAGACTCACTGAACAATGCGAGTTAGACTAGATGGTCCCATTTAACACGGACAAATAGGTTTTAATTCACTTTAAACACTCCATAGGCGATGTGGGTCTGTTGAACAGCAATCTAGGGTTAAAGGTTGAATCATTTGAAATGCAAAACAAATCTTTACATCTAGAAGTCAAATTCTACAGTATATTTGATGTTTTTCAGTCTTTTCCTCCCAATTTGACGCAGTGAGATGCTGCTCTAACAGCAGCATACCTAACTGATGAGAGAAGTGTGACTGAGGTAACAAAGCAGCCCACAGATGTCTGCTTGTTTTCTACATGCTTTTGGCCTCCAGAATTTTTATCACGCTCCCCCTGGAAAGTCAGCTCCCCCTTATGTCATATTTTTAGACTGTCTGGCTCATTCCTTTTTACCACACACCTCGAAGACCTCCCCCTGAGTCCAGCCAACACTGTCGCCTTTTGTCTGCATTTTGGCAAAGGTCATTTTATTGGCTGTTATTATTAACTGAGTTGCTTTTGCCTCCCCATTCATCAACATTCCTGCATTTCCACTGCGGCAGCGTCCCCCGGGAGCAGATGGAGATGGAGTAGTTCTGTGGAACGACTGTGTACAGGGTGGAGTGTGTCCACATGCCAAGCTCTATCTGCATCACTTTAAAGCTCCTCTCTCTCACAGGATGTCAGGGAGAGCAGCTCCACTGATCCACCAGGCCCCCTAGTGAGGGGGACTTTAGCAAAATGATTTATTCAGTGCAACAGATATCAGTACAACAGGAGCCAGGGAGGAAACAATGGGTGGAATGGCATTTTGGCCTCGTAACCATAGGAACAAGGAAAATATTTAGGAAAGGGGACGGCGGCTATTTAAGTGGGATGTGGTGAACAGCCGTGTGAAAGACATGAGCGTCCCAGAACGAGGTATGTGGCCCCAGTGTGTGTGGATTGATAGATGGAAGGGAAGGGAACTATCTGCAGCTGTGCAGCAGGGATAAAGGCTGGACTGGGGACTCATCTCTGACACAACAAACTCTGCCTAAACACACAGTGGCACTGAAGCAGGCAATGCTCCAGACTCACTAATGATCCTGACTGGAGCAGAGATCTATTTTAGACTTGAACTCTCTATTTAAAGTACTCTGACCTTCAAGAGGGGACAAATGGAGAGGGATACACAGTGGTTACTGGGGTTATGCAGCTATTGTGCTTCCAGCTGAGATGTAGCCAGTACTCTAATCTTTTGTTACAAACAGTGCGACAGCTGCCCCCTGTCAAACAGTCACGGTATGTACTGTCGCTCAGCTGTGAAGGGAGAAGAGTATATCACTGTGATCCCTTTGGGGACGAGTCCTCTTCGGCGATAAAGGTCAGCATGAGACCAGATTGAGAGGTGAGTCTGAAACTCAAAGACCGGATGGCCCGGAGAGTAACAACCACATTGTTGAAACTTTCTGTTCTCGGACACCTTTGGCAGAGGTCATTCTGTCAGCAGTCAGATCACTTTAACCTAATTACATCCTCTTATCCTGGGGCTTTGCAGGCAAAAATATATGCATTAAAAAGCCTCCGCTGAACTCACAAAGCAAATGTAGGAAGAGGCTTTTCTTTTTGCCCTCCACTGTGCACATACAAAAGAGAAACAGCAGAGAGCTTTAAATGTTAGACCACAAGTTCACCTCAAACTGCATGAGTTTAAAACATTTCTTCCAGGACCTGTGCAATTAAACAAAGTTTTTTCCTTAAATCATACTTTATAAAATAAAAGTTTCATCTAAAAAAAAACAGATTGTGGTTTATTTTCCTACTATTTCTAAACCTAAAGGAAAAAAACTTAACAAAGCATGTTTTTCTCAACTTATAAAACTGCAACTGCAGGAAAAGTCTCATGCTAACCGCACAGAGGTTTTACATTTTGAGCCCGATTACAAACGTAACACATTGGTTGACTTACACAGCATCCAGTTCTGTCACCAGCTTTTTTAAGTGTACCTGAGTGTCTGTAGAAAGTCATGTTTGGTTCCAGTCAGGAGGACACAAAGGAGGAGAAAAGAAGGACAACACAAGCACGGGAGGACACGGTAGCATCCACAAAGGGTCAAGTCTGGAGACCTTACGATGTGTTAGATTACAGGGGGCTGTATATACCCTTCTGTGACACTCTAACTCCTACGGCCTCTGTGTCCAAATCCAACCTTCTGCCCCTCCAGTCCTTTTTAGGGTATGCACTAGAGAATGGAGGGATGCAGAGGGGAATGATGAGCTGATACACATTGGAATCCCCTGCTGTAACATCAGAATGTAAAAAAAACGAAAACACATTCTGAGGTTCGTGACAGATGGCCCACGGGGGATAAGAGATACTCCCACTGCCCCAGGATACAACGTTTTGTTAGGGGTCCGAAAAGGTATGTGTGACATGTTGGATCACTTCACATCCTAACTCTAAGGGATGACTCAAAGGAGGAGCAGGTTGACATTGGAGACTGAGCTGAGGAGAGACAGAGTGTGGTGGAGTATTTAGTCTTCCCGATTGTGTGTGTATGTACAAGTACTACTGTATAACTTCTCTATGTTGTCGCTGAAAACTTAAAAAGTGGATCCAGAGGAGGATAATTTAAAATGGGAGTAAAAACAACACTGTCAGTGATGAATTCTTCTCTTTGTTGTCTCTTAACAGCTCCAGGAAACAGCCGATGGGCTCCTGATAGAAATACGAGAAGGGAATATAGATTCGTTCACAAAAATGAATGTGCAAGAAAAAAAAAATGTTTGTCAAAGGACAATGATGTTTTCAGAATCATTTTATGACTATTGTCAACTTAGAAGATACTGGATGTCACGTTGGGAACCAGCTTCTTTGAGCTTTAAAATCCTACTCGTTGTATTTAATGCCTGGGTAAGATCTGCAGTAATATCTGTTGGACCACTTGGTACAGTGGAAACAAGCTACCCATCACTGTATTATTGCTGTTTATGTCAATGCTAAGCACTAGGTGTTTGGAACTTTTCTTCCGAGAACAGCTGACAACCAAAACAATGAGCTAAATGATGCTAAAAAGCTCTGTAGAGATGAGGGAAAGTGCAGCACTGGATGCTCATGTGTTACTAGTTTAATTGTTGCCAACAAACATTATAGTCAAACCTTTTACAATGATTGTCATCAACTATTCTGCAGAGTAGAAAATGTAGCAATACTGATGGTGCTTTACCCAGAATGCTTTGGTCAAAGGATCTTAAATGCAGAAATATAGGATCATTATGGGAATGAGAGGAGGCTGAGAGCTTCATGAGATGAACTCAAACATAGAATAACCTAATTACTTACACTCCATCATACTTGTTTTTTTTAAAAGCTGGATACTGGTCTTTAACTATATTGAAAAACCAAAATTTGTAAGACTTAAAACAAATCTGTACATTGAGCCCCGATGTGTGTATCTGTGTGTTTGTGCTCAGTTGTTTAAAGGGCAGCTGGCTGTAATTACAGATTCGATTTGGTCCATTACTGCAGTACACAACTTTGTGTTTGTCCCCTTTTGTAATTTGTCACCCAATTACTCTAAACCACAGAAACTAATTAATTTGCAGGGAGGCGCCATGGTTCCTTCTCTGCAAAAACCCACCCAGTAAATGATCTGCATTGTGTTATGTCGGTGAATCTCTTCAGATCTGTTTACATTTCATTGTTCTTAATTCAAATATCATGTCAGTTTTTCCTCACCATGATGCATTTCTCCCTTCTTCCATAATTTGTAGCACTGAATTAATAGGTGGGTCCGACGTGGACTAAAATACTTTTTCTAAACAAACAACTGACAGATAGAATAATGATGAAGGTGGTGGTTAACCAAAAACGGACCTTGTTAAAAGCTGCTTGATACTGTACATGTGGGGTGAAAACATTGTGTAATTACAATTAACTTCCCAGTTTTCTGTGGTTGGACAGAGACTTCAGAAACTTTTTTTCCGTTTCTCTTTCTATCAGTAATCTGTATGCAGTATAACCTATATATTGTAACATACCCCGAAACCTGATGCTCAGCTAAATACAAACGTGTTTGCCAGACCGCCTATTACCAAGTTGTTAAATCTGCTTTTAAAGCTGTGGAACATGTTTGCTTATCCATTTTCTTCTTGTTTAGATGTTCTGACAGCACTAAAGTATTTGGCTTCAAACTGTGTGCTGCATGTTAATGGAGATCATGGTGGGCTGTACCCAGTGACAGGTGCTGGACAACAAAGCCGGAATGCAGCACGCACCACCCCACCTGCCATCTGCAGCCCAGAAATAACCCATAATCATCTGAAACAATAAACAAAACTGTACATTGTGTTTTATGACAAACATTGTGAGAACAAAGAGCTTAAAATTTTCGAGTGAAAACAGTAATATACTCTCACACACTGCGTGCCACATAATTTTGGACTTTTTCTAATATGCAATAAATCAAGAAATAATGTGCTTTGTTAATTCACTTAAACATTTGATGACTGACCAAAGCAGGTTAAATAGCAGGTTTTTAGTGTTTTCCCTGAACAAATGTATTGTATTTTGCAAAGAAAAGCACATTTTGAGTTTGATACTTGCAAAACAAGTTGCAAAACAAGTTGAGACATATGCATAGTTACCCATGTCTTACATCACCTTTCTTTCAATTACACTTTTTTTTTAATAACTTGGGGGTTTAACTGCTGCACATTACAACTGAAATATTTGCCCTTTCACGCTGAATACAAGACTCAGCAGTCTGTAGTCACTATTTTCTTATTCTCTTCATGACTGGCTGTACATTTTCAATAGGAAACAGATGTGGGCTGCAGGCAGGCAGCCCCCATACTACACAGGTAGCGGCTGTTGTACCTTATCACAAGCCCATTATCTGTCAGTCTTATTTAAGCTTCTGTCTGCAGGTCAGTGAAAATAATGAAAATCCATCCCTTTATACATCCATTATATGTAACAGCTCAGTCTGTTTAGAGTAACAGGGGGCTGCAGTGTATCCCTGCTGTCATTAGGCAATACCCTTGTAAGATAAATAAAAGTTTAAGCGAATAAACAACTAACAGTCCATAAAAATTCTCATGTTCTCTGGAATCTTGGTTTGGAAAGAGCGTGTCATGAACCGGTTGGTAGCTTCTCTTGGCCACAAGCCTATCAGCTATCATGTCTCAAAGATGTAGAGATGAGAAAATACTTCCTGAACACATGAGACCTCTCAGTATGACTGGAAAAAGCAGCCACCATTGTTTTATTGTTGCCAATAGAAGCAAAAACCTAGTGTTTGTTTCTGGGGGCTCATTTCTCAACATGACCTCTCGCCCTGGACATCCTTGTGTCTCAGTAACCCTCCAAATCTGGTTAGCATGCAGACAGGTCAGTGACAGACTGAGCCACACTATCTCTTTCAGGGGAACAGTGACTCACGCAAACACAGAAAACACAGCAACAAGAGCCACACTGTTATTGGTGCCAACACAGAGCCGCAGTACAACACAGAGGTACGGTCAGCAAACTGCCAAACAAGCCAGGGTGTGGTTGTCCCAGACCCAGACACATCGAGGTTAAATACATGTGGACAAAAGGCCAAGAGGGGAGCTCTATAAACACAGAAACACTTCTTTCCAACAAAGAAGTGTGAGAAACACACACACACACACACACACACACACACACACACACACACACGAGTTCTTTCAGATAAAGCCTCCACTTTGGCAGCAGCAATTCACCTCTCTTTGTCTCACATGCCTCAAGCCTCTTAACGCTAAAAAAGTAATTTCCTTTTGCTGGTGTGTAGAAAAAAGTTACGCAGAAAAAATGTGCAACAGTGAACCTGAGCAAAAGTTCAATATATTCAGTAAATATACACATGAAAAATAATTTTATCAACTATATAGAAAAGGTTTCTTAGCGCACCATATATGACTTTTTATAACACTCTGAGTTGTGATTTTTGCATAATTTAACTACCACTTGACGTGTACAGTATTATACAGTATTATTAATGGTAACAAATGTGTTTTTTATTCAAACTGTTCAATAGAAATTATTTAATAAACAATATTTGTTTAAAAACATTTTTGTTTTGTAGCATTTTAGGGCTTTGATGAATAAAGATAGTTTGGTAATATTTTACAAGAAGGACAATAACTTTCTGCAGACTAATTTGAACTGTGATTCCGTTTTACAGAAAACTCACAGTTCTCTCATCGTTCCTTACTGTGGCTTTTGCACTCTCTCCATTTCATCTTTGTCTTTTATTCACAAAGTAATCACACATTCCGCTGAGGATTTCTTCGGCTGAATGGGGGAAAGGGGAGAGCGAGGACAACAGCACTTCGGCATCCAGAGAGGATATTGCCTCTACTTATCTTGCTCAACCCACATGGACAAACAAGCAGCATTGCCTATTTAGGAGTCTTGTGCTGAGCTGGTGAGAGCGCTGTTTCGTGTGTTTCATCAGCTCAGTCATCTGCACTCAGGCACACCCTCTCTCTCTTTCACTGTGTCTCCGCTCCATTTGCAATAGTGAAAGGAATGATGAAACTCTGTTCTCCACAAATCATGTCTCTGCCTGAACAAACTGCAGGGACCAAAGCCCCCAGCTGCCTCTGTGTGGCACATGTCCTACTGCTGGCCTGATGGTCCGGGGACCTCACGGGCACTGGCATGAAAGATCTTCATTAAAGAATGATATAAAGTATACAACACATAACAGGCTTTCTGACTAGTAATATGTAACTCTGCTGGTGGATTACACTGTTTTTTTTTACATTAAACTCTTAACAAAAAAGGCTTCTAAGACTCATATTGTGTTAAATGTGGTATGTAAATTGCAGCACATAATAGAGCACCAGAGAGAGAGTAGTCTCTTTAGTGCATTTAGTGCACTGAAGTTTTCTCATGGCTTCTGAAGGATGCTGACTTCATACTGGAGCCACATAGAAGTTCTCAGTGCCAGAGGAAGGACCACAATCTCCTAGTCCCTTTAATGACATCATGCCTTTGGTTTGGCTGAGGACCAGACCAGAAGGGAGGAGACCTTAAGCCTGCATATGTTCACTTTTGTTCATTACTGACATGATCATCACTGCAGTACAGTAATTGATCCATTCAATCGACAAGATAAATACAGCCAGATTTGCTTCAACAGTTCTACAACTTGTCCTGGGTTGAATTACACTGGCTTACATTCTTGGTACAGTTAACATTATTTCACAGTCCAATAAAACAAGTCCAGTGGCAAAACGACTACTGAGCTGAATCCAATCTGCCTGACACCCTGTAAACTAAACTCTAAACTAAACTAAAGCTGCTGGGATATAGGATGGCATTTGGCACTAAAGAATGATACAGCTGTGAATCACACTCAAGTACTGTATGTCTGTATAAAATGTAGTAGTGTTGATGCAGCATAAAATACCTCGAGCAAATCAGCTTAGTTTTAAAACATTAGATTTTTCTATGCTTAAAAGTCACTTAGTGGACAAAGAATGTTAATTGATTTTCTCAAAAGAGGAAACGTTAACTCAAAATTATAAAAAAGTAAGCAAGTGACTAAAACACACGTTTTTCTTTTTACTTAAAATGCCTCATTTTGCAGTGGCAAATAAAGCACCTTTTTTTGCAGCGTATCAACACTGTGCCCAAAATGATCAACTAAACTAAAATAACCATATATCTTTTTATATATGCATATATATGTATGGGGGTGGCTGTAGCTCAGCTGGTAAAGGCAGTCATATATATATTTTTGTACATATTTATAGAATATGTACAAAAATAAGAATGTAACCGACTCACATCATGCCGGAAATGTGCATCCGGCGATATGATCATAGGAGGAATTAGTCATTTAACACAACAGTTACTGAATGTACCAAAGAGTATCACGACCCTTGTCTTTCCCGCTGCTGGTCTTTCATGTGAAATGAGCAGCTGCCTGTTGAGCCGAAGTAATAAACATCTGGGTTTGGGACTCACCTCTGTGAAGGATACGGATGAAGCGCCTTTCACTCGACACCAGCGGTGTGTCCCGTGGGTTTGGCTGAGATGGAAAATCTGCGGAGGGGACGCGGCTTTAAAGGACGGACTGAGAAGCGGGTTGAAAAAAAACAACCCAAAAACTACAGGACGTGAGCCCAACCTCTGTAAGCTCTCATAAACAATGACCTCATGCAGGAATTCACAGGGTCTCTTAGTAAAATTCTCATTGGCACTCGAAGCAAACGGAATTGTTAAGAAAATCATAAAGTCACAACAAGTCCTGCAGTACAGGGATCCCCGTCTATGATTTTAACTATCATCACATCACGTTTTCACTTTAACTGTTAAAAATAGATGATGTGACTTGTTAACACACGTTTGTCCTACTTCTGAATTGGCCTCCCTCGTCTCCTTCTTTGGTATTGAAACGAGGAATTACATCAAGATGACTCATTCTTAACCCAAAGAAAATACCTCCTGCATGCAAACTTAACCCCCAAAGTTAATCCGTTACAATTACAAATCAATGATGAAGTGTCCCAAAGGTGCTACTGTTGCATAACGCAGACGTGTCAGTGACACTGAACAGCTATTTGCATCATCGTTTGCATGACATCCAAAGTGTATCCATCCAGAGTCTACGCTGAAGAAAAATAGTGACGAGTAAGGATGTATTTCTTTGATCAGTCAGGATGAGGGAATGTCTGTTTTATTTAAGGGGCTCAGGATTCTTTAACAAGCAACCAAAATCGGACTATTTGGTAACATCTTAATTTTTACAATTAATATGTCAGTCATTACAATGAATATTTGAAAGTTTGTCTACTCACTAATTAGCTGCTGTTGTGCAATTTATTCATGCACAGAAATTCCTCATTAACGAGAATAATCAAGGATTTTGTTGCATCAGAGCAATGTTGAAAAGCAGCTGCATGTTTGGTGTTTGCATTTAACCAACAATGGGCTGGAGAGCTTTTACTGTGCACATTTGCAAGCATAAAGCCAAGTTTCCCTTTTATGAAAAGAGCATTTTACTAAACAAACAAGAAGTCAGCATGTTTACAACAGAGGGTCCATGACATAAGTTGCATAAGAGATGCTCTACTTTCTTAGTACAATTATTCATCTCCAATTAATTTGTTGACAATTGTGAGTCATGAGTGGGAATCAAGATTAAAGACAAGGAATGTGGTTGAGAAAAAGACAGAGGATCAGGGACAGCTGGAGGTAAATGGCCCTTTAAAATGACTATTTCCTCTCGGTAATAACTCAGCTACACAGACATTCATAAGCAGACTGGAGGGAGTTGTGGCCATATTAGGAACATGTTAGCTGATATCTGAGGGGATAAAATGCCATCTGTATTGGTGGTAGAAGGTGTGGCTTTTATATTAACAACACTCTGCTCCTTTGTCTTGGATATTTGTCACTATTGTGAGAGGAGTGAAAATATTGTTTCGGGATTAAGATTATAAAACGAGATGATAAACACAGCGCACATTTCACACAGTGCCCGAAATTCAATTTCTGAAATAAATAAACCTGCAGGCTTCGGCTGCTTGCCATATTCCAAGACAATGAAGATTAGAAACCTGTCTTGGCACACTCTTATGTATAAGTAACGCAAAAAAGGTTTGATAAATTGATAACCTCTGAACACTTGACAGATGCACTGTTACAAAACTGACACATCCACTAAAGAAGGAAGCAAGGTAAATGTGGCAGCTTTTAATCAAAAGCACAAGCTTCTGTTTATTGACAGATGCACGCACAGGAATAGGTGAGAGTATTTTTACACAGATGTAAACAGTCAGTACCTGCAACACAGAGGAGACGTCCCCCCCATCCTCTACCTTACAGACACACACACACACACACACACACACACACACACACACACACACACACTTTGCAGAATAAAGACGAGTGGACTGTCTGAAAACACAGAGCACAGCAGGCCTCTTTGGTCAGCTACTTCAGACAAAAGTTCCAATAATCAAAGCCAATCACATTTCACCTTTCAGAGAAACAGGGAGAACACACACTGACAGAGCAGTAGGCAAAAACCAGAACCTATAGGAGCTTTTGTGGATTCACATTTTTTTGTATCAGTCAACAGTGACACACTGCTTGTGTGTGTGTGTGTATATTTTTTGCCCAATAACCATCAGCGGAGGGTGAACGATTCATGCTCTGTAAAGTCATGGCAACCGCATTCAAACATTTGTTGCATACATACAAAGATCCTGAATGGTGATAAGATGGAACAACAGAATGAAATTAGTGCTACTGCAATGTGGAAATGATCTTTACAAAGTAATATCAACCAACTTCACTTCTGATACCACTGACATTTCCACAACCTTCCAAAGTAAATAATATAAAAGCAACTATTAGATAAAACAAGCATCATAGCAAAAACAATAAAACTGAAAAACATTCTTAGAAAATGAGTGCAAATCACTTCATTGTTCCCCTTCTATAAAATATAATTCAAAAACACAAATGAAAAGTATAAAACAGTGGAAAGAATGAATCATTTCCTGGATAATGTGGTGTCAGGAGGCATGCCTGAATTAAAAAAAAAAACAAAGAATAAATGTGAACACTTTTAATTAGAAGTTCCTGCACAGCAGAAGATCACCGTGGAAGGAAGAGAGCTTTCTCAAAGCCTGCTCTTCCTTCCACTTCTGTATCATCCTCTACACATAAGACAAACACCCAAACACAAGCACTGCTTTCTCTATGCATTTTTCCTTCAAACTACTTTTAAGTAATTATCACCCTCATGCATCCATTTTGCATACACCTATTTTATTTCTCCTGTGGCCCACTAAAAAGGCCAAACCACAAAGTCGTTGTGTTCAACTAAGTCACAGAGTGTTTTCTGGCATCTCTCCACATCAACACAGTGTTGCCATGGTGACGTCCTATCAACGCTTCCTGTTAAACCAGATTAATAGCTGCTTTACTGTGCACCCGTAGTTCACAAATACTTCTGTTATTCTTTTACACCCACCAAAACAGCCTTCGCAGTGTACTACACACTGAAATAAAACTTCAAGTTATATGTAACACAATCCACCATAGTACCCTTTTTACTGACTTAATGCTTTAAAAAAGCCTGTTTGCCTTCTAAACTATTAACCCTCAACCCTAATGAGGACAGCAGAGAGAAAAAACATCCACCATCTCATACGATATTGCTGTTCTACTTTGGCAGTTCTCCTAATGAAGAACTGCCACAGTACAAACATAAATATCGGCTCATATTTGGGACAAACTAATTTCACAAATTACCAGGTCTTTCGTGTTTTAATGACCTATTTTATGACGTTTCTTGTATAAAATCAGAAACAGCTATTTGATTAATCTGCTGGTCAACTGTCAAAAAAACCCAAAACTATTTCAATAACAGTATTATCGTAAATATTTTCTAGCTAAATTGCTCCAAATGTAAATTCAACCTGACAAATGTAACATATATGTTGTAAGTTGTTTCCCACAGTTGTGAATATATCTATATGTTTTCCACTGGTCTGACAAAATGAAACATTCACATGTCAACGTAAGATGTAGGAAATTAAGGTGCGCAAAAGCATTAAAGAAATAGTTGGCAGATTAATTAATATGAACATAATGGTTGGTGATTGAGAGAAAATACAGAAACAGTTCACTTTCTGGCCAAATTATTCATCACAAAAATCACATGTGTGCTTACCTAGAAGATTGAATTCAAAGTCTAAACATTGATGCACAATTGTATAAAACGTGTGCACAAAGCTAAATGCGTATGAAAAGTGTGATTCAGCTCGAAGTATCTAACGTGCGCTGTTGCACAAAGGATACAAAACACTTTAATGTCATCTGCATGTTAAATTGCAGGACATAAATGGCACTAAGCTTTCTTCATTTGGATCTCAACAGCCCTTCTTTCTACTGTGAGTGACATCAGCTTCTAAAATAAGGTGTAAAGTCCCTCTCGATGTCACAGTCAAAGGTCATTGGGAGAGATCCACAACTTTCAATGCATCAGTGGCATCACATTGTTAACACACTATTTACAAGCGAATAGCACAAACTGACAGCCCAAACACCCACTGAGTATATTGCTACCTTGTGGACAGAGGTGTATTTTTTAAAAATATTTTTAACTCTTTTTATACAAAGGTAAACTACAACCACATGACTACCCATTCTGAACTGGCTCCGCTTCCCAGAGCTAATCCACTGTGGGTTGCCAGGCTTAAAACTACAATTCCCAGGCACTTGATTGTAACCAAATGTACAGTGAAGTAGTCCACTGGGTCAGCATGCCTCTGATGCACAGAGAAAAGGCAGCAACATTCAAGGTCAGACCCATAACACAAAAGCACTCAGCCTCCCATACAATGAAAACAACAAGCATCCTCAGCATGCATGTCAAAGTTATACTACTCTTGTGATATTTTGTACAGGGACAAATTAGCTAGTGGTTGGTACTTGCAATTACACTAACGCATGCTTCTAATCTGTGCAATGCTACAGTAAGTAACTGACACACCAATGTAGGCCAAACTAAGAGGAACCAACTTGAAAACCAAAGTGAAAAAAAAAAGCTGCAAATAAATATGACTATATTACAGTTATGGCAGATGACATAAAAGTGTGGAAAGGAACCAAACGATTATGAGGTAGAGAAAGTGATATGCCATTAGGGGAACTGAGAAAATCTAGCTGTGTGAAGAAATGTGTGAAAAAAGCAAGAGGAGAGAGTCAGGGTACAAGAGCAAGAGGGAAAAATGTGGAAGAGAGAAATCAGTCAGGTACTACTATTTTGCTCAATGGCTCGGTTCAGTTTCAGAGTCAGAATTGGACGGTTTTCTGGGTCTGCCCTGAAGGAACATCTTTACATCCGCAAGCGGGGGCGGGGGTCTGTGAAGGGCGGCTCTGAGTCATCCATAGGTAGCACCAGGCGTGTGCCCCTCATCACCAGCTCGTGATCTCCATACGTTAACTCTCTGTCCAAGTCATCAGAGGTGGCGCCCCCAAACGCTGGACTGCTGCTGGTGTGAGCACCTGTGGCGTCTGTATTGACCGTGATGTCGCCATAGGTCAGGTTGATATCATCTGTCAGAATGAGGTCAGAGTCGTCATCCCTCAGCTGTCCCTCATTCTGGGGGAAGATGTAAAACAGACAAAACAACAGATGTAACTTTAATACTCCATAACCACTTTTTCTAATAAAAAGTGACGGGCTGGTGCTTATTCTGTTTCGCTAATCTTCCCGGATTCACCAAAATAACTTATTTTTCCCCAGTTGTTAATAAAATAGAAAAACCTAACAATCAGTTGGGTCAAAAATATATGAAACATATGAAACAGCATCTGACCTCATAAGCCTGAGGACTTGTGAGAAAGCGGGCCAGGGGGCCGCAACAGGGAGGAAGTGTGGCTGTGAGAGGAGGGCCACTGTGAGTCAGGATGGGCTTCAGGTAGCTGGGGAGGGAGCTCAAGTCAAGGACACTTTACACAAAAAACCAGCACTGAACCTCTTATTATAGACAGCAAACAGTCCGTATGATTAATGAAAAGCATAAACATCATTTTTGTTCAAGGCAAACGGGCAAAAGGATCAAAATAAAAGTTATCACTTTCCTTAGACAGGGCTATTAAATAGCTATTCAAGTCTACTTGTACAGGAATTCCTAAACCTGGACATCAGGAAGCACTGGCCTGCCTACCTCCCCACTGCTGAACACTGAGATCAGGTGTGTTTAGTCAATCAGAAGTTGGAAGATAGCAATTTGCTTTGTCTTTCCCCACCCCACCCTCATCTAAGATGGTATGTTCTTCTGACTGAACACAACTGATCCAGGTGTTCGGCAGTGGGTAGTGCAGAGAGCTCGAACCAAGACCAGGGTTGGTCTTCCCTACTAATATGTACTAATATGCATGTGGCTCCCCCTGCTGTCGGACACAATGAACTACAGAAGCCACTCCACAACTATAATGTTTGACACCACTAGTGAGGATAATATAAATAATTTTTTTTTTACTGTATTAGCATGTTTTTAAAATTACCGAGCTTGTAAATTATTTTCTTAGTTTATTGTTAAAATTTCTTCTATTGTACTAATCTTAAGTTTCTATCAGAGGTGTAGCATTTTTAGAGGCCTGCCATGTGTGTATTTGTCACATTATGAGAAAAAATATCAAACTGTAAACACACACACACGTGAGCAAAGAGATGCTTTTTTCCTGAATGCATGACATTCATAAACAAACATTTAATCACAAAAGGATACTTGTGGTCAAAGTTGTACCAAATTCTGAAAAGCCAGACACTTTCTTGTTTGGTGCTTATTCTCTCTGAACCTTCAGCCATACTCATCTAGAATTTAACAAAAGGTAATGTTTTAGGCGTTTTGTTATACTTGGTATGTGTATATCAGTTACATTATAGTAATAACTTTTCCTCAAAGGCCACACTCACAGAGTTATCTTGATCAGAGTCTACACCCACTCTGTAAAAAAGAAAAAACACAAGTAATCAGTCTGAGTAAACAACTGTAGTTGTGAAGCATGTTTCCCCCATTTTACAAGTTCCTGAACAGCAAGGCTGGATAAAAAGGTGGGAGTACACTATATAAATAAACATCAAGCATTACACAGAACACTGCCAAAGGTTATACTGAATTATTGGATAATTCCTGAGGTTGTAACCTGTAACAGTTCAGAGTCTTGACAATAAGAGACAAGCAATAAAAAGTCCATCTTCATCACTAATCTCAACTGTCCTGATTTGACAAACAGCAACGTTTAGGTAACAGATTTAACAGATTTAACAGATTTAACAGGGTGAGAAGTGGACGTACCGTATGTGCAGGCAGGACAGCATTTGTGTGGTGCCACCTCCACAAATCCAAACAGTGAAGAATACAACAAGCAGTGTTGTAGAAAACATCATCTTTCGGGCATATGTGGCCGTGTCCCTGATGGACAGTGCAAAGGTCATTGCACCGCGCAGCCCTATAAATGTGGAGAATGTTATAGTCAAACAAGGGCACATGTCCAAAAAGGGACAATTCTGATCATCTCGGTTTATCTGCATTTGTTATCTTCAAATCTACTCACTGTGGAGTGAAATAACTTGTTAATGTTCCATCAACACAAGGTGGATAATCCTAGGCTTAGAGGTTATTGTGCATGATAAACATCTCTGTTTACCACTAACCTGCAAACATCATCATGTGCTGGAAGTTTGATCTGATTTTGTTGCGTCGACCCAGATTAAGAAGGAAGGACAGAGGGTAAATGTTGGCGGCTCTCCCCAGGAACACTGCCAGCTAGTTAGGACTGAGGTTAAGTAGAGGACAACAAAATAAAACTGAGATCTAGTGACCCCCTTCACCTATCAGACATGCTTATTTTCTACCCCGCGTAAAGAATGGCTGTTTCCATCTTGGTGGTTGCTGTAAAAGGTCACAAAAGGGTGGGATGGGGGGATACTGAAGGAATATTCTGATAGAAAAAATGTGTGAGAAAATAGACAATGCTGTGACCAGGCTTTGTGTGCGACAATAAGTTCCACCTGCAAAAGATACAAAAGCTCCAACGATGAACATGGGGTTAAAGATGTGGCTCTGGAAGGTAAACAGCGTCAGACCCATGTAGGAGAAAATGAAGTTCTCTGCCAGGAAATTCAGCAGCTCAAACAACTGCAACACAGGAAAAACAACATCAACTGGCGCAGATAACGCCAGGATAGAGGAGAAAATTGCAGGTACCAAGGGAGTTAGACAACTCATTTGTGTGGCTTTGACTGCAATCAGACTTTCAAATATAATTAAAGCTTTAGTTGATGTCTAATTGTACTTATTTTGTTTTATTGCATTTGAAAGGAAAAACATTTTTCCTTACTCAAATCAAGATGTTTCTTTCTATTCAAATATTTATAGCATTGTCTCCGTGTGTGGATTGATTAAAAAGCTGGGTGCAGTAAGTATTGTGTAACTTCTAAAATCAACATTGAAAGTGGCTAAACAAAATGTCACCTGCTTTGCTAACAAACCTAAACCATTTTAAAGCTTGTAAACAGACAACTTTATCGCTTACATGACATTTACACTTATTTAGTGCACCAATTGCCAGCTTCTAACTTTTACTAATTTCAAAATAAACACACTGTTAAGTTGAAACATTTAAAAGAAAAAGCTGAATGAGCATTGCATTTGTTGTATTCCAGGTCTGACCTGTTTGGTCCTTTCCTGGGACTCAGGGGACAGGTTGTTGTAGGTGTAGTGGGCCTGTGTGATTCCACAGAAAAGCACTGCTACCACGCCTACAACACAGCAGAACGGACAAGGACAGAGCCATTCCAAAAATCCACACTGGTTACCAAAAACACGGTGCATTAACAATAGAAGCATGCTATCTGTCTGGTCTGTCTAGTCATTACAGGAACTTTTCTTTTCCACCTTCCTGTGCTGCCACTAGCTGGGATGTGGGGCAGAAAGCTGAAACAGTGTCTGAATCGGTATTAATAATTAAACATTCAAACTAATTGAAATAAGATCGTTCTAATTGTATGGCAACAAATTCAAATACAATATAGCTTCACATCTGCTATATTTGAATGGGCATGTTAGTGTGTGAGTGTGTGTTACCTGTGAAGCCACAGGCCTCAGCCAGCAGGAATGTGCTCCAAGACATGAGGAAGAACAGAGCCGTCTCCAACAGCTGGAAGTCCCTCAGTTTGGTGAACTTGGTCACGTACAGGTACAGTTAAAGAGTGATAACCACATACTGCAAAAATATCATTTCTGCCATTTCCATTCGATCAGGGTGCCAAATATGTTGATCTCGATTTACCGGCCGATCGCAAAGGTAGTGTGGGTAGATCGCATGGAATTAACATCTGTCCTCACTATGAAATTTGTCACTTGATTGATGTACAGGGCAGCCAGTCTGACATCTGACCTTTTCTGACACATGGGTCAACCCACATGGATACAACGGCACCAAGTGCTGCTAAACTCTATGCAAGCTAGCAAGCAGCTACTGTCCGGACTATGCATCCATGGCTGATTTTATTCAGTGCGAGTCTTTAGAGTAAGGTAATGACAAAAAATGTACAGAGTTGTATGTGTAATATCGGTTCATGTAGTTATGCAAGCTACACCAACATATATTGTGCATATAAAGAGAGTAGATCATTTTGACTGGGTCATTTTATAAGTAGCTTACAAACCAAAAAAGTGTTTACAAAGCATTTAAAAAGTAACAGCAGAGGGGATTATTTAAATTATAAATCTGTAAATAAAAATGGTTTTCCTATAGAAATAATGACACAATAGAAAGGATATAAGAGCAGTCACAACTCCAGTGGCCACTCCAAGAGCAAAGGAGCCACTGAAAACTCCAAGGAACATGCCAAAAGACTTCAGTAAGGCCATGGCCTCAAAGGTGTGACTGTTGTCTCCTTCTGGCTGGTACGCTACTATAGAACTGATGTAACAAAACATTCCACCATTTAATGGCAACTCTTGATGCTGTACATGTACAGAAAATGTAAAGCAGGTAAAACATAAGGCAAATAACCATTAACAGAAGGTTTGTACTTAACAAGTTACTTTGCAACTTATTAAGCTGAAGCTAAAACCTGCATTAAGAAAATGTAGCCGGCATTTGTAGATTATAGTGAAACTGCCCTAAGCCTATTGTAAAAAGTCTTATCAGACAAACATTATACAATCTACCACTATACTTGGTGTGTTTGTATAGGACACATTTATAAAAATATTTCAGTTGTGCCTCTGTTGCATAAGAGGCTTTTACAGCAAATGCTCATTTATACTGAAGGACTTAAAATAAAGAGAAACGTAGAGTAACGCAAATGCCAGAGGCCCGAGACAAACGAGCTCAGAGTTAATACTTAACTTATACATCATGAAAAACATAACCAATATCTAATTGGAGATTTCCGCAGTGCATTTCCAGTTAGATTGTGATTTCTTGCAAGGGACACATGGGTGGACAAACAAATAATAAAAATGCAAAACGTTATGTTAAAATGTAAAAATCAAAAAACAATGTAAAAAATGTAAGAGAGACTGCAGTTTCATCAAAGAGTGGACACCTCATCCACCTTTTTTCCAAATGAAGGAGAATTAAAATGTTTTGCGAGTAAAACAAGAAAAATCAGGCTACATAGCTTATCCCATCATCAAATAGAATTTAGTCCAAATATAAGATAATTCAAATGGTTTGAGATTGTTTATACTGTCCAAAGGCAGTAAGGCAACATACTGATATCTAGCACAGCTACCATGCACACAGTTATTCTTTTCATGAGAGGAAAAAAGTACTAAAAATGTATTAAAATGAGTACACTAACTATCCCAATAAAATTGTACTCATAAGGACAGGACATCAAACTTGGTTAAATAGCTCTAGAAAACTTTTTCATAGAAAAGTTATTTAACATTTTGCAGGATAGCGCTCAACATGTTAAACCAATCCTAAAAATGACTTTTCCAAAAATTTGTTAAGGAAGCTTTGCAATAAAATATAATGAAAGCACCACGGCCAATTTCCAAATATAAGTTTCAAATACTACTTGAACCAAGTGTGACTATGAAAACAGAGTGATTTACCTTCTCCATTCACAGTCCTCCACACTCACCAAACAAATCACCAGGCATTTCGTCTGTATGATTTCCTGGCATCCTGCCCTTTCCTTAGCATTTGTCCACTCAACCAATAAATGAATACATAAATAAATAAAAACATATGAAAAAATAATGAAATGTTCTACATCATCATTGTAAAAACAAATGGCTGGTGATTTGTCATGTTTGTCACTGCAAAGGTACACAATGCCATGCTCTACTTAGTCCACCTATTCACTGGGTTGGTCAGAGCCTCTCCACAGGGACCAGCCCTTCCACACTGCCTGCTATTATAATTTACAATTCTGCGAAAATAATAAACAATCCCAGGAGAGTGTTACCTCAGGGGGACCATCCCATGTTTAACATCAAAATAATGAGAATCTGATAAAGTCACCAAACGTGCAAATTCACTGTTTGCCATAGATGCAGACTCATGGTTTGTGTGTGAGGTGGCATAAAGACTTACGAAGACAGGACTATGGCCACGGCATCATTGAGCACACTCTCTCCAAACAACAATGCGTACAGATCCACATCTACCTGCAGCTCATTGAAGATGGCCAGAACCGTGACTGTGAAACAGAGAAAAACTGCTATTACTCCACACTTTACAACTGGTAAAAGGAATGTGCACTTATTAAGGTGAATCTAACTATATCATTATTACTCCTTTTCTTTCTCCTGTATGTGTGAATGCTCTGCTTGGATTTTGTCTGAATATTCAAACTGTAATCCATTATGTATTCTGTACAAATTACAATACAAACTGCATCCTCTACATGTATGTCAATCCAGGAAGAGCAATACTTCCTCAATCACTCCTACTAGAGTTTTTACTTATCCTATTTGAGGGTTGATGGACACAGGGTATCATATGTTTTACAGATTGTTAAGCCTTGTGAGGCACATTTGTGACATCCATTTGTGGCATTATCTATTCATCCATTACTTAACTGTTTTTCCTTTGGCCTGGTTAGCACATTTGGAAAAAAGACAGCCATTCACACTCACATTCACACCCACGGGCAATTTAGAATCACTATTTAACCTAACTGCATGTCTTTGGACTGTGGGAGGAAACCTGAAAACCCACACAAACTCCAGAATACGCCAATTCCACGTGGAAAGGCCAGCAGTAGCGCAGCACTAACCAATCCACCACTGTGCTGCCCAGCATTAGGATAAAAATTAGAAAAAGGTTTTGTTTTCTGGGCTTTTAATAAACCTGCTGCACCACAGGTTTTTGTATCAACTGTGTATCCAGGTTCCATTTTAGTTACCCTTTGTCTTGTAGTAAAAACAACTGATTATCAAAGATACAACCAAAACATGAGAAAAACAGAAGTAGACATGATTGTATTTCTACAATGCTTTGTCTTTTTCCAGTGTGAATGTAGTGCATTCTTAAAATAATATTATACTTAGTCTATTTTAAGAAACTTGTTTGTTCCTGTCCGCAGTTTGCAAAAATATTAATTTCAAGCTGTGAGCAATTCAAGAAAAAGTGAACACAATTTATGATCAGCATAAACTGTAAACAGGAACATATTAGGAGATAAACATACATACCAGGGTCTGTGGCAGACACAATAGCTCCAAAAAACAGACAATCAGTGAAGAAAAACTCTCCACCCAACTGTCCCACTTGTTTCATTAACATCACACAGCCGTACATCAGCAACCTGACGGGGGAAAAGTGGTTTAGCACATGACCATACCAGGCACTTTAATGGGAGCATGGAGACTTTAAAACCACAGTAACTGACATTTATCAATTTTGCTCGGAAAAAGTCTTTGGTGCATACTCTGGTTGCAACATAGACGTGTTTAATCAAAGAGGTTTTTTTCGTTGTGTTTTTCTAATGGCAGAGGAAAATCCTTACCCAATTACAAAACAGGAAATGACTGTCCCCAGAAAGGCATAAGCCAGGATAGATCCCATGTTACGGAAAAAGTGTCTCTGAAAGACAAAACAACATATCTCATAATCATTCATCTAAACACTGACTCTTCACTAAATGTATCAATTTTTTGACTTTCTAAGGATCAAAACAAATAAATGTATTGCCGTATTTGACAACTTTTCATTAAGGAGTAGAAAGACCGTTTGAAATACTACTTTACCCTTTTCAAGCTGTAGCCAGCATGGAAGATGATAGGTGGTAGAAGAATATTGAAGAAAACTTCAGGGTCAAAGGTGACCTAAGTCATGCAGAAAGACAGAATTATATTACAGTTGTTACCGTTAAGAATGAAACAAAATAATTGCAAGATAAAAGTGTTTCATAAATGACAGCTTCCATGATGACAATTTAAAAAAAGTTGTTAAACACTAAAATGAAAATTATAGATCTAGAACTGTGCTATAATTAAAGTGTCTATATGTCGTTTTGTTTGTGTGACTGTTTATTTGATTTCACCTTGGGTGTTTAAGTAACCTGCGCAATCCACTTACAATGTTCTTACTTACAGCCTGTGTAGCAGTTTGTTTACTTGTCCCTTGTGTGCTGAGTATGATTTCTTCAACAATCCAGCATGTAATTTCTGTGCTATTTGGCCGACAACTTTAAAGTCCCAAAGGTTAGAAATGCACACCACACAACATTTGACCACAGCATAAAAAGTAAAAGAACCTTGGCCAAAGGATGTCAGTGCATCATGTTTAATAAAGTTGTTTTGCAATGTGATTATATATGTCTCTGTGTGGCTGAGCGTGGCTGAGCATGGCTTCCTACTAAAACTAATAACCCATTTTTTGCAAATGTCCTTTATCAGGCTTTATATTGCATAACTTGATAATGTAGTTCTATAAATAGAAGCAATATTTAAAGTACAGAATAGAGATAATTACTTTTTTATCAAATAACCAAATAATAAAAAAAAATCATAAGTGTAAAAAAGATATAAGATAGATATATTGCAATGTTAAAATGAAAGAAATTCAACTTCTGGTGACCAGACATCTAAAAGTCTGCCTGAAAATAACATGACTGTCTCTACCTTGCGCAGCATCTCATTATCTTGTACATCATTCACTTGATTGGGATTAATCTCCCCTTTCAGGGTGTACTCGTAGAATTTGCCGCTGACATTGATCAACAGAGTGGCAGGACTGGCATTAACTAGGCAGCTCAGTGTGACGTTGCTAATGTCTCGAGGAACATGGATGCCGTAGCGTAAGATCACACCAACAATTAGTCCTGAGAAAAAAATGTGAAAGAGAGGCAAAACAAAAGAGATATAAATGAGGAGAGCTGGTTAATAAAAGCATTTCATGGTTGCAACAAGGAGGCCAAAATAGATAAAGTATTGTCACTATTGTTATTAGTAACTAAAACACCTACCCCAGATAACTTTAAAACTGGTAGAATATAGATAAAAGCTAAGAAGTACTCATTACACAGAATACTGCCCATTATTATTGGGTTATAATTATTGATGTATTAATGTATATATTACTTTGATGTTTTTGCCATTTTGTGCATTTAAATGTTTACAGTAAAAGACGCCGTCTGTACGTGAGACTATAAATTGCACAAATCCCCTTATGCACAATACTTGAGTAAATGTACTTTCCAGCAGGCTATAAGTGAAGAGACCTGTCCTGTCAGGGGTAGGAAGGATAAGCATGAGTGACAGAGTAGTGACTCTCCTGCTTGGATTTTTTTTTTCAAGACCAAGCGGGGTGCATATTTTAAGAGTTTATACTATCGTCACAAGCTTGTTACCATGCAGCACAAACCCAGAACAGTGATGCCTACGTTAAATGTGGTAAATTGCGCTACAGCCTATAGTAATTTACTGTCACAGGTTTAGAGTATGAAGCCAACTGCTAACATGCAATCATTTCAAATCTAATAAACTTCACAGATTGATAGTAATGGCACTGGTGACGTCTCCCAGTCACGCTGGAGCAGCTCACCATAAATCATCGCCAGTCCAGTTTCGTGAAGAAACCTAAACCGCCGGTGTTTGAACAACCAGATGGTTAAGATGGTCAGGGTGAGGAGCAGGATGAAGATGAGCAGGTCTGCGCTGTCCTGCCTGTGGCTCTCCTCAGCCTTTTTCTCTGTAACGATATTCTCCATGGCACTGTCCTCCTGAGGCGATGATGCTCGGCAGACACAGACGCACACAGACAGACTCACTAGCAGCAGCAGCCACAGCGTCCTTGTTGCCCTCCAAGCACTGTTGACAGTCACTTTGAACACCATTTCGGCTGGTCAAAGGTATAATTCTGCAGTGTCGTCGTGAATAAGAGTAAAAATTGCGCAAATATAACTCGTGAACTGGAAGAGTAGTCAGCAGAAATACGACAGCAACAGAGGAATTGATTCCGGCCCGGAAGTGGAAACAAACAATTCCAGAAATTCTTATTTCAATATAAAAGCAGAGTAGTATGTTATTGAGGATTTCAGTAAACTATAATGGGTAAATCCCAGCGTAAGACATTGTGTGTAATTGATCAGCAGTTTAAAAGAACAAGGGCAATTTTTCACGGAATACTTGTATTGTTACTTATAATAGTTTTTACTTGGGAATCTTATTATGAAATCTCCGACGTTCACCCTTCTGAACAGACAGGTGGATAGCTAGAAAACCGCTCATTTCAGTCACATATTCGCCAACTTCGCGCTGATAATACAACTTGTATTACAATTACAATATAATGATATTTCACTAATAAATTTGTAGGAATTACAAATATTCCAATCTTGTCCGTTTTTTAACAGTGTTTTTATTTTTTAATCCGCATTTTGTAACAACAGACATAGTGTTACTATGCAAAGATATAACAACACAACCGCATATTTCTCAAGATAGATAGTTGTGAAGATAATTTTTTCAAATTATTATTTTTTGGAGTCATTTCGAGTTTTTACTCGTCAGCATAACAAGGTTCCTGATAAAATACGGAAATTAAAGTAACAGTAAAGATAATAGGGAATAAATAAAAGCTAGAGTACATATTTCCTTTAAATTAATGCTGTTTGTTAATAAATAACGAAAGCGTCCATATTTTACCATATTGCATTTTTTAAGGCTATTTATTTGTTGTATTATTGGATTTTAATTCGATGTTAAGGCATTTACTGACGTGTCGAGGTGACGTAGAGGCGAAAAAAAAATCCGAGGATAACCTGAACATTGCATGAGTCCACGCCATGCGCGGGGTTGTCTTTGTAGTAACTGTGTTTATGTCGTTTAGCTGAGCTGTGCCGAATTTTTATCAGCGTCGTACTTTTTGACTATTGTCTCCTACTATGTTATTTTTTTTAGCCATTTGAACACATTCATCCAGCTGCACCGTTCAAACTACAAAAACAAAGATGACGTCTAAACTGAAAGGTAACGTTAATGCCACATAAAAACTTAGCTTACCTGCTAAGCTAACCACGGCTAACATTCTCTTTTGTAACGCTGCTATTAAAACGAATTAACAATAGTTATATTAACGTTGCACGGTTACAAGAATTGGGTCCTTCAAGATGTGTCCATTTACGTTCGTCAAAGTTTATAACTGCAGCGGTTTCATTTTAAGACAGCTACCTCTCAGATGGCTAACGTTAACAACCGGTTTCTCTGAAAGCTTGTTTACCGGCTATGAAAAAACCAAAGGTTGTTACTAATCCGTAGACAGTCGCCTCATCATCCGGCTAAATGGCATCCTAATTTGTTAAATAATTAGAAACAATGTACCGTTATATTTGATTGTTTTTCCCATCCTGATAATGGTTGGACCGCCATATTTGTTTGGATTTGGAAACAGTCTACTGGCAAAGCGAAGTTCGTAAATATTTTTGTATCGTTATGTTAACTAGATTATTTATCATGAACTAAATATTATTTTTCATTTTATTCTATTAGTATATGGATAATTCATATATATCTTTGCAACAACAGTAATTGCAGTCCTGTGATCTTCTGTGTCAATGAATCATCGCCAGTGGATTTATTTTAAGAGAAACCGGCAGCTATTATAACCACATAATTTTCCTCAAATGCTGATGGCAGTAATATTGCTAATCCAATAATTTCTATAAGCAAAAAACTTATTGTCATTTATTATAAGATTTAATGTAATCGAATTGAATGTTGTTGTGAATCTTAATGGAAGGTAAAGACTGAAATGAATACTTGTGATTAATGCTTATAGTAGTAGTAGTAAATGTTAGCTTAGTGATGATGGTTGACGAGGTTGTGACATGTCACCATAGGGAATTATAAGGCAGCCTTGAACATATGATAACCAAAATATAATATAATAAATCTTAAAAACTTTCCAACAGTGCAGATGACTTTAAATATGCAGTCTATGCATTACCAAAGAATTAATACATAAAAGTTCGAAGGAGACAATAACTAATTTTATATATATATCTCGATGATATATATATACACACACACATACATACATAGTACAAGTACATACAAGTTGCTGTGGACTGAAAATTCACTCTAGTCCCTTAATAGAAACATTGGTGTTAGTATGTTCTTTAATGCAGTTAGAAGATGTTACCGATAGGATGTTTAGTTAAGTATAGGGCACAGCAATCAAATCAGAGAATAAATGGGTCCAAAAACAAAACTTTTCGAGATCTCCCTTAATGCATTGTTTCTTGCTGGACTGTAGTACATTGAAGTTCAGTACAGTGGTAGGCAACAGGGAGGATGTTTTACCAATATGTTCATGTTGATGTGTTTTATTTCTAGTTGGGAAGGTTGGCTCCAAGAATAAGGAAGATGCCCCGTATGAGTTGGAGAGCCAGTTTGTCCTAAGGCTTCCTTTGGTGAGACAGTTGCACATCCTGAAACTAATTACTTCTATGAAATTCAGTGTGCTTATTTTCTTAAGCCTATTCATCTTTTTTCTTTGACAGGAGTATGCCTCAACTGTAAGAAGGATTGCCCAGTCTGGCAGCATGAACATGAAGGACAGACTCACCATTGAGTTGCACCGTAAGGTTCATCGCAGTACTGCTGTTTATGTCTGACCAGTGTGCCATTACTGTTCAAACATCAATTTCATTCGAGTTAATAGCCCTTCCTATATAAAAACTGTTTTTCACAAAAGTTTTCCTTATAAAACCAGGGCAGAATTTTAATATTTGTGAATTTGCATATTTCTATAGCGATACAGAAATTTTTAGTCTTTACAGTGACTTCAGTGCCATAATGCTCCTGAATGTATAACATTACAATTAAAGTCCTTTATTTGTAGCTGATGGTCGTCATGGAATCGTGAGGGTAGACCGCGTCCCTTTGGCCTGCAAACTAGTGGATCTACCCTGCATGATTGAGTCTTTAAAAACGGTGGACAAAAAGACATTTTATAAGACCGCTGATGTCTGCCAGGTAAAATTTATTGATTGGCATTAAATTATAGTTAGAAATATTTTTGTTGTACATGTTTAGCATGATAAAAGTGTACAAACTTTTTCCAGGGAGAGCAGCAATTTGGTGTCAAGTTTCAAAATTTAACATTTATTGGTTACATTTCTTCTTTTCAAAAATAAATACATATTTGTTGTTTAGGCTGTATCTTGTAAATAGAGTATTTTTTGCATAACATTTTTCTAACATAGAAAATCTTTCATTTTTTGTTGTTAGTTAATATAATATGGTAGTACAACATCAATATTTACCAGAACGCAGAGTGAAATACTGTTCACTTTTGCATCTGTGGGTTAGATGCTGGTATGTACACTAGATGGAGACCTCTACCCTCCTTTAGAGGAGCCAACTGGCACTGACCCTAAGACCAAGAAGAAGGACAAAGACAAGGACAAGAAATTTGTTTGGAACCATGGCAGTAAGTAATCACAATAAAGTTCTTTTTTGTTGCTTTTACTTTTTCCTGCTGAAAACATGGGACATCAGCTGTTCAGGAAGCACATGTTGGCCTTGGCAGCTGATTGAGCATTTTACTTTAATAATCCTGTTATTTTGACCTACAGTCACCTGCCCTCTAAAGAACACACGGAAGAGAAGATTTAGGAAGACTGCAAAAAAGAAGGTTTTGACATCTCCATTTTCCCTTCAGCACTCTCCTCCCCTTTCCCATCAGTCTCTAATGATGCATGTGTTTTTTAGGCATTTACATTTCATAAAATAGGAACTGTGGTTAAAAGTAAGATTTACATATAAATAAAGTCTTGCCATCTTAGTTTGCCCCAAAAGCATGCAAGAAAGCAATTTTGCTATTGCTTTGATCAAAGTAAAAGCAAGTGTGCTTCAGCACTACACTTCTACTTTGTCTTTTGAATAAATCTTCTTCAAGGATGCAGAGCTGAGCCGTATTGATATGGCCCCTTCTGTTTTTAATCGCTAATGTGCTTTCTGGCAAGTGGCCATCTGCCACTACTTGTGTGTGTGTGTGTGTGTGTGTGTGTCAGTCTGTAAGAGAGAGAAAGTGAGTGTGAGAGATGCTGCTACACAACATGTAACCCAATCTCTCTCTCTCTCTCTCTATCTCTCTCAGTACATTGAATCCCCTGATGTGGAAAAGGAAGTGAAGAGATTGCTGAGCACAGATGCTGATGCTGTCAGCGTCCGTATCTTTTATACAAATATTCTGCATGTTTGTTACAATGCCCAGAATTACGTTAAGAGTTTATATAAACGAGCACTGTAGAAATACAATACTTGTTTAATGGTATTGTGCAACTTAAAATTAGAATTAAGTGGGAATTATTAACCTCTTATTTAGTCTTTTTGGGACAAACATGATCTCATTCTAATTTAATGTCCCAAGCAGGTTGACTTTAGGCCAGAGTGGGTGTGCTGATTCCTGTCTAGCTCACCTCACTTGACTCTATCTAATGCCTTTGTGAGAGAGATGCACTTTGCAAAGAGGCTATTAGTGCTCTAATGAAACTCTAAACTTGCCTGACAGAATAGGAGCACAGCAGGGCTGCTTTGAGTGGCTGCTTGCTGTGTGTTAATTGAGATGGACTGTTCATTATCATTGCTTAGTTGGTCACAGTGAAGCCAGGTTCTAATTATAGTTTTGGTGTTTGCATCCACACATCACATATTAATGAATGTTAAAGTTAAGGCAGTTCCTGTGGAGTATCGCTCTGTTTTTACCCTTCAAGTGGACTTCAAAGAACGTACGTTTATAGAACGTACGTTTTTGAAAAATTGAATCTTTAATCTAGAACTTTTAAGAGGACCCTATTGAGGATGTCTTGACCTTAACCCATGATTTTCAGGATGGGAAGTAATAGCAGAAGATGAGTCCAAAGAAGCAGACCAGCATGGCTCTCTGGCTAACCTGGACTCCTCACCAGGCACCTCTGGACACAAGATGGGTCATGGATCCTCTGGTAGGAGAAACATGTTCATTCTTCATTCATTTGTATATTGTGCTGTATAAGATAAGCAGTGCATCATCAGTGTGCCAGTTTCTACACTCAATTAGAACATTATTAAATTCTAAACATGTTAGGAAGTTAACCAACATGTTCCTGCATATACACTAACCAGCCACAAACTTAATACTGGCAGTTTGAATGTCATGGAGGGCAGTGGTCAGCAAAGCCACTCTTAGCAGTCTTCAGCTACACAGCCCCATACCCACCAAACTGGGATACACTCTGGTAGAAGTACACATACTCAAGTAACAGTGCAAGAATTGGCCTAAAAAAATCTCCACTACAAGTACCACTTCAAATCTTTTACTTGGCACAACCTGGCCAAGTATAGCATGGCAAAACATGTACGGTGATTTATAAAAATGTGGGTCAAACATCACCGTTGACAAAGGTGGAGTTGATTCAAACCACTGACAGGTGGTCAACCCATAATAAATCGATACTTGAATCAGTTCATAGTACTAAAAAAAATAATAAATTTGTATATTAAAACGACCAGGTTGTATTAATATTGTGATGTATTGGTCAGCATCTACAAAGGAAATTAACAGTGCCAGTTTGAATGGCAAATAAACAAGGCAGGTACTTTGAAAAGGCACAGAAAGCTCTTGTGAATGACCTAATTGTTGCGCAGTGCCTTTTTATATGCTCTCCTCCTTTCACAAATAAAGGGTCTTTCCTAAGTTTTGAACCTTCCCACAACCCCTGTCACCTCAATAGCCTATGCTCTAATAATATGAAATTGAAACACAATACATCAAAATATTATTTACTCTTTGGCCTTGACATGACTATGACCACACAGTAAGAGCTTCTCACTGTGTGAGTGTCCCATGCAACAATCCAGAATTGCATGGATGTTGCATGTTAGAGCGTACAAAATGCTGTTCACAACATCAAGAGCATGCTAGGTACAGTACATACAACCAGTACCTGCTTTATTTCATACACCACCATACAGAATCTTAACATCTTCCATTTGCACTAGACTGTTGTCTCCGTGACCCACATTAAACCCAGATAAATTAGTGTTCAAACGTTCCACTCTCTCACTCCTTGTTTCCTTGTTTATTGCATTGCCAGCCCAGCGTGACGAACTGAGGGAGATTTTTAATGACATCAGCAGCTCTAGTGAGGATGAGGAGGACGAAGGGGACCGACACGAGGACGAGGACTTGAATATCATGGACACAGAGGATGATCTGGTCCGACAGCTCCAAGACAAACTCAACGAGTCTGATTCTGGGCATAATGAAAGTGACAGAAACAACCACATAGGTGAGATATACGTATGTGTGTCTGTATGTACGTATGTATTTACCTCTCAAGGTTGTATGCAAATTTAACTGGTTTTGATAAATATTTGTGATCGTAGCCTACTGAAGTGATGAACATGTAGCTTTTATAAAATTATGAATTTCATGCTGTTGTCAAATAATCCAAATATTTGCTGGTTCATTCTGTGTTTATTTTGTGCTTTTCTCTTTTGTCTATAACATAAATTTAATCTCTAGGTTAACTGTGTTTCTCTCTGGGAAATGATGATCAGATTTATTAATATTGAAAATAATACCTAGTTCTGACTGATTGGCATTGGATTTGTCATCAACTTCACTCACTTTAGTTCATGAATTCAATTCATGAATGCAACATTTCATGAATCAAGCACACAGAGAAACTAAAATAATTGATCCCAGATGTAAGTTCACGTAGTAGTGAGGTACAGCACATCTATTGTCTTAACACATACTGGAAATCATGTATGTTGCACTGGAATTCTGCTGTCTGTCCATGCTGTGCTTACAACTTGCATTCATACCTCAATGTATTGTAGTTGCTGATTATCTCAGCCACCTAACTCAACATATGAACAGTCTTTCATTTTTCAATTGTAGCATTCATGTTTGAGAACTTGCTATGCTTCTTTCAGCACAGACTTGGACACTAGACATGAAATAAAATTAAACTCAGTTCAGACACTTGTCAAAGCTGTCGTCAAGCCAGGTGTCTGAAAGTCTAACAAGAGCTGAGGTTTCTGGTCAGACATCACACACGGTTATTTGAGTAGCTCTATTTTTAGTTAAATACACTTGCTATGTCCTCGCCCACAGAAATGCACACACTGACAGCACTCAGCTCCCCTGCCCAACAGCTACTCAGACAGGTGTTGTGGCTCAGTATGCAGCTCTGATAGCTGTCCAGTCTGACAGCTCAATGTCCTTTATCTACATACATGGAGCTGTCAGTCAGGAACACTATTGGTCAGCTCCACTGTATCAGCCCAGCAGAGCTGATCTCGATGTATTAAAGCCTGGCCGAGGATGTTTCTGGCAGCTGTGCAAGAGCTATAATGAATGGGTCTACATGGACTTCTCTTTACTTGATTTTTGCACATTAGATGTACTATATCAGAGGAGGCTGTTAGGGGGAAGCAGAGGATTGGTACAGTTAGTTTGGAAGGTAGTTGATGGTAAGGGAGCCACAGCTTGTCATGCGGCACTATTACTTTGCTTGCATTTAATGAGAATCCTCTGTGAAGCCTAGAACACACTGATTTAGTGGTGTTATTTAGCACTTGGCCTGCTGGCTCACATCCCTTTTTAAATGGATTTGTTCTCATTAACTGCAATTTATTGAACAAAAATGGAAACATCCATGTGTTTCACCTGTATGAGGTGCATATCTAGTCCACCTGCTTTTTGAATGCAGTGCCACTCTCAAGTGATGTGATGTCCTCATTTCATTAAAGCTTTTCCTGTCTAGTCCTTTTTAGTTGCAGAGTTATATGCAATGTTGTTTTGAGCATTTTCTTTATGTTTTCCTTAACACATGAATGTCTTGACATCTTTTACAGTTATGGAGTATCAAGTGCAAATCAACAACGTTAAGGCTAAGCTTCAGGACACCCGTGCCCGAAAGAAGCAGCAGGAGGAGCTCATCATGAAAGTGGAAAACCAGGCCCTTAAAGTAATCAGTGAAAACACACACTGCTTTTTTTTTCCGTTCAAAATCTAGGTCTGGATGTATGGAAACAAGCATGCAGATGAGTTCAGATGCAGAAGTCTTGATGCAGCATAAATTCTTACAGTGATGTGACAGAAACAGCTGATTACACACAATGTTGGAGGCCTTTTTGTTAAACTATAAATATTACATTACTTCTGTCAGCCCTTTATTATATAAGCATGGCCATGTGCCAAAAATGGCACAAAATGCTGTTCTGCCGAGCACTCTTTAGGGAAGAGTCTACAATAGAACATAAGCGGACATGGTCCTTTTTTTTTCACTCTCTTTGCCCCGTGTTTTGGGGCCGTCACAGCCCCATCTCCAGTCGTTATTATCACAGTCTCAGGGAAAAGGTCAGCTGTCTCTGACTGGCATTCCAAGTGGCCTTTCTGTCAGAGAAGAGATAGTGACATGAGCAGCCCAGGCAGACACATTTAAAGCCATCACAATTTAATGAGGCCCAGCATGTCGACTTGAACAAATCTTGTTTGTCTCTCTCCTCCTCTTAGAACCGTTTCCAAGCCCTGTTGGATGAGATTATTCAGCAGGAGGAGCGGGAGATGGAGCAGGTAAGAACCTTTTCGTAAATGCTGAGGATCAGTGCTCACTGTGAGCTCTCTACAGCTTTCAGCACTTTGCATGATTTATCTTGTATGAATGTCAAATACCATGTTAGCAGATTGCGCTTGTCATCCTTTTTAAACCCAACAGTTTTTATCCATAATACAAAAATTCTAATTGAATTGTGAAATTTAAAATAATCTGCTGCTAGAAGGGTCCTGTTTTAAATGTATGGCATAGTGGCCACCCCACTGTCTTGGCTTGTTGTTTGTATTGACAAATGAAGGCAGCAAATTCATGTGAAATGACATGTTAATCATCATCCACTTACCCTCCAATTATACCCTGGGGCTGTCGGGCATCAATCATGTCTTCCATTTTCTGCTCCAACAGCTGGCCTCGCTGCAGGAGCAGCTGGACTCACTGGTAGAGAAGTGACCACCAGGGGGCAGCCTATTGTCATCTTCAGCCACGTACACACACACACACACACACACACACACACACACACATATACACATCATGAGGAGGAAGAAGAGAACCTTCATCCAAGGAAGTCTTTATTAGCTGACTTGCTGTGTCATACTCTTCTGGTTTTCATTTTCACACATTATGGGGTTCGCTTCAAGAGGGTGAATATTGTTTGTTTTCTTTGTCAACTTGAATTGAACTGATTTTTTTTTTTTTAGTTAAGCTTAACATTGTTGTCCTGCATTAACTGTATAAAAAATAAATACAGCGATGCAGTGTGACACTTTCACTGTTATTGCATAGAGTCATGGATGTACACATGTAAGCTTAGTGAAGTCAAACGGTCAAACAAGTCATCAGTGATATATTGCAGTCTAAAGGTGAAGGTCACTTTCATTGATAATTTTTGTGCGGTTTTCTTTTGGCTGCAGCCATTTGTGTGCGATGGATTTTGACGGATCAAAATTGTTTATTGTTAAAATATTTCCTATTCAAATTAAAGCTGAAAATACCAGTTAAACAGTCGATTCAACTAATTAAAGATTCTAGTCCTGTTGGTTACAGGTGAAATTACACTCATGATTTTATCGAACTGCACCCAGTGAAGATTTTATGAGTTTAAACAGCTTTAAAACTCAATCAGAGACAAGGAAAACAGTCTGGTGTTAAGTCCTTAGCATGTAAGTTCCAGTGAGTGCTTGATGTACAGACCTCTCACTGTAACCGAACAGCTCCATTAGTAAATCGTTCTGTACATCACCAGATTACAGCTTCCAGAATGATCCTTACATGTTCCAGCATGATCTGGGCCTGTCTCATCCATGTGATTTTAGGCCGGCGGTCATTGCCCCCGCCCATTCTGCTCCTTCATGCAAGAATTGCCCCACCAATCGCAGGGGTATACAAGGGATTAGCTCCTCAGATTAAAGCGGCCACCTCCAAACCCTGCTTAATCCTGCCATCTGTCAGAGAGCAGCTAACCAGCCAAGGCTCTATTGGCTAATTAGAAAGGAATAGAGGATCACAGAGCTAGAGAAGTGGGGTGGTGGTGGGGGAGTCTCCTAAGCACACTTTTTGTCTGGTACTGCTGAAGGAAGAGTGGCAATGGAAGAAACGTACCTTCTCAACCATCCTGGAGTCAGGAAGAAGATTCTGGCTGGAGGCACGGGGCCACTCCCACACTTTCCACCTGGAACTAAGGTAGCCTAAATCACTGGTAACCTAATAATACTGGATTCAACCCCAGTATGCTGAAGATTCTAATTCCTCCTATAATTCTTATTTTCATGTTTCACAGAATGAGTTATCCTCTTAGGTGTGTTTCATTGACCATTTCAGTTAGACTCAGATGAATTATTCATTAGGTGAGGAAATGTATTCTGTATCTGGCTCTGACATGCACAGTAAACATTTGGTCGACCAAATTGCAACATGTTTGTTGGCACTGTGTCTTTCTGTTTATCCGCTGATCTGCTGGTCACCGACATTTTCCCCTTCTAGTCACATCCAGCCATATGGCACAGTGCCTGGACGCTGACATTTTCCATAACAATGACGGCATGAATTTCCATTTACCTGTTTTTCTGTGTATGTTCAGTCCCCGGGGAGGTGTTTCCCATGTTGCTTGCAGTCATCAGACCATTATACACAATCTGTCCAACTATAAATAGCAGGTTACATGGAGCCAACATAATTTTACAGTTTTTGTGTGAATTGTTCACATGCGCACACACGCAGATGGGACACAATAAAAATCAGCATATCTGCTTTACATAAATAGAACTGAATTCACATCACAAATGCATGTTGTCTAATGTCAAAATATGTTTAAAAAAAGATTCTGTATCAGGCTCTAAAACTGTCAACATCTGTAAACTTTCAAAATGAAAATGTATTTTGTCACGTATGTAATGATTTAATTATATCTATAGAAATACAGAATGTTTAATGTATAAATGAGTAAAATTACAAACATTTTCCTCTGTGTAACTTGAGCAGTGACATAAATATTTGTTATTGACACGTCGAACAAACCATTAATGACCTTCCAAAATCATATCTATCTACAAATTTTTTCAAATTTTCAAGCCTACTAAAAGAAAACATATGCAAGTATAAGTATATTGCAATAAAGAGAAAATGCAGGAGCTTTTAAGATATGAGGATAATTAGTGGACTTCTTGATATAAGAATAGCATTTTCTTTAAGTATTATGTACTTAAAGTAATCATTAACCTCCTCCACTCCCTCCTCCTATCCAAGCTGGTGTTCCACTTTCAAACACTGTTAGACAATTTTGAGCGGACAGTCATTGATGACAGTCGACAGGCTGGTCGACTGGGTGAGATCTTTGTTGGCAAGATGTTCAAGATGGAAGTCTGGGAGACCCTGCTGACGTCCATGAGGGTTGGAGAGGTGGCCGAGTTTTGGTGCGATGCCATTGTGAGTTAAACTACAGACTTCACACACACTTAATAGGTTTTTATGAGCAACGAAGAGAAGCTTTTGATTTTTACTATGAATCATTCTTGTTTAGTATTATGAACACAAGTACAGCAATCTTTTTTGCAAATTTTAGTGTTTTCCTTCAAGTGCCATTTGCAAGTATAATTGTAGCTACTTCTTGCGTTTTCCTTGTAGGACTGATTGGCACAGACTGGCAGCTCCAGGGGGTTAGAGTGCTTACGTTCTTCTGTGTCTTATTCCAAACCCTTTGTTCATGTGTTTGTATGTTTTGATGTGTAAATTTTGCAGCACACAGGGTTGTATTCGATTGTGTCCAAGGGAATGAGGCTGATTGCTCAAGGTAGAGACCCCCTAGAGGGCCAGAAACACATGTGCGGTATGGGAAACCTATTCCACTATCACTCAACTGGCTTCCCAGAGCTGGATGAGCTAATGAAAACTCCACAACCACTTATATTTATTATGGAGCTGTTGCAGGTAAGAAACACGGGATAACATAAGAAGACGACAGTTTAGAACAATCAGCTTTTCTCAGATTTTTGCATCTGTTACAATAACCTGACAGTAAAAAAAGATCAATTTGTCCAACCCTCCTGCAGTTTCAAGACACCTTTTTCCTATTCTGTGACAGGAGTGACAAAACTCAAGTCCTCATCTGCCTAAAATGTTTTGCCTTGAAATATTATACTTTCCAGAATAAGCTTGAAACCCACCAGGGGGTGAGCAGCGGTAGCGGTAAATTAACACTTTTCCATTTCAGTTAGTTTCACAATGAGTTGACAGCTTTTCGCTGATGGAAGTATCAGTTCCTTTATTGAAAAACCATAGTGTACAAAGTCCCCCATTCAAAAATCTACTGGAGAAAAGGTGTTATGAGCAAAATGTATTTTAAATAGTCTGAGTAAAAGTAGTCATTATGCATATGTGCCATTTTATAGCGTTAAATTATGGAGCCCCTAAGGACCTTAATGATGTTTTTTGTAAACCCATTGCAAATATGTAATATTTTATGCAACAAGTTAAAATAATTTTTTAAGATTCAATGGCCTTTTCTGTTAATTTTGTAGCTGGACTACATAAATTCCACATTTGTTAATGGTTACAATGATAAAGGGTCAGGAAGATGCAGTAGCTAAATATGTCAATGTGATGATCCAAGGTCTTTATGATGATATTGCATAACATGAATAATATTTAATAAACTGATTATTTGTTTAGTGAAATCAAAGTAACCAGTCACTGTGGCTTCACATTAATGTGGAGTAGTAAAAACCTAAAGTACCAATAAAGTATCACAAATTAGAAATAGAAAATGACTAACACCACAGAATTTGAGTATATGTATCTATTTATCATTCTCTGATGCTTTTTGAGTTTATCCTCATTTTGACATTTTTGTTCTTGTGCTTTCCTCCTGGTTTCTAGGTGGGAGACCCCATGTCTTACCACAGAGAGTCGTGGATGATGGAAAAGGATGAGAAGCTGCAGACAGTACCAATCCTCCACATGCAGGGCAACACACTGGTCAAGCAGGGGGAATTCAGAGAGGCCGCCAGCAAGTACAAAGAGGCTGTCCTGCTGCTGAAAACAGTCCAATCCAGAGTGAGTGAAGCATTAGGGATGGAACATGGAAAAAGGGATGTGCAGGATTAATAATTTTGAGGTTTTCTCAGGATTTTAGGTTTTTGGGGCACGCAGCTCCTGCTCTATTCCGGTGGGAGATTCCTGTTTTCCTGTTTTGCTCTGCTTCACTGTGTCCCTGATTACAGGCAGCAAGGTGGGAGGGCTGTGGAGGGTTGTCTAGGAGGAGAAAGAGATGTAACGATGTAGAAATACTGGAGGGAAACAAGTTGATCATGGGATGTTTTGATAGGAGAACGAGAGAATTATATTTTGGTAGCTTCAGACATATTAACATGATTGATTTTGAAGGCTTACAGTGTGAACCTACATGAAAATATTTAATTTTACTAGATTCACATAAATTATTTGCTTATGTGTAGGAGATGCAACATAGCAGCACTGATCGTGCTCTTATTCTTCCATCTTTGCATGTTTGTGTGTAGGAGATGCCGGGTGATATAGACTACATTAACTTGGGTCGAATGATTATCCCCCTGGAATTGAACTACTGCCAGTGTATGTTGGAGTTGGAGGAGTATTATGAGGTGATAGAGCACACAAGTGAACTGCTGGAGAAACACAAAGGTAAATGCACGCTGAGAAGGTATCGTAAAGATCGATTGTGAATACAAATTCATTATTTTGCTCTGTTCAAACTCACAGCCTTTCCCCTAGGGATTTGAACCAGCAAACATACTATAGCCTATGTTTAAATATAGCAACTACAATGCTTCTGCTGTGCCGACATAAAGGGAGGGGGAAAAAAAACACGTTGGTATCAGCTGTTGCCAAGGCCTGCAGATGTAGGTATGTCTGTGGTATTACATTTTGAAATATTTTCATAGTTCAAAGGCCTTCAGTCAAAATCAAATTTAATCTGCGAGACTGGCATCAGATGCCTGGTAAAGTGCATGCAGTACCTACTGATTGCGTGTGGGCATTTTAAGGTTATAAACATTTTAGGAAATTAGCTGCCTTCTTGCAGATAGTTCCATATGAAGCTAAGCTAAACAATGACTAGGCCATATCTTAGTTTAGCTTTAAGACAGGGAGCCACCAGCACCTCAAACGCTGCAGGTCTCGACCCATCTGCATCTGTCCTCCTCGTAGCTTTAAGGTATAAACCATAATATCTGTCCGAAACAACGCTAATGCCTGGAGTTTCTTAGTTCAGCTTCGCATAAAGCCTGGAAATAAGATGAAACATCGAACGTAACCCAACCTTCTGTAAAACCACAGCCCCTTAGATGTTGAGGTACATCCTGAAATGATTTAGCTTCCAGTAGCTTGGCATAAAACTGGGAACAGAGGGAAACCGCTAAAGTAGTGGTGGAAAACCCAAAAGGACTGAGCTAATACAAGCAATTGTGTTGAAAATGATTCAGTGTTTGATTCTAAGCATTTGATGGTTAAAATTGCAACATCTGCCTGCCGAATACTCGGTATTACACGCGAATGGACGAAATAAATTATTAAACAGTCCATCAGAATATTTAGCTTTTTAAATGCTGCCATTGTTGCTATTTTGCTCAGTAAAGTCTGTATTATGAAATCTGACTCTTAAATATACTCTGCAACTGTGAAGTGATCAGAATGAAAAGTAAATCTAATGTTTACAATCAGCGCGACACCTTTCTGATACAAGTGTGACGCAACAAAAGCTCATTCAATGTGCTTGTGATTTTTCGCGCGGCAAATCTGGGTGTCGACGTATTTTGTCGATACTTCTTGCTTTGAAAACTCCATACTGGTTTGAGTAGTCTGCTTTGAGCTAAACTAACCCAACTCCCAGCGTGAACACAACTTTTCATCTTTTCTTTTCGCAGAGTTGAGCTAAAAAGATATTAATTAGTGAGCTTCATAAGATTTTTAGACCTTTCCATTGTGTCCCCGAGCTTCCCGTCTTTAACCAAGATAACCGTCTCCAGGCAGCCAGTACATGAAAAGCTGCTCAGTAATGAATAAAATAAGGCCCTTCGGATTAATTTCCACCCCTGGATTTGAACACTGGCGGACAATCATTTCAAAAAGTTGTAAAAAGCTGACAGGTCAGAGTTTGGCTGTTGCATGTTTCAGCTGTGTGTTCAGTGAGAGTGTGTAAGAGAGCTGAGGTTGAGGATATTACTGAGGCTTTTACAATTGGAGCAGCACTGGGAATTGTACTGTCATATACAGGGCTACTCATATTATCCCAGAGGAGCTCACATGCTGCCACAGTCTTAGTACCTCACCCAGAGACAGGATCCACTGAGGCAGTCCCTATTTTACTCTCTGTCCCTGAATTCCCAGTTTTATATTAGTCTTTGTGTGTGTGTGTGTGTGTGTGTGTGTGTGTGTGTGTGTGTGTGTGTGTGTGTGTGTGTGTGTGTGATGAGAGCGCACAGTTAGTGTGTTAGTGCCTGTATAGAGAGGAAGGGTATAAACTTGTGAGTGAGGATGGGAGTGAAATAGTATTGTGTAAACAGTGGCCAAGACTTTCTGAGCTCTGGTCCAATTTGAGCTCTTGTCACAAAGCTGCAGCCCTCTTCATAAGGCGAACGCAGCATTACTCAGACTTCATTCATTTATCCCGTTGTTGTTTCTCCTTCCATCAATACCAGATTGGCTGTATCAGTTCGAGTCAGCCACTCCACTGCCGTTTCACGCTTTCAGCCTAGTTGTTTTTCAGAAAAGCACCCAGTAGTGGCTCACTGCAGTGCCTCTGCTTTTGCCACGGGCGACCAATAAATCAGTTTAAATGTTGGCTGAATGAAAATACAGCATAGGGGGAAATTAAATACACACAAAGAGAAATATGACGCATTACAGCGGTCAATGATCAATTGTTTCTTTCTGGTACAAAGTTAGATGAGAAAATTGACAACACTCTTCGGGCTGTTACTGTGCATAGCAGAAAGACTAGAAATGGGGGAGACAGATAGTCTGGCTCTGCCTGGTGGTAACCGAATCCACCAGCACAAAGATACACACAAACACACACACAGTATAAAATCGACAAATCACTATTTACCAAGTGTTTTGTGCTTGGCCAGACATGGTAAACTCCCAAAAACATATCAAATTGACTTTTTGTAGACTTTTTTTATTACATAGAAAATAAATGTGAGCAGATGTGTTAGGTCCGTTTCCAGTCTTCGCGAAAATCTAATCTAATTGCATATTTAACTTTCTGGTTGTGGAGGTGGTTGTAGCTCAGGAAGTACAAAAGGTCATTCACTAATTGCACATTTGGCACTTCGATCCCCAGCATGCATGTATGCTTAGGCAAGACAACCCCGAGTTGCTCCCAGTGAGTGGCAGCTCTGTCACTGTGTGTGTGTGTGTGTTTTACTTGTTTGTAAGTCACTTTCGATAAAGGTATCTGCCAGATGACTAAATGTAAATGTCAGCTCTAAACATTGTACTTTTTCTTTGAGATACAAGGTCTTAGTGAGGAATAAGAAGGTGTATGCATTTTTGGCTTATGTTTTTTCTGCTAACTTAGTGCTGATAAGAAATACACATACTGAGTACACACCCACACACTGTCTTAAATGCAGACAAATCACAGCCTCAGCTTCAGCAGACAGAGCAAGTTTATTATTCAATATCTCTGGCTTACACACCAATAACTCTGTTTTTATTCATGACTTGTTCTTATTATTCTGTTGTGCGTCATTCCTTTTCTCTTTCTCAGACTGTGTGAAGGGCTACTACAAGAGAGCCAAGGCCCATGCTGCCGTGTGGAATGAAAAGGAGGCCCGGAGAGACTTTAACATGGTGGCCCAACTGGACATAACCCTGGCCTCTCTTGTAAAGCGAGAGCTGAGGGCACTGTCAGAGCGCATGAAGGAGAAGTACTGGGAGGAGAGGGAGAGATACTGGAACATGCTGGAGAAAAATGACAACAAAAGTGATGAGGAGGAGAAGGAGGAAAAAGGGAAACAAGAAGATGGTGAAAGTGTGACGACTGAGAGTAAAGCTGAAGTGAGAGACGACAAAGTTGAAGAAGAATCTGCATCTAAAGGAGAACCTGGAGGAAAGGAAGAAAACGTGGAACAGGCTCCAGCAGCTGAGGCAGGTAACAAAGAGAAAGAAAGCTGTGCTGAGATCAAGCAAAATGTTTTAGATAAAACCGAAGGGAAGGACTGGCAGCAGATGTTACGACTGGTCATGTTGCTGCAGAATGAAGGAAACTTCCTCATTAAAGAAAAACGCTTTGAGGATGCATCTGCAAAGTTCAAGGAGGCCTTAGAATACGTGGACTTTCTTCAGAACACGGTTAGTGGAACTGATTATATGGTGAAGTTGTTTGAAACCTTGCACATAAATAATGTAGCATGAAAACTAAGCTTTTGTTATGATGATGACTGTCCAGATGTGCTTCTGGATTGATTCTCACCACATTAACAATCACCAATTTAGTCCATTCAACATCGTGAATGGCAAAACATGCCAGAAAGTAGTTTGACAAAAGGATTGTGGATTGTAAACTATAATCATCTGTCATTGTTTTTCCCTCAAGAGCAGCTGTGGTATTGTAGCTATGCTTGGCGAATTGAAGAGCAGAGAAACAGCACCAAAAATAACAGCTATCCACGGAGATGTCTCTGTGACAGCGCTCGCCCGGGCTTCTTTCCTAAAGTCCCTCACTGCTACCACACCTCACTGTCTAACTCGCTCTCGCTTTTCACAAATAACAAACTCGTCAGCCCACCCTCTCCTCCTCCTATTTTTATAATCCTCTACCCCTTACCTCGCCTCTCCATTGTTTTCAACATCCAATCTTCTTCGTTGTCACGTTTTCATTATTGTTTAATCTTACATTTCCTCTGCTGTCTATTACAAACACCTTCTCCACCCTCTTCATCCTACCTGCCACCCGTCTCGTCCTCTTTCTGCACCCACTAGGCAGATCAACAAGACGAGGACTGGGAGTCGCTGGAGAAAGTGCGTCTTCCACTGACTCTCAACCTTAGCCAGTGCATGCTGGAGCTGAAACAATACCAGAAAGTGGTGGAGCTCAACAGCAAGCTGCTGAAGAAGCATAAAGGTAACATATGCATGTGTGAAGATGATATTTGAGGCTCGGGAGGAAACGAAGAGGCATATTTTGATAGAGAAATGGTTACATGAGCATATACAAACATGCTTGATTTAAAAATATCGGTTAGAAATATCAACATCTGTTGCTGGCCCTCAGCAAATGTCTGCCTTTATGCTGCAACAGTCCTTGATCTGTCTGTTTACCAGGGAAAAGAAGAAACCAAACATTCACAACTGCATTGCTGAGTCTCTCTCTTGTTCCCCCGGCACCCACCCATGGACATCACAGTCAAAAATGAATTCATTGTTTTCTTTTTGTTTCTGCTGTGACTGAATTATTAATAGTTGAAGCTGACGTGAAATGGTTGTTCTTATGCTCTCTTTTTTATTTGATTTACTTCTCTCAAACTTTAGCCTTCTATTTTGTCTCCGCTGGCATGCAGTGTGGTTATTTCATCCTCCCTCTAGTGTGTGTGTATATTATTAATATTTATATAAATTTTATATATATTTCTAATAAAGTAGAAAGCTTTTATGGCTTTCTAATTTTATTGGTCTTTTACATGTCAATATACCTGCCATTTTTACATCTCCACTGTTTTTTCTCATATTCCATAGGAAACTTTAAGGCAGTGTACCAGCGTGCACGAGCACACGTCGCATTGTGCAATGAGGATGAAGCTCGGAGAGACTTTGACATGGTGGAGAAGTTGGACCCAAAATTCAAACCCTTCGTTCGCAAGGAACTGAAAAAGCTGTGCGAAAGTATGCGCACCATGCACGCCCTCCAGAACAAAACTTACTGGGATACGACGTGGGAGAAGTGGGGGCCTGATGGGAGCAAGGCCAAGAGTGCAGCAAGAAAGAAGAATGCCAAATTTACACAGAAAGCCACAAAAGACAAAAGTGAGGCAGATAAAAAATCACACAAGGACGAAATTGAAGAGAAGGAAAGCTCAGAGAAATCTGCCCCTGCTGAGACGGAGGAAGCGGATGACGCAGAAGCAGAGGAAAATACAGATGTGAAAGCAGAGCAAAGTAATAAGGTGGTCGAGAATGTGGGAGCAAGTCAAGAGAGGGTAGATAATGAAAATACAGAGTGTGTTGTGGTTCATGGGGACGGGCAGGGCGCACCAGATAATCGAACAACAGATAAAGATAGCAATCCCGTGCCCACCAGCACAGGCAAAGATAATGTAGTGTGCAAGGGATCAGCATGTGATAAGGGCAGAAAGAAGGTCAAATGCCAATCAAGTGCTGCGCAGGGCCCTAGCGAAACAAGCCAAGGGAACAAAGCCACCAGGGATAAGAACGAAGAGACCAGTGGGTAGAAATTGTCTTTTGCAGGATCAAAGGCCGTAGGGCAGAGAGACTGAGACCAAAAAATGAAGAGGAAAAAGCAATATGGGTACAGAAGGTAAAACAAGGGGGGGAGAGAAGTGATAAACAACCAAGCCTCAAGTCCCAAAAGGAAATATTGATTCTGCCACCTACAAATCCAAATATAAACACAAGAGGAAAAATTAATATAAACAGCCGGATTTGGCACTTGGTAATTTTCATTATTCAATTCTCAGAGGGATAACTTTGGGCATATAAAAAGCACAGGCAGACAGAGAGTTTGCCAAATACAAAGTTTTTTTTATTTCTGTACACAAAGAGTAGAAAGCAGCCAGTAACCCACTTGTTATTACAGTAAAAAGCCTTTCTTCAGAAAACTTTTTATACAGATTAAAAACTCTAGAGAAAAGACAGCAAGAACTGTTTTAGTGCTGGACAACAACGTAAAGTCAAAACCGTAAAACATTTAAAAGATTAATGAGGTATATTAATGGTGAGTTACAAAAAAACAAACAAACCTCAGTTTACCAGTAAGGTATGAGTGTGTGTATATATGTATTAGTGTAATCAACACCTTGAGGTTAGTTGATTCATTGCCCTGTTGTGTATGACGTAACAAATAAGCGCGTGTGTCCTTATTACAAGCTCAGATGCATGACATCAAAAACACGGAGAGGACGGTCTGGCGCAAAGGCAGGAGAGTAATGATAGGGGCTGTTAGTGGAGAGCCTGCCTCTTAAGTCATACCACCGCAGAGAGGCGGCTGTGTGGTAGTGTGAGGGCTAGTAAACTGTAGGGAGCCAATGCCAGTATAGAAATGTGTACATGGATGAGACGATCACACAGTCACACAGAGATGGGGCTCTCTGTGTGACTCTCCTACAGCTGGCTAACCATCAAAGTCCATTTAGACATTACTGTCAAACAGCAGCTGAGTAAAATACTCTGTCACATAACCACCAAGTGTATTTGTTTCAATCTGCCCTCTCTAAAAAAATAAACACAATAGATGTTGACACGCAGACCTATGGGGAACGCCTCATCTTTTTTTCTATACACCATCACTCAGATTATTTCCTGTACTCTCACACAAAAGAATGGTGATAGAAGTGCAAGGGCGCAGGTCATCCACGTGTAATAAGATAAATAAACGTCAGAATAAACATCTTGTCATGATCGCTTCTTTTCACCCACATTGAGCTGCTGCTTTTTGCTCTAACTTGAGATAGATTCAACTATCAATTGAATCTATCTCAAATATAACAAATTTGTAAGCGATGCTGGTGCACAGATGGAGTCAACGAATGATAATGACTTGATCTGCAGTGGTTAAACAGCAGCAGGCTTCAGTGGAGGTGGATGTGAAGAAGAGGAGACTTGTGTTTGGGGAAACGAGGTACTTTCTCTTGCTTCCCTTAAGGCTGTAGTGTTTGTATTATGAATGGCACACTACCTTTCCATCTCGCAAACCTGTGGAACTGCGTCCTTGGGGATGGTTCCCTAGCAACAGTATCAAAACTAACTGGCAGAGGACGGGCGTCAAAGTGAGAGTATGTGCCTATGGGGGTGTGCTCGTAATGAATGCGGTACATGGGTTTCAAACTCATGTATGTGAGGTCAGACTGTTGTTTAAGGTTTAGAATTAATTCTGTCTTTTCTGTGAGGATGTGCGATAATAAGGTGGTATGATTGCAGAGAAACACACAGAGCCACAGCTTTTTGTTGGAGACAACCTTTTGTCCTGCTTCTGTAGATTTTGCTGTGGCAGGCACATTAAATTGGAGTTGTTTTTTTCCACCTTTCCCCTTTTTTCTAATATTATGTGTCCCTCAACATATGGGTGCTCATGCACCATTATCCCCGTATTTCCATTATTCCTGCCTCCAAATTAACCACCACACACTGATACACAGACACTCCTGATACAACTACTTCCCTGAAAGTATCTCACAATGTAACACACGCATCATAACTCTTTTCCCAAATGGATTCAGTTTGGTTTTAAGGCATCAGTTGACTGTGCTATGTTTACAACAGAACGCAACCTATGACCCTTATTGAATCTTCTTTATTTCCAGTCATCCATACATTATCTGTAACCACTTATCCTGTTTACGGTTGCGGACGGGCTGGAGCCTATCCCAGCTGTCATTGGGCGAGAGGTGGGATACACCCTGGACAGGTCGCCAGTCAATCTCAGGGCAGCAGAGACTCACAAGCATTCACACTCACATTCACACCTACAGGCAATTTAGAGTCACCAATTATCCTAACGTGCATGTCTTTGGACTGTGGGAGGAAACCGGAGTACCCAGGGGAAAACCACACAAGTATGGCGAGGACACGCAAACTCCATACAGACTGGGGATCCAAACCTGAGACCTTCTAACTGTGAGGTGGCAACACTAATCACTTATGCTGCCCTTTTTGTTTTTGTAATCTTAAAAGCATTTATGTGAGCAATAGCAAAGGAAAATTAGGCATTTTCAGTTAGTAGCTACTCTTCAAATCTACATGGAGGAGGAAGTCTGCATAGGGCCACGTTGTGTTGGTGGGCAGGCTGTGCCTTGTAGTTTCTGAAACTGGAGAGCGAGAGCTCAGCCTGGCAGCACTTTCACCTGGAGCTCGTCCTTTTTCTCTGCACACAGCAGGAGAACACTAAGATTTCAGAGCGGATGCATCTATGCTGATACTTTTCTCAAAAAAAAAAAAAAAAAAAAAAAAAAAAAACCTAAATTTCTGTCACTATACAAATAGGCTCCAAAGTGAGAGCTTGTCTAAATTCATGATGAAGTGGATCTCCATTTTAATGAAAGTGTGTGTGTAGTCTGTATTTTTATCAATGCAGCCCAGCACTTATTATTGATCATGCACTGAGCCATTTCTGTATTGGTGCATTATAAATAGGGAGTATGGATGTAGCAGCATACATGCGTGTGAACAGGGAGTGCAAGTGCTTCTGTATGAGCATGAAGGGCTAACTTAAAAGAGTGGCAAGCAACAAGAGCGGGAAGCTGTTTGGGACGATTAGTGGAACACAGTGTGTGCATATAGAGGCGCTGTGCTAGCTGGCACTTTGGCTGTCTTAACATAAATGATGGATGTAACTCACGATGTGTCATTCTCACAAAGTAAATAAGCTGATTGTGGGTGATGTCAACTCCCTGACAATCTGCACCGCGTAGTCATATGAAATGCAGTCAACTCAGCCCTGATCTAGTTTACACTAGCATGCTTTAATGCACCACCTTCTCTCTTGTCGTATCTTCTCGTACAAAAAACTAAAAGAGAAAAAAATAACAACCATGACAACACTTCTAAGTTAAAGAAATCACACTGAATATACAGGCATTCTGACAAAACAAGGGCATATCCTTCTTATTCCTCTTTGCATTTGATATTTCTTTTATGAACGGCCCAATTTGTGCTGTGGACTGTTCTAAAGCTTCACACCTCCGAACAACTACACAGATACTGGTAAGCACAGTGTCTTGGCTGAGCATTGTTCCTTTACTTTAGTCTTTCCCTGACCTGCTGTTAACGGTAGTTTCCTTTGGCTCGTTAACATGATGTCAGGCTGTGCCACTTAAGTTATCAAGCACAGCCTGGCCAAACGCACATCAGGGTGAGCCTTCAGGGGTTTGCATCAAAAAGGCTTTCAGTGCACAAAGTTCGAGTGGAGGGTTAGCTCTGGGTATCATAGCTGCTGCAGTGGTCTCAGGTCCTGGTGTATAGTGGCCTGGCCTCAGCCTCATGGAGCTCCTCTCTCTGCCATCAGGCATCCTTTCAGGCTTCCTCTCTGCTCCTCCAGGCCCACTCAGGGTTAGATGTGTGAGGTGGTGCCTGAAATCAGAAAATGTAAGAAGAGATAATGGACAAGCTTTTACAATTTTTGAAACACTGGTGCAAGAATGAAAAAGTGTTCTTCGTTATAACTAAGAAGACTAAAATTATTATAATTATTATATATTGTTAAGTTCCAGGCTTTTCACTGCCCAGTAAATTTAATTTAAAATGAAATGGGTCAGTTTTCAACATGACACTGACATTGTCTTTGTCTGCAGTTGCCTCTCCCTCCCTTTATCTTACGCCTTCTCACTGCCATTTAATCTCCCCCCCACAACTATTAATCTGCAGCAGTACATATTTGCTGTCCTCCCCCATAGGTGATAAAAGAGCAGAGATTCTCTAAAGCGGGTGGCGCTGCAGTGTCAAAAAGCCGTACAGCTGAGACAAACTCACCTGGTTCTGAAGGGAAGACATTTCTCAGCTGCTCAATGACCTCTTGGAGCTGCAGCACTGTGTCCTGCTCATGCTCCATATCATCTCCTGAAACACATGCATAAACACAAATGTAACACCTTTGGGGATGGATAAGGGTAGATTGGGAGGAGCAGATGCATGGTTTCATATTTGACGAGCGTGCAGGGGTTGAGCCCATATCTGAGCCTTGCTGCACATCGCTGACCTGCTGCTTCTGTGTCAGTGGTCTCCCTGCTGGCCGGCTCTCCATGGTGACACCCTCCAGACACCGGAGAAGACAGGGTTGACGGTTCTGATCCGTTGGCCTCTGAATCATCTTTGGGCTGAATTTTTAAAAGACTGATTACAATTTTTGTAATACTTTTCGAAATAATTGTTCGTATCTATCATGCTTAATTCTTCAGAGTCATTTCACATAGTAATGAATGTGATGATTAATGGACCTCAGCCAGGAGCTCTCCTAAAAAGAGGAGTCCTGTCCAACAGCTTTTACACAAAACCTTCAGGTTACTGTGATTTGTACTTTGACAAACAGACAAAACAATTATCAGCATATAAGATGACACACTGACAGAAATATTAGTCTCAAATAACAATCAAAGTTGCATAATTACTGTATATACAACTCTCCATGCATTGTATTGTTTTTAACAACACTACCAAAACTCAAAAGGCAAACAAGTTCAGTAGCGGCACTGAGACTGAGTTGTCTGCAGAGACAGAGGAATTCATACATACACCTCCAATACAAAGCAGATTATACAGATCTTATTCTTTGAGGAAATGAAACACTGATATTGGTCCAGGGAGAGAAGCATTATATGAATTAGAATAGTATTATTTTTTTTTTTTAGACATCCACCTTTTCTGTCTCTGCAACATCACTCCTCTACACCACTCTCTTTCAACCACTCGTTCTCAATTTTCAAAGTCTTTATCCTGCAGAAGAAGCATCCTGTCCCTGTTTGTCAGTGTCTGCTCACTCTCTTTGCTTTCTCATTACTTAATGACCTGCATGTGCACTTTACATCTGTACTGCTGCCGCTAACAATTTAAACTCTCTTATTATGGTAACCCAGTAATGTGCCTAAAAGCACACTCCTTTTGGCAGAAAACTAAACCCACCAAATAGAAATGTTCCAGTGGATCCAGTCCTTCAGTTCTGTAATGACTTTTCAGGAGTTGCTATTCCCACAAATGGCACATAAGATACGGCTGCTTGATATTTCATCTCATCACTCAGCAACATAATGTCTCAGAAATCAGCTACTTGACGGTGAAACATTTGACTTAAAATGTAGGTCTACTTCAATGTGAGTAACTGCCCAGGAAAATCAACAAACATTAGAGAAAAGTGCTAAAGGTTTATTTTATTCAATTACTAATAATCCTTTACAAGAACAACTCTTATTTTAGTGAAGCAAAATTACGTAAAAGTAATTCAGCATTTAAGGTTTCTATTTTTATTATACTTTACTATAAGTATTATAGAATGTAGAAAATTTGGTAATTAACTTTTTTACTTCCAATTAATTCCATACACTAATAGCAACCTTGAGATTGTTTTTTGGTCCACTGCTGGCCAGCTAAACATGAAAATAAAAATAATAAACAAATTAAATTTTTTTTTCAGGAATATTTCAATAACAATTTTAAAAATATCCAACATGAGAGGATGATCGCATGCTTTGTGTTTAGAATCTGAATCTACCGAGTAATTAGTGAGCAAAGCTGGCACACTTCCTTCTGAACTAGTGGAATTAATGGAACAGACGTGAGTGGAATATAAGTAGAAATACCTAAGACTGCAAGTACCTGAGACCTGCATTTAAAAGAGTACTTGTAAATGTCATTTAGACTAATTGCTGAATTTGCTTCATGAGAGCCTCACTCGGAGGTTTACCTGTAGCAGTAGCTCCCTGAGCCTGTGCAGCTGGGACTCCAACTGTTTGTTGTGGTCCTCCAGGATCTGCATTCGGGTTTCCAGGCGAGTCTTGTGTTGGCGGAGGACCCGCGCCTCGGCCAGGAGCTCCTCATCCTGCTGCCCTCCCGCAGTGGGGGAACCAGGACCGCCCTCTCCAGCCTCAGTCAGCATGGGAACTGAAACTGCCTCTTCATGCTTCCATTTAAGCCGTCTGTACTCGCCCTGCAGCACCCTGAGGACACACGTGGAGGAAAATCAGTCAGACCCACAAGCTGGTACAATGCACAGAATAAAAACATGACTAGAGATATTTGTCCAGTTTCAAAGTGTCACAAAGAGGAATGTATCTACAGGTATATTTGTCTGGCACATTGTCTATGAATTACAGAATAACTTTATTACTTGAGTACACAGGTACACACAGAAACACGGGCTGTGTCCAAAATCACCCCCTACTCACTCCTTCACTACTCCCTATATAATGCAAACATCTTCTTTATAAATACAAGCTGCAATAAATCAGTTCTTCTTATCTCTCACATGTAGCACCAAGGACATTCATTGGTATCCCCTGTACTGTGAAGAATTACAAAAGGTGCTATAATTTTTTTGTTTGCTGGTTCATAACATTCATGTTTATTTATGTACTCCAACAGTGTTTACTGTGCACCCTCTGTGTTATGTACTATACACTACGCATACAAATTATTACAATTTCAAAATTAACAATTTGTTATAGTATAGAAATGAATATTATGACACAGAATAAGAAAATATTGAGTGTAATTATTACTATGTAGGAACAAATGTTTATTTCTCAAAGGCTGCAGACTAAAACATATATAATATGTTATTTTACATCATGGCACTGCTATTTCCTTTTAGTCAGTTAAAGCCCTGAGAGCTCTAACTCCCTGTTAGACTTTTTATGAAAATGAGAAATATAATATATTGGATACTAAGAAGGGTAGTGCAGCTGAAAAAGTACTGTTCACACACAGTGTATGTTAACAGAGTGTATATTACAAATCATTGTATTTAACCATATTTTACAGCTGTGGCGTAAGTAATGCATAATGTTTCATAGCAGATTTCTCAGACATTTAATCAGTTCAAAATCACGTTTATAAGCAATACAATTAAATAGGCATGAAACATTTAAATAGTAACAGCATATGAAGAATATTTTTAAGCTGTTACAAAGGACCTGGAGTCTCTAGGACCCCAAACAATAATTTAGGTTTGAAGGTTTCAGATTTATTGTTCAGGTGCCTTTCTGGTGGTTATTGTGAGCCACCAGAGAGGCACAGTAGAGGACATAAACTACACTGCAGCAGCCACTACAGTCATAAATAAAAAAATAAAAAAAAACACTACTGTATCAAAACCGGAGTCATACTTTGTTGAACTGGGTCAAGGTTTCAGCACCCGAAAGGCACACGTGTATGTTTCTGTGTCTGCAAGGGTCACAACCGAGCCGAAGAGAAAATTATTCATATGAATCATAAAAACACAAAGGTTGCCTCTGGTAACCAACTCCATGAATAGGAGAAATGAATTTGCTTCATTTATAGAAAATATCTGAGCCTCTTAGCTACTGGGGCATAATACATTCAAATTCAATCATTAACATCTAAATGTGTTTCAGAGATAGTTTAAACTTGAATCACACCAGCATAGCCATGATGGACTCTTTCTGTCCAGAAACCAACAAACTGTCAAACTGAAGCACTCAGCATTTAGTTTTTTAGGTAAAATTATTTGGCAGGCTTTACTGTCAGGTATATGTTCAAAGAAGGTGTTTTTATTTATTTTATTTATTTTTTGTTAACACTGTATAATTCGATTTAATGTGTAAAAAAGGTTTACTTCTTGCAAGAGGTCTGAAAATGGTAGTAAATATAGTATAGTGTATAATGTAGTACCTACAAATAAACATGCACTTACGGTTTACTGAGATCTGCTCAGACCAAGCATTTACATCTCAGTATTATCCCAAACCATAATTTAAACCTCATTCAAATACATAATCACATCCAATTCAAATAGTTCATAAGCTTATAAAAGCATAACGTTTTACAAATGTTACAAAAATATGCGCAATTAACTTTGAAAGGATCTACTGTGCATGGAAATGAGAATTCTGTAATGCCTCCACCACCACAACAACCAATGAAAAATGAAATTGAGCTCCACACTCAATGAACTAACGTCCTAAAACAGTTCATTTTTGCCCTGGCTACAAACCTGTTCTCATTCTCCAGACGGGCTAGGGTGCGTTGGAGCTGCTCCTTGTCCTGGTGCTCCAAGTGAGCCAGCAGCATGTGCTGTCCACAGGGTGAGTCATGGTCCAAGGCTGGGCTGGAGTGACGCAGGAGGTACTGATCTTCATCCCTGAGTCCCCCACACAGGAGACAGCACACTGAGCCACCAGCACACAGCCACCAGCAGCACAAAGCAGTGCCATGGACAGCATTGTAGAGCAGATAGGCCAAAACAGGGCAAAGCAAGCCAGGCAAGGAAAGGTATTACATGACCAGACACAATGAAGACTGGACATGATGGGAAGGTTAATGTGACAGCTGCTTTGTGCCAAACCCACTCATAATATTAAAGACGGAAGATGGATTTTTAAGACCCGACACAATATATTTCCCAAACAATATAAGCATCTACAAAATCATAGAAACTATTGTAATTAAATATAGCGCTTAGTCTATTCATGTTACAATAAGGCTTCAGGTGATAAAACAAAATACCTCACTGGACAAAAATCTAAAGAAAGTTATAGGCTTTTCAATATAATGTCAAATAATACATCCTAGAACTATTCATAGAGCATTTTTTCCTTTTTCCAGGTCTTTATGATGGAGAGGAGGTTGTCTGTTCTAAGTCCTATCCAGGTAAAGGCACTTGGAATTCGCTCATTGCCCTCCCTGATTATATATTTTTACTCTCTCTCTGCCCTCCTCTCACCCCAACAGGTCAAGGCAGACAACCACCCACCTTGAACCTGGTTCAGTTGGAGGTTTTCTTCTTTGCAAAGGAGTTATTCCTCTCCACTGCCACTTAGTGCTCGCTCATGAGAAATTTATTGGGTTCTTTCTCTAATACTGTAAGGTCTCAACCTAAGTAAAGGTCCTACATGCACTGGTGGAAGTAAAAAGGACTCATCTGCCTGTCAGTTTCTTGCAAATTACTTTCATACAAAACAAGTTGCTTTTTGTTTTATAGTATCATTACTCTAATTTCACAATACAGAACAACTGTCATTCACATCACAATTTGTATTACACACACACAGACACACAGTATTGCATCTGTGTTTTAAATATAGGTTCTACAGACCAGTGCATCTAAGAGTGAAATTTTTTTTACGTAGATTACCTGGCATCAAGCAGCAACAGAGAACTCAAAACAATGCATCCAGGTGGAGCATGAAGGCTTCACATACAAGCAGTGTGGTTCAGGACAGAAAACAGTGTGTTGCCAACCAAACACCAGCTGGAGGCACAGATAGCACAGCAGCATGTACAGGGCCATGCAGCGGGAAAAACAGAGGCAATGACAGACAGGAGGATGGATATATGTAGAGTAAAAACAACAAGATACAAGGGCACAAGAGCAGAAAACACCACTACACATAAAAGGTAGAAGTGAAATGTCATGCATACAAACACACTCTTAGGCTTAATATTTTGCACAGATGCAAAAACGATATGCACTGATATACACACATTTTTGTGAAAAAGCTCATTCCAAGCAACACTCTAGATACATGCACATGGCAACAAAGACATTAGGAGCAGCCTTGAGATGTACAGATATCAGTAGTAAAAAGTGCTGTATTGCTGAAAAGTAGTGTAGCTTTGTCTGAGCCTAAAACTAGCTTTTAATGTGGTGTCAATCATAGTCTTCCCTCAGAACAGACACATAAAACACATCTGAAAAGAAATAATGAGCACACTTAACAATGCACAGACACACACCTGGCGCCCTAAAAGACTAGACAACACTTTCCACAGAGCTGCTGGGCATGCAACCTTGACTTTAAAAGCACGATAAAAAAGGAACATCATTTCAGAGATGAAGGAACCGGTTGACAGCCCACACAGATATCAACAAAATAAGACACGGACACACACAAATACATGATCTCAAACAACCATGAACTACTCTCTCCACATTGCACTCTCTGCATTCCACAATGAGGACTCACCTTATTGGCTTTCTCATTCACATCAAACGTCTCTATTCCCTGTACTATTGTAATCTCACTACTGCACCGCCACTCAACCAAATTCTACAAACAAACAGACACACACACACACACACACACACACACACACACACACACACACACACACACAAATTCCTCTCATTTCTCAAAAGGACCATCCACAGCCATAGACTTTCAATATGGCAAGCATGTGCATGATGAAAGGAGACTTTGTGCAAGCCGCTCACTGTGGGTCATTTTCATTATGGCTATTATTTAAGTGATTAGCTATCTTTCCCTAACAGTCAAACACGCATGAAGGAGCACAAACATAAACACGGAAGCAATAAATGGATTTAAGGGACAGAGTGTACACAAAAAACACACACATAATCCCTGTTTTGTGGTAATGAGGGGGCTTGTAGTGTGGGAGTGGAAGAATACTTACAGACTTTCATCAGGAGAAAGGCTGTCCGTGAAGAATGAACAATTCTGGCTCTCCATTTCCGCCAATCTAAAAAAACACATACACCCACCAAAAAAAGAACACGGGACACCCACACATACAGTATGTACACAAACACATAAAAGAGAAACACAGGAGAATGGATGAGTCATGGCAAATATGAGGAAAAAAGCAAAAGCAACAGATTGATATCATGATGCACTGGGGAAATACACAAGATAAAATAAATGATCAGTGCTGTTTAACTTTTAAGTCGACTGGATAAGACCTGTGGCCTTTTGGTATTAATGACTGCAGCAAACATCTGACTGACAAGACTGCGGAGTGGAAGAAATTCTACTTGCCACAGATCACAAGCTCTAAAAATGTCCACACAAAAGAAGGGAGGGCGATGGGGCAACATCCTTATAAAATATTGTACGTTGTCTACAAGCATGCAGGCAATAAAACCGCCCTTTAGAAAAGTGTTGTTGCCCAGCACCACAGACAGCAGAATGTGTGAGTTTGAGAAAGCAGCGAGTGAGTGAGCTGTGAACTGCAGCTTTTCAGGACCAAGGACAGTGCTTATAGCTCTGCATTATGTCCTGCTGACCATCAGTGGACAGCTGCACTGTATATGCTGCTCTGTAAGCTGTTTCACTTAAAGAAAATGTGCTGTGCTAGGCGAAAAAAATTAAGTGCATAAATAATACTGAGTACTTATCTTGTGTAAGATGGCATAAATAAGATCACAGCTTGAACAATTACATTGCTGCATAAAAACCAGGTGGTAAAAGAAAAATATAAACTGGATACAACAATTTGATGTTAAACACATAACAGGGTTTACAGTAAAGTTTGGGTTTTTTTTTTTAATCAAATTGCCTTGTGTTTCTCTAGATGTGCCCTGAGCAGCAGGGAGACAAACAGAAAAAGTGGACATTTGGGAAAAAAAGTCACCCAACTAAAGTCACAATCTGCTGAAGTCTCATTATAGCTTCATCTAAACTTCAAAATGCATTTCTACACCAGGTGAGGACAGTTTGTCCTCCTTCACTTGCAATCAACTCAGGGTCAATATGGACAGGAAGGAAAACTGCTAGAATGTACTTCCACGAGAGTACATTAAGATCACTATTTACAACTCATTTCTTAGAAAATCATTATTACCAGCCAAAGGTAGCTTCAATTTCCCATAATACAACCAAAAAACATGTTTTAACACTACTCTTGCTTTTTGACTCCTGCTACTGTTTTTATGTAGCTTATTCCTAAATGCAACAAAGCCACAAATTTTATGCCACTGTCAAAGTAAACTTTAGGAATCCAGTGTCTAAAGTAGCTTTAGTTTGACACAGGTTAAGTGGTCAGGTCTTTAGACCTGAAACCCACCACTACAAACTGGTGCAGAACAAATATCCAACGTATCATTGTCATGATCCATTAGGGTGCTAGACTAAATCAGTGGAGAAATAACCAGCACCACACAATACCACCCCCAAAAAAGAAATATGTTGTGGGCCCTGTGGCTGCTCACATACATGTACACACATGTGCCACAGGAAAAGAGTGTCTAAGCCTTGCAGCACTCCCAGCACATGCAAACGCACGCCAATACCCACCATCTTTCGCAGAATGTCATCAGCTGGAGGAGTGAGAGATAGATGAAGGAGGAGGAGGGGGGAGTGATGTACGGGCTGTCAGAGACATGCACATTACACCCTATTTCTCTCCACTGTCCAGTGAGACCATATCACTAAGACATTTAAGATTTATCCATGTCATGTTATAGGCTGTGAACCTGACTACTCGTAATTCAATCTGCAGCACGATTCTTCAGAAAGCCACCACAAACCTAGAGCCTCAGTCAGGGACAAGAGCAAATGAGAAAAGAAAGGGCAGAAAGTAATAGAAGCTAGTCCAGTGTGGGTGTATGTGTGGGTGTTTTGTACATACATCTCTTTAGCTTATTGCATGAATGTACATAGATTTGAGAGGTAATGAGAAACAATAAAGAGAGAAGGCTTAAGAGAGGAAAAATCCTAACAGACTTTTTGATTATCTTCTTCTGATTCATCCTCTGTAAGATGTTGAGGCAGTGTTGATGATTAAAAGAATAAACTCTGGTCCTGCATCGATGTATGGAGAGGAGTGAGATACAGGGAGACAGACAGAAAAGAGACAGAGGAAGAGACAGATGCAGTCCCATCGTTTGACATCCCTACAAATCGGGCTTTCCAAACCAAGAGCATCTGATACCTTATTTCCCCTTGAGATGACTGGAGATTATTTCATTGCTCTGGATCAGCACATATACCCCACATTGGCTGAAAGGCACTTTAACCCATATGTGCACATGCAATGCACTTGCAGACACGCACACACACACCTTCACACAACTGTTTAACATGTCATCCCAAGGGAAGAATTTCAAACACTGACTTGCCAGTGGTGACATCCAGTATTTTAATATGGTCTTGACTTTCTATTACTATTCAAAGTGAATGGCAACTTATGATGAATGCGCAGAATGAATTCTAATAAGAAATGTTATTTCTCCCTTTATATCCTATATTAACTGACAGGTGGAAAAGAAGAAAAGAGAAAGAATGAACTGAAAAGACAACTGAAGTCATGCTGCAAGAGTACAGATAAAATAGTCACTATTGCCATAATAAGGACTGTCTAGTCCTATTATCTTGGGGCTCAGATCATCGTGGAAACTAAAGAAAGAGTGCTTACATTGTTCTCTTTTTTGTCTTGGGTCTTAAAGTAACGCTAAGGATACTTATTGTTAGCCATTACATTTCCTTTATGGTCACTGGTCCGACATCCTACTGCTCAGTGAATTGTACATGAATAGGAGAATACGTACAATAAAAACACAGGACAATATACTGATAAATGCATTTTATATAAAAGTAAATTTACATAGCACTTTAGTAAATCTCATCTTTTTTGTCTTTAATTTAATAAACGTTATGCACACACTGACAGCAGCAGTCTACCATGCAAGGCAATGGGCTAACCATTAGCAGGTGGAAGCCAGAGTCATAAAACAAAGAGCCAGGGACTGAACCATCAACCCCGTGATTAATGGACGCATCAGCATGCAGTATAGTTTAACATAGATTACTGAGGTCTCAAAAATGCTTGTAGAGATGGGCTATGAATTTCAGTAACTTGGCAGCCATAAAATAAATGTAGGACTGTTAGACTGATAAGATGTTTATACTGTACTAATGTGTGCTTAATATAATTCAATAACTTTTTTAGTCTGTAAACATCTTTTAATTGGTGTATTGGTGTAGTAACACTAGTAGACACTCAAATGTAGATTTAAACAAATAAAAGGACATTTTCAAGGTTTGTTTATATTTATTATACATCTTTTAGGGAAGTAATTAAGCCATTATGGGGAAGTAAGCTTGAGAAGTTAGTTTGGAGTGAAGGACTAACATACTGTTAATTTAAGTCTTTTCTTTCAATTCGTTGACATTAAGAACAATAGAGAATAGTACCAAACCCTTCAAACCGGCGTGTGATACATTTTGTAAAAGTTTTTTTTACATGCGTAAACACACTTTTCATTCAAAAGAAGAGTACTTATGTTCATAATTCATGAAGACATTACGAAAAAAAACAAAACTGTTATGTTGTTTTTAAGCATGAGGCCCTGCGTATGATGAGATAAAGTTAAGAAATGATTAAACTCATATCTTCTTGCAAATATATTCTAGTACAGTATGTTATAAGGAGTTGCAAACTTATAACACACTAAAGAACTGATTTTATATTGGCAATAAAAATTTAATTCAGAGTGTGATTCAATGTTATGCAGAAGACAATTATTGTTTCCTAAGATGCTAAAAGATTAATCATTTACTAACTTAACTCCAGATCGAGGAAAGCAAACAAACATTTGTTGTGAACTCATCATTACTATATTAAACCATCCATTCCATTTCTGTTCTTCTCGTTCATTTTGATGAAGGTACTTAGCAGCAACAATCAGTGTAGTATGTGGGTTGAGATTTTTCTGAATGACTCAAGAGTTTCTTTAAAGCAAACTGTACTGTAATTGGCAATAAAATACACACTGTAAGAGGATGCAACCAAAAACATAATGAAGAAGGATAAAGGGTAGGCAAGGGTCAGAAAAATCTGTGGATGGGAAACAATAGAAGAGAGGGATCACAGATAAGAAAAAAATACAAATTGGCAAATGAAACAGAAGAAAGGGGAGAAAGGGAGTGATAAGACTGGTAAAGAGGGCAGTTTTGCCTTCTCTCTTGTTGGTGTGTGTTCCTTCAGTTTTGGCAGGGTGTAAAGTAGTAGTGAGTAAGAGCCTCGGGGAAGTAATGTACATTGGTACACATGCACACACACGTACACACACGTACACATCCACGCACACACACACTCTTAAGGTTCTGTGCAAAGGGATGAGTGTATCCAGCTCTGCAGCACTGTGGGCAGAGCTGCCAGGAGTGTGGGGATCTGCTGTGCTGTGCCCTGTTTATAACCTGTCAAACAGACACTAATCCACACCGACAGCTCCCAGGTGACCAATGGGCTCACTGCCCTAGCAAGTGACAAGCCGCTGGGCAAGCTGAACCCTGCTGACCTCCACGCACACATACAAACACACACATAAGCTGCTCTGCTTGCGTGCACCAGTGTGTGAGTGTAAAGAATGAAGAGCGAAGGAAACTGCCGGGCAGTACAGTTGATACCCTGGCAGGAGTACAGTGCACAATGCAGCCAAATCAATACTTCAATCAGTGTGTGGTGAACACTAAAGGGTGAAGGAGCAGATGAGGCTGGGGAGAAGAAGATGTGGAGCACAGTTGGAGCCAATATTAATGAAGAAGGGGGTTGATTTTAGGCGCAAAAAGTTTAAGGGGGAGAGACTTGTTATATGATTTATAACACAGTACAGTGACCCACATACCTGCTGGCATAATGTTCAATCCTGCTGTGTGTGTCTGCATGAGGCAGCTTGGGTGAGGAGCACGGCCTGGGAACAACAGAAGCCAAAGTCAATACGTCACCAAGGCATTATAACCCTCTGCAGGTGATTCAGGAGAAGAGATTTCAATTGTAAACATGGAACATTTTCTTCTTAAGATGCAAACAAGTTTAAATTTTACACAGTGGAGGAAAGTAGCCAAGTACATTTATGTTTTATTGCAGAACAATTTTCAAGTACTTGTGCTTTGACTATTTCTTTTTACCCTGCTTCAGACCTCTACTGTATTTCGCCACTAAATGAATCTAAATTATAGAACTGAACTGAATGTTACTTTGCAGTTTAACATATTATTTAAACGTGATGCGTTTTAACTGTTTGAATGGTTCTCAACATTAGTACACAGTATCGATTCTGTTTCAGACATAACACAAAGTGAATTTTAAGGCGGTGCAATTGCATACAAGATGGACCTGCACACACTGAAAATGTTGTAACAAGTAAAATAATTCTCAGATATCTTGAGACTTTATAAATCTCCTTCTTAAACAGAGATTAGAGGGAGGAAACAGAAAGTACTGAAGGTCTGTGTGTGTTTGGATAATGTACAGTGGCTACACCAGCTGTTTAGAGTCAATAAACAAAATATGGCCCAGCAATCAACCCTAATTTCACTTTATGTCTAAACCCCTCTTCATTATAGTTTGGAATTATTCCTACCACCTCTTGACCTCTCAGATTTAAAGTATCTTAGTTGTTTAGTTGTATCTTAGTTGTTAGTCTTAGTCGTTTAATTCATAAAACAAACTGAATACTTCTGATGTTAATGATTGAGGTTATAAAAGGTGACATTAATAAAGACACAATCAGCCAAAACATGGATCCATTAACACATCAAATTTTTCTAGGTACTGCCATACCCCTAAGCTATGCTGCTTGATGAACTCACGGATTTTAATCTCATCTCTCTTGTTTCTCCCTTTTGGGTGAGACTTGTGTGAGGATAATTTCTAGCCCAGACTGAGATCACAGGAATAATATAATCTTAATTCTGAACATCGAGCTGCCCCTTTAACCCAGCCCAGTGAGTCAGGCCCAAAATTGAGCATGATGATTAGCCTACCACAGACAGGGTTTGCATTCCTGTGTGTAAGTGAGAGAGCATCACACAAGTAGATGACAGATAAACAGAGACAGAGACATCTTCGTTTTTCGTTTTACATGTGGGACTCACGTTTCGGAGTTTTCCGCTTCCAACACAGATTGGACTGGCAGGTACCCTCTCTGCGGGTGCTTGGTGAAGTACTGCTTTGACCTGAACTTGTTCTTCAGAGTTTTAGCAAAGTCCCTCATCTTCTCCCCCGAGGTTGTCTGGAGTGTGATTTAAGAAGCAGAGGATGAGAAGGGTGGAGGGTTGAGAGGTGGTGTTGGTGGTGGTGGGGGAGGCAGTTAGAGGAGGAGACAAATTATATTGCTTTAGAAATCTTTCAACATTTAGAAATAAGTGTTGCTTTTTTCAAAGTAACCTCATATGAACATTGTAAGGTCAAAATAAAGCCTTGAGACAAAGTGGAGCAACCTATTCCTTCATCTGCTTTCTCATTCATACTCTGCAGGTCTTTATTGTTACATCCTTGCCTTTCTATGCTGTTTGAAATTTTCCCTGGTTTCACTCTCTTTAGCTCTTTATTTCTTGCTCTCTCTGTCAATATAGAAATCTGTGGGCGCCTGCTTGCCTAGCCATTAAAAAAAAACTGTTGCTTGCTAATATAAAATACTGTGCAGAGGAAGAAAAAAAAATCATTGTAAGGACATTTTACAGCTCAAAATTGATTAGAGATCAAATGCCACCATCTGAGTACACTCCAGAACTCCAGTTACAGTGCTAAAGCTACTTCTGTGGAATTAACTCAACTTCAGAGACTGTGCATGCAATCGCTTAAGACTAAGGTTTTACTTAGGGTTTAGTGCTCCAAATATCATTTTATGTGAGCCAAAAAGAATGTTACTGCAGAGTGGTACTCAATATCTGCATACCATAGACGTGGCTATGCTGTGTAAGCATATGAAACTGTATACACTTAGCAATGATAAAGATCTTACAGTGGAGACTAATCTATGACTGGCAGCAGGGGAAAAAAAAAAGAAATAGTAGCTGTTTTTTCAGTAGAGCTTATTTTATTTTTCCCCAGAGCCTTGAATTTGTATTCAGTTGAAGTGCTACATAATGTTTGTCTTACTGGGGTGTAGTACTCCATGATGGGGTAGTGCAGCTTCTTTCCCTTGGTAGTGCGGCCAGTTAGAAAACATGTCTGGCAGATATCCACATTGAACTGCTTCAGACTGCGATACCTGTCAAGATCAATGTAACAGAGCGGCTGAACTGATGTTTGCAAGAAAATTGGACAGGGCAGTAGGGGTGTGTTTGTGTGTGCAGAATAAATTGCTGGTTTATTGTACATTGCATTAATATGGTTGTCTATATGCATCAGTAGTTTTTTTTTAAATTACCCCTCTGCTACAGACAAGGATGCACCACATGATGCCCTTTACTCATATCACACATTTTAAGTTCTGAATGTTGTAATTTAACCTTAACCTAACTTACTCTTAAATAGTACATGATGACAAAACTTGTGCTTTTTGATCAATGTATTTAATAAATAGATATAGATAAAATAAGATAAATTCAATATTTAAATGTTTGACATTTGCAGATACATGTACACAAAGTGTGTGCCAGATTTCATAATAACGAATAATACTGCATAAAACATGACAGCATCAGCACAATACTGTTGCACAATATTCATTTCTTGAAGCCAGCTTTCAGTCAGGGACCTTTGAGCCTCATTCTTGAAGCTTGACTCAATAAATGAGCTTCTTTTTTTTTTAAACATTACTAGATAAACAAGCAGGCTTTCAATCTTATACTTTATATAATGAAAATAGAAAACACTGCCACTATTAAAATATATTTCCTTACTTCTCCCTTATCCTTTAAAAATTCTATCATATTACTCACCCAGTATACTGTACCAAGTACTGGTTACATTGGAACTTTTAATATTTGTGTACTTTTATTTTAGTGTTTTTACAGTGTGTTTTTTCGGTGTTGTTGAGTTTGCAAGTGTACACAGTACATTGCTCCTTCACTACAAAATTCATATCTATTCCAGAAGAATGTCATCTTGCATAATTGTGTATCTTATCTGCATGTGCGTCAGCTTATCTACACGAGCATTCCTACCTGAAGCCCTTTATGGGACATTGTTTGCAGACGTAGCACTTGGCCTGATGCTTGGTTGACTCTGCAGCAGCCACACGGTGGAGGACAGGCAGCCAAACCATTGACTGGGGCTCGAGGCTCATCCACTCCAGGAAGTGAGATACCTCGATGGCAGGTTTCCCTGGGGCCTGAAAAAGGAAGGTGAGAGGGAGGAAAAGAGGGAGACTGTAAACAACCCAAATATAGATCAGCAACAGGTCAAGTGCTTCCTTTGCAAAGGTGGTCCTGCAGCAAGCTACTGTTGATAAAAGGAATCAAAGAGAATAAAAAAGATAAGACAGAAAGGGCGAGAGACATTGTGGCAGACTACATCTTATGGTTTGCTTTTATGCAACTACTTAAACCAATTTCAGTGCTAAAACACAACAGATAAATTTATGTGTGTATACTCTGTATAGTGTATGTGTCTACATGTAGTTTGTGCCTTCCAGAGACACCTTGTTGAGAATCCCAGAAAGTAGGATAAAAAGGAAGTCAACCTAATAAAAGAATGACTCGCCAAGCGCTGAAAATCTGTGATGTGCTAAATTCTCATTAAGTCTGCATCAGAGATGCATTAGGAGGTTGATTTCCCTAGGGCTTCCTCCACCGCTCAAGCAGAGTAGCATAATAAATGTGTGTGTGTGTGCGCGTGTGTATGCACTGATCACACACACTTTGAGGTGTACAGAGGTGTAGAGTCTCCCGGGAATGAAGAAGCTTGTCTCTGATAGTAGAGTAGCCAGCTTTGCTCCATGTGGAAGGGTCAAATACGTAGCAGTCCCATGCACACCAAACACCTCGAACTGGCACTGACTATGCTGATCATGCTAACGCATGACAAAGCAGCACAGTGGGCAGATGGAATGCATTAAATATCACCTATAACGTAGAGTGATAAAGACAGTCAAAACTCTGTGCTTCTTTTACACTTCTCCTAAAGAATAGAAATGTTTGCAACATTTTTTTTGCTATTGTCATATCCAAATCTGCATTTGTGACCTCTGCCTATTCCATTTACACCTTCAGCAATATCATACATTTCTGTATTTCATTTGCTCCTCTCTGGCGAGTGTAACAGCAAATGTCTCTTTAAGGTAGCAACAAATGCCTCACCCCATCTCCAACAGCCAATGTCACTCATTTCCAATCCAACTGATAAATATTTGGCAAGTGGCAAATGGGTCACCCCCCAATTTGCATTACATGGATATTTCATCTACCATTAAATGTTCTGACATGGAGCAAATTGAGAAATTTATATTAATCAGCTGTAACTGATACAGCAAGCATAGACCAAAATTAAGTATGAATAATTAGAATATGCCTTGAAAATGAAGGAATTAAAATACTTTGCATAGACCATCTACCCAAAAAGCTGTGGTGTGCTCCTGACACCTCAGTAATTAACACTAAGGCGACGATCCAGCACCCTGAGCGAAACCTACAACTTCAGACACTTTTAGAACAAACAAAAGTGGAATCAATCCATGATCTAAACATGACTTCTCATTAGCTGCTACTCTGTGTGTTACTGAACTCTGAACATGCATCATCAGATAACTCAGTAGATCATTATCTATAAACATCTATTATCTATAAAATTACATCTGCAGTCTATGTATAAACACTAACAGCATGCATCTCCCACTGACTGTACATTATCTTCTACTGACTGTATTTGACTATCTGTACAATGCAATATTAATGTGATGTAATGTTTGTTAGGCAACATTCTGAGTATGGGTGATGAAGTTGAAGTTTATTTATGCAGAATAATTATAACTTCTCCATTTAACTTCTTCTTCTGCATGATAAGATGGACTGTGCTGATGTCAGTGAAATACAATAGGCTTCACATAATTTGTATGCTGTCATAATTTATTATATTTGATGGAAATAATCTAAAGGCAAATGTTTGATTTTTATTTTTTATGTTTACACCATTAATATTTTGTTTCATTTTGTAGTACAGTCTTGTGAGTCATACTGTAGGTTCTGCTGTGATTATGTGATGGTCACTCATTATTTTCCAACATTATTATTAATTTATTATTAATATTAGGGTTGAGATGCATCAGTGTGGTGTAGTAGCAAAGATAACCAGATTTTAAAATTGATTTCAAATTTTCATTAGGTCAATCAAGCTATTGATTCAAGTAATTAAACTAGCACTTTGGAGCCATATAAACCTCGAGGTCAGTCTCTCACTAACATTGGGCCAGTAAGATACTGTAAGAAACAGAGTTAAAATATTATCAACACAGTGACAACAAAATTAACAATACAGAGTTTAAATATTTGAACTGATATAAGATTCCAGTCCAGTATTTATCAGAACATATCTGGCAAAGTAAGCCTAACAGCATACAGTTATTTAAACAGATGAGTTCATCTGCTTTTATTCTCAACAGGATAATCCCGACATGCGTGGCAAACTGTGTGTGCACAATTTCCTTAATATAAATGTATTTAGGCGCTCATAAGTAACTATATTCTCACCATGCGGAAGCAGCTACGGACACTCGGCTCAACATTGCTGCCCCCAAATGCGGCGACCTCCCCCAACTGGCGGGGTATCTGGATGGCTTCATGGAGCAGCAGGCTGAGGTGACGCTGGTCTGTCAAACCGCCTTGCCCAGAGACCTGACGGAATAAGTCTGCAGGAAAAACACATATGTATTAATTATGCAGCAACTAATCTGATTATCCACCCGTGGGTGTAACGCCATTAACTGTGTATGGATGAAAAGCAGCCATTTGCGTATTATCATCATATCTGCACATTTGTTTTATACATGTACAAATCTATTGATTTTTTTCCCGTAAAAGTACATATTCAGATGTATATGTATAGTCCTCTCCAAATGTACTGGAATAATATGGCCAATACTTTTGGTATTGTTGTATATTAGACGATTAAATCAGGTAGAAGACTAATAGAACAATTTGATAAAAATCATAGCTTTTATTTCCTGTTACATCTACTGTACATTAAACAACATAAAACATTTTGTATTTGACCACCTACATTTTAGGTGAGCAAAAGTATTGGAACAGATAGTTTAAAAACAACAACAACATAAACTTAATATTTTGCTGCACATTCAGTGTTAGTAAGTGAAATGCATGTTCAGATGGGTCATGGGCTGGTGATTGGCAGCATATTTAAGATCAATGACTTGCTGCATGATTAAGCTCCTCACAGTTTTGATGCATTTCTCAGTAAATTTAAGGCCAAAATATTTCTGTGCAAAATAATAAAGTTGATTTATGCTTACTAATGTTTACTATAAAATGTAGTCATCATAAAACCCAAAGATAAAATCAAGAGTATTAATTTACATGCTCTAATACTTTTGCTCAGTTAGCATTAAACTGATGTTATGAAAGTCGTAGGTATGCTAAAGGTTGTATCAACTTTTTGAAGATGCTTCCCCTCTCATCTGAAAGGTCTCACAAATATTAACAACTCATCTTCAGTGTACAGCAAACAAATGAACTGGCCTTGTAATTTATAAAAGTTTTGGAGAAGACTGTATGAAAATTATAAATATTCAAGAAAGCACAAACAATTAACAGAAAATATCCAACTAGAAAGTAAAAGTAGGCTATAACTGGCAAGAATATAAAACTGTATGCTGAGTTTGTCAGAAGCTCAGAAATACATCTGGGTTTTATTTTTTATTTTTGAACATTGAGCTTTCCCTTTAAGATATACAGTTTTGCAGTATAAAACTCACTTTAGTGATATATAGACACAGACAAAATACGTATTATTGGTCTGGTTGGTCTGAAAGCGGATGACAGAGCTGCAAGTGTCTTGTCAGGTTTTGAATGAGGTGACACTGCCTGTCACAGAGGATGTAAATGCTGTCAGGCATGTGAGTGTGCTGCACAATGACAGCATTAGCATCCCATGTAACCTCCTCTCTGTGTAGTTATTCAGCCATGCGGGGACAACACTTAGCTCAAACATCTGCATGTTAAACAACCTCCTCTGCATGGTCCGAAAGATAAATGAGCCGAGGAATGTTTTTCATTTTTGAACGTTCATGCCAAACTGTTTGATAGAGATTAGGTTTGAACATGTACAGAAAATTTTTATTTAATCTGAAGCATGTCTGCAGTGCTACAAAACCTACAGTGATGTACAGTATAATGTATTTCTGGAAAACTACAAACTACTTGAACCTCTATCATTATGTCTCTTCGTACAATAGACTGTATATATGATAATATGGCATAGTAGTGCTTTGAGTTAGATGATAACATGCTCACAATGACAATACTACATGCTGCTACAAATTGTGCCTGTGACGAGGTAATGTAAATTAAAATTTATGCTATTAAGTTATGCTGTAGTTACTTTAAACAACAACAATTACCAGAAAGTTTTTAAACTACATCTGAAATAGTACTAATGAGCATATTTCTTAATTGAATCACAACCAAACACTGTTGTTGGAATCAACACCCACATCTGTATTTTAAAGTGAGTGAATGCAAATCCTTTAGATATATTTGCAAATATTAATCCAATGACGTCTGGAGTTGGCAAAAATGTGATCAGTCACAGATATGACTGTTAAGGCCACCACATGTTTACCTGAACTAAGAAAAAGAGGACTGACTCACCTTGGGACCATTCAAATGAAGGCAAGTCTGTTATCTTTCTGTCTTTAAGAGCTGACACAGATGGTGTGCCAAGCATGAATAATCCTGGCATGAGTTTGGTTGAGTGTTGCCTCAGATCATGTATCAACTCAAGCTGTTCCAGGGCCACCTACTGGCAGCTCAAATGCGCACTCTTATTTTACCTATATTTACAGGGCGAGATGCAAACTGGGGATCTAACATAACAGTTAAAAACATACACCAATCAATCACTACATTAATGCCACCTGGTGGTTTAAATATAAAACATATTTATGTTTTTTTTTTATGAACTACTAAGTGCTGATGTATCAATATGGTCTAAACATCTATTAGCAGTGACCTCTCACCTTATTTTTTATCATTTACTGTACATGTGTTGGCATAATTACCACAAATAGAAAGAAAAGCGAAAAGATTTTACTTTTGTGATTTAAGTAAAATGCAGATACTGTAATCTGCTTAGTACTTTTACTTGAGTAAAGCTTTTGAGCTGGGACTTTGAGTGGACTAGATTTTTTAGCCCAATAGTTGTACATTTACAAGGTGTTTACAAATTTACAAAGAGTTTGTGTACTTCTAAATCGTCTGCACACAATGTATCACATTTTGCAGTTTGGGAGCTGTGTAGCTGCTGACTGCTCAGCATGGCCAAGCTTACCTTTTTCTCCATGACATTATCAAGATCACCAACGTTGTGGCTGATGGGTGTAGATTGGAGCAGCACACTAATAAAATATCACACCATCATTTCAAAACTAAAAACTGAGAAAGTGTTTAACACTTTGCTAGTTTGGGAAGCAACATAAAAGTGAAAGCCACAGAAAGTGACTGTGCACGGATGGTGTCTTTGGCGAGCAATCCTTTTAAAGCCCTCAATGTACTTTGCAGTAGTAAAGAAAGCTTTCTACATTATGCCAGCAGAGTAATTTCCTCCATTAGACTGAGTGGATGTCTATATGGAATATTGGCCATCAGGATCATTTTGTTTTGGCTCATTGTTTGCAGCTGAGTAGGTACATTAGGCACATGAATGAGTATTACACTCACATTTATACTTTTCCTGGACATCTGCATTGCACAGGCTCACCAATCCCATCTTGAAGCTGAGACATCGCATTTTGCCATTTCGAGCACTAAGAAAAAAAAAAAAAAACAAGTAAGAAAAAAAGGAGTCTTTTATCTGTGAATTATTTTAAATCATAGTGTAATGTGCTCTGGTAATATTTTTCTGCTCTGGTTTAGTTCCGCTGGGAGGAACAAAGTGTGAAGGAATTACATACGTCAAAACAGGTTGAATCAGTGCAACAGAGTGAGACAGTGTTAGATCACATCGAGAAAAACTAAAGGCTGTACAGAGACATGAACTGTTGGCTCAGTGGATTTATGCCCAGAAGAGCAATAATAAGCTCACTACACCACAATGTCATGCACTGACAAACATGGATACACACACCAAAATAATACAGCCATTCCATTGAGGATACCGTTCTGAATAAAATGTCTGATCAGCAGCCAACAGTAGGGTCAATGAGATGGCCACTATTGTGCCCTGGCGTGAGCCTAAAGTGTCTACTTTTAATTTTTTTCAGCTTGAAATAAAATATGTGGCATGACTGTGTCTCAGAGGCAAACACACTGTCACTGTTCACATTGCAATTTCACAGTTATGATGCCAATACATAGACAATACATACAAAGAATAGATGAATTTACTGCTGAACTGAGCAGACTGGCAGAAACCACAGGCTTATCGAAGTTAAATTTGAAATGTTAAGTGAGAAATCAAGAAGACCGCAGTCATCAGAGCACATCAGATCGATAAAGTGTAAAATTTAATCAAACAGCGATTTAAAATTCTAGAGCTGGACTTTCCTTTGAATATTAAAAAAGTTTGGATACAGTTTTTTTTGTTTTTGTTTTTTTAATCGCACAAATAGATCAAAATACAGGAAAGTTGAACAATACACAAGCTAGGCCATTAAAGTCAGGTTGAGAAAATTCACAGTTACAGAGTCACATGGAGCAACATAGGAAGTCATAAGGAAGCCATTACTGTTGATCCCCTATTGTATTCAGTGTTACAGTGGGTCCAGAGCACACGGGTGATGACTGTCAGCATCTTTCAGACACACAATCTGCCCTGTGCCACATGTCATCTTCAATATGCACCCCAGTGCTGCTCCTTAGGGGACACGTCACTCTTGCACACCCAGCTAGTGTGACACGCCTCTGGAGGACACGGACACATACACGCACACACACTGATTTACAGTAATGCACAGTCATTGGCATAAACGCATAACATTCGCACATAAAAATGGACACACAACCATATACACACCTCATTCAGATTCACTGCCACTATTTAATGGAAAACAAAAAGCAATTACTGAAATTTATGCAGAGGGTAAAGTCTCTGATTGTCTCTCATTAGCAGCAAGTAGTTAAGAGCTACCAGCTGAATTTACTGCACTTGTGGGGTTATTCCTGTATTTCTGTTTCTTTTCTCCGTTTTCTTTTTAGAGTAGGCACAAAATAGTCAATCACAAGCAGAGATAGACTGAATGTCGGTGTGAAAGAGGATTTGTTTCTTCCGTGTCTCAAAAGGGGTGATTGGCCCTCTGCCTGGACATTGTTATTGGAGCTTTAGCCATGCTCTGGCTTTTTATAGATGTTTGTTCACCAAGCCATTGAACTGGTTACATCAATCTGCAGACTGTTGTACTAGGACTCAAAGGATTTGTTCAAATTAGCTTTTGTTGTAATTGTTTAGAGTAGCATGTGATCACAAATAGTGAGTCCCTGTGTATCACTGTGCACTGTGTGTATTTACACAATGCCTATCATTTACATTGACTCTAATGACCTAATATACTGTAATGTCAGTTCTTAGCAGCACTAAACCCTTTGAGATTTACACAGGGCTCTGCAGCATTTCCAAACCTGACACAGTTCCATCATACTGTGTATCATAGACATGGTTGGCAACCTAAGTGACTCACCCATTTCTAGCATTTAAAGGTACCCTTGAGAGTTTTAATGCCTATTAAGCATCAAATCAGAAAAGCGCAATCAAAATATATCAGAGCAAAGTGTACATTTCAGATCTAGAACGTCTGTCATAAACAAGAAAAACACAACCAATGCGATGCTCTTAAAATTGATGTCATATTTGAGGGTGCTGCAAGAAAACTGACGCAAGATATTCAAAGTATTAGAGTATACTTCATACAGTACTGTTGTGACTTTATTCATATATGCCTCACATTGATATAAAATCTCCTGAACTATTGCTATAATATGAAACTTTGTGTGGGTTATGTAGCCACTAAAAGCGTACTCCTCTGATGTGGAATTACACTCCATAACATCGAAGCAGACAGAAGAGAGGGCTCGCATACAGTACTCAACCAAACAGGTGCTGGAAAGAAACACACACCAAAGGCAAAAAAAACTGAAGATCCACACACTGGGACCCTCAAGTGCACTATGTGGATCTTCTATTTGTTTTTTACTCCCCAACACTGGACTCTCATTGAGCAGATATAAAAAGTTCCTTCTGTCAAAGATTGTATTGTCCATTGTAGACCTGTAGAACTGTTACTGCTTCTCTGTCAAAATAAGGAAGCCACATTATTTACAAGGCTACTCGATACTCCACAGTTCAGTTTAGAAATTCAGGTCTCTTAATGCTAGTGGTGGTTAATGTAGCGTTGGGTTTTAAGTGTCAAGCACTGTAGGGAGCAGGCTACAAAGTTCTGTGGTAAGCTCACTTCTTTCTAATTCACACTCTCTAATTTTTTTGTGACTTGAGATGAGTATTCCCTTTAGAGCCACAAAAGGCTCTAAATAACTTTTTCCACATTAGCACGACTACATCTAAACACTTGTAAACAAACTTAAAATGACAGTTCCCCTTTATGCAGTCACCCAGCTGAGTAACAAGTAGTTTTACCATTGTGCAATGACCTCTGTCTCTCTCATTCCTTTTGTTTTGGACTGCGCATACCTTACATTTACTTGGTATAAATCAACAGGATCCCTAAAGTCAATAATCAGTTTTGATCTGATGCAGCTTTTGACATTAATAGGATGAAACAGCTCATCCTAGCCTACCCACCTGTCGTAGACGTTGAGAAGCCAGTTGAGACACATGTCAACACAAAGTGGAATGTTGACCAGGATGGACCTCTCCTCTTCCAGCTTCTCATACAGAGCAGTCAGAGCGTGAATCACCTCCACCACATCCATCACTTGCTCCCCTTGCTGCAGCTCCTGCTCCCGAAATACCTCCACAAGACTGGTCAGTGCCACTAAATCCACTAAGCAGTCACAGAAAAAAAAAAACATTAAGAAATACATCTAGGTGGGAAAATCTTTTCTACTGTATATTAATTTCTGCCTTCTTAAAACGTACTGCATTTGTAAGACATTTTGTTTATGATCTAAAATAAGATAACTAATTAAGTCAAGGATTATTGCACCAGCATGCAAATTAAGATGTAGTCCAAACACTCATGTTCATACTATACAAACTTGACTGCACATTTACTTTCAAAATACAAACACGCATGCAGTTTTATCATGATTCTAGTTTCCAAAATTATGGCACAGGTGACAGTGGTACTTATTCACCCTTTCTGTCCACTTACTGTAAACCCTGCCAGATGTTTCAAGAGAAGTGACACAAATTTGATTTTTCTCCTTTAAACTAATTTAATGGCCCATTCCTAGGAGTAGAGCTAAAAGGTTGTCTGTTGATGCCAGGTATAATTGGATAGCACAATAATGAGGAAGAACAGACAGAGGAGATAACAGGAGTATTCTCAGGGCTGGACTGAAATCACGTAAAAATGAATTTCTGATAGGCTCTTACACAGTGCTGCTCAATCATTCACAAAGTGTGCGGAGACAGCGAGAGCTCTGTAGTTATCGAGGCAGCTAGGCAATTAAATCCTGTCACGATATCAACTAGTAGACCAGAGAAGGGTTAGATAAGAGAGCGAGCATCAGAAAGAAAGAGGGAGAGTCAGTGAAAGAGCTTTTTCACAGTGGTCCAAGTGTGTTGAATTTTTATTACAGCAACTTGGGACATGAGGGGAGGAAGACTGCAAGAGAAGGCAAAAAAGGAGAAGTAAAGGAGGTGAACATGAAGACGGAAAATGATGAAAATAGACACCAGAAAATACCAACTCATCTGGGATCACTTAGATGTGATGGAAAATAGATGAGATTAAGGGGTGAAGAGCAGAAATATGGACAAAGAGAGGCCAGGATTAACGTAGAGTAAAACTAAGTGAGGACACAGTATGAGGCATGAACAAATATAAACATTAGAAGTATCAGCAGTAACTAGAAAGTGAGATTGTCTAGCCCAAGTAGGCTACAATGAGTTCTATGACCATGATGGGGCACAAATTCAAGTTTCCAGTAACAGTATGCAGCAAAACCTAATTGCCTTCTCTTTTGTAACTCTAATGGACCAATTAATAGCTCTAATTACCTTGCATGCTACTGATCCATGCCACTGATGAAAATCAGAATGGAATCTAGTGGTTTAGTGTTTCTAGTGGCTCTACTATCAATACATATGATTGCTGCATTTTAAAACCAATACTGATGGAGAGTGCAGAGAATATTTTCAAGTACATTCCAAGAAGCAAAGAGAGGAGTGATGATTCCTTCGATATTTCAATAAAGAAATGTGACACAGCTAATCGTTATATCTCAATCCCGAGGGAGCTTGTCACAGTGGATTACTGATGGTCCAGGATAACTGTATATCACTTAACCACTATAACCACAATTTTAGCACTGCAGAAGAAAATACCATCGATGAAATACGGTACGTACATCTTAGAGCCTTCTGAACTCGGCGCAGCTTCATAGCCGTTCTGTATGCTGAGAACTTGATGTTGTTCAGATCCGCTAATAGAGGGAGAGATAGCAATAGGAAGAGATTAGAGTAAATTAAAAGTTGAGGGCAAAGAAATCCATCCACACCACTCTATGCAAATATTTATCAGACTATTGCAGAAGTCATTAGTAATGTATCACATGGCTAATATTATTTGTGTATGTCTCTGTACAGGCATGTATAATATGTGTTTGTGTGAGCATGTGTATGTGACAGCATATCTGTCTCCCCTGCAAGTTTCCTGTGTCACATCAGATTAACGGTAAAATACATTATGTTGTTTCATCACCATTAATTAAAGGCTAAGCGAAAAGCAATCACAGTGCTGGAAAATTGGGCCTCGTAGGTTAATGACAGTAGCAATGTAGTCCCTAAGGTGTTTGATATACAGGGTCCTTAATGAGCTGTGTGACAGGGCCTTCAAAGCAGAAGCTGCTGCAGCCCAGTGGGTGTCCCGGGTGAATGAGCGTGACACTCGGGTACTTTAATTGTCTCCTTACTCACCCAGTGCTTGGTACAGTTCTGTCATCTTTGGATGGTCCCAGCACGTTGTCTGGGCCTGATGGCTAGGAAAAGACACATTTTTTTAAAATAAAATAATATAAAAAAATAAATAAAAAAAGGAGAAAGAAACAAACACAGGAGATTTTGTGAAACAAGAAAGAATGGAGGTTCATATTTTCAGGCCAGAAAGATCAAAGCAAAATTGAGTACAAATGGGCCTTGGGAGGAGAGGTGAGCAGGTGAGGTAGATAGTAAACATGAGTGAGATCAGAGGACAGTAACTGAGCTAAAAAGAGAAAAATGAGAGGGCAGGATAGGGCTACCATTGTTTACAAGAGATTTTATGACTGTACAGTGCAGACATCTGTCAAAGATGATAAAGTATTCAGAAATCAGGAATTAAAGTTATGTCCCACTACTGCTGTGCTGGAGATACACTGCCATGGGCTTAAAAGGTTGAACCCCCAACTTAAACATACATATTAAAAACATTGTTTTATACAACCCTCCTGGCCCACTACTAGCTCCATGAACACAATCTGTAAAAATGTACCATGAAAAAAAGAATGATATCTAATAAAAACTGACAAACACTGCAAAATAAATGAGAAATCCCAAAGCAGCAAGTCTTTTGGGGGCAAGGAACTTTTTTTCTTGATGGATACTCAATGAAGTGTTACTCTGACTACCATCCCCACTGGTACAGTAATATGGTCCATAAAGAACTCAATAGGAAAGTAGGAGAAGACTCCAGAGGTTCTTCTGCAAATTATTAAGAAAATAAATACTTATACTCTGCAGTAACCTCCCCCAGCAATAAATTCACATTCTCATGGATGCGCGTGGGCACACACACACACACACACACACACACACACACACACACACACAGATCCATTCACAGTTCATTGAAAAATACAGAACGTTGGAAATTAAATAGTATTGATGAGGTAGATAAATAACTGAGTGCTCAGGCAAAGAGGGTTCAGAGTGGCTCAGAAGTTCCGATCTAAATCATTTCATATTTATCATATTTATATTTTAATGTTGCTTTTACAATACATGAGAAAAAAACTTATATTAAAAACAATTAACCTTGGAAACATGTTTGAGTTGATAGTGAGGTTTGAGAAATGAATCCTATATACAACAACAAATAACAATATATACAATAACAAATAAAGGGAGAATTTACTAGATATTATTGAGGCATTTTATATAAATGTAATGTACAAGGTTTAAGACATTATAGAATCTTAGAGTCCATCATATATTATACAGTTTAAAAGCCAAAGTGCAGCTTTCGGGTTGTCCCTTCTGGGTCGTCACAGCAGAACGTGTTCCGTAAGTTGATTTGGCATGAGTTTTTTATGCCGGATGCCCTTTCTGCCACAACCCTCCCATTTTATCAGGGCTCAGGTCTGGCACCAAGGTCGCCCTTAATGGCTGGGAGGGGCCACACCTATGCTCTACCCATTGAGCCACCAGGCCATCTTTCTTTTTTAGTCTTTTTTTCTAGGAACTTTTAGATCTTCAGTCACACGCTTTCCCAAATAAGCTTTTTTGGTGATCGTGGTTACACCAAATACTGATTTGATTTTTTTTTTTTCCTGTTAGGTTATTTGATTACTTGATAATCAAAAAGTACCCATAGAATTATTTTTGAATGAATCCTCAATGTACTTTTAGTACAAATCTTCAGTACAAAAAGTTACAAGAAGTGGTCAGCCATGAGATGAGCAGTGAAATCCAAAGACTTAGACAGCACAGATTACAGCTTAAAGCTACAATATGCAACTTACAGTAAGACAGGACTAGCATGAGACTGAAAATCAATGCGAAACAAAAGCTTAGGTATTCAAGCAGAAATAATTGAGCTCGCTCAAAAGCCTTTAGAAGCAAATATCTCTTCACTGCTGCCCATGCTGTTCAATAACTCTAGGTCACAGGAAGCTAAGTCAACCCCCGTCCACATTTTGAAGCATATTTCTAGATAAAACACTCACTGGACACTTTATTAGGTACACCTTGCTAGTACTGGGTTGGTCACCCTTTTGTCTTCAGATGTGACTTTATTCTTTGTGGCACAGATTCAACAAGGTGCTAGAAACATTCCTTTTTTGGAAAATTTTGGTCTATATTTACATGGTAGCATCACACGGTTGCTGTAGATTTGTCGGCTGCACATCCATGATGCAAATCTTCTGTCCCAGCACATCCCAAAGGTGCTCTCTCAGATTGATATCTGGCGACTGTGAGGGCTATTCGGGTATCGTGAGTTCATTATGTTGTTTAAAAAAACAAAACAAAACAAAATAGCAGTTTGGGATTATTTTAGCTTTGTTACGTAGCATGTTTTTCTGCTTGAAGTTGAAGATGGGTATACTGTGGTCATAAAGGGATGGACATGATCAGCCACAATAGGTAGGCTTTTGCATTTCAACAATGGTAAAGTGGATTAAGGGCCCAAAGTTTGTCAAGAAAATATCCCACGCACCATTACACAACCACCACATACAAAGCAGGATGGATAAATGCTTTCATTTTCATGTCACTGCAAATTCTGACCCAACCATTTGACTATTATATCCCTGGGTTCTATCATCCACTCTAATGCAACTGCAAGGGGCCACAAGCCAGTGTCTTCTTGTGCCAGTCTCAAGTCTGGATAAATGCAGAGGGTTGTGGCAGGAAGGGCATCCAACGTAAAACACATGCCAAATCAAACATGCAAATCGTGACAATGACTTCCATACCAGATCGGACGGGGCCCGGGTTGACAACGACCGCAACCGGTGCTGTTGACCAACAGGGTACCGGTGGAAATTGGAGTACTGTTGGTCGAAGACGAAGAAGAAGAGGAGGGAGGTGTGTTCGTAGGCAGAGAGAGTAGAGGAAAGCTAAGAATGTAGGACTGACAGTAGGGACTTTGAATGTTGGTACTATGACAGGGAAGGCTAGAGAGTTGATCGACATGATGCAGAGAAGGAAGGTGGACATACTGTGTGTCCAGGAGACTAGGTGGAAAGGTAGCAAGGCTAGAAGCTTAGGATCAGGGTTCAAGTTGTTCTACCATGGGTCAGATAGGAAGAGAAATGGAGTAGGAGTTATCCTGAAAGAGGAGTTGGTGAGGAATGTTCTAGAGGTGATTAGAGTATCAGACAGGTTGATGAGTCTGAAGCTGGAAGTTGAAGGGGTGATGTTCAATGTTGTGAGTGGTTATGCCCCACAGGTAGGATGTGAGTTAGAAGAGAAGGAGAAATTCTGGAGTGAGTTGGATGAAGTGATGCAGAGCATCCCCAGAGGTGAGAGAGTGGTCGTTGGTGCAGATTTCAATGGGCATGTAGGTGAAGGGAACAGAGGTGATGAGACTGTTATGGGCAGGTTTGGTCTTCAGGACAGGAATGCAGAAGGTCAGATGGTGGTTGACTTTGCAAAGATGATGGAAATGGCTGTAGTGAACACTTTCTTCCAGAAGAGGCAGGTACATAGGGTGACGTACAAGAGCGGAGGTAGAAGCACTCAGGTACATCTTGTGCAGACGCTGTAATCTGAAAGAGATCAGTGACTGTAAAGCATTGGTAGGGGAGAGTGTAGCCAGACAACACAGGATGGTGGTGTGTAAAATGATGCTGGTGGTGAGAAAGATGAAGTGGACTAAGGCAGAGCAGAGGACGAAGTGGTGGAAATTGAAAAAGAAAGAATGTTGTGTAGTTTTTAGGGAGGAGCTGAGACAGACTCTGGGTGGTTTGGAGGTGCTTCCAGATGACTGGACGACTACAGTTAATTTGATCAGGGAGACATGTAGGAGGGTACTCGGTGTGTCATCTGGAAAGAGGAAAGCGGACAAGGAGACTTGGTGGTGGAACAAGGAAGTTCAGGAGTGTATACAGAGAAAGAGGTTAGCTAAGAAGAAGTGGGACACTGAGAGGACTGAAGAGAGTAGACAGGAGTACAGGGAGATACAGCGTAAGGTGAAGGTAGAGGTGGAAAAGGCCAAACAAAGAGCATATGAGGACTTGTATGCTAGGCTGGACACTAAAGAGGGAGAAGTGGATTTGTACAGGTTGGCCAGACAAAGAGATAGAGACTGGAAGGATGTGCAGCAGGTTAGGGTGATTAAAGATAAGGATGGAAATGTATTGACAGGTGCCAGGAGTGTGATGGGAAGATGGTAGGAGTACTTTGAAGATTTGATGAACGAGGAAAATGAAAGGGAATGAAGAGTAGAAGAGGTGACTGGTGTGGAGCAGGAAGTAGCAAAGATTAGTAAGAGTGAAGTGAGGAGGGCGTTGAAGAGGATGAAGAGAGGAAAGGCAGTTGGTCCTGATGACATACCTGTGGAGGTATGGAAGTGTCTAGGAGAGGTGGCAGTAGAGTTTCTGACTAGTTTGTTTAACAAAATCTTGGAGAGGGAGAGGATGCCCGAGGACTGGAGGAGAAGTGTACTGGTGCCAATTTTTAAGAACAAGGGAGATGTGCAGAGCTGTGGCAACTACGTAGATTTAGAGAAAGCGTATGACAGGGTGCCGAGAGAGGAACTGTGGTATTGTATGAGGAAGTCTGGAGTGGCAGACAAGTATGTTAGAGTGGTGCAGGACATGTATGAGAGCTGTAAGACCGTGGTGAGGTGTGCTGTAGGTGTGACAAAGGAGTTCAAGTTGGAGGTGGGTCTGCATCAAGGATCGGCTTTGAGCCCCTTCTTGTTTGCTCTGGTGATGGACAGACTGACAGATGAGGTTAGACAGGAATCTCCATGGACTATGATGTTTTCAGATGACATTGTGATTTGTAGTGAGAGCAGAGAGCAGGTGGAGGAAAATCTAGAGAGGTGGAGGTCTGCTCTGGAAACAGAGGAATGAAACTTAGCCGCAGCAAGACAGAATACATGTGTGTCAATGAGAGGGACCCAGGGGGAACGGTGAGGTTACAGGGAGCAGAGGCGAAGAAGGTGCAGGACTTTAAGTACTTAGGGTCAACGGTTCAGAGCAACGGAGAGTGTGGAAAAGAGGTGAAGAGGCGAGTGCAAGCAGGTTGGAACGGGTTAGAAAAAAGTGTCAGGTGTGTTGTGTGATAAAAGATTATCGGCAAGAATGAAAGGAAAGGTCTTCAAGACGGTGGTGAGACCAGCGATGTTGTTTGGCTTAGAAACAGTGGCACTGAAGAAAAGACAGGAGGCAGAGCTGGAGGTAGCAGAGCTTAAGATGTTAAGGTTCTCTTGGAGTGACGAGGATGGACAGGATCAGGAATGAGTACATCAGAGGGACAGCTCATGTTAGATGTTTTGGAGATAAAGTCAGAGGCCAGATTGAGGTGGTTTGGACATGTTCAGAGAAGACATTGTGAATATATCGATAGAAGGATGCTGAGGTTGGAGCTGCCAGGCAGGAGGTCTAGAGGAAGACCAAAGATAAGATTTATTGATGTATTGAGGGAAGACATGAAGTTAGTTGGTGTGAGTGAAGAGGATGCAGAGGACAGAGTTAGATGGAGGCACATGATTCGCTGTGGCGACCCCTGAAAGGGAACAGCCGAAAGGAAAAGAAGAAGAAGTTCTATCATCCACTCTCATGGCTTTTTCCAATCATTGCTATGCTGATGACACACAGGTATTCCTGGCCTTTCTACCAAATGACTATACGGTCTCATCATGCAGTTCTGCCTGTCTCTTTGACATCTCTACTTGGATAAAAGTGACCTTTTTCAACTCAAATTCTCGAAAACAGAAGTTGTAGTCTTCCCAGCTAGGCCTTCAAGACAACATCAATATCAACTTAAAATCTTTAGTGACTGTCCTTCCTTAGGTTCTCTGTCTCTGTGGCATGTAGAGTTGCCCTCTACAACAGCTACCTTTCTGATTGTGCAACCCAACATATCAAACCCATCCACATTATCCAAAATGCAGCAGCACATGTCATTTTTTTTTTTCAAAGATGTGATTCCTGCCCACAGAGTAGTCAACTCAACAGAACAATTCTAACTGAACTCCCTCATCCAGCATGTCTACGATTTGTCATGTCCAATGCACTCTGCCAACTAACGGCATCTGGTGGTCCCTTCACAACACAGCAAATGATACCTCGCAAACCTCTTCAGCTCAGTGGTCCCACAATGGTAAAACAAGCTACCAAACTCTACACACACAGCAACCTCTGTCCCAATACTCAAGAAACTGTTAAAGAGAGAACTTTTTCCTATGCACTTAAATCTAAAACAAAAATTTCTACTCATAGCCCTTTGCTTTAATGTTTTTTCGTTCGTAGTTGATAGGAGTGACCTCTGGTGTGTTCTTCTGCTGCTGCTGCTCAAATGATAAACCTCGATGTAATAAGTGGTCACTAGAGTTACTGTTGCCTTTTTATTAGTCTGAATCAGTTTGGCCATTCTCCTCTAAAGCATTTTTGCCCAGAAAACTGCTGCTCACTGAATACTTTCCTTTTTTTAGATGATGCCCCAACTGACTAAATTCACTCAGTTGCTGTCATGTGATTAGCTGATTAGATTTTTGAGTTTAAAAAGAAAGTAAAACAGGTGCACCTAATGCAGTGTCTGGTAAGTTTTTGCAAATTGTAGAATATTGCTGAGATTGTTTAAATTTTAAAAGAAGGAGCTATAGCACATCCTCCATAATGTCAGAATATGCATTCTAAATAGCACACAGACTAATAAAAGAAAACCCCCAAAGAGAGATTAAATTTTTTGATGTAACAAGCTCTTTGGAACATCCTTACACCGGGATGTCACAGTTAAAACAATGAGGGAATACAGGTATCTGCTTAATAGCTTCTGAATGAGGCCTAGGTTCTGCACAGGTTTTTGGCGGAGCCACATAAAAAGTTATAGTTAAACTTATTTGGTGAAAAAAATTATAAATAAAATACCCAATCTTCAAAGCTGCTGCAAAATGAAGACACTGAACCTGAAGTTGCACTTACTTGATGTAGTAGGGCACTTTGTTTGGCGAAATGGCACGCTCCCATGGAATCTGCACTGAACCTGTGCAAACACAGAAATACTAAATCAATTTCAAAATAATCATGTCATGCATGAAAAGCTATTGTTCACAATGTCCCTGACAGTGTGTCTTGGACACTTTGCCCATCCAGACATTCTTAACTGAGCTGCTCTGGTGTTCAACAGGGGCAAGAGGCCAAAGAGACAAGCCTATTGTGCTGGGTTTGGCACGGTTTAATAGAATACAGGGAGGTACGGGAATTGGTGAGACAGGGTGACTGCAGCGCTTTAACCGGCCTCCAAAACAAAACCAAAGGGGGTTCCGCTGGGGATCAAAGAGGACAGACTGCAGTGAGGGCAGCAAGAGGCAGACACACTGATACAGAGCCATACACACACCATGTCACGCTCCATTATTGTATTAGGACACTGCACAGTGCAACCTTGTATGTTGTTTTAATTATACACATACAAAAACTGACCTGTGAATCTTATGGTGGAGGAAGTAATTTAATAAAGTAAATGTACAGATTCAAATATATTAGAAAAATGTACTTAAGTATCAAAAGTAAAAGCTCTATTATTATATATTGTTTTCAGTCAGTTCATATTGATTCTGATGGAGTATAAATCTATGGATAAATAGCTTTTTTTGTTGCAGTTATAGTTATTTTTCTGTAACCTAGGAAAAAATTATGGAGTATTATTTTTGGGCGTCATTTGGGTGACTCTTTTTTTAACATGTTCCATGCCACTGGTGTAATCTTTAAACAAAGAATTATGTTATAATGTCATCCAGTTTTTAAAGTAGCTACATTGGTCATTATAGCTTTCAGATAGATATATACTGGTTTAGGAAATTTAAGAAAGCATACGTTCATAAAACTGAACACACGTTCAGGACTGGGGAAAATGTTCTGTTACAATAAGCAATAAGAACCACATCCACCATAATTACTATGTTCTCCAGCTGATAACATACTGAAATACAGGCATGTTAGTGCAGTAAAAAAAACAAAAACAAGCACAGACGCTCTTGCAGTGTGGAGCTCGCTGAACCCGGCAGTGAGGTAGTGCTATATAAGCCCCACTGTGGTTGTTCTGAGCTAGTGTGATTGCAATTAAACTGAATGGGGTACATGAAGACATTGGAGACACACAAGTACACTGCGTTCGATACACTCACACAGAAAGCCCTGGAACACACAGCTTTTCCACTACTTAATCAGTTTAAACTAGGCAAAGTAAATCAAATTTTCAACCTCCCTGCTAGCTGTCTGTAAGCTTTGAAGAGCAGCAGGTAAAAGAAGAGATAGAATTCACAAATGTTTCTCAGCCCAAACGAGAGCAATGATTGTTGTGATGAGCACAGGGAATGCTTATTGCGACAGTGTGCTGGAACTGATGAAAACAGATGAACAAAGCCCGCCAGCTCCACCTGTAACCCAAATACACGTACAAACACACACATGCAAACACACTTGCAAGAAGACAGCGTTATCACAGCAAAACTGTAATACACCTAACCTCCTTTTTCATCCCCCCACGCTCTGAGATGGTGCCTTGGCACAGCGTGGCACAGATTGGTGCAACATGAGGAACAAACTTCAAATAGCAGAAGATGATTCTTACTGGAAAGGAAGTGCTGCGATCCAGGGCCAAAGTCTCTATGTGCATCCTGGAGCTGCTTCAGCCGCTCCTCTATGGACCCCTGAGGAAATACACATGCATGCACACACACACACACACACACACACACACACACACACACACACACACACACACACACACACACACACACACACACACACACACACAAACACACAGACACAAATCAAAGGAAATCATGTTGTTCATCCCCGTCCATTACAAATGCCCACAATAGAAATGCAAGCACACAGACCACCTGCTTCTCCATTAGTTAACTGCAGAATATAAATGATGTCTTTTTCCTTTGCTCCCTCTCTTGAAGGACTCTGAAAGCTTTTGAAGAACAGCAGGTAGGAAATGTAGACAGAGATTACTTAAATAAAAAAGAGTAAAATATTATGTTAAAATGAGGACAAACATTCCTGGTTGCAATAGTAATGTAAGAATCAGCTGGACGAAAAGATGAATTGAGAAAAAGGGTGAAGAGGTTTATAAAAAACTAAAAAATAAAAATCACACTTGTTGCATCAATAACCCAAATTGACAAAATTAAGTTTGCCTTTGTAAAAGCATTTCACATCAGTTATGTTTTTCACCAAAATGGGATTTAGTCTGCCTAATCCTGGTTTATTTGAAATATATTGGATTTGGCACATGAATCATTGTCAGCTGGATTTTTGAAACACATCCTCAAACAATGGGAGGTAAATCCACAGTGAATCCGCAGTGAAGTAGACAGATAGAGGGAAAAAAGAAAGGAGACTATATGGGTGGAGTGAGGACTTCAAAGAGACAACCGGGCAGTGAGTCATAATCTGTAAAGCTAGATAATATTAAATCATAATGTACATATCACTGCTCTCTCCCCAAAAAATAAAAATATAATCTGATGCATGATTTAAATTGGTTGGGATAAATTTTGAGTATTGTCAATGTGCCATGGAGATGTGTCTGCCAATTGTGTGGTGCCGTACAATCTATTTGTTGTACAGGCAATTTGGGCCACCATAAGGAAGATAAATGACTAAATTATCCATGATCGACAAATATTAGCAGATCAAATTTGGAAATACATTTTCGCCTGGCATCAAAGCTGCCAAAATCAACAGGGCACAGGATTTTTCTAGGACTAATCATTTATCATTTTAATTAAGAGACAAGTTGGATCCAGAGAGACAGAGAGAGACAGAGACACAGAGGGAGAAAGAGAGAGAGGTAGAGAGAAGAAAATGTCACAATCCTGTTCGCTGTGTTTAGTTTGTCCCTGTTTTCCCCAGCTTCACTTCCTGTTTTCCTGCCACAGCTTTTGTTTAGTGATCTTTCCCCACTTCTACATTTTGGTTTGCTTGGAGTTACAGTTTTGATTTAGTCTTTTACCTCTCTCTGTGTCTCTCTGTAACCCCCCCAGTAGTTTTCACCCCCGCCGTCCTTACAATAAGATCCCATTGACATTAAACCCTCCTCTCTCTGTCTCCTTACTTGGGTTCTTATAACCTAATTCGTGACAGAAAAGGTTTCAGACACTATGTCAGGTCAGTGCATCTTATTGCAGTGAAATTATTTAATGTGGATGAGTAGAGAGCAGGCCGACCGAGATGCAGGGTAGCACAAAGGCAGTTGATATACACAGTTTTCTTTTCTAAAATAATTTACAGCACCTACTCTACGTGTGACTAACACCTTTGTAATCACAGAGACTCTGAGATTATTCCAAGATCTTGGAGATGAGTATCTGCTGGTGACTATGGATACTAAAAGCCTTTCATCAATGCTGATCATCAGGGGGGATTATAATCTCTCACTTACTTCCTGACTCAAAGACCCAAGGACACACTACCTACAATACTGTAGCACACATTGCACCCGCGATTTAGCAAAAACTGTCCTATAAAAGCACTTTTGTTCCCCAAGACTCTTTACCTTCACCTAAATACATGGGACTATGGCGACAATTTGAGAATGTCTCCTTGATAATTAAGGCTACAGCAAGTGTGTTATTGGAATTTTTGGAACATCTGTATGTTTTTAACTATCATTTAAACTTCTCCATGACCATTAGAAAAGTAAGACGGAAAAACTTTCATTTTAATTAAAACTGAATGACAGTAGGCTGATGTGTATAAAAATAAGACTAACAGATGTTCTTATTTATATGAAAGCTCATTCCATCCCACACTTTAGATATAAAGGTTGCCGTTTAGATATAATAGCTACATCTGCAGGATATAAAGTGCCTCACCAGTTTTTTTTAGCAAAGAGTACTTGAACTTGATGAGGTTGGTCAAACGAGTATCCTAAAAATGGATTAACATTTTTACATACAAAAATGTAAGACCCTTCCAGAAGAAAAGTGCCATTTAACAGGACATGCAGTAGGCTGTGTTACATACTGTATCTATACTGCTGTACATGTATATGAAAATGCCATACAGCATGTACTATCAACATATGTTTTTTCTATTGTGCTGATGGGAAATGAAAATCTGTGACACACTGCCACACCTCTCACCTGCAATAGTTCAATGATCATTGACCCCCACCACACCACTGACGATCCCCTTACAACACCCACCAGACATCCAGACTGCACTTAGAATATGAGAAGGAGAGGAGACACTTCCAAAGACAAAGTCTAAAGGTTTCGACCCTGTCTTCTTTAAAAGCCTGAACTGAAAACTGGCACCAATTTTCAACCAAACCTTCAAAAACTTGAACCTGTGTTAAGTACAATACATCTTTAAATACTCAATCATAAATTCAGACCCTAAAAATTAAAAATGTTTCAATTATAAATTCAGATGGTAGATGCACGTCTACCAGTCTTGGACTGGCAGTTGGTGATGGGAATGGGCCGGAATGGGCAGTTGGGGTTCAGTGTCTTGCCCAGAGACACTTTGACATATAGCTAGGACTGGGGATTGTACCACTGACCGTGTGGTCCGTGAAAGACCGCCCCACATCTAGGTATATAGAAATTTAAAACATTTTACTACTCAAAGACAATGTTTCTACTTTTTGTACAGAAATAAACCGGTAGGTAGAACAATTTTCAATTGTAACGTGGTAATAAAAATGCACACAACTAAATATGTGAGAGACATGAAGGTGTTTGCCAAATTTCATAGAATCCATTCGCCCATTACAATGATCAATCTCATAGTGGGGCTAGGTGAAAGGACAAAGCCTTAGGAAAATATTTAAGAAAAATTGTCTCAGGAGCATAAATGTGTCTACAAAACTGTATGGCAATCCAACCAATAGTCAAAATATTTTAGACGAGAAAAGGCAGGATACTTACTGGCTGAGTGACCAGCGTTGCCATCCATAGAACCAATGTACTAGCAAGGCTACAAACTGCCTAAGATGTTTCATTTGTTGCTACCAAACCAAAGAAAACCTCTTCAGAAAGCACCAGCATGTGACATTACTAGCTGTTATTAGTTCATTTAGATCATTTAATAGCTTTTGCCTGTAGGACAAATTCTTAGAAACCAAATGTATTCCTTAGTTAGTGCACAGGGGCTTACAAATCAGACCCAAAGCTAGTCTAGAGTGATCTGCTACATTTTGTATTGTTCTGTTCTCCTCAGGAATCATTTCATTTTGAGCCACCAAGGCAATGTGATACACTAAAGAGTCAAGGAGCAGCGAGTGTGCAAACTAGATACTGAAAATTAGTTACAAAGAAATGTTGGAGGGATATTAAAGTCACAGTTTTCAGACAAGAGACAGAGAGGAGGAGAGACTGGAGTGGCAATTAAACCATAACAACAAGGCCGCAAACACCCTGCTGTGGAGAAGTTACCATGGAGGTTATCTTATGGGAACAGGGTGTTCTCACATGAGGTGTAGGGACTGCTGAGGGAATTCTGTTGTGCCTGTAGGAGCACTACAGTGGTTGCTGATGAAAGATGCAACCTAAGCTTAAAAGTTGCAAACTGCAGTTAATGCACAGTAATGCACACTGGATAATGCATACATACATTCAGTAAAACAATGAGAGAAGAGCAAGTCCAGTTCAATGAATCCAAACCACTTTATTTTTGAAAGATTTAAGAGGCTTTAAGAGTAAGTGCCTTGAATTCAGAATGCATTGAATAATTCCCTCACCATGTACAGAGGTACAAGTCATGACTCATTTCATTTTTGAGCATCATAACTCAATTCCTATTGTGTAAAGATACCAAGGACCTGGGGAAAGTTTCCTGGTAATGATCTAACATGATGGTTATTGATAAATGTTAAATTCTAAACGATCTGCTTAACTTAACTTAAATTGAGCTTTTCTACCTATTGGTAGTCAAACCGCTTTAACCCACTTCTCATTCACCCATTCGCACTTACACACACACACACCAGCTGGCCAACACTCACAGGGAGCAACTAAGTTGGGGTTCAATGTCTTTCTAAAGGATACTTCAACATGTGACCAGAGTAGCCGTGGATTGAACCAACAAACGTTGGATTGGTGGACCACAGCACTACCTGCTGCACCACAGTCACCACATTTGAACATTTCTTTAACTTATTAAATTTCTACTCATGTTTCACAGTACATTCCCACTTTCCCTCCCTCTCTATGCAGGCTGTTAAGAGCTTCTTAAGGTTGGCTGTCTGTGAGGCTGAAGAGAAAGATGGACACATTTGAAAGATGATGCATTTAAATCTATGTAGGGTGTGCTATATATATTAGAAATACAATCAAAAAAATTTTGAATTGTAAACACTTGCAATTGTTTTGTATTTGTATAAAGGATAATTAATGTAAATATGTTGGAAGTCTACAGCTTTCAGTTTGTTGCTCAGTTTGTTAAACTAACTTCCACTAAACTAAACTTAAAAAAAGTAAACTTATAGCTCTTGCTAAAGGCAGACCAGACTCTGAACAGCGGTGGGTCTGGCTGTTTCCATGCACTAGGCAGAATTTCATTAAATTCCAAAGTTTAAAAGACTTGAAAATATCGACTTGTAGCTGACATATCTGAAGTGTAGAAGTAAGTATAAAAGTAAATACACTGTCTCTTCCCTTTAGATCCTTATCATTCACATTGGCACATCCAGATAATTAATCATTATGAATAATTAATGTGGCAACAGCTGCTGTGCCACATGCGTAAATGCGCACTGCTTCTGTCTAACTTTAGAGAGGCACATGTCAATCATGCGGCTGTGTGACGGCTGCAGGGAATTATTAAACTCAGAAATTCATCCTACATTACTCCAGCTAAAAGCAACAACCAGAACTTAAGTTGCCATGTTTTACATTTTAGAAAAACTCAAATGGAAATAGCAAGAAAATATGTAATTTTGTGCCTCAAAAATTTTGCGATGTAAATATCATTGATGTTATTTGTATCTTGGCTAGTTAAATGATAGTAAAAATTGTATTTGCATGTAGGGACCTGTGTGGGACAGAAAACAGAAGCCAGAAAAGAAACTGGTCAATGTAAATGTTAAATTATTTGTACAGTAAATGTGTGCAGCAGTAAAGTTTTATTTTCTAATTGATTGGTTATCATAACTAAATATTTAATAAAAGGGATAATTATCATTATTCCAACATGTTATATTACCTAACAAAGAGTATCAGAGTTCACAATGAACATGATGTGGCAATGCGTCGACATAACAGATTATGTAAATAAATTGATTTACGGGACACCCGCCAATGATTCAGATTTTTGATTCCTGTGTCTAGTGAGAACATGACATCCACTGATGAACGAGCAAAAAAAAAAAACTTGAGCACAATCATCTAAGTTAAGAGTATTTTAAGCAATGTGGTGCTCTGCAAGCTCTGCAAATTGTTTTATTTATTTTGCTGTTGAACTGCTAAATGCAGATTGCTCCAAATTCCTTTAACTTGAATAGAACAAGCTATTGTTTTAAATATATTGTACTGCAGACAATACTATTTCAGTTGTGAAGCCCTTAGTCACTCTGATAGAGGTAATGTTACAGTACATAAATACTGTACTGTGTTGTTTGATACTCTGGTACCATCATCAATATGAAGACACCACGTGCAAGTGTGTGTAGAGATGACAGTGCAGCTCACTGCAAACTTTTACAGTAGGTGGAAGCTGACAGGGAGGGGGGGCTTAAGCGTAATGTAAACAGAGATACAGATGTGCTGCCTGTCTCATTACTAAGACAAACACATATGGTAGCCCAAAATTATGTGTTGGCAAATCAAATTGTTTGCAATTCAAATCTTGCTTCATATTCAGCTTTCGGTTATTGATTTTTTTACATGATAAATGTCTTTCACATGCCTATTATGTTATGTAAATGTTGTTAAAGGCATCACTGAAACTCATATCAGTGCCTTTTCTGATCGCCAGATGGTCTATATTTAAAAAAAACAACAAAGGAACAGTCAAATAGTCACATTGCAAAGACAAACCCAAATCAACTGACAAACAGTGGACAGTTAGGTAGAACACAATTACTTGTACACAATTTATAACAATATTTCACTTGGAGATAACATCAACTACCACATTGAGTGGTTTTGAAGATACCTTTGCGTAACCAGCATTCATCTATCAGCTTGCAAATGTTCTCTTGTCACTTCAACAAATAATAACAGAATTTCTCGTCACACACGGCCTTTATTTATCTATTAAAACACACCATTGTCTATCAAAAGCTCAAACATAAATAAATGAATGAATGCAAGATATAAAGCATTTGGAAGGCCTGAGGTGTGGGCACCTCAGAAAATGTAATCACTCTGTGTGTCCCTTGGTTTTGACGGCTGGAAAAGCTACTGCTGACATTGTCAAACAGACAACGCAGACCCGGCTTTGAACCCTACCTGAAGTACTTTCCATCTGCTGTTGAGATGCTCTAGGGCGCCTGCATTCTCCATCGACAAATGGACATCGGAGATTGCCAGCTGGTGAGCCAGATCATTGATGTGCTTCATGCCCTCCTTCACCTGGGTCAGCTCCTCCTTAAATAACTGCAGGAGTACACGGAAGACACAAAGAGTGAGACAAGGAGATGAACAGAGAGAGTAAAACGGAAAAAAGAACAGTGAAATAAATGAGAAAACAGATGAAATACAAAATATAACAGAGAAAACTATCACACCCTGGCAAAATGAGGAAGCAGTCTACTCTAGACAAACTCCACTGAAATCATATAAATAACAAAACTAATTTGAAACATAACCCATTACTGCTCTCAGTTCTGTTTCAGGAACTATTTGGCAGTAACCATGTATTCACTTCCTAAATCATAGCGAAAAAACAGATAATATTGAACTAGCACAGGCCTCCATTCACAATAGATTTTAAAGGTGAACAATGAGACACAAAGGAATTTCTATAATACATTACAAGAAAAAAAACATCTACCATAACAATAATTCATATACGTGTGTGGCAAGGGCATAAAGTATATGCATGTAGTAGTCTCGTTACTAATCCATTTTGCAGACGTGGCTCTTGGTAGTCTACTGTTATTTCATTTTATGTTTCATGCAGTCAAAGTTTTTACTATAGATTTTAATTTCACTTAATATTTCCATATAAATGGAAGTGAATATACAGTTAATAAAGGCCACCAAAGACACAATAGACAATGTTTAAAAGACAACATTCATTATTGTACAATTTGCCTGTTGGAAACGGATGTTGGAATGTGAGAGTTCACAGTGGAGACATAGCTAAAAGACAAGGTACTATGCACTATTCACAAGAAGTGAACTCCATGGCATAAACATCAGCAATATCAGCCCTAGGACAGCTCGCAGTTTCTTCTACAGTATTATTTGGTTGACAGGAATGTTAACGTAAAAGCACATTGCAGCACATTAGTATTCAGGCAGAAATGTTGCTGAAATCAAATTAACATTTTGCATAATGACTAATCTATATTAACCCTATGGAATTTTATTTTAACGCTGTATAGATGTGAAATTTACCAACTGGCTTCTTTTGACATTAGAAAAATATTTTTTGAACTCACTGAATAGGCTCACTAGATTTAGCAAGTAAAACATCACCAAAAATATGTAAAGTAATATCTGACAAAAGCAGAAATGTAAAAAAAATACATCATTTATTATTCGGTTTGTTACAACCCTGTACGTGTGTATGCATGTGTTTATAATTGTGTCATATTTGCACGGTGTCTGCTTCTGTATACATCTTTGTTTTATTGTGATGAGTGAGGGATTTCTCAGATGAGGCCAACTGACATCTTCTTTTCCTTTCGGCTGCTCCCTTTCAGGGGTCGCCACAGCGAATCATGTGCCTCCATCTAACTCTGTCCTCTGCATCCTCTTCACTCACACCAACTAACTTCATGTCCTCCCTCACTACATCCATAAATCTCCTCTTTGGTCTTCCTCTAGACCTCCTGCCTGGCAGCTCCAACCTCAGCATCCTTCTACCGATATATTCACAGTTTCTCCTCTGAACATGTCCAAACCACCTCAATCTGGCCTCTCTGACTTTATCTCCAAAACATCTAACATGAGCTGTCCCTCTGATGTACTCATTCCTGATCCTGTCCATCCTCGTCACTCCCAAAGAGAACCTCAACATCTTAAGCTCTGCTACCTCCAGCTCTGCCTCCTGTCTTTTCTTCAGTGCCACTGTCTCTAAGCCGAACAACATTGCTGGTCTCACCACCGTCTTGAACACCTTTCCTTTCATTCTCGCTGATACTCTTTTATCACACAACACACCTGACACTTTTCTCCACCCGTTCCAACCTGCCTGCACTCGCCTCTTTACCTCTTTTCCACACTCACCGTTGCTCTGAACCGTTGACCCTAAGTACTTAAAGTCCTGCACCTTCTTCACCTCTGCTCCCTGTAACCTCACCATTCCACCTGGGTCCCTCTCATTGACACACATGTATTCTGTCTTGCTGCGGCTAAGCTTCATTCCTCTGTTTTCCAGAGCAGACCTCCACCTCTCTAGATTTTCCTCCACCTGCTCCCTGCTCTCACTACAAATAACAATGTCATCTGCAAACATCATAGTCCAGGGAGATTCTTGTCTAACCTCATCTGTCAGTCTGTCCATCACCAGAGCAAACAAGAAGGGGCTCAAAGCCGATCCTTGATCCAGACCCACCTCCACCTTAAACTCCTCTGTCACACCTACAGCACACCTCACCACTGTCTTACAGCTCTCACACATGTCCTGCACCACTCTAACATACTTCTCTGCCACTCCAGACGTCCTCATACAATACCACAGTTCCTCTTTCGGCACCCTGTCATACGCTTTTTCTAAATCTACGAAGACACAATGCAACTCCCTATGACCCTCTCTGTACTTCTCCATCAGCGTCCTCAAAGCAAATACTGCATCTGTTGTACTCTTTCTAGGCATGAAACCATATTGCTGCTCACAAATGTTCACCTCTGCCCTTAGCCGAGCTTCCACTACTCTTTCCCACAACTTAATTGTGTGACTCATCAGCTTTATTCCTCTGTAGTTGCCACAGCTCTGCACATCTCCCTTGTTCTTAAAAATTGGTACCAGTACACTTTTCCTCCAGTCCTCTGGCATCCTCTCACTCTCCAAGATCTTGTTAAACAAACTAGTCAAAAACTCTTCTAGAGTTCTTCTCTCCTAGACACTTCCATACCTCCACAGGTATGTCATCAGGACCAACTGCCTTTCCGCTCTTCATCCTCTTCAATGTCCTCCTCACTTCACTCTTACTAATCTTTGCTACTTCCTGCTCCACACCAGTCACCTCTTCTACTCTTCGTTCCCTTTCATTTTCCTCGTTCATCAACTCTTCAAAGTACTCCTTCCATCTTCCCATCACACTCCTGGCACCTGTCAATACATTTCCATCCTTATCTTTAATCACCCTAACCTGCTGCACATCCTTTCCATCTCTATCTCTTTGTCTGGCCAACCTGTACAAATCCACCTCTCCCTCTTTAGTGCCCAACCTAGCATACAAGTCCTCATATGCTCTTTGTTTGGCCTTTGCCACCTCTATCTTCACCTTACGCTGTATCTCCCTGTACTCCTGTCTACTCTCTTCAGTCCTCTCAGTGTCCCACTTCTTCTTAGCTAACCTCTTTCTCTGTATACACTCCTGAACTTCCTCGTTCCACCACCAAGTCTCCTTGTCCGCTTTCCTCTTTCCAGATGACACACCGAGTACCCTCCTACCTGTCTCCCTGATCAAATTAGCTGTAGTAGTCCAGTCATCTGGAAGCACCTCCAAACCACCCAGAGTCTGTCTCAGCTCCTCCCTGAAAACTAAACGACATTCTTCCTTTTTCAACTTCTACCGCTTCGTCCTCTGCTCTGCCTTAGTCCTCCTTATCTTCCTCACCACCAGCATCATTTTACACACCACCATCCTGTGTTGTCTGGCTACACTCTCCCCTACCAATGCTTTACAGTCACTGATCTCTTTCAGATTACAACGTCTACACAAGATGTAGTCTACCTGAGTGCTTCTCCCTCCGCTCTTGTACGTCACCCTATGTTCCTGCGTCTTCTGAAAGAAAGTGTTTACTACAGCCATTTCCATCCTCTTTGCAAAGTCAACCACCATCTGACCTTCTGCGTTCCTGTCCTGAACACCAAACCTGCCCATAACAGTCTCATCACCTCTGTTCCCTTCACCTACATGCCCATTGAAATCTGCACCAATGACAACTCTCTCACCTCTGGGGATGCTCTGCATCACTTCATCTAACTCACTCCAGAATTTCTCCTTCTCTTCTAACTCACATCCTACCTGTGGGGCATAACCACTCACAACATTGAACATCACCCCTTCAACTTCCAGCTTCAGACTCATCAACCTGTCTGATACTCTTTTCACCTCTAGAACATTCCTCACAAAATCCTCTTTCAATATAACTCCTACTCCATTTCTCTTCCTATCTGACCCATGGTAAAACAACTTAAACCCTGCTCCTAAGCTTCTAGCCTTGCTACCTTTACACCTGGTCTCCTGGACACACAGTATGTCCACCTTCCTTCTCTGCATCATGTCGATCAACTCCCTAGCCTTCCCTGTCATAGTACCAACATTCAAAGTCCCTACTGTCAGTCCTACATTCTTAGCTTTCCTCTTCTCTCTCTGCCTACGAACACACCTTCCTCCTCTTCTTCTTCGTCTTCGACCAACAGTAGTCCAATTTCCACCGGTACCCTGTAGGTCAACAGCACCGGTGGCGGTCGTTGTTAACCCGGGCCCCGACCTATCCGGTATGGAAGTCTTTGTCGCGATTCGCATGTTTGATTTGGCATGTGTTTTACGTCGGATGCCCTTCCTGCCACAACCCTCTGCATTTATCCAGACTTGGGACTGGCACAAGAAGACACTGGCTTGTGCCCCTTTGCGGTTGCATTATGAGGCCAACTGACATGGCTGGCCTAAAGACAGAGCTAAACATGTGCTGGCTGTGACAGGAGTCCAAATAGTGACATGATTATTGTGAAGTGTCCTCACTTCTAATGAATTGTGCCACACAATTACAGGCAGCAGCAGCAGCACTCAGCACCTCATAATGACTAAACCAATGACCTGGCATTTGTTTAGCAACATGTATTCAACTGAGGATTGTAATCCCATCATCTTCAGGTATCAGTTAGAAGGGTCACGTCATTGTCATCTTTCAGATTACATCTACTCTGACAGATATGTGTACACAGGCAACCAAAATAACAATGATAACTATTCGTGAGGTAAACATATCACTGTTGTGTTTTTGTAATAAAAAAACAAAAAACAATATGTTTACAAGATGTCAAAGTGTCACAGTGTGTTGTTACAGGGTTAGCCAGAGGCAATCATCTGAAAGGACACAATTAGGTTACACACACACGTAAACCAGTTTAGAATCGAGTTTCATGATAATGTGTCTGCTTGTAAGTGTGGATGAAAAAGATAAAGAGAAGAAAGAGAGAAAGTGCACCCTACTTTGGTAGCATCTATGTGGTCCTGCAGTGAGTCAATGAAGAGGTCTCCCACAGGCTCCCAGGCATCTCTCACCCCCTCTGCCTGTTCCAGGGCCACTGCCAGCTCCTCCATTGCCGCTTGGATCTGCAGTAGACGCTCTAACGTCCTCTCCATGTGTCTGAGGTGAAATTGTTTTTCATTACACTTAACTACCTGCACCATTAAAACTTGAAAGTAATTTGAGTGATGCAGTCATAAACAGTCAATCAAGTCCACAGAGCATGCAGTCAAAATAATTAATGATTTAAAATAAACTTTACTATTTTACTTTACTTAAGTAGAGCTATGGGGAAAATATTTTACAATAAAAAGGTCTTCTCTGTCAAAACACTTTAGAATATTCTAAAAATAAGCACTAAATTATAAATCATCTTTAAACTGAAAATCAAAGACAACTTTTAGACAATTTCCACACATTGTCAAACCTATATGTAAGCAATATGCAGTGTTTCATGCATACAATAATACTTTACTCAAAACATTTGGTTGTCAGGTAACTAAGAAAACCCAGAACACTCAATTTAAATTAAAATGAAAATAAACGCAATTTTAAAAAGGTGGGACAACGTCTAAAACAAATAAAAACAGATTGATAAAAGGTCTGGACAGAAAACAGACCAGTTCAGCGCCCAGACTCTGCTAGACCACGCAGCACGTGGTCTAGCAGAGTACGTGGTCGCAGTACGCAGTACGTAGTACGTGGTCTAGCGTTGTCTTGCTGAAATATGTAAAGCGTTTCCTGAAAGAGACGTTGTTTGGATCGGAGTATATGTTGCTTTAAAACTTGTACCATGTAATAGGCACTAATGCAGCCCCATACCATCAGTGATGCAGGATTTTTAACTGTTCAATGATAACAAGCTTGATGGTACTACACCTCTTTAGTCGGCAGGACATGGTGTCCATGGTTTCCAAAAAGAATTTCAAATTTTGATTCATCTGATCACAGAACAGTTTTCCATTTTGCCTCAGACCATTTTCAATGAGCTATGGCTTAGACAACAAGGCGGCGTTTCTGGATCGTGTTCACATAAAGCTTCTCCTTTGCATGATACAGCTTTAACTAATATTTGTGGACTGCACTGAGAACTGTGTTCACAGGCTGTGATTTCTGGAAGTGTTCCTGAGCCCATGCAGCGATGTCCATTAGAAAATCATGCCTGTTATTAATGCAGTGTCGCCTGAGGGGCTGAAGATCACGTGCATGCAGTTTTGACCTTTGGCCATGTCCCTTGTGAACAGAGATTCCTCCTGATTCTCTGAATCTTTTGACGATATTATATACTGTAGATGGCGGGATCTTAGCTTTTTCAATTTGAGGAACATTTTCTTAAATTGTTTCACAATTTCTACCCATCTTTACTTTCGAGAGGCTCTGCCTCTCTGAAATGCTCCTTTTATACTCAGTCAAGTCACTGACCTGTAGCCAATTAATCTAATTAGATGTCAAATGCACCTCCATTTGTTTTTGATTTGCAGCAATTAACTTGCCAGACTTTTGTTGCCCCTGTTCCAGTTTTTTTTTAGATGTGTTGTGCCATCAAACTCAAAATGAGCTAATATTTTCCATGAAGTTATGAAATTTTTCAGCTTCAACATCTGATATGTTGTTTATGATCTATTGTGAATAAAAAATGGTTAATGAGATTCAGAAATTATTGTATCCTGTTTTATGTTTTACACATCATCCCAGCTTTCTTTTAATTAGGGTTGTGTTATTCCTAAATTTTACTAACAAAAAAAAAAATAATTTAAAAAATTAGAAAAAATCACGAAAAGTGGTTATTAGTGGTTATTAAATGTGGTATTAGAACTGGTTCTAATACTGACCTTAATTCCAAAACTTATCATGGCTTTGAACAATTAGTTTCCTTTAGCCATAAACTTTCTTTTTCTTATGCTTCTTTGCAACACCGGACATGGTTCCAAAAATAATACTATGGTTGTTAACTGATGTAAAAGTGCAAATACAGCAATGTTAGAGTAGGGTCACACGGTTATTGGGGGAGAAGTAAGAAGAAAATAACTAAGTGAGAAGAAAATATCTGACCTGTGCCGGTCCACACAACGTGCTGTAAGTTTTTCCCACAGATCACTGGCTACGTTCGCCTGCTTCCACACTGAGCGACTCACGTTCAAGATCCGTTGGTGTGGAGACACCTCTGCAGAGGATTATATGGTTATAGGTTATGTGGGGAAAAAACAGAGCAGATCAAGAAGTAACACTGTTAAGAAGGAAGTGGGGATTCATAACGAATCCATGCATGGAGAGAAAGAAAAGGCAGAGGAGAAAATGAAGATTGCAATGGCATTCCCCAGGTGGTAAGAGCCAGACATCATGAAGGAGACATGTCTGTAGAGAAACAGCCAAGCTTGCTGTATTATTGATCTGAGCAGATGGTACTTTAGAACTGCTGAACTAGAGCTAATTGGTCCCGACCTGGACACTTTCCCTAAACTCAGTGTGATACCGGAGGACAGATCACTGTTAATAACTACTAATGGAAGATTTTACCTGCATGGGTCCAACCAAATGAACTCTGGGGTTTAGCCAGTGTGGTTTGTGAGTATGATATTTTGGCCTGCGCAGCAGTTGGCACAGAGTATGAAGGGAGCAGACCTTTTCCATCGGTCAGGGTCTCCTCTGGCTCCTGGAAGGGGTGCTGAGCCAGAAAGGCCTGGGCAGACTCCAATACTGAGTAGATGAATGGCCCCCGAGACTTGACATCTTCCATGAATGCCTGCCGAGAGACAAACAGAAAAAGGAGAGTGTTTCTAAGTGGAATGGAACAAAAGACACAAGCCCTTTCCAAACTCAATTGTTGGCATCTTCAATCGGCAATTATGTACTGTGTATGTACTGTGTTGTATTGTGTCGGTCTATCACATAAAATCCCAATAAAATTCATTTGTGTTTTTGATTTTAACGTGAACAATTAGAAGGCACTGTAATTGTATTTTTAGGCAGTAGAAGTAGCTTGACTTTCATTTATAATTCCCAGAGAATCACAACATACCCAGGCTGCTAAAAAGAACAAATGAGAGTTTATGACGGACTTGCTTTATTCATCCTGCAGTGGACTTTTCATTGGTCTATTTCAAATGATATATTACCAGCAACCATCAGAGTGAAAAAATACTGGTACAGTACATAAACAAGAATGATGTGACATTTCCAGCATTTTCAGTTGATGAGGAGGCCCTGAGTGCGCCACAAAGCTACACAATAGGACAGAGTGCATTGTGGGTTGTGTATGTGTTGTTTCCTCTACATCTGAACAATACAAATGCAAGTATTTAAAATGAAAACCTTAGCAGCCTCCTATGATTTTATTTTATGGTTAAAGATAAGTGTAGGGGCCTTACATAGAAAACTGAGTCAACATTATAATATTTGTTATGTCGATCAAACATTTGCTCACTTTATCCACCATAATTTGCTTATAAGAGATAATAGAGAGAGGTAAGAGAGAAGTTTTGCGACAGCAAGGGGTCAAAAACAATAATGGGTCACACGACAAATATGCAGTAGCATCAGATAGTTACAAGATGGTGAATCACATGCATTGCTTTCTATCGAGAAAAATAAGATTCTGCATCGCAGGAGTAGTTCAGATAACTTATACTGCCTTGCAAAGTAATTCTATGTATTGCAAATAAATGGTTGATTGTTTTAAATTTTTTGATATCAATCATTATTTATGTAGTTTTAAAATATTAATCAAGTTATGTACACTATTAGATAAGCTTTAAAATACCAGCATATGGCTGCTAAAAATATTATATACCTAATTTCAAACATATTTTGGCAAAAACATTATTCCTACTGGTGAAAGAACATTCAGTTCCACTTTGTTTTCATATTGGCCAGTTAACTGGTTTCACGTTACGTCTTTTAATCTGTTAAACCGATTTTGCTGGATGATAGGTTAAATGCTGTGAAATATCCTGTAATAGTGGTTGCTTAGTCAAAATTAAACTAGATGGCATAATCCCCGCTGATTTAAACTTCTTACTTAGAAAAATAGCGCCATGGCGATTCGTTCCAAGTGTTGGAACCTGACAAGTCACGAAAAGTATTGCAACTCCACACACTATGAAGCTAAACCAAGTACTCAGAGCATTCAAATCAAACTACTTAGCTCTATCAGTCATGGTTTCATGTTTTTGAAAAAAGTCTTAACTAACCCAAAATTCCTTTCAAAGTATTCCTATTGAATATAGACCAAAACAAGACAGCTTTGTACAATGGATGAATTTCAACATCTATCTGAATCAGAAACAATTAAAACTACAGCAGAAAATACCTGAGTGTTCTGAGTTGAGCAAAGGAATGTTTTGTTGCGTGTTCATTAAATTTTAAATTTGTAATAATAAAACAAAAAATGTATCATTTGGTTTTAAAAAAGTATAACTATATTATTATTATTGTTGCATATTGAAGGTAATCCAAAATAGCCTCTACAACATTTTTAAAGAACTATATTTTTTCCTTAGTAATAGTGTTTGTGTGTAGAGGGGAAAGAGTCAGGTGGTCAACATACTCATTGGTAAAATAATGGTCCCTCAGCAAAACGTTTAGGAATTGATCTAAGCCAATCAATCTGTGACTGTAGCTTAAATGGAGACAGCATAACACATGAGTATTCTGAATTTAGCAAAAATTAATAGCATAAATAAACTTCTAATTTGTAAGAGAAGACATTATTTTGTTTTTCAAAAGTTATATTACTTGTGTTCAAGATGACTACCCTGCCTCACAGGCCAAAGAACAAACACACACAGATACGGTACAGTAAGAGACACCAAAACATATAGGAGAGACAAATGGCTTGTTTTAAATAAATTGGTTACCTACTGCAAAGCAGCCACTGGATACATACACAGAGTAGCAATGATCTACTGACAGGACCACATGAATTAACATGACTCTCTGCTTGTGTTGAGAGCCCAGGGCACAATAGGAGTCCAAATCTACTGGGAACACTGGTCAACTGGCCTGCTCTCAAGGAAGAGCCAATTAGCTGGAGAGACCAGCTCCATTGGTCCACATTCAAAAGCAGTCCCTATACAAATTACAGTGTGTCCAGTGTGTAAGAATACAAGGACACACAACTTGCATAATGTTACATTATATCAAGAGACCCAGAGTCTCCTCAGAGCCGTGAAGAAATTGAGTGAAAATATTCTTTATTCTTCGACACTAAACTTCTACTTTACTCTCAAATTATGTAGTAGTAGCAGTAATGACTGTGTTTCATTGCATATTTTAAAAAACCTGAGACCAGAGCCCAGCAGGTCTGATGACACCCATTCAACAGAGTTAAACATAAAGTCCCCAGTGAAACACCAGCAAACACCAGTTGGTACTGAGTAAACATAAAAAAGTGTGTAAACGTGGTGAGCTGTAACATGAGATACGATTCCCAGTCATGAAGAAAACCTGCCGTCTGTGATTTCTCCTCTTCCTCTCTCACATTCTTCTTCTAATAACAAACATCACCTCCACATATGCAGACAATTTCATATCCTTCTCTTCCTTCCTTCCTTTCCTTTCCTTTATGCCCTTATCATTCTCGTCTGCTCTCTTTCTCACCATCCTCTCTTTAGCTGCTTTGCTGCCCAAAGAGGAGCTGAGCCATGGATTCCCTGAGCCAGCTGTCATGTTAAAACTTTAATTCCAGCTAAATTTCACACTCAGAGGCTTCATCTTTGGATGAAGGAACATTAGAAGCGAAGCCTTCAGATCAGATTAAGATACATTATGCATGCAGTAGAATAAGTCAGAGAGACCAAATGACTTCGTTGACTTTGTCTAAACATGTTGATGGCACTCCTTTTACTCCTATTGGACCATCCCTCTTAGTGTGCTTCTGACAACACAGAGGAAGATAAATATTCATTTAATTTCCTTCTCACATGAGGCAGAGAAGATTTTGCGGCTGCTGGATACACAAAATCCCTCCCATTGCTAAAATGTTCACTTAATGCTCACTTAACGCCCAAACACACACAAAAACCACAAAACACATCGTCCCACCCAAACTCCCCCAATCACTATCCCAAATACACAAACATGTTCCCAAGCTAATACAGAGGGAGATGTACACACATGAACTAAAATAAAAAAAGCATGGGGTGCCAACTCATCCCGCATTTGAAAACGACATCAGAATAAATCCACTTAAGATAAATAATTCAAATTTCTTAAAACACTTTAATTCTCTATAGAAAGCTGGAATGCAATTTCCCTCTCTGCTTTGTTGGGGGAAGTTTTAGAGTGACCAGGCGCAGAGGCATCTGAGAACATAAAGGCATACTGTGCTGAAAATGGGACATCTGCTTCAGGAGAGAAAAAAGGAGAGGAGAGGAGAGGAGGTGGTGTTGTTCAACAGAGAATACTATCAATTATTTGCAAGCACAGGTTTAAACTTAAAGGACAGTTGACGGGGTGTTGCAAAGGGAAATTCTCAAGTCAAAGAAACTGTGTAAGGTGAAAGGGACAGAATGACTTCCCGAGGATATCATTACCTTCATTGTCCATTGCAAATAGATGTTCATAAATCCACTTATAAAAAAATGCTCCTTTTGACTCAGAAACTGCCTGGGAATTATTAGATTTTCAAGTTTATTCGGTATAAAAATAATTTGTTGGTAGTTTTCCGTACGTATAAGGGTACACTGCAAACAAAAGTTCCTTTCAGTGTACTTTAATGGCACACATTTGCCACACTGATTCCATGGCATCAATAAACTCTTTAAATTAAGAGATCAGAAGCTCAAACACTGATGCATGATTCTCCCCAAAACTGAATGTATCACTAATGCCATCAGTGCTGGAGGAAAAGAGGAAACAAAAATTTGGGTGAGGGAAGGGAGGACAGAAACAACAGTAGAACAGTGTAAAGTTTAAATGTCTCTTGTTAATTGGAAGGCTGATCTCACAGTGGACCAGCTGAGGTGTGGGTCGGAGTGAGGTGAACCCACAAGCCCTTTCACTGTCAATTTAAGTCACCTTTAAGAGTCACTGCCCAAACTGACAGCACAGACAATTGGAAAGAGGGTGGGAAGGGAAGCTCGGCTGTAGTTACAGACCTAATAACGACTGTGTGTGAATGTCAACTACAGTATGTGTGTGTGCGCTTCCCCATGTCTACACATCACCCACAACTTAGGTGATTTACAGGATAATGAAAGAAGCATCCCAGATACCTTTTCTCCAAATGCTTTTTGTCACACAGGAGCAAGAATCCAAAAAGCATATATTTTAACATTTCTACCCCTCACTGACAAACTCATTTTAATGCCTTCATTTAAATTTTTATAGTTTTTTCTTGATAAAAATAAAAAATAGTTGTTTTTTTTTTAATTCCAATCATAGTTATTAAAAGGCAATATTTGATTTTGTTTAGCTACTGTATCAGATTCTGCATGTGGTCTTAGCCATTTTTGACCAGCCCAACAATCTGTGCCCCCTTGTCCTGCCAACGGGGTATCTTTAACACACAGGGGAGACGCCTAATCTCTTTTCACATAACATAACATTATAGCCACATTGTATGTAATGTGATGCTATCAGGGATAATTAACAGAAAACATTTCCTGTCACTTCACTCAAGCTCCTGACAATGCCAGTAGAATAAATTTACTGTATATTTAGTAATTTAAGGCAAATATTAATATTAAGCCAAATTTTAAAATGTTCCCTGCCGTCAACTGGTGAAAAAAATATATTTTGAAACGACAAACAAGTGCTGATTTGTGACATTATAAGACAATCTCACCCTCTTAGTTTGGAAGTTTGTGCCATTCCATCTACACAAGCCCTTGAAGGGATTTAAAGGCCAGTTCAAATCATGAAACAACTGAGAAGATATCTGAAAAAAGGAGGCAGAAAAGGCTAATGTCAGCAGATCCAACTGACATTCCCCTAAAGCCTTAAATTTTTATACTGAAGAAAGTAAAATATTAAAATGATGAACACTCCTATCAAAATTCCACTGAATAGTCAGAAGATCCCTATTTCACTTCTATGTTTGGTTTGTGGCTTATGAACATTACTGTTAAATACCCCATCAGATACTAAAAAGAGGGAGGAATCTTCATGTGCTTCAATTGCCAATGAATTCTTATAAAATCATATTATACAAATTATGTCTGTGTCCACTATAGAGAGCCCATTGTCCTACTGCAACTCACCCCCAAAGCCACATCTGTAAATATGAATGAAGTCAATATGCCTGCTTAAATAGGGATAATAAAGTTATTGATTAGATAACCAATTGCTAGACTACAAAACAGTAGACTTGAGTTGGGTTCGATTGTCTACTGCCATGTTGTTCAATCTGCTGCAATTATTAGTTAATTTATTAGTAGGCAGACAAAACGTAGTTCATCATCAATTGATTATTTTCAAGTCCATTATCATACAAAACGCAAACAAATTGATGTTTCCAGCTTCACAAATGTTATAATTAGCAACTTTAACTCTCTTTAAATCTTACTTTATAGCAAATTAAATAGATTTGGCTTCTTGACTGTTGGGCTAACAAACCATTTCATGACATCTTGAAAATTATGTTTTTATTGTTATCTGATGTTTTATAGGCCAAATGAAAAATATTGTTAATCATAAAATAATAGCAATAATACAGAGGAGCAGCTGTGGCTCAAGAGATAGAGTCCAATAACTGCAATGATCCTGACTGCATGTTTAGAAGTGTCATTGAGCAAGACACTGAGCTCCTTGCTACTGGTGGGAATGAGTTTTTAAGATGCAACTTTTTAAAGGCTTTGGTGTGAAATCAATAAATGAAAAAAGAAAATGTACTATTTAATGAAAAATCATGCTTTGAGTTAAAATAAAGACTTAGTAAAGTGACAACTTTATTAAAATGGTTGTTATGGAAAAGGGAACCTGTCCTGTGTCTCCTGTATAAACTATTTTGCTGTCACACTTTCTTGGCGTCTAGAGTTCCCCCAGTTCAACCTTCATTTATGATATGTAGTTGTTTACAAGGGATGTTTACAGCATTTTACAGCAGCATATCATCACTGAAGATTATGATTACACTAACTGCTCAGTACTTAATGGCACACAGACACAGGTAGCTGCTGTAGGTGGTGAACCAAATGGAGCATTTAACAACAAGCTAAATTAAAAAAAAAAAAATGCTAACAAGTTCACCATAATAACTTAAAAGGTGATAATTGTACACAAAGGTTGTTCATGAATGCAGGTGGCCAAAAACGCAACCTACTCTAGGTTTGTTTCAAAAGCATATTATTTCTTGTCATTTTACATTTTTGCTAATGAAACAATATATGTGTATACTTTAGAAAGAATTGCTCAAATTGGACTTGAGTGAAAATCATTTTCACTTCTATGACATAGGAAAATTCAAGATTAGAATTTGAAAAATCAATGTTTTATTTTGCTGTGTCTTTAAAAATATCTTTCAGGATTCAATAAGCCACTCATTTTCAGCAAAAAGTTGTTTGCATTGGATGTTGGGACTATTCGCTGGCACTCCCAGCACACCACAGTACACAGAACTTAACCTCCATCAATATCAATGACAGCTGAACTTGAACAAAGTTTCAACAATCTAGTATTGACTCAGGGTGGACAATAAACTCAGCTTTGATCAATATCTGTGATATTTACAAAAGCTCCCAGCAAAGAGTCTGTTATCTGCAAACTCTACACGCTCTTTTGTGTTCCTCACATTTTGCTGCTGCTCTGCAAAGCCCTTAACACTTAACAAAACACTGCCTCCAAAGGTATTAGCCTCCAAACCCCTTGCCTCTTAGATCTCAATAACAGACCCATCACACACATTGCACAGATCATAGCACATGACCCTGGGCACACCCTCAATCCATTTTTCACTTTGCTCTCATATGGACACAGACATTGGAAATTAAAGTGGAAAAGGACACTATAACAGGAGTCCTGTCCCCAGGACAGGACACAAAAAACAAACCCTCCTGATAGTACATCAGTGTACAGCTTGTCTGCTTTTTTGTTTGTTTGTATTTATAAACCTAATTACAGACTCCATTTATTTGAGTACATGGTGCTTGCATCAATGTATATGCAGTATGTGCTTTTGGCTTGAGTACACATATTTAAATTACCTGGTGAAACTCCCTCTGGTGCTGGACGGACCCCACATCGCCTCCTATTGGCAGCTGCTCCGACAGCTCCTCGTCCTTGGCTGTTAGCCATTCTATAATCTCCTGCAGAGAGAGCTGAAGTTTCCCGCTGTTGTCAGAGAAGGCCTCTAGCCGCACCCTGCCAACACAGAGACACAGACACACACGCAGTTCAACAAATGGTAGCATTCTCCAACGAGCCAACAAAATACTGTAAATGACATTTGGTCATTTCTTCCTCCAACTATGCAGAAAACAACATCAACACAATGTTGGCTTTGCCAACTTCCAAAATCTTACACATTATCGTCAGATGTCATTAACCCTTCATCTAGATCCAAATTTTTCAATTCAACCGAAGAAAATCATAAACAGCTTACACCTTAATGCAGTTTATGGCCTATTCTGACAAATTTTACACATACAGTATTAGGTTGCAAATGTGCTCAAATCAAACAGTCAGGATACACATTTAGAGTCACATAAGAAGGTCAGTGACTTGGTTTTTCTTTCTAGGGGCCAGAATTATATCTTGAGTAAGTCAATATGCCTGAAATTTGTCACGCCCTGCTGATCATGTCACTCTGACAAATACAGTTTTTTAGATTATTGTTCAATCATTTTTTAACAAGGATTTTGTTGTAATAATAACAAAACTTATAATTACCCATTATATTTGTTAATAAACTTTTTGCTCAACTACATTTCTGAAACAGTGAACAGGGAATTATTGGTTAGCAATGGTAACCAGGCATGGCAAGTATATCGAACATATACTAAAGCAGCATACACAAGGCTGTAGTAAGCGCAGTCCTCAATACTTAAATAGTTTAGAGGTGTGGTCTTTTAAACACAGAGAAAAATGTGTAGTTTTTGCTCTGACAATAGCTAATTAGTTTAGTGCTTACAGCTTACAGTTAAATTATTCTGGATTGAAACAGGTTACAAGAATAATGTCTATACATCTACTTTACTTTTTATTTCCACTTGTTCTATGTACAGTACTGTATATAATCTACTAGAGAGCGTGCTGAATTTGTGTGTCTTTTTTGCAGTATATTGTGTATGCAGCCTTCAAGTGCATAATAAAGATCCCTTTACAGGGTTCTCATTTTAAAATAAGCCAGGCTCAGAGTGAATTTTTTTTAACAAGTCACGTAGCTAATGTTATCTTAATTAGTTAGGCTAGTGCTGATAGAATCTATCAGCAACAGTTGTAATTTCAGATAAAAAATAAATTAACACTGACAGAACAGAATTGAGAAGCTGCTTTTTATGTCTCTGTTGGAAATCACTAAACCATTGTTTAAAGTATTTAAATATTTATTGCCAACAGTGAAGATTGCATTTCTTAATCCAAAAACTATTTCTTAATATTGATATCACTATACAGTACATCTGCAACAATGTTAAATAGCAAAGATGTCCCTTGACAGAAAAACTAGCATTGTTGTGGAACATGCATGACAAGGTGAGTCACAGAGAGTCAAAGGTTGGCACTGCAGGTTTGCTGGAGTAAACCTGGAACAAATACAAAAAGAACCTAAATGTTTACCACCTGCCGACAGAATGAGAGATGTCTAAGGCAACTATCGCTCTCATATCAGTGGCACAGCTGGCACTAGAGAGGTAGGGGTAGGTGGGAGACTGTGAAAGCATCCCAGTGTTTCAATTGCACACAAGAAGCCAGTACTCAAATATCATTATTTCTGCACATCAAAATTTGCCAGCACTGTTACATCAGAGATGATGAGTGACAGCAAGAGCACGAATCAGAAAGCGAAAGAGACAGGGTAAGTGTCGCTGCTCACAACTGCAAATGAGGAGGAACATTGAAAAAAGAATAACAGAAATAATGATCAGATGAAAACAACTGTACTCGGAAGAATAATTTCTGACTTCTCAGGCAAAATAATCAAAATGACGCAATTATGCAAAACACACGTTAAACATACTTCTGATGAAGATTCCAAGACTATGCTCTTGCAGTATGTATGGAACCTCACCATTAGGATGCAACCATCAGCAATTCACGTTAATGACAGTAAAATTACAGAATTTGACACAGATCGAGGTTTAGGTATCACCTCAGGAATGCCAGTTCCAGCAATACAAGCAGGGGAAGCTTCGAGAAAGACAGAAAGGTGAAATCAAGCTTGTAAGTGCACAATTCAGAATTGACAGGCCTCTTTGTTCAATCCCCCGTGTCAGGAAACCTGTGTGAAGCAGACCGTGCTGTCCCTTAGCCTCTTGTAGCCCCTCCAGCTCTGCTCGCTTTGGTAATTGAATCAGAGAGGAACTGTTTCTCTGTGGCCCCTGCAGAACAGGCTCTAAAGCCATAACAGGCATGAACAAACACACACACACACACACACACACACACACACACACACACACACACACACACACACACACACACACACACACACACACACACACACACACACACAGTGAATAAAGCAAGGTTTCTGACTCAAATCAGAGCTAACGAAGGCCTTGGATACATCCAAGTAAGGTCATCCATCAGCGTGACCCTGATACTTTTGCAGAGAAGCTTCAAAATGCTTCATGCCACACAGCAGTGATCCACACACACTCATAAAGACACATGCACAAATGAACACACCCACACATACACACAGTGCACTAACCCATCACTGCTGCTTCCATTACACAGAGGGTGAGACAAATAGAGCAGTGCCTGTGCTGTAATGAAATCATCGTCACATGGTGGGTGCTGCCAAGAACAACTCCTGCCCCTGCTAAGCTGCAGGGTAAAGGTTTGTCAGTACAGGAGGCTGACTGAAGCTATTTTATAACCAGTGGACACATCATGATATTAATTTACACTAAGTGCTACTGTATTTGTGGGCCAAGTTCTGCTGCATAAAATTAATAGATTACAGGGAATTTTAGCGTGTGTCTACAAAGGCAGTCAAGAAAAGACAAAAATGGAAAACAGGTAGAGTGTGTGTAAACTCTTCCAACTTTTTGAAGACTAATTAGAGGTAGATCTTACACTTGTGTACAACCGCTTTTTACATTCTAATTTCACCTAGTGTTATAAGTAGACATCCAATACAAATTGGAACAGTAGGGCATTTCAGTCAAGCATCGATTTTGAGCTTGTTGTTAGTTTAGGGTTAAGGGCTGGGATTAGGTTTGAATGCCATATGGTAACATTTGTTATCCAGTTATATTATATTTGTTATGTTGTTATAAAGTTATATTCTGGTATTATTTTACGTTCATATAGCCTAGAATATTCTCAAACAGCAACATGATGGTAAATAGTCTGGACTTATATAGCGCTGTTCTATGTATTGGCATTTAAAGCACTTTACACTGCTTCTTAATCCCCATTCGTATTCACAATCATACACACACTCACGCACCAATGGGGGAGCTGATATGCAGCTGGCCAACACTCACCAGGAGCAAATATGTTCAGTGTCTTGCTCAAGGACACTTCAACATTAGACCGGAAGAGCCTGGTATCGAACCAACAACTGTGAGATTGGTCGACGACCGCTTTATCTTCCTGCGTCACATTTGCCCACAATCTGTACAGCATGTGCATGTACAGTTTTCCATAGTTTATAGTACAGAGCAACTTAATATTTTTACATTACATACAGTCAGGTAACAAAGGGTAAGGAGGTAAGGCTTTCGTCCACGGACCACAGGGTCAGTGGCTCGATCCCCGGTCCCGGCTATATGTCGAAGTGACTCTGGGCAAGATACTGAACCCTTAAAAGCTCATTCCCATCCCCAGATGTGCAGTGCCATAGGGTTTCGTCAGGAAGGGCATCCGGCGTAAAAACTGTGCCAAATCAACATGCGGACAATGACCTACTGTGGCGACCCTGAACTGATAAACAGAAAGGACAAAAAAAACAGTCAGGTAACAGACTAGTTAGGGATTTGTCATATATGATCCAGGATGAAGCACGCAACACCTCTCCACGTGAAAGGACCAAAACATCCATCAGTAATCCTTAACCTATTCAACCTATACTACTATACTACACACTGTACTTTTTTTTTAAGACATATACTTTACTGTAAATGTTTATTCCATTTGGGGTAAAATTTGCTGGAGAATGTTTTCAGCTGCAGATTTGTTGCTCTAGTGACTATTTACTGCACCTGTGTATGTAAAATTGATTTAAACTACTGTGCCCTTGCTCAGAGAAAGTGCAAAAACATTTCATCGGGTTCAAAAGTGTTGCATTTTTGATGGCTCTTGAACAAAAACGAAGAACAAACTATGCCTGGCTTTGGGGGCCAAGGCCGTACTCGTAGGATGAATTCATTGTGGGTTTTGGTCTTATTACGGGATTTGTTGGACCTAAGCAGAAACACACAATATTTCCAGAGTTATCTTTTAGAATTAAGTTTTAAGTCTTTGGAGTGTAATATGTAAATTCATTGTTTTAAACGTACAAATGTGTTTTCTGTATGTTAGGGCTGTGACACACCGAGCTAATGATTGGATGCTGAATGATGTTGGTGGGGCTGTTGGTTACAGTTTGTTCTGAGAGGCTACTCTATTTGTTAAGCTTAGCAAATCAGTGTAAGAGATACAATCAACGGGTGACAATGCATGTAGTGCCATTTGCAAATTCTTATCAAACATAGTTTTGATTAGAAGTAGCTATTAACTATCTGAAACAAAGAAGAGCAGCATTAAGATGTAAAGCAAATATTTTGGATAACTGCAGCCCTAAGTTTTCCCCTTTTTTCACATAGTTGCAGAAAGTAAATTCTAGTCGGCCATTGACTGTAGTCTTCAATGGCCTCTTTTGCCCTAGATATTTTATTTATTAAATGGTCTGCACTTGTAAAGCGCTTTTCTACCTATTGGCATTTAAAGCACTTTACACTGCTTCTTATTAACCCATTCGCCCACACTCACACACCGATGGGAGCCACTAAGTTGGGGTTCAGTGTCTTGCTCAAGGACACTTTGACATGTGACCGGAGGATCAAACCAACAACTACAGGATTGGTGGGTGACCGCTCTACCTTCCTGCACCACAATTGCCCACATCATATCATGTCCATAATTAGATAGGTGTCCCTATATGAGGCAGTGGTGGTAGATTTACACCTCGTCTATGCTCAAGGAAAAGTTCAAATACTTGCCTAAAAAAACTACCCTACTAAAAGTAGAAGTAACAGTTCAACAGTTCAATTTTTTATTTAAACCTAAAAGATGCAACATTTTGTGTCTACTCTCTCCTGTAGTTGTGCTTCTCCCTCCCTGTCCCTTTCTGCAAGTGTCCCCAGCTTTGGAGCTGTGTGTTTTTCCAGTGTGCAGCTACTGGTCCTACCAACCTGCCCAATGTTTTGTTGTTGCTTTGTTACGCTTTTCTTTTCTCTCTTTCCACTATCCACTCACCTCAACCGGTCAAGGCAGATGGCCGCTGACCCTGAGCCTAGTTCTGCTGAAGGTTTCTTCCATTAAAAGGGAGTTTTTCCTCTCCACTGTTGTCTAGGGGTTGCTCAAGGGGGATTTGTTGGTTTGCCTCTACATACTTGTATAGTCTGGACTTTTTTATGTAAAGTGCTTTGATATGACTTTGTTGTGAGTTGGCTCTATCAATAAAGTTGAATTAAATTGAACATCAATCTCAATCTCAGCTATGCTCTGCACAGCCCTTCATGTTTTACTCATTGTCAAATTACAATAAATGAGAATGCTGCAAAACTTACTAATCAAGCACAAGTAAATTAAATTCTCCGATTGCTGAGAAAGGTGAGCCTCACTCAGAAACTTTATAAGCAAATATATTTTGCAAAAATGGCAAAAACCACTTTTAGTAATTATTTAAAAATTAGGCTCAAAGGCCTCTGTTACTTAGTGAGTTTATGTGGGGGGAAAAACAGCAGTTGGTAAGATATGACAGATGGTTTCTATTCAGTAATTTCATAAATCATGACTGATTATAATATTTTTAAAATCTGCATCAGTAAAAACTAACAAGTAATTATGGCTGTAAAATAAATGTAATGGAGGGTGGAGAAAAGTACATAAAAAGTACAATAAAATACAAATACTAGTACGTCAAGTATTTTGTTACTTCATTTTGTTAATTCACCATTACTTTGTTATTTCATTATTACATGATGCACGTAACATAGAGAACCATCTCTTATAAGACTTCAGTTTCAACAATGAAAAACAGCCGAGCCTAATCACCAGGGAACATATGTTGAGATAGCCTAAACTGAGCCTGGTTTTCAAAATAAGGAGTATTGTCATAGTAACAATTGCAGACCTTTTCATTTCCTGGATTAGGTTCATGCAAAGGATTCAAAAGAGATGAAATATGTAGCCGAACATTCAAGAGACCAACTTTTGTTATGAATGTGATTCATGCCGCAACGGCTGAGGTAACAATCAACACCCGCATGTCCTTGAGAACGAGACTGATCACTGTGTTGAAAGATGTGGATAAGAATATTAATTACCATGGGCTGTGTATAAATCAAAAAATGTGTTACTTTTTAGCAAACGTGGAGTTTTGTATTCGGTGTAACTCACTGTTCTTACAGTTGGAAAATTCTACTGCAAGCTAAATGCTGCTGTGTCCTCACATTGTTTGACAGTTAACGTGCAAAGCAAATAATATGGTCAAATACAAATCCAACCCAATCAGACAGAGATTACAGAGAGAAGCCTGGCGCTCAGTCCGATGATTAATTAATGCATAGGAGATAGGAGGAGTGTTTCTGCTTTTTTAGGAGAGAAGAGCTAACTAGCTTGTTGCCTCAGGGCCCATAGAAGCTTTGAGCAGAGCCCTATTCCTATCTCCTTTTCTTCCTCTCTCTCTCTGTCTTTTTCTTATGCAATTGCAGAGATGTTGCAGGAGTGCGAGGGTGTGTGATGGGCCACTGTGACACAGCAGCACTGCATTTAGTTGAAAGGGTATATGTTCATGTGTGTATATGCATACATTTTTCGTACTCTCCTAGGACACTACACTGTGGAAACCTTAAATCAAAGTAGATACAGTGTGCCATGTTATCACTCTTAACTAGTTTGTTAAGAATAAGGTTCAGGTCCGACTACCTTGTCTGGGGAATAATCTTGATAGAGCTTCTCTGTGTTGTATTGCCTTACATTTCCCTCCACTGTAATGGTTAGTGGTTGCATTGCAGTGATTTTATTGCACTGTACTGTGTACAGTGGAAAAATGAGACAAAGAAAAACAACTGTTGTAAACACAAATACAGTTATATAGTATTAATATTTAGCAAAGTAAACACTGATGTAAACACAAAGGGCGGCTGTAGCTCAGTTGGTAAGGCAATTGACCATGGACCACAGGGGTTTGATCCCAGCTCCTGGCTAGGCTGGCTCCTGAACCCCAAGTTGCTCCCGGTGGGTCAGGTGAGCACTTTGGAGTCACTGTCATCAGTGTGTGAGTGTGTGTGAATTTGTGAAAGGGCTTTGGATAAATTTCTATAAAAAAGGGAAAAAATAAGAGTTGTACAGAGCCAAATTTCATGACTTTGATAAAACTGAATTTTGACTGTGATAGGCTAAGTTTTTTCTTTTTTAAAAACTACGAGGGCTATTTGCAAGAAATGCATTTATATTTGCAAAAACCTGTAAAGCACTCTTGGCCCATGAGCATGCACAACAATTCAGCTTTTGCTTTTCTGTCTTCTGTCAGACCTCAGACAGTGCCAGGGTTCTGGGTAAAAATAACACAAACATGTTTTTATTTTTCTGTATCTATTTTAACAGCACTATCTGTGCATATCTGAATATTTCATTACATCATTGTTTCTTAAAATAATGCTTTGACACTTTTACTGTCAAGTAGTCATCTCACTGGATTATGTGGTCATTTTAGGCAACTAAACAATTTGGTTAGGGTCAGCTAAACGTATAGATTGGGAAACAAACTAAAATACAATACTAAAATCAGTAGCAAAGGGAAATCAGTAGCTTGAAGCATCTCAGCTGACACTTCCCAATTCGAAGTGGAAGTAATTTGCCAAGCTCCTCATTCTATCACATAGAGAAAAGAGTCAGCTTGTGTGAAGAAGTACTTTTACTTCCACATGCTCAGTACATCTCAATCCAGCAAACCATGGAAATCACTCTGATGTGGAGTTTCGTTTCAGACTTTAGCTTCAGTTTTGTTGTGTTACACTGCATTTCTATGCAAATCCAACCCATCTTGCTGCTTTTCATTTAAAGCTTTCCACTGGCAATTCACTGGAGAATATTTTGTGCAGCAGCCACAGAGAGTGTTGACTTTGTTCATTTTCACACTTTGTGTGGTTGCATCTGAACCAGAGTTTGATTGTCCAACAGCCCTCTAGCACCAGATGAGAACTGTGTAGGGGTTTACCACAATTATCAAGAAAAGAGATTTTGACAGTTTTGACATGGGCCTTAAAGAGGGAGAACAGTGTTTGGGCAGGTGAGACCAAATGACCACAGTAAGAGTACAAATACAGGTTGCAGAGAAATAAAAAAATGAATCCCCCTTCACCTTTCAAATTTTTTTTGCATTGCGTGGTCTCAGATTGACCTTGAATATTATTCTCCACTTTTTTGTTATTTTGTGTTTTCTAGCTTACAATCCAAGACTCTTACTAATGAGGTTACAGTGACACAATATTACATTCCACCTGCACCCAAACGATAACCAAGTTCAACTGGAAACAACTGAGACTGTTTGGTTCTGGTGCACTAAGGTGCAGTTTTCTGAGCCACTTCCAGGTTCAGAAACAGTCCATATATAATCAACAATTTCCCATCCTCAGACTAGGTTTGGCATTTTTACTGCACCATCTGCAAATATACAAATACAGTAATGAAGGTATTTCTGAAATAATCTAATATCAGTTATGTACAGTATTCAGCTGACTGATTTATTGGTCTGTCTTAAATATACTGAAATGCCATTGTGAAAGCAATCTGTCATGTAGAGGCTAGCAGCCAATTGGAAACCAATTGTTGGTGATTTGGTCTATATTTACTGCACAACAGGTACAGATTTTTTAATTTTTTTCTTTTTGGAGGTTCATTTTTTAATTTTACAAGAAGACAACAGACCATCAGACGATGTACAATCTGTGCCTATTCTGGATTTACTTCTTGATTAATTCAGTACACACCAAGATTTAAGAAAACAGCATATTATACACACAATGACCTTTTCAGTTGTTTTCATAATATATGGAAAAACACACATGTGCCCAAATCACATGCTGTGATCAACTTGTAGCAGAGCACACCACCAGACACCAGAAATCAACATCAGACCACAGAAACTTGATGCCACTTGGAGCACCTGCCATTCAATAACTAGACAAAGCATGTTGTGTGCACAAAATTAATCTAGCCCACCTACGTGCACTGTTGGTCTCAAATGACAGCAGTAGGTAAGTGAAAATTTCAACTTCAATATCAATAAATAATGTGGTGTGATAGCTGTAAACCGAAAACTGCATGTTCATATTTTCCATCCTTTCCCAGGTTTCTCCCTCTTTCTCCTTCGCTTTTTGATTTTCTGCACTGTGGGGGTATAGTATGTCCCGTGTGATGCATTCAGGGACTTCTCTTGAGGTACAGGAGCTTTACTGATGCCTTGCCTAAAGCATCTCTTCCAACAGCCATCTAACTGAGATTTGTGGGAAATACATTTGATGAGTGACAAGAGCAGACCAGCCACTGGGGGTGTTTCCCACAACTGGAAATACAGTAGGTGTTTGAAGATTTACAACAGCTGATGGCAAAGGGGAACAGTCTTGTGAAACAAATTCTTTACAGCTATACAAGGAAAATTTGTAGCTCCAAATAGCTATGCCAGTTTAGAAAAAGAGAATAAGATTTATCAGAAGTTCTAAAAAGAAAAAATACATAGAAAAAATAACCAAATAGGCAAATTCAGAGATGTAAAAATTGCACATTGTGTGCCTGTTTTCATCAATCTGGTGGGGCTAAAATCAACTGAACTGCACTCTGCAGAAGAGTAAGAAGGGTTAATTATAAAATCCATCTTTAATTTGATTATGACTTTGTGTACTGGTATTTAAAAGACACTTCAAGCTTCCCAATCATTTGGACAAGTAAAAATAACTCTACTGGCTCTTAATTGTGGTGTAAGAGATATTTTTCCAATGCAGTGCGATTGGCATGCTGCAATTTAAGAAAATCTTGACTTGTGTGGCTTTAAGAACAAAAATACAACCATCTTAATCTCCCCCTCTGTACCAGTATGACTCACTGCTATAATTAATCCACATAAAAGATTATTTTTGTATGAATCATGCACTTTTCAACCTACTTGTAGTTATAAAGAGTCTGCATGTACAGTAAAGCATATCAAATGTTCCTGTAAAGAATATGAAGATGTCTATAATGTTTACAGGGATGACAGAAATGTAACTATGAGTTTGTGTGGTTAAAGTGGTTAATGTTTTGCAGAGAGCATCAATAAATAGGCAGCTTGCATCAAACACAATGACATGCAAAGAGCATGCATAAAGAAACACTTTTTCCTTTTTTTTAAACTGACACACTCAAAGCGCTCATAATGTAGCATAAATGTAGAATGTTATTAGATCAGCAGACACTAAGAGGTGTTGTGGGAAGCAGAGACACTGGAAAACAATAAAAGATGATAAATACGAAGCATGAGACCAGTACTGGAATGGCCATAGGACAATCCCAATCCTTTCATAAAACCAGAGTGCTGTAGCTATGTGCGTTCGGAGACAATACAGTAAACAGTGATAGGCGTATTGTGTGCATGTTTGTGTGTGTCTTGTGTGCAAGTGCAGATGTTTTTCATCAGAATAATTTTCTGGTTTACCTCATGTGTGAGTGAGGGTGTTTTTGCTCATAGCGGATACAGATGCATGTTTATGAAACTGTCGTACTAAGAATGACAGTCTTATAGTTTATTTTATCAAATGGACAAAAGTCATATGTGCATGTTAAACTGACAAAGCCCTCTATTGACTGCTCTAGTGTAGTTGTGACTCAACTCCTTTTAGGCAACGGGATGAAGTGAGAGTCAGTAGAGTGAGAGTCAAGGTGGTTGGGGTGGTTGGCTAGTAAAGTACAATTTACTACACAGTCAATGCTGTTTTAGAGACAATGACCAAAATCACATCATAAGACTCACCAAGTGTCTATCATATATCATACAATATTTCAATTTGCTCTTAAACTAATCATTTCAAGCCAAAATATCTTTTTCTCAAACCTAAAACAAATGTATTTATTAAACATTGACTTCAACAGTTTTGGAAGACACAAACAATTTTATCCAGATGTTGGGGGCATCCGATTTGAAAAATACTTTTAGTACTAATACTACTATGTGTCATATTAGAGAGCAGACAAACAACACGAAGTATTTTTTTAATTTAAATCAGAGAACTTCTTGCTTCTACTTCATGAACACCTTTAGAAGAATAAAAATTGAATTCACCTTATTGATCAGTGATAGGTCAATTATCACACTTTTTGTTTTTGTCCTCTCGGCTTATCCCGTGAGTTCAGGGTCGCTACAGCTGATCATTGTCCGCTTGTTGATTTGGCACAGTTTTTAGGCCGGATGCCCTTCCTGACGCAACCCTCCCCAATTTCTACCGGGCTTGGACTGGCACTGCACAGCTGGGGAGGGGAATGGGCTGTTAGGTCAATTATCACACTGTTTTACTGAAATACAGCAGTCTGATCAAGCTATTGAACCACACCAAGAAAAATAACCGACAGCTTTTGAAAGATGAGGAGCCAAAGTGAGAAACGTGGTGAAAGCTCCCTCTTTTGGCTAAATAAAGTTTTTATATTACTAAAAATTATTTCAAGCCTTGTTGATGTTGCCCTTTGTGCTGCTAATGTTAGTCTTAGAATTAAAAAGCAACCCAAGCTCCCATTCAACATTTATCTGAAACTATACTTTTTTCAGCAGTTATTAGTGTGCAGTTTCCCTGTTTGCCTGACTGTATACTGTAAGACTGTTATTAAGTCATTCTAATAAATCTGTTCATTTGCATACAGATGCATATGCAGGCTGTATTAATGTGTCATTTTGTGGTTAGTCTTTTAGACCTTAAAACCTTTGAACCAGAGATCTTTGCATTTGAGCAAGGCTAGAAAGTTTATTAGCATTCTTATTTATTGTAATTTGATAACTTAGACTAATACTGAAGGGTTGTTCAGAGCTTAACACCATGTTAGTAGCGAAGCAAAGCTGTATCAAAGCAGTGAGAGGGAGGAATCGGCAGAGGAAAGGGGAGTCTCACTTTAGCACTAGGATTAAGTTGCACAGTGTTGCTTAAACACAAAGTGATTTATTGTGGGTTATTGTTGGCTAGGATTTATGCAACATTATAAATTAAACTTTATTGTCTGCAGTGAGGGCAACTTTTATAGACAGGAAACAGAGTTAAATGGGGCACTTAAATAAGACTTTGACTATATATATGATTGTCTGCAAGTTTGTGTACTAATTTCTTAATTCTGCTCAGTACCATATTCCAAAATCTTACACTATACAGAAAGTGTAAAATATGAGCAAATTGATATTGCATATTACCATCTTTTTAAAAGACAAGGAATATTTCTTTGTATGAAAATTTGTTTTCTCATCGTGGTGAGTTTTTTTTTTTTATGTCATATTGGGTTTCTGAAGGGTTTTCCCATTTTGTAGGGAGATATTTTTACCACTACCCCATATGACTGAATGAAAAAACGAGCGCTTGAAAATGAAGGGTAGCAGTATAAACTGTAAATCAAGATTTGGGCCAAAACCTGGGTGAGCTGTAACTCAATAGGTAGAGCAGTCTTCCACAAACCACGGGGCCGGTGATTCAACTCCTGGTTCCTCCTGGCTACAGTTAAAATGGCTAGCTACCTGCAGCTGTCAGTGTGCGTCTGTGAATAGGTAACTGTGAAGCTACACTGTAAAGCATTTGTCATTTAACTAGACAGGGCTAATCAGTCCCTGCAGGATTTTCCAATGTTGCAATCACAATAATTAATTCCAGCCGATCCCCTATGATTTCTGTGCAACCTTGCAATTTCAAAGCGTCATAAAAATATTACAATATGGATCACAATGTTTTTACAAAAGCTGTCACACAATCAGCCATTTTAGGTTACAACAGCTACACAAAAGTCTGCAAAATCCTGGAGGGATGGACTCCAGTTATCAAGTTCTCATTGTTCTTGCAGCTTGGGCAGCACAATGTTTTTACTTCTTTGGGGATTTGATTTGCTCCATATAAACCATTCAGCATACAGCATACAGGGTTTGCATAAAACCTGATTATCTCCTCCTGCTAGTCAGAAACCATAACAGTTCAAAAAGTCCAATATTATGTCTAATCTGTGAAAGACCACTTCTGATTTGTTCTGCACCAGATGATGAGTAGAAAGGCCCTGTTCACTGCTCTTCTCACAGCTTCACTCTTGTTTATCTTCATCCTCTACATACACACACATACACACAACATGGTAATTCATCAAGTTATTCATGGGGCTCCTAATTCCCTGGTGGATTGTCTTATCATTAAAATGTATCAACATTTCTTGTCATCAGCCCTGCCAACAAACACCAAGTCTGTTCCAACAGACTTGATGCTGTGATTACTTCTTTATTAGATCTTCATTCCCAGGTTTCACCAGCCTTTATCCAGTGTGATACACATGGCATCAATGACAGCCTCTCAAGGGAAAGAGAATGGAGCTGTGTCTGAGGCCTGAATTAGTTATTCCAAGTAATTGATTAAGAGATTAAAAATGTCACTCACTTACAAATCAAAAGCCTGAAATGCAGATCACATTTGCAAAAGTTGGCTTAGCACCTCAAAAAACATCCAAACAACATAATGTTGTGAGACCAAGTGTGTGTGTACACCTGGAAAAATGCTGCATTTTCCTTACCCTAAAATAAACCACTGCATCTTAAAGTGATGCTCAGGCAGCAGTGAAAGCAAAATGTATTTCTTCAAGCAGCTGAATGATTGATGGCTGAATACCCCAACAGAGACCCACACATACCTGGCATGCTATCATTTACTCTTCAAGCAGTATAAGGTTTTCACCCCTGACCTTCAAATAAAGCATTATCATTAACATGTAATTGGAGCTCAATAAGTCCTGCAGGCAATATACTGTAACTTGCCTGAGGATGATATTGTGAAAGTGGGGCAGATAATCACCAAAGGGCATAGCACTAAACCTGTGCTGATTGCAGAAGGCACCAGCAAAAGAAAGAGGGATTTTGAGAAGAAAAGATGTGGAGGATGAAGATGTACGAAAAAAAAATGCAGAGAAGAGAAAATGAAGGAGAAATTGTAGAGACTGAATGGAAAAGCAAATGAGAATAAAGGGGAATTTGACTGAGAGGAGTAGAGATAGCTCTATTTGTGAACAGAGATAGGAACATTGTGCTAATAACAAAAACAAAGACAAAAACAGACTCAGAGGTCTCCCCTTGCCCTCAGACAGACGATAAATGTGGGTGGTTGGCTCTGTGTAGTTATCTGAGCCATGCGGCAAATAAATTCATAGCATGCCACCAGGCCACCCACACCAATCGCTGTGGGCATTCCCTGCAGTACACAACAGTGGGCACCTCACTATGTGGCACATCCTAAACCTCAACAATGCCTGATATTGTTACTATATGTGTTGACCCTGTTATTAGGTCTGTTACATAGAAAATCTGTTTAAATCTGCTAGCTCATAAAGTACCTGCATCTGACCATAAATTGTGATGATACAGCAACAAGCTGTTATGTTTCTGACGTCCAAAAGTGCAAAAATAGGATCTAGTGCAGATGGTCTCAGTGGAAATACATCTAAATGAGATCACTAGCAAACAATAAGGGCAGGGGTTTCTAACAAGGTGAAGACTTGATTTTCAAGGAACTTGAAAGTGGGCTGAAAAGACAACTGTTGTACTGAGAGGCAATCATATTTACATACTCAGTTGTTCAGACTAATAATAAATGAAATTGTTGTGTAAAGAATGAAAAGCAGTAACTAGAGAGACAAGTTTAAACTCTGGCTTTCTACTCACCTCCTCTCAAGCTGCCAGTTGCTGCATTAAGTGGGATTGAATGCTGGACTGCGAGTTTTAGAAGGCTACAGAAATTGTCTGACAGAGACCCCCAGCACAGACATCAGAACGGTTGGGGAGTAATTCAACAGAGTACACTTTGCACCTTGGGAGACTAAAGCTATTGGGTCAGTAAAGTTAGTATTTTGAGATTAATAACAATGCTTATATGCCTTTGAATTACAATTTTACATGTTAGCCTGTTATCTTGCTTGCATTTTTAAACTGGCAATAAATACAAAGTAATGCTGAGGTTTTGCATTAAGTTGTTCTAAAACCAAAGTACAGGACAAATTAGTATATAAGGTAAAGTAAAGTATTAGTAAATTTAGGATCCATTTTAAACTTCTTTTATTTGCTTTTAAATGTTTAAAAGGGGCTGCCCCGCTGTACCTCTCTGAGCTTCTGCACCCATACGCTCCACCACGGTCGCTTAGATCAGCTAACCTGCTGTTTCTGAGTGAACCAAAAAGGAAACGTAAGCTCAGAGGAGACCGAGCTTTTGCAGCTGCTCCATAACTGTGGAACGAGTTGCCCTTGCACATTAGACAGGCCTTATCCTTACCTGTTTTTAAATCCCTTCTTAAAACCCACTTGTTTTCATTGGCCTTTGACACAGTCTGAGTTGTTGACATTCGTTATATTATTTATTATGTTATGTTGTTTATTGTTAACACACGTTTTATCCTATTGTATACTTCTTATTTTATGTTTTTAACCTGTACAGCACTTTGGTCAACCTAGTTGTTTTAAAGCGCTTAACAAATAAAGTTACAAGTTAACATAATGTCTGTACCACATTTGACAGCAAAACATCCAGTTGTTGACACATGTCAATCAAACCAAAGTCAGTAAAATTTAATAGCAGTCCATTTGATTTGTGGAAAATACAGTTAGGTCTAAAGTGATGGGCAGACCAACACTGCCATCCCATCAGCCAGAGCTATGCTGTGATGCTATCTTAAACCAGTGAATTCAACTTGTCTCAGTTGTTCCCAAGTGACTTTACCAGCTTCAGCAGGGGTTTAAAAACATATTGTCACTTATAAATGCATCACTAGTGTCTAAAAAAAGAATCCTAATTTATCCCCGATTGTGCAGTGAATAAATTACACAACTTAAAAAAAAATTTCCTTTTGCAAAACAGAAAGTATCTACAGACCAAATAGCATAAAATGACTGCAGTCTCCCAAAATCTCTTATTGTATTTTCTTACACTATAGTTACAGATGGCTGGATGACCACAACAATATGCTCAGGGTAATACATGTCTCTTAAATATATTCCTAATTATTCAGTGGTGATTATGATAGGCACAGTGCAATACACCACGGTGGTCCACTTGTTTAGGGTCATTATCTCAATCCTTCATAACACAATAAACTACAACTTGAAATAGCACAACAGCAATAACAACAACATGTATAGATTTTTGCCATTGGCATAAAGACACTGTTTTGTAGTCAATAACACATGCTAAACAGCTGGTGTAGAGTGGCTCACAGTGTAATGATTGTGTCTACTTTCTTTACAAGATGCCAAAAAGTGCTCAATCCCCCAGCCTTCTGTTATCAGCTCTGAGTCCAATTAACTGACTGACAGTGTGTCATGCTGATAAGTTTTTAGTGCCAATGCCATTTGTAAATGTAAAAAAATGCTTAAATGCTTAGTCGATTCTTTGGTTCTTTTTAAAAATATAGTAGGAGCACCGAGTGCTTTTACATCATTGTGAAATGTTGTTTTTTTTTTTTTGTTTTTTTTTACTACACTCCAGGCGTGAGTAAAGGAATGGCAATCTTGGTGTGTTCAGCATTTAAGACAAAAATATCTCAAGAAGTATTTAACTGTTATGACATTTACATTTAGTCATTTAGCAGACGCTTTTATCCAAAGCGACTTACAAGTGAGGTACAGGGCAGCAAAAATCTAAGTCAAGGAGAAAACATCAAAGCAAAGTCCTATCAGAAAAGTGTTTACAGTTCACGAGATGCAAGTGCGAGAAAGAGCAGAAAGAATTTATTTATTTATTTATTTTATTTTATTTTAATAGATTTAAGTGCATAGGAAGATGCGGAAGAGTTCTGATTTCAGCAGTTTTTTGAATATTGGGAGAGACTCAGCTGCGCGTGCAGTTTGGTAGCTCGTTCCACCATCGTGGGATCAATGCGCTAAAAAGTTTTGCTTGGTGTCTTCTGTGCGGTGCTGGGACCACCAGACATCGTTCGTTGGAAGACCGCAGCGGGCAGAGAGGATTGTAGACTTGAATGAGTGAGTTGAAGTAAGCGGGAGCTGTCAAGTTAACCACCCTTTGAGCAAGAGACAGAGCTTTGAACCTGATGCGAGCAGCTACAGAAAGCCAGTGTAGAGATCTAAAGAGTGGTGTGGCATGAGTGTTTCTGGCTGATTAAAAATGAGGCGAGCTGCTGTGTTTTGGATCATCTGCAAGCGTTTGATTGTGGATATCGGTAACCCCATCAACAAAGCGTTGCAGTAATCCAAACGAGATATGACCAGCGCCTGTACAATGAGATGTAGTGCATGAAATGTTGTGCAGAAATTCATAGTTCTCAGATGATGAATGCTACCAAATTTAATGATCCACTGACATTTTTAATAGAAGTACCAATTGGTGGAGTTGTTCTGTAACAAACCAGCAAAAAAAAAAAAAAATACTACAAAGATCAAACTACTAAAAAGATCTACTACATGAACTGGCACACAATTTGTTAGGACAATCTTGGTTTCCAGATGGCAAATCTTAATTACTTTGGAGATCTACTGACTTTTCGGATGACTTTGGCATTGGAACTAAAATTTCTTAAAAATACAATGGATTAAAATGAAGTGCTAATAGCATCAAGGCTACAGTATGGATTCTAGTCAAAATACATCCTTAACAGCTGGTGTAGAGTGGCTCAGAGTGTAATGATTTTGTAAAATTTCTATACAAGATGCCAGAAAGTGATTAAGCCCCTAACCTTTTGTTATCAGCTCCGAGTCTAATTAGCTGAGTGACCTTGTGTCACACTGATAAATGCGTGCAACCATCATCTGTAAATGTTTAGAAAATGCATTTTGTTGCACTGTTTACTCCTTATCTTAACTTTTTAAAATCTTATCAGTATTTTCCTAACCAAGAGTTGTTCAACCGATTGAAATGAAATTTAGTACAAACATCAATAACCCGCACAGCATGAATTGCAGCCACTGTGTCAAAAACAAGCGAATCCAAATGTAACCCTATCATTATCATCTCTACTTTGTTTTAGTGCAATATAGCAAATCTCAAATGTTAACCAGCTAGAAACACAATTAACATATACTGTAAATGCATAACATCAGCATATCATCACTGTAACGTCACAATAGTATGTTGATGTTAGTATTTATCCTAAAGCACCCATGTGCCAAAGTGCAGTCTCACAGAGCTGATGGCATGGCTGTAGACCAGTAGGACAATTTGATCCACATGGTTTATTCTTCAGTAAATTACAACAATAAAACACAACCCACTGAACATACAGTATGGACTTTGTGTTTCTTCCATTGCTGTAAAACTCTGGTACCCAATTGTGAAAAACTGGCCTATTAATCCAATTGCAGACCCCTACTGTGAAATTTAGACGAATAAAAATGAGTAGCAAAGTACAACTGTAGAAGCTTAGTATAACTGCTGCCAATATACTATATACTATAGGGGCTTATTTATGAGAATTTAAAGAATGGAATAAAAGCAGCCATGACTTTTACTGGAACAGAGCCTCAACTACCTGTCAATCAATGCCAGACAGGCTATTACAAAGCCAGTTCTCAGTTATCCAGTGCACTTGTTCAGCCGCTGGCAGCAAACGCAGTCAGACGTTTCCTCTGGACAGCACTCACCCTCAAGGTTAGACAGCTTTTCAGTGAAGCGCCTTCTCATTCATTCATTCTTCCTTTCCTTTGCTCCACCCATTTCCTAACCCTCCTCCGATGATTTAATACTAGCAGTTTTCTTTTTTTTCTATCCCTCTATCAACTGCTTCTTATATTCCTCCCTTCCCCCCTTCTTCTCTCAGCCTGATGAAGTCAGAGTGCAGCTCGGGTATAAACAGCCACTGCAGGCCATCCATACTGATCTCATTACACAGGACTGCAGGGGAAACTGTCTTAACCAATTTCACAACTATCCTTCCTTAGCCTCCCCCTCCCTCTTCCTACACACATTAGGGTCAAGTAAGCAATTAAGGGGCCAATTGTCTAAACAGGATGCCAGTTGAATTGAGGAAACAAAAATGACGCAGCCAGCCTGGACAGTTACCAATCAAGCAGTGAAGAATAACATAACATCCCTCTAATTGTTCTGCACAGAGGAAATTCTCAAGTGTAACATCTGTACTGATACTATTAGCCCATATTGTGTCAATAATTAATTAGCTAACTGGAAGGAGTACTGAAATATGCATTTTTGTATGATGGTACATTATTAGACATGACTTTTTTAATCTTCTGCGAACTGATCGTACATAGCAACAAGAGGAATCATTAGACAGGAAATGGGAAACAAAGACACAGGCAGTACAGTTTATATAGACGCAGATATCATCTGGCTCTATGGGGGTAGATGAACATGTATGCAGAACACAGAATAATGTTTCCCAACCGATAACACCACGCAAGGGCAAGTGGCACAGTAATTAAAATCCCCTAGCAGCTAACGGGACTTTTTTTTTAAGTGACAACCTTAGTTTAGCAAAAAGCCATTAGATTAAAAAAAAAAATTCTTCTGAATCTGTATTCTAATTTAGTCACTGTGCCACAAGAAACTGATGTGCCTCTTGGTTTTCTGTCCTGATCTGTATTTCCACAGAAATGTTTGGGTTGTGGCTTAAGAAACCTCAATTAAAGTTTGTGTTTAGAGCAAAACACCAACAGTGATCTAGCTAACCAACAGATTAAATACCGTGTCACTGAAATTAATCATATTGTTTTCATGGTTGCAGTTGTTGCCATAAAGCTGAACATCTCAACTGTAGTCATTCTCCCATACGGACGATATTCAGTAAACACCAGTCTGAACATCTACTTACCGGATGTTGTGGGACTTGCGTTTGATCTCATTCCAGCAGAGGTTCATGTCTCCTGTTTGGTGCTGGCCACCCCTTCTCAGTCTCCTGCACTCAGACCCCTCCTCCTGCCCCTCACCATCCACCGTGGACTGGCACGGCACACAGTGGCATCCCGGCCACGAGGGCCGCCCAGCAGCTAAACACAAAAACACATGAGTAAGTAAGTAAGTGATGCCCACATGAGATTTACAGTAAACTGGCATCAGCTTTTATAAGGCTGTTTCTCACATGTTTGGGTTAAGACCGTTGATAATAACATTTCTTGAGGGGTTTTATAATGTGAATAGGAAAAGACAATTTCTGTCTTTGGCAACTCCAGGATGGTATATAACAGGACACTGTTTGATGCTACCTGGGGTGGACAGCACTCTCTCTCAAACAATAGTGATTATTTTCCAGAGCAGAAAAACGCTGCCACATTATATTGTAAACCAGTTCGGTCTCGCTTTGAACTTATGAATAATGGGACCAGGGATTGAACCAATGACCCTGTGGTCCGTGGAGGACTGCCTTACTACCCAAGCTACAGCCCCCCCCCCAGTAGATACATATATACGTAAAATTAAAAGTTAAGCTTTTTTCTTAAACTGGTGTACATGCCACAATGATTTTTTTTAAATAAAATATATATGGCATGAGTGAGCCTAGGGTGCCAATGACCCTAGCTATGGTTCACTGGGTGTGCTTTTTTTGGGCCAAAAAATACGTATCACACTCAGCACAAAAGTAAAACAAGTCAACAAATTAGTGCTAAATTGAATAACATTGTCCTGTGTATAATATAGAAAACCTAAATCATAAGACACCAGCGGTTTTATCCCATTATTCCATTCCATTACACTCAGAGAGGCAAACAGACAAAAAGCCTCTTTTCACAGACTTTTAGAGTGAGGGGGCATGTGAGGATAGACTTGAAGAGGTGCAATTCCCTTGATGGAACTGGGGGAAACAAATATCAAAAGAGGCAGCCCATGCAAACAACACAAGCACTATCACGCACAAACACACACGCACATACACACACGCCATGATGGCATTCAGGGCAAGAGAAGCTTTCTAGGTTCACAGGTCATGGTAAATCTTGTGTTTGGTTACTGGGCTGTCAGAGGCTTCCTCTGTTAGCCTCGGCGCTAACACCCTAAGCTTTAGAGCATTCACATGCACACACACCATAACAAGGAGCTTCCCCTGAGTTTGGTCAGAAGGCTCTTATTTTTTAAACTGGTCGATCCCATTTTCCCCTTATAGAGCACAACCGCTAACCTTTAGTGCAGCAGCCTGGCACCCATCTACAACAAGCAAACATTTTTTAAACTCCCTCAGATATATAGTCAATCTTTTCAGCAAAACAGTACTACAAAATTGTAGTACTGTAAAAAAAATTCCTCAGACTGTCGGTATAACATCTCTAGAGACAGCTGCCAAAAGTTCTGAAGAACAGATGTAGAATCAGGCCCAAATTGTGCTTTGAAAACAAATTTTCAATTTCAGATTGCATTTAGATTGTCCAAAACTTGAGGGTTGCGTCAGGAAGGGCATCCGGCGTAAAAAAAGTGCCAAATCAACATGCGGAGAATGATCCGCTGTGGCGACCCTGAACTCCCAAAGGACAAAATAAAAAAAAAAATTTAAAAAAAGCTGTCAAGTTACTGGAAACTTTAGCCACCACAATCGCTTTAAAAAGGCCTTAAAACGTGAAGTTACATCACGGTGTGTTAACTGTTGGGGAATTCGAGCCCCATGTTGTGTCGAATGCTACCTCGTTACAGTAGATCACCTGCATCCAGTGCATTGTGTTTTACAATGAGTGACAGGCATCCATTTGTTCTGTTTGATTATAATGTTTAAATCATTCAAATTTAGGAAGGGCAAAGCTGGCACTCCTCTACTCACCTAATACGGTGGCAACAGCACTGACCAACACTAGAGCCATGAAAGAAAGTCAAAAAACAGAGACAGGGGATCCTCACAAAATGGCACAGAAAAACAAAAACATAACAATGGGCATTATTTTAACATTGCTAGGTAAAACAGTAATATTAGATAGAAAACCACACAGGTACAAATACAATATAGGTGAAAATATGGTGATTACTAATAACTCAAGTTGTCCTCTGCTGTGTTCACTTATCACCACATGGCTCATTAGCATAAACATACAAAAACACATAGCTAACTTGCATTCAGACTAGCTAATTCCCCACAGTACCGTACAACAACTGTCATTTACTAATTATATAAAACTATGTGTGCACACCCACTAAAAAAAATTAAACACGCCTGTAAACTAACTTAAACACAGATTCCAACAAATGTGATGCTAGCACACAGTAAGTTAGCTTAGCATCCCTGTGTTACCTACAGTACCTTAATCTTCGTATGTTTTCCTCCTGTCTTCGCCGGTTGATCTGATCCCTTTTCTGTCTTCATGTTCAAGGTTTTAACCAGCAGCGTTTTAACTTACGCCTGAGTACTAATCGCATTGACACTACATCCATGACTGGACCACTGACTCAAAACCCAGCTAGAAACTAGCCAAATGCCAGAAACTCCGCTGGACTTCTCTTAACTTGCTGCCAGCGTTACCTAGCAACCACCACCGATTATTCTTTCCCATTCTTTCTTCTTTCAGCCTTTCTTCTTTACTTTTCATTCATTTACCATTGGTTTTAACGAGACTTTTAATTGAACACAGCGTTGACTGCATTATGATCTTAAATTTAAGGTATTTAAGGTAATTTAAGACCTTTTTTGTTTGTCCCTTCTATGACTGCCTGCTGATGTTTTTTCTCTATCTTTATTTTATTCTTCTCTTCTATTTTTTTTATTATATTTTTTATTGTTTTTTAATTTATCACGTATGGTTCATTGTGTACAGTGTGATTGTGTGTGCTCTCAATTTGGCCCTAGTGACATTAATTGAATTAAATCAAACTGAATGTGAGAGACACAAAACAAGAGCAGGGTCAGGGCAAATGTTATTTAGAATGGACTGCATAAAAAGTTATGTTTAAATGTATACATCAAATCCAAATGAAAAGTGGAAGATATGAAATGTTTTTTGGAAGCCTTTGTAAAAAGAGCAGCACATATGTGTCTGTGTTTGTTTTTATGTTAGCAGCTTTTTTGTTTATTGTGCAAAGAAATATGATGGTAATTTTCTTGAAGTTATAATCCTTTAAATTTTAATTAAATCAACACCTGCTTTATAGGGAGCCGTTTTCCAGCATTTTCCATTCAGTGTATTATAATGTTTTTTTAATAGACATTTTGATCTTGATTTACATGCTGGATATTTGGAAAGTGGGCGTTTTGTTCTCCAGCATTACCAACTGTTTCAGTCAGAAGTACTACTTTAAGAGAAGTACTGAACACTTGAGATGTTTTTTTTAGATACCACTGTACTGTAGTGCAAAATAGCCATTTTGAATAGGACATGTGAGTACAGACTAGATAAACAAGGAATGGATCCAAATCTGGCTGCAATGTCTTTTGATTTAAACACGTCAAGGTAGGGTAATAATTTGTATCCATTCTGGATCCATCCAGCCATGCAAGTGAACAGTGAGCCATTTTTGTGGATCTGTTTCAGGACGTACAGAGTATGGTACCGCCAGGGCGTCCCGAGTCAGCTACTTGGGTTATTTTTTTATAGTGCGAGCCACTTAGAGTACAAAAGGACGATGAAAGACTGTTTCCTTAGCAGTGCGCTCAGTTTACCAATTGCATTCAAACATTCTGAGGTTAACCTTCTCCACGGTAAGGACTGTCTGCTTTCTTTCTCTCTATTTAAAGTAAACATCTTTGGGGTGTGAAATGTTCCTCAGACAAAACATGACATTTTAAGACGTCACCTTTATTTCAGTATTTCCTGATCTTTTTTCACTTAATCATTGGGCAGTTGATAAGGAAAATAACTGAAAAATTCATTAACGAATAAATGTTTTAGGTTTATTTCTTGAGGCTTACACACTGCTTTGTAACTACAATAATGAGCTTAAAGTACTTCTCTAATGAACCTTTCTACTATTCCGGTGTAGATACTCATTTATCATAAACATTTTACCATTTTCCTTCTGAGAGTTCTGAGAAGAAGGAACTTTTGTTGCAGTGTCAACATTTCAGTGACAGAGGGAACGACCCCCCCTTTCTTTATCTTTATCTCTACATATTCATTCTTCCTTCAACTGTTCTGGCTGGTTCTGAAAACCCCGCCTCGGAATGGTCGGAATTTTTTCTTTCTATTTCACATGAATCATCACCGTCTTGTTCCCATTCCTATCTCCCCTTATCTTTCCGCTGCCTTCCCTGCCTTTTCTTCCTCAGACAGCTCCTGTTAGTGTAGGTGAGTCTTGCATGAATCAGCAGTACCCTGCACATCTCTCCCACTCTCTGCTACTCTCTCTGTCTCTTTCCCTTCACTGGTAATCAGAGGTCACATGCGATTGTGCATACTGTTATCGCTTCCAGGTTCTCACTTGGGCTGAAATACCTCTAAAAATAAAAACATAAACAGAATTATATTGTGTGGACAGATCTGATTCACTTTACTGTTTTCTGTTTGTGAATAAAACACGAGGCAGCAGGAGCCACGCACAACAACGTAATGTTTAAGGGCAGGAAGGCAGCATGTTTGCCTTGAAAAGCTCCATCCTCTAGATGCTAAATGGAACTGAACAATGACCATCAATCACGTCACTACTAACACCAAGAGAATACCCTGTGGGTAAAATATAGGTCTAAGAGAGGCTTGCTTCTGGAGTGAAGATGGAGCCAAATGACAGCCTTGTCTCTGACCTCAAATCTCTTTTCTTTATCTTTTTCTCAGATGGCTACTAGCTTTGTTTCACATAGAGTCACAGACTCATACATGAGTGCACCTAAAAATTGTATTTATGAAAGTGTTTAAATATTTTTAAAAAATCTGTTTTTGTTTTTGCTGCAGGACACATTAAGAGTCGTCACAAAAGGGAAATAATGTCCACAAAAATCACGTCATGCAAATGTCTCCATTATCTCCATCTCATCGGCGCACTTCTGCATCATTCAGGCATGTCTCACCCCACTGTGCAAAACATTAGGTGGGTCTGTCTCCAGCTTTAAACTTCAAAAACATGAGTCAAGCTTTAAACATGCATTATTTACAGCCTTTATCAGATGTGGCGTTGCTCAGCCAAGCGTATGTACTGCATGTTTTCTAAAGATGCTGAAAAACCAGCAGAGATTTCACTGACATGCCACAAAGTGACACAGACAATATTCATCTTGCTGCTATGGCTACAGCTCTCACTTCCATGTACTCATAACTACTTCCTACAGAAATCATAGTTTAACGCTTTTAAAATTGGCCAATTATGTGAACAGCACAGACTGAATGTCTACCCCTTATCTTTATTTCTGCTCTTTTTTATGACCACTCGGGCCAAGGCAACCTGGAAGGACGTTTTGCAGACAATATGTGAATTTCAAATCAAAGGATCTGTAGATGATAAAAGATAGCACACAAAGCTTTGCTGGATTTCACAGCAAAAAAGAAAAGACAGTTCAACTGGGCACATAAAGCATCAGAGGATCAAAGACACTGTGCTGCTATACCATGTCTAAACTTTGATATTAATTTGAAAGAATAAAGAAGATATCTCTGAGAAGCAGAAAGATTATTCTCATACTTGAAGCTCTGCAGGTAAATTTGATTCCTTCACAATGTGCAGCGCCTACCTTAAACGTATAGACTTGCAGTGCTGTAATAACTCCAGTCTCAAGCTTGTGGTGCTCAATCTGTCACTAAGGGTCAGTGAGCGTTGACATTATTCCCCCTGTCTGTTGGTAGGCTGAAGAGGTAATGTTGTCATGCAGAGAGGAATAAAAGAAACACAGAGAAAGACGGAGGCAGGAAGCATTAGGTGGAAAAGACAGAGATGGGTGACCTAACAAGCTGAGACTTCTTTCTTGGTCAAAAACGTCTCTGTCCTTGTACATTCCTGCTCACACCTACATGGTCCCCCACTCCCCACGACCAATGGGAAGAAAGGCCATCTGCCTGATGTCCTTCAACCCACACACACAAAAAGCCTGCTCCAAAGGTTCTGGGACAAGTCTCTAGTCAGAGAAAACTTTGAAAACAAATAAATTTCACTATTCCGACAGCATTTTACAGCAGCAAACCCCGAGCACGGTGGCAGTGCAACCTGGAAATACAGATGTAGCACATTAAAAGTGACTAGTACAGGTAATGAGTTTTACTTCTCACCCCTTCAAATTTATCTGAACATTCCACGAGAGGTCTCAAGCCCCAAGTTTGGTAAATGCTAAATATAGTTATTAGAAAAGAATTTTCCAGATCAAGTTCATGATTACAGCTGTGAAGCATGTCCTTTCATTCATTTACTTACAGTGTTTGCTTTGGGCCCCTCCCAAAAGATGAAGATCAGGCAGTTCAAAGTCCAGCCAATACAGTTTTCTTCGAGGAATTTCAATCTCAGAGAATAGATATTTCATACAAAAACACATCACCTGTGACAGATGGAGTAATTATAATGAAATGGAACTAATACTGTACTGTAATTGCAAACACATCCTTCTGTCAGCAAGCTAAAGCCAGCAGTGATTTGTAATGCTTTTACACCCACAATTACAACACTTAACACAAGTGACAAACCCATTGAGCACTGTCCAAAAGAACTGGCGAGGGCTGATACGGACACCAACAACTGAATGACTGGGCCTCACCGAGTGTGCAGAAAACTGATTTAATTTCAACATATCAATGACAAGCTGACAATGAGTCAGAGTATCAGTGTCCAGGAGGCCCGCTAGTAAATGAACACGAGCTGGTGCAAGTGTATTTGTGCATTTCTGTGAGCATTTGTAATCTATGTGTGTCTTGGCTTGTTTCAGGAGCAAGCTCTTGGCTGTGTGCCTGATGGGAGTTAGAGGAGGCTGGACCACTGCATCCCTGCTGCTCTGTCCCACTGTCCCACAGCCCCTCAGCAGCCACCAGAAAAAGGGGAAAACACACACACACACACACACACACACACACACACAAACAGCCTCCAGCTCTCAGTTCCTCTCTGCAGCTGATGCAGGATGAGCGAGCTGAGCTTCCCCTCACAGCTGCAACCGTCACAGACTGTTGGTGAGACTGGAGGAGCTCCAATGACTCACGCATATTCATGTAGGCACTCTTAAATATTGTCCACTAAATAGGAGGCATGCGCACACACGCACACAGACTCACAAACATGTTTTAAGTAAAAAAATAAATACACACACACATGCACGCACACAGACACACAAACACGTTTTAAGTAAAAAAATAAATAAACGCACGCACACACACACACACCCAAAAAATTGCAACTACATCAGTTATACAATTATACAATTTCAAACCCCTGCTGCGCACAGGCAGCTGTCAAACTGTTACTATCCCGCTCTGAAACATTGCCACACTGTGCCCAAGCTTGACTCCTTTTGTCTGCAGACATGTGGTACAGTGATTTGTGATTGGAACCACCAGACAGAACAGCAGGAGCAAAGAAAACTTTCACTTCCCCTCCCCTTGCCATCTTCCTCCTGTATTTCATTCATGACTACACATTGTCATGCTTGCAGTGTTTTGCCCTCTAACCAGATATTTCATTGTCCTTCTTACTTTATTATCTTTTCAATGACAAATCAACCCTCCCCCTCCCCAGGAGAAAACATGCCATCCACACACTTATTTATATTTATATAGGGTCATTGCTTTATTTTGTAACCAAGAGCTTGGGCAGTGAAATAAAAGCTCAGCTGACATTAACACACTATTGCTGAAAGTGGAGGTGGAAAACTGCTATTTGAATACTTTATAGGGCACTCACTGTTGATTGTACCATCAGGTGAGTAATGGTTATGCCTTTCATTCAACTGTATGTTGAGTGGAGTGCTTCTAGAGCAGCACTGAAGCATCAACCAGCTCACAATATTAGTCTATGGTAATTACTGTGTGTGTGTGTGTGTGTTTGTGTGTGTGTGTGTGTGGTGCCTTCTTTTACTCCTGTATCTGCATGGGATGGATAAGAACAACTTGTGTTCAATACAGCATTCAAGTTATTTCAAGTATTTCCTTTGATTAAGTCCCTTTTTTGTAGAAAGCATGAACAATAAGAGGATGCGTTTTTCTTTGGAATTTTTACTGACTATAATTTTTTTCAATTCCATGTGTCTTTCAAGATAGAAACTCATAATCCTGGACATTTATGCTAAAGTCAGGATTATAATTAAAATATATATTTTAAATCTTACTAATGATGTTTTCCCCCATGAGTATATATTTAATGGTGCTGAAATGATGATCTGTGCCACAGTGCTGCTTGACACTCCCTTTAAAAATTGCATTTTACCACATTAGAAAAACTGCAAATGGGCCTGTTTGTTACCAGACTGTTACATACAACACATTACCCACATAACACCTCCGCTAATTAGTGCTGTGGTAAATTCAGAACCCTGTGCGGTTTCAACTTGGAACAAAATACCGCATCATATAAATACAGAATTCATAAAAAATCTGCAGATGATCTGAAGATAAACTGCTGAATTTGTTAAGTCTTTTCTACAGATAGTTATCTGAACCTCAGCTCTCAGTTAACAGCGAGCTAACATATGCAACATAATTTTAAGCTTTAGGATCAGATATTTCTTGTTAAAATATTATTTTTGAATCATTGTTGACTTTTACTTATAGATTTGCATTACCTATTTATGCACATACAGTAGAGCCACAACAACATTTATTTGGTGTTGGGTTTCAAGAATGTAAGACCAAAATTCACCATCACAGTAGATTTTTGTTTGCTTCTAAGTCACTTTGGATAAAAGCGTCTGCCGGTCAACTAAATGTAAATGTAAATGTAGTTAAAGTGAACCACAGCAGTAAAGTTGTAGACATAAAACCGAACCAGCAGGCTGAAAGGCATTGTAAAGTTAGAGCTGAGGAAAACTGCAGTCAGGCGATGATCATTCTGTCATTTTATTTTATGAGTGACCACTTTGACATTCCAAATAAACATTTCATCCAGTGTGAGCAGGTTTTTTTTTTTATTTTGTTCTTTTTGAAACAGGCTAGAAATATTGGTATCACAGACAGGAAGTAATGTAACATATTCAGACGTGGCTTTTACTTCAAACACCCACAACACCCTGAATAAAATCTAACTTTATTCTGTGTCTTTTTAAGATGCTGCCACCCATTTATAAAAAGTAGTTGATTTGTTTGTGGAAACAGGCTGAAATACTCTAAATACAAAGAGAGAAGACGAAGTTATTTTTGCAGTTTGCCCTGCTTCAAACAGCTGCCCCTGCAAGGAATAAATCACAGGCAAATGTCCACATTACTTTGCTCTTTTTCTTGATGCCACTGGTAAAGACAGCATTCTAATGAGCTTATTGTGAACACATTTTTATTTAATGCAGTCGTCTTGCTCAGTCCTGCTTTCTTTCTTTCCCCACAAAAATTGAATTTACAGCTGTGGAGCCTCAATGAAGGCAGAAAAATCTCATGCACTCTTACATACAGCGCAGCTTATTTAACCAAAATATATTCCAGTCTGAGTGTGCATGCAAATATCCACCCTGCGAATTATCTCAGTCAATTGGTAAATCATATTATTGACCAGTGAACTGTTTGACAGAATTATAATTTGAAGAATTGTTTCTCATTCTGCCTTATATATATTTTAAGGCAGCAATTGAGTTATTTCATCTTCTGTCTAAAAATATTATTCCTGAAAAAGAAAAAGTGAAGGAGATATTAATCAAAGTTACAAATTAAAAACAGTGGACCAAAGAGCTTGAAATTACCAGTCAAAGAATCAGAAAATTAACTTGGCTCACTTCAGGGATGTTAAAAGTTAGTACTTAAACAAAGGTAAAAATAGTGATTATCATAACAGATTGGAATACTTTCCTTAGCAATTGACTTTGAGCACATCTTTGACATACTGCAGTAAGCAGTATGTAAAAATACATGGGCTGAGGAGCAGCTTTTAGACTGAGCAGCCAGATGTACTAAAGAAACTTGCTTGTCTCCTAAAAAATGTGTTCATGTGCAATTATGCTGCAAATGCTATTACATTTTTGTGCTGAACCGTAACAATTTAAAAAAAATTAAGTGCAACATTTAATCACAAGACACAAGTTTCAAGGAGATGAAAGGTGGTGGGTGTGTAAAACACAGGACTGTGATGCTACAAGCCCAAGTTCAGTTTCAGAGTGACAGGGTGACACCTCCCTGACAGGCAGCTGAGGGCAGCAGGTCTGAGCCGCTCCATCTGTACATGCCTGGATTTACTGAGGTTAAGGTTAAAAAATGATTAAGGTTCTGTTTAATAGCGAAGAAACACTTCCTGTGTGAATTGGCCACAATCTGATTTCAGGTTGTCCATCAAATGTGATAATTCAAGAAGACCTTGGGAGAATTTTTTTAAAATTGGTACAACCATCTACTTGAATTCAGGTGTGAACTGATTAGATTTTGGTGGTCAAAGGGGGAGATTAAGGTCCCCGGTATTTCACGTCCTATTCTAGTCAATACAGTATCTCCAATAGGCCTGGGTGCATGTTATCTGCTACTTGACTTATACAGCAGTTATCTATTAATCAGGTGCTAAAAGTGCGTAATATTAAAACAAAATAGCTTAAAAACACTGTAGTCAGGCAAACTGGATGTTGTACTGCAACATCAGATATTTTGGCCTATACAAATACATTGTCAGAGAACATATTTAGTATATCAACAAACAGTATATACAAGCTGCCATTTATTGTATATAAACTGTGATTATACTGTATTATAATTATGTTGTATAGAAAAAAATTTTAGCCGAGAGGGTTGAAATATGATAACACTGATGACATCTGCTCAACTAAAATTCAAATGAACTGTCACAATAAGGTTTTTTCATATCGTACAATAATCCTTCTAAAAGCATGTGTTTAGTTATAAGTCAAAACTGATAGTGATATACAGTTAAAATATGTAACAAAGCAGACCACCACTAGTGGATTTAAAGCATATTAGTTGATTATTTACTCTGTTCTTTATAATTAGGTCAAAAAACATTTATGTATTATTTAGTTCTAGCTCTGGCCCAAGTTGCACAGTATTGTGCAAAAAAACTAAAAACTCCAGGAAGTTGATAAATAAAGACTCCCTTGTGTTTTAAATACTTATGTTTGTGGCAAGTGCATCCACAGTGTTTAGACCTAATTAAAGAAAATTAACACTAAGAAAAGCCGATTCTGCCTTACAATTACTGTGTAAGCATGCTGATTAAAAGTCAACCCTGTCATTGCTTACTTACATGCAGTGATGTAAGGAGAAGGAATGCCTGGTTCAGAAAAGAGGTAATTTACCAAACCCCAAATGAGATCCTGCTAATTAAGATGAGTTTTTTCCACTACAAAGAGTATGAGATGAAGTATTCTGTTGGGAGAGTCAAATGAAGTTTAAAACAAAAAATTTTTACTTTTTTCTTTTGATGGGTTTTCTGGTTAATCACACACTTTTCTCCACAACTCTTGTGCTTTCTGTAGTCCTTTGGACATGTGCATTAGTCAAAATAACCCTGACAAACACAACACAACAGCTGCAGCCTTTTTTCCAGTGAATCAATCAAGTTTATACAACTGTAGTTGGGCCAGAAAACCTTACAAGTTCACAGTGATTAAAAACCAAATGTAAATAAGCAGCCAATCCATCCGGACAAATCCCACATGGATTTTTGTTTCTTGGTGGCATAGTAGCCAACAACTACATTAAAGTAATACAAATTAAAACCCAAGCCCTGTGTAGCATTTTGAGTTAATAGCGCATGTTTACAACTGCTGAAATTAATTTGAACTAAGGCAACTAAATATTGCATTTTCAATAATAAATAAAATAGAGCAGAGAACTAAAACATTTTTTATTAACAGTAAAATATGTATTTTAATTTCATTTTTATGGTGTAGTTACTGCTGATCTTGTCTAAACTGAGAACACGCCATTTACCACACTCCTTCCAGCTATTGCATATTTAACCTTAATAACAGCTTTGTTTATTTGGTAAAATACAAGATGGGCACAAGCTCAAAAATGTAATTTAACAAACAAGCACTTCCTTTTAATGGTTCTCACAGATTTCTTACATCCAGTGAGTACTACTTGGAGCTGAAAATACTTTTTTCTGTGTGTGTGTGTGGAGGGGGGGTTAATAAATATTATAGTTTTTTCTTATTTAAGGTTTTTAGAATTGCTTAAGCACAATTTTTTGTCAAAACACACAACCATACACACAATAAGCACAAATCCATAAATAAGCACGGTCCATAAATGCAAAGGTCCACTGCACATGCTGTGTTCCTGTATCGTTTTGAGCTCTTATATAAAATTTGCAAAAAGACAAAAGCAACTGCTGCTGTGAACTCTTATAACAAAAATCTGGTTGCAAACATTTGTTCTCCAAGTTTGGCTCCTAGTCCTGCAGCCTGCAGACTTTGATTTTCTGTACACTAGGGTTGTGCTGTAGTGTTACCTTTCGAAATTGTTAAGATGCAGAAAAGATTCATTCTAATGACAGTCATCAGTTTATCATTGTAAATGATAAAAGTACTATTTAAATAGCACTTTTGTTCTAAGTACTTTCACATCGATGATAGCAGAACTGCCATGCTGCTCAACTGACCCGCTGGGATGGGGTTCAGTGCCCTGTTCAAGGACACTTTGACATAAGGACCAAAGGAGGCAGGGCTCAAACTGCTGATCCCATGATTGGTTGACAACCTCTCTAGCTCCTAAGCCACAGCTGTGAAATAAAGATAATTTTATTGCCCAGCTCCATTGATGGACATGTTTTATCTGAGCCAAGTGACAAACCAAGCGATAGGCTAGCAGTGACTTTGCATTTTATTATGTTCCATGTTGTGTTAACTTACAATGCACGTTGTAATCTGGTTTTCTGCATACCCAGACCCAAGCTTCGATTACCATCAGAAAAAAGTAGGACACTGTCCTAGCTGTCTCCAGACATCTAGGAGCCCAGTGTAACCAACAATAACGTCATATCTTGTGGGCCTACATAATTGTATTGATCTTTGTGTTGATCTTTGGCAAAAAGAGAGAAAGTCAACATTTCTTTGTGCAATTCTATTATGAATGTAAATGAGGAAGATAAAAAGTCACAGATGTCCAGAAAATGCGAACAGTATGACCTGTCTGTCAGTTCTATCGCAGAAGTCTCAAGATGAGTCACTGCATGTAGAGTACAGTTACATTGTACAACAGATCTAGAAAACAGTCACAATGAAAATGAAACTGTGGAACAGCTCAAATTGCAATATTTGGCTGATGGTCTGAGGGCCACATAATTACCTGATAAATGGAAAATTACTTTTGCGGATATAATGCTGATATCTAAATAATAGTTTTCACAGTTTAGAAAATTTAGAAACTTATACTGTATTTATATGAATGAAATTTCCCTTTTCCAAATAAATGCAGTAACAAATTTAGAAACAATAATGCTGGTCTCTTTTATCACTTTTTATTAAAAACTTCATATTCTATGTTGTTTTCATGGTTTCACAATAGTTCCACACTAGTAAAAACAAAGTCCAACTCCAGTCTTCAAACTCAAATGTGTGTTTAGCTAGCTGCATAGCTGTCCACCTACACCTGAAGTATAGGAAAGAGAAAGACTGACAGATTGACAGAGACAGACATATACTGCAGGTGTGACATATTACAAAACATCTCATTTCAAGTCAGAACGGAAAACTTATACATGAACATATTCCCCCAAAAAGGCCCCTGATAGAGGTTTCTGTACCTAAAGGAAAATAAAGTATAATTACGGAATATTCACGGCATGTCTATAGAGTGCTGGTATGTGCTAATGATGAACGTGTGCTGTAATAAAGGCAGCAGTGAGCACAACAGGGAAAAAGCTTTAATGGATTCAACACTCCACCAAAGCCCATTTGAAAACATGAATCTCATTATAACAGCAAGAAAAAGGCTTTTGACAGGGTTTGGTGTGACATTTGGCTCTCTGCTCAACTGTCCACATTCACTGGCCTGTCAACCTTGTCACTTCCTATTTGCTGAGGGAGTCAGAGGGAGAATAGACGGGGATCGGGTTGACAGCTCGGTGTCCATTAAAAAGGTGACAATGAATTCCACAGAATATCTGCAGCCTACAGTCTGAGCATCAGCTACAGAATAACTCACAGTTTGACTGAAAAAAAGAGCAGCACTGAGCAGCAGTGCACTTTGCCAAAAAGAGGAATAGATGCAAAACACACAGGAGAAATACAGTTTTAACAAACGTTACAACAAAAATAAAAAATGCAGCATTGATACCACTTTGCCTGTGTCACAAAACGCCGGGACAAAAACTCCGTGGCTGACTAACTATGTAATTGGGACAGGCACAAATCCACTGTGAAAGCAGCTGTTTGTGCAAACAGGGTCGTGTCTGTTTTCTTCTCACTGAACACAAATAAATTTATGAAAAAAGAGAGTGTTTTGAGAATGATTTACATGCACCAAAACAGGCCCGACTAAATGGAAAAGACTGGGATGAAATTGGGACACAGAGTAAAAACCAGAGGAAAGAAAGAGCTTAACTTAGACGAGAAAATGAATGTTTCAATTCTTCAAAACGTAACCTAAATAGGAAGTCAGACAGGCACTGTATGGTGCTGATTAGGAAAGGAGAGGTTACTTTGTTTCCATTAGATAAATCTAAGGTGGATTTCAATGCACTAATGAAGAGATAATAATAGGAAAGAGTTTAAAATATTCAGGTAGCACTCATCTGCAATGAAACCCTGAGACCTGTATTAAGATACACTCACGTCTTTATGCCCTCAATTCAAGGTCTATTCATATGGGCTCCTTTTGATTATTTTAGAGATTCTACCCAATGGAGAGTTGGCTGTTTTTAGACCCACACAACATTTGCCGTATATTATTACACGTGGGACAAGATTGCAAATCTGGTTGGAAAAGAAAATGCAGAGTAGGCCTTGGAAACACATTCCCAAACAAACTGTTCTTTCAGCGAAGGACAGTAGGCAGCAGGCTGGATGGAAAGAACTGAACTGACATTTAAGACTACTGAATATACTGTTAGATAAAAAGTGAACTCTGGATGAATCATTTCTCCTGAATTTGGAACAAGTTTGGTACATGACTGTTTGTTCCAGCAAGTCTTGTGATAATGGCCAAGGATGATAAAGTGGTGAAGGCTGTTAAATGATAAACAACGCTCTAACAATTTCAGCTAAATAAAACCTGGGCAGAATAAATTCACAGACAGATGTCAGGACCGTAGAGACTAGAAGTATCTTTAAATGGAACACTTCCACAATCCTAAATATCAGCCACATGTCATTAAATTCAATTCATCTGGATCAAGTTGCTTTTCTGCTGTTTTTTTTTTTCATATACTGATGGATGTTCGATTTCACTAATGCAGGAAATGGATTCTATCTCAATCCTGTCTGTGCAATTAGCACTAATGAATAATGTTCAGGCTATGCTGCTGAGAAAAATTATATGTAGGCATTTTAATAACATGGTGATGATCTAATATAGAGTGGTGAAGGACCATTTACCTACAGTGAGTTAAAATACCAACACACAGTATAAAATGGCTCTAAAAACTCCAAATCTTATTAGAATTAAATGAAAAGACCTTAGGGTAATGTACAAACATGTAGGCAAGTACTTAATTATACTCATACCATATGTTGTTGGATAGTTACATTCATAATAAATATATGAAACATCTTAAGTTGGTAAATAAACTTTTCAGCGGTGCCCTGGTGACCTGTGGGTTTGAACACTGTGTTTTCTTTGTGATTCCTTGTATCTGTTTTATTTCCCAAATACACTGATATTTGGTTATGTCTAAAACCTGTATGATCGTGCTACTGAGTCCATTTCAGTGTTTTCAACAACATCTTTGTTCTTACTGATAATAAAGACAATGAAAGGACAATAAAAATATAAGACAAAATTTGCATATGAAGGCATATAAAGTGCAGAGCTGTTATGCAGGCCAGGTTTCTGCTCCGAATTCCTCTGTGTGGTTAAGTTTAGGCACCAAAAGCACTTACAGTACAGTTTGGCGAAGTTTGATTTTACACAAAAAAAAAAGAACCATACAGCCACAATGCTGCACTGCTAATGTGGCTAAACACCATCTTTAAGTAAATGTACGTTCTTATTTTTTTATTTATGTTTATGAACAATTCAGTTACGTAAACTGGAAAAAAATACTAAGTTCAGATGGAGCATCAGTAGCTGACTATATCCTGGGACAGATGGTCCAAGCAGGAATAAAATTATTAATTTATACCTCCCACTAGTCCATACTACACAGGTCACAGGGACACATTTGATCTGACAGTGAAGAACCAATCACTTGTCAAAATGTCTGTATACATTTGTTGCTCTTCTCTGAGCAGCACAAGTTGGCCTCTTAGTGCCAACTCATCATGAAGTCACAGCACACACATACACACACACACATGCACACACAGTGAACATTGGAGTTGACACTGACAAGATCGCATGAAATAATTATGGTCTGATTCTTAGCCAAACCTAGACAGAGAACTCATCCGGGACATGGCATCCACCCAGGTAGTTTCTTCTTTATCCACTCAGGCGTCTTATGTAATATACAAAACTGCAAACGAATTCTGTTAGGAGCACTGCTCCAGAGTTTGATCAAGGTTTTCCTTATGAACATTCGACTTTGATTTCTGGTGTCAAATTTTAAAGCCTCTAATGTTTGTTACACTTCCATATGTTGCTACTACTGAAGGTCTTGCTGGGGAAGGAGGAATGAAAGGTAAGTGGCAAAAACGCAGATGCTACCCCTCATTTCTCTGCTAACACCTAAAGGAGACAACCTATAATCTGTGGCAAACATGGTTCTTACTTGTGGGCTTATGTTCTAAATCCTGTATTTTCCCACCATTTCAGCCTAATTTGACACTTATAAATACTTGAAATGTATAAATATACCACACATGCTGCACCCACAGTTGATAGGAGTGAGAACTAAAGCTCACTGAGTCTTCTTTTTGTGCTCCAGCGAGGATGGGGCCCCAGCAGAAACCGAGTTCTTAATCAAGTTTCGAACCTGACTCATAAACAATACTGAAAGGCCTCCCTTAGGCACCTTGCATGGGTAAACAATATCATTACTCTATCATGATCCTGAATTAAGATATTACCACATGCATGTAATTAACATTTGTAGTCAGGCATGGAACAATATTTCATTTTGACTTAATAAACATTGAGCAACACCTCCTTGAGAAATGCTGTGTCATTTTTTTGTTCTGCAGAGAGCAGTAACTGGATTAAATGGAAGGGATTTTCGAAAGCAAGAACAGGACACGTTAGGTATTTGTGGAGCACAGAAAATAGCAAGCCCACCCCATCAAAGCATGTCCTCCCTCTAAAATAGAGGCAATGGCCCTACAACATTGGGGCTCATTCACCAACCATTTTTTTATCAATCATTTACTTCTTAAAACCAACTTAAGCAGCCCTGATGAAGACTCTGACATTTTCTTATTTAGGATTTGCTCTTACTGTAGGTAGGAAAATGATCTAGGCACACTCAACACCAGACTTACAGTAACACACATTTGAGTGGTGACAAAATTAGTTGTTTTCTACACTTCTGTAGTATTAATAACACTTCTGTGTTATTTACATAACACAATTTCTAATAATAATATTTGTATTATTTTACAAACCATTCTGCTCTTTTAAAACTAATAAATACTACACCAACACTTTATATAGTAGAGAGCTGCTACTATATATGGTGACATGTCTCATTTTTTCCGATGGTTGGCCTGTGGGAGACAGGTTGAAGGAGCGAGAGAGCAATGTACTGGAAATGTTAATGATACAAGCTTTACTTTTCAAGGAGGTGTCACTATCAGGCCTTTACCAGAAAATGTATTACATTAAAAAAAAGGTTGTTTTAACTCGAGGAGAGGGGACATTGTTAACAAAGGGTGTAGGGATATTGTAAGAAGCCTGAGATGAGAAGATCAAAATTACAACAGCCTCATGCCTGCAGCCAGCCAATATATGTCCTCTCTCTAGTGAGAAAGCATGGGAGCAAGGGAGTGAGAAGGGACTGAGGGACGAAGTAGCTTTGAAGATCACAGTGCTGCCATGCAGTCTGTTGTTTTGTGCCTGTGTGCCAGAAAAAGACGTTCTCCTTTTCCCAGTAATCTGCGACACTTCATGCTTTCTTCTCCCTTGGCACCTCATGATCTTTTACTCAATCCCACAGAAGGTGTGTGGTGTGTGAGATGTTAAGGAATATGGCGGTGTTTTGCTGTGTGTCTCATATCCCTTTTTATTCCCATTAGCCTCGAGTTGTACCTGACACGAGTGTAACACAGGATAGCATAGTAGAGAGACAATGAGTGACAGGGAAAAGTATGGTGATTAGGGGCCCAGAGAGAGTCGATAAGAGGGGAGAGAGAACAACAATGAGGAAATGGTCGATGAAAGATGAGGATATGAGTGGGAAAGAGCTTAGCAGTAATCAGCAAGGCCAAACTCCTCACTGGAGGATGCACATCAACATTTCCAGGACAATGACTCACTTACACATAGACAGACTTTTAAAAAGACGGTGAATGGAGAAGAAGAGAGAGAACGACAGAACAATCCCAGAAAGGGGCAAACAAAATTAAGCCAGGACAGACACAGGCAACATTATATTGGCAATGTCTGTGCACAGAAACACATGAGCTATTTCTGAACTCACCACAAACCTTCCACTGGTGACAGGAAGATTGCCAGTATCCTCAGCTGTCACACCCACCAGTGCTCCATTCCTCCACCCTCTGACTCCACACAAGGATGTGTTTCAAAGTGAACTGACTGGCTGTGTTCAACCTCACACTGTTATTCTGAGAGCTATCACTCACATTAATGAAACATATTGTCATAGCGACGCATGTAGACAGCCTCCGATTTTTTTTTCTCTGTGCTATTTTTTCTTGTCTCACCCAGCCTATCTACTTTAGACTTTAAGACACGGCCCCATTTATGTTTAACCCAGTGAAACAGACACATTTCCCATAGTTCCACAGACATTTTGACTTGTCCTAGCAGGAAAATCAAGGTAAAAAAAAATTAAAGAAGGCTCACAATTATAGACTCTGTGTCGCCTATAAGAATTGGAACCTCTGAGGAGTGAATCTGGGGAACTAGCACAAACTCAAATACGCTCAAACTGAATCAGTTATTTCCAATGACGGAAGCAAGGGGTTTCTTGGATGGTTGCACTGCACCTGAAACATCCTCTCCTCAGACACTTCCAACGTCAGAAGTGGGGAAGCTTAGTTGGACAATTCATGGTACTTCTCAAAACCAACTATCCAACAGAATCTGGCCAGGTATGCTGATGTGAGAGAACGCAAAGGGCTAGGACAAGTCTCTCAAGTGTCTCCTTTTATTTATCGTCTGTCACCATGCAGCCATGTGGAACACTATAAATGCTTTTGAGGAGAGATGGCCTGACCCGTATTCCCATTTGTACAATTCGTCGTCACTTGTCCTTTTCTGTTGCTGCTGCCACTTCTAATGTGACCATTCAGACCAGCGATACACACACTTTTGCCTTTTAGTGTCATGACATGACACTTTGTGCAAACCTGTTTTGTTTCAACCTTTTGATTCGTGCCACAGTTTGCCTAAATGTCTTTGTTCCATAACTTTACTTCAGTAACCTGTCCCAGGAGTCTACTCTGAGGTCCCACTTCATTAAAAGTACCAAATGTGAGATACAATTTATGAGCAGTGTAGCTTTCCAAAATGTTTCCACGCCTACATAAAAATTTCAGATGTTAGGAACAGTTTCACTTTAACATCAGCACTCGAGAGACCTTCCAGTAGCAGACGGCAGCCTAAATACATCTCTTTCCCCTGTTGATTATGTGTGTGTGTGTGTTGGCTGGCAGGCTGGGTAAGACTTTGGCCGTCACTGGAGTTTCCGGTCACGCTACTCTGCCTAGCATTATTACACCACCCATCACTCAGATCCACTGTGTACATTATTCATGCCCCCAGAGGAGTTCGTCAGAGGCTGTGACCGCAGGTGCTGTGACAGCGCTCTCAATCACAGACGCCCGCGCCGTCTGCTCATCTGACCCCCCTGTGACATGGTCATGTAACCCATGGTCTAACTCTGCTCAGCTGTAGAATCAGGCTCAGAGAAGGGAGTGTCAATTAATCTAAACACAAAGATAATCCGCACACCAAGTAATCTGGAAACTACCGTCGTCATAGGCTCTGTGTTGTAGATGAAAGCCTGAGGGTCTAAAACGTCCGCCACACAAATAACAGACCTTGCCACACATATCAGCTCACGCCTGTCAAATTGAGCACACTCCTGGATAACAGATAGCCAGGGGATTTTATTAACTTGTTTGTTCAATTTCAGAGCGCCGCATAACTCCTGTTGCCAACACACATACAGACTACAGAACTTCTTAAAGCAGCCAAGCCTGGGAGCCAGGACGTGTCTTTCCACTCTGTCGCCCAGACATGTCCCGTCATCCTTCACAGCGACAAGTGAAGTCTAGTGGCACATCTTTCTGCTGACAAAGTGAAGGGTGACCTGCAAGGCCATTTTCCTACAATTACTAGAAGTAATAGATACATATACATGTGATCCTTCAAAGTTGTCCTGCTCAGACACTAGCGGGAGCACAGGTGACCTACTATCAACCCATCGTGGTTTTATTTACGACCTCTCAGCCTCTCTGATAATGCGAGCCACTCCAGAGCCATTACTCCACCATGTGATCCCCATAACCTTGACTCATTGCCTCATACGCTGGCCTCATAGGACCAAAAGAACTTTGGGTTTCGCTTTAGAGTAGCTTAGTATGTCTTGAGAAATCCAGCTCTGGTGTTAAATAGTGATGGATGGCTAAAGCGCTGAGGCTAAAAAAGATACAGTAAAAATTTGCCGTTAATTTCTGAAGCGAATTAATTGGTGACAAGGAAAATGCATGTATTTATTCTGAGTGGTACTGAGCTGTGGCATAACCTTCAGTTGTTTAGCTTCATGGACATCACGTAAATAAGTTCAAGTGCTGCTGATTATCATTTCCGCTCCTGCCAAGAGCTGTGAGTGGGAAACAGAGCTGCATAATTTCCTCTTTCCTGTTACATATGGTGATAAGGGGTCTGAGACTATGAGTAACAAATCATATTCTGTATCTCAGATTAATTTGGAGTTTATTTTTGTTTTATAACACCTTGAATTTTACAAGCAGCATAGGCTAAGATGTTAAGTACAAATACGCGCACACAATAAAAAAACATATTGCCATGTTGGCAGAATCCCTTAAGTTTCTTTATGTGCTAAAAGAGGGATTTTGTAACCTTTTGTAACTGACCGCAAAATTGTCTTAAACAAGAACTGAATCCCATTTCGCTGTCATGAAAGAGGGTGAGAATGTGGACATATATAATGCTGATATGACTAAACAACCTTAGGTTCTGCCAAAGTTCAACATCCATTTAAACCTCTCAGGGTATACAGTAATAGTAAAAATGGAGCCTTGGGATGAACTGGCATGCTGCCTTCAGTGTTTCCCCTCATTCTGCTGAGTTTGCAGACTTCAAACCTCATGGAATTAAGTAAATGAAATAAGTTAAACATGTAAGAAGCTATGCTTCAGGAATGCAAAACCTAAATACAGTGTAATGCCCATACTCATTGCTGACAAAGCTCAGCAAAAAGGAGAAAGAAAACAACAGACTTGTCCTCATCACCCCAAAACCCCCAAAAGGAGCTACAGAATATTGAATGTGTTGACTTCTTAATGTCTGCCTCCACCACTATAAGCAGGGATTAAGTGCTTACTAATGAAGGGCAATTCAGTGCTGGTATTAAGGCAGATGAGAAGACCCTATGTCCCCGACTCACAATTACTTTGCTCCAGGATTAGAACCAAAGGTGTGAAAATGCCAAACACAGGCTGATATACTGTACAACACATGGTGTGTATGCAACCATATACAAACATGCACACAATCATACAACCCTGACATCTACAGATGTTCAAACAATTGTATGTGCCTTTTATAGAGACACTATAAAAGCACAACCGCATGCATACACAAAAGATCAATGACTTCCCCCGCTGAGACCCAGTTTCATAGCTCCACTAATGGTTCATAACACATCAGAGTGACAGCATCACATACACATGCCAGACGGCTACTTTTCAGTCACCTCCACTCTGTTTCACGGAGCGCACATTACAATGGCCTCCCCTGCATGAAAGGCAGGGAACAAAATGTATGATGCTTCCCCATCCTCTACACAGGTAAATGATGAGTGAGTATAATTCGTTCTCGTCATTGTGGTGATGACAATGATGTGTCTTACAAAGGCATAGGCCGACATATTGTAGTAGTGAAAAAAAGAAAACCGACCTGTCTCTGAAGATCTAACGATATAAAAATTCTTACTTTTAACAATTTCTAACAATTTACAACAAATTCTAACAATTTATATTTATATATATTTTTTACAGAATTTTACTGAAGCTTGAGATGGAGCTACTTTTAAGTCTTATAACTGTTATGCAGTTAAAAGAGTGTTATGCACAAGATAAATATCTGTGGGGTCTCTTAGTTACCCATGTCATAGTTATCCCAAAGGTAGCACCTGGACAACATGGGTGGAACTCCAGTCAGCCAGAACTACACGAGCCATTCAGACAGGAGGTGAAACATCTTCATGAATCTTAAGCAGGTCCAGTCAAGACTGCGTAGAACACAGATAATTATGAAGGGTCAAATAGTTTAACTCCTTCAGTCTGAGACAGACACTTAAATTAAGCCATGCGAAATACCTCTTTGATGTAACAGCAACCAATTCACAGACAAGAGGGGGTTTTGCAAAGAGGTTGAAGCTTACCAACTTATTTTAAATTTGAAATCTTTAGCTCCAGGGTAGCTATAGAAACTGGTAGAAACTAAAACATTTCACAAGAAGAGTAAACTAGCATAAAATCAAAATACCCAAATAAAATACTAATTTGTACTTGTGTAAATGTATTTCCCTCAGCAACCCAATCACAAGCACGTTTTACTGGTGAGATAATCTGCCTTAAAGCTGCCCTTCAAAAGAAACATGAAACAACTGTACATATGTCAGTTGCCTTCAAACACTGATGTTATTACTTTTTACAGTGCACTGTTCACACACAATAATGGTACTTATGCATAAATGATAATCACATTTCCTCAGTGTAGCCCTTGGTGACAGCCCTGTGACATCCACTGGGGTTATGTATCAATGATGTCCACCTCCATTTAAGTGTTATTCACCAACTCACATTATGGGCCCATGTTTTGCACTTTTACATAAATGTCTTTTGTTTTTACTATACAGCACATTAAACATGTTTGTAAGCTGTCAACAATTTAATGTTCTTTTATTTTTTTTATGCTGCCTTTAATGAATTGTGGCTTTTATGTAAAATAACACAAACAAACCATTTTAAAAGCTGTTATTTCATAAAAAGGCTGAAGTCATAATATTGTCATTTTGGACAAAGCAGTGTGATTCTCAGGGAAATCTATCATACATACATGATTTTTAAATTTCCTCCACCTTTATGGAAATATATAAAGTGTTTGTTTGTTTGTATTTTTGTTTGTTTTTAACAGCACGTTTACAGATTGACATAAACTGCCTTTCCGTTAGGTTTTTACTTAAACATTTACTCCACCACCAAGAGCGCCTGCATAATGTACATAACATCAGCATTTGTGGTTATCTGTCTACTGAGGTGAAAGTCTGTAGTCTGAGCTAATTGGCTCCAATGTGGCATAAAACAAGCCTTTAATCTAACTCATGCTCTCCTAATCACACTGCCCTGTAATAACAATATCAGAAATCAAATTAATGGTGAGAACAGGTCTTGCTGTGGGCAGGGAGGGTAAGTGGAGGAAAATATCTTCAGACCGAGATGAAATGCAATTTAGTTGGAGGACGGAGGAGAGGGGAAATGTTCTGAGGGAACTGGAGCAAGCATCTGTCTCCAACGAAGGAAATGTCAGGTCCTGTTAATCTTATCTGAATGGCTGCCTGCTGACGTGGATTTAATTTTACACAAGTGAATGCTTGCTAACTTGTGTGAGTGCACACGAGACCGACTGTACACACACATATACATGGAGGGTGGATTCTAGTGGCCCCAAGGTGCTAAATATACCTCAGAGCCATTATATAACGTTGCTGTAATTTTACCACCACAATAACAACATTGTACAAAAAAGAATAATATTTCAGAAAACAAAACGTTTTAAGTTTCACAAAAAAACAAAACAAACAAAACCCAGCAAAGCCGTAAACACAACAACCAATTAGGAAACACAAAATGTTATAAACCACAACAACAAAAAAGCCAACAAAACAAATTAGAACACAGCAACAGTAAAGAAATCCCAGCATGTAAGAAAACACATCTCACAAATTGGGAAATGTAGAGACAAAAAAAAAAACCTTCTTCACGAGTTTACTAACTTTTTGGCCTTGTTGTTTTGCACCTCAGGGCCACTGTAGTGAGCACATATGCAAAACTCCATCATCACACACTGACCCACAATTCACCAACATAAACATGCTCTCTTGCCTTCGCAAATGGGAAATCAGAAAAGAAGCAAACATCAACAACAAACCCTTACCTCCCACATATTCCCACACCGGCATAAAAACTACCACCCATTTACATGGCTACACTTTAAATAACACACAACTACATACACACATCAGAAGAACAAATAGTAAAACAGATTCTGTCGAGAAACTGCATCTCTGTTACTTAACCACCCCCATTCCCTGAGCATTACCCATCATTCTCAGAGGAGACAGGCAAAGATAGTAAGGGAGAGATACAGTAGATGCTAAGTGAAATGGGAAATAAAGGCGTGAAGACGAGGAGTGGGAAAGGTGACAGCAAAAAGGGAGACTTGTGATAAGTGGGAGAAGATGATATAATCCTCGGGCCGGCTCCACAGCACCAGGAGCCAGGCCTCTGGAGGACAACATGCATGCAGGGCAGCCTGCGGCTCATTGCAGCACACATATGACAAAGCAATGAGAACACGAAAAACAAAAAAACAGGGATGCAAACAATTCAATTAAAGGGAGACATAAGCTCAAACTGTGACAAAGGGACGGAGAAGTGGAATTGCAGAGTGGAGGGGAGCGGGCGTGGAGAAAGAAAACCTGAGGTGGAACATGATGGTCCCAGCAGCCGCTGCGTTAAGTCTTTGACACAGTAGCACCCTCGGGGACATTCAGGGTGGCCAAGCAGGCTAAGCTGCCTTGAACATAGATTAGTGAGGAGCCAAAGGAACAGTGAGTGATGCTAACACTGAGCTCTGCAGAGTTCACTTAAGGGGGTTAAAAACCTAAAGCGCCATTATGATGTTGATATGTTTTGCCACTTCTAGATGTGCACGGTAATCATATGCTTTATGCTTTATTACAGATTATCATATATAGCAGACAGTTGTGCAGCAAAGCTTATATGTTAACACCGTATGTGAGAATGAGGGTAGACAGACAAATTGTGTGCTGGGGGGGGGGATAAACCCCCAGGGAAACATGTTAATTAGCATAGTATCACAGGGGTGTGGGTGCTGCCACATTAACCCATTGTTGGACACACTTGGCTGGGGATGTTCTGTGACATAGGAGAGAAACAATGTGAGGAGAGGCTAATTTCAGTGGTCGAGCACATGAGTACATTAGGGCACAGGCTTCTGTTGCAGTTGCTCTACTGGTTTGTGTCAAAATAATAAAAAGCACGGCCTCCACTTGCGGACTGCCAGTCATCTGCTCCGACTATAATGTGGCAGCTCACAGATAAGAGGGGAGGAAAAAGAGAGAGGAGAAGCTCCCTCGGTGACAAAGTATAGTGAACCAAAATGTCTTGGAGCGAGATAACATTTTAACAGGCTGCAACTCCAAAAACCAGATCTCCTATGTGCAGCAGCTGAGGCGAGGCAACGCTCCCCTGTGCCACACCAGTTGGATAACTGAGTGAGCACTGCACAACGCTAATTTCTCTGCCAACCCTGGGCGTTGATCTGGGCTTAAACCTCATTGTGTAGCTACACATAGGCTCCTGCCTTTTTTCTGTCCAACAGTTACCTTTTATGACCTTCTCTAAGCTCTTTCCTTGTTCTCTTGCTTCCCTCTGTGGTGCTCTGATGTGAAGACCGGGCTGAAGCTCAGTAATTTGGAGTTAGAGATAAGGGCAGGCAGAGGATATTACTTGTGGGTAGACAGTGATTGAATTGGCTCCAGAGGGTCAAACGCACCTAAATGACAACACAGTGGAAACCCAGGTACCATTTATTTAACCCAGAGAACCCTCGAACGACAGACTCGCGATGGCGACTGAGTACGGGCGGACAGGATGATGAAATACACCGTAGCAGAGCCGGAGGGGATTGCAGCGAGGAAAACAAAAGGACATCATAGCTTGCATCTCTCTAGGTGATCGTGTGAACCTAATTTATACCTAGGAAGGAGTCTTAATAAATCTAGAGGGACATAATGTCTGTTGGGTCATTTAAGGGCTTTCAGGAGATGGGAAGCAGGTAGAGACAAAACACCAGAGAAACTGGGATCGAAATGGGACAAAAACAAAAGAAAGATAAGAAGAGAGTGAGAACAAAGAGGTAAAGATGGCAACTTAACTAGCACTAGATTAAAATAGACTGGTGGGTGGAGAGTGAGGTCTTTTCTATAAAATAAAGTTCCAAATATAGCTAAGGAGACGGGATTTCTGTGTCAGTAGAGCAGCTGTGTCTGGTTCGTGTTCCTAAGAACACACATTATAGTGACACTAAAAACACATTTAAAGCAGCAATAAGTACATATTTTGTCCAGCATCAGAACTTCTAAACACAACACACTAATAATTATTTTACATTCTTATATATTGTCACTTTGTAATGAATCACATTAAATTTCCTATTAAACATCAAGTGGACACGGAACAACATTATCGTAGGAAACTACACTGATTATACTACATACTACATACTACACTACTGTGTGTGTACCATGAGTTCTCTAGCTTGTCATTAACTGTGTGTGTCTACTGTTTGGTGCTGAGCAGCTTGTGTTTGTGGGTGAGCTTGTAAGACTTTTTTTTGTAAAAACAAGAAAACAAAGCCAATGAGAATGGTGGGAGTGAACTTCATCAGATGTGCTGTGGGCTGCAAGACAAAATCAATGAGCTGAAAGAAGCAAAAATGCTCTGTAGGGTAGCATAGTGTGACAAGATGATGCTGTTATGGCCATCATCATCGTTAACATAATTATTTTATTTACATCTTGTCTGTACGTACCATGCCTGTATCAGCTCATCAGTAAGTGTACTTGTTTGGCTGTGGTGTTGCTTCGTATTCTCGAGAGTTACATTTAATACATGATTTAATACATGGTTTGAAGGCGTCATTTCAAATGCAGTTGCGGAGTTTGACACAGTCCAGTAGATGACACCTGGAGCAAGAGCTGAACATGTCAATGGACTAAAAAATAGGCAAAGACACAGAAGCTCTGATGAGACCCCTTGAGATTCCTCCTGTGTGTGTGTGTGTGTGTGTGCGTGTGTGTGTGTCAGAAGGAGCATATTGCATGCTCGGCTGGAGAAAATGCCTCTTTAACAGGAAAAAAAGCACACACGAGCGACCTCAGTAACAAACTAGCACAATTACAACCCTGAAAACAAGACCACACATTTTGAATGTGTGTGCCGCTCACACAGTGGTCTGCATGCATGCTTTATAGTTACCCAGCGGTGAAGACGTGATTGACGTGGCTGCAGGATCGGAGCCTCGCTGGAAACGAGCCAACGTTTCTGTGGCTGCCTGTGCTGGCGGAGGTGAAGGAGGGGCCGGGGTGGCCTGGATGTGGAGTAACAACAGCAGCAGCAATCTCCTCGCACTGGGGGACCTACAACACAAGGAACTGGGTCAGAGACTGCTTCCCAGTGGACTGAAGGAGATTTGATAAGAGGCTGAAAAAGGCATGCCATTTAACAGCTGTCTTGTGGAATTTAATTCATTATTGGTGCTGGGCTAAATGCCAACAACCCAGTCCCTCCTCAGCCCCCTCTTTCCTACAAGCCCAATGACATTCAGACCTGGGAGCAAAGCAGCAACAGCAGAGGCTTTAAAACGTGGTGACAGTGAGCATACTGTAAAGGTTTTGCTCAACCTTGATGTGAGAGAGGCAGAGTAGGCCAGCGAGGCTCTAACTCAGCAAACCTCTGTGACTCCGGTCCAGTTGGTGGGATGTTTATTATCAGCAGACAGCACGCTCGAGCCGGGAATATAGGACTGCTGAGATGCTGGGCGCTGGCCGCTTGGAAGAAACAGGGAGTGAGCCAATGCAGGAGGAATGCCAATGAGCGTCCCCTTTCCTCCCTGAGATTTCTTTTGCAGCTTTGGCACAGCAGTGCTCTGCTGAGCAATTCTATCCAGGCCTGAGGACTGATAGCATGTTAATAGCAACTAGTTTCTCTAGTTTTTCACATCCTGCCCATTAACCAACATACAGGCAGTCTGCAGTGAAGGCCAGGCACAGGCACGCTCGGAAACAAGAGCTAAAAAAATAATAGGATAGAAGATATTTAGAGAAAGTTTGTCAGCAAATAGGTTGGCTTAGAAGTCTGTCACATTTCCAATAAATCTAGTGGGGGTGCGGTGCAGAGGTTGGCAGGAAAAAAAAGAGAGAGCACTCCTTAACAGTTCAAAACAGATATAAAACTTTAATGCTAAGCTGGCAGCAAGCAACTGGCAGAAAGGGAAGGAGCTGAACTATTTTCAGAGTAGTAAGTGGCATTCATAATTCACATTATAGTTTTATATGAGGAAATAAAAGATCCCTTCACACCTATTGTCTTCCTCTTCCTGCCTTTAACACATCTGCTCCGGTGGCTGAGCTGCAGCCACTGTGAGTTCATATGTTTATTTACATTTACATTTGTGTGAATGACAGAATATTTCATTGGTTTAATGGAGTCAATATGCTAATTCTTCCTGCAACATCCCATGAGGGTGTCAAAATGTTGTTTTTTATCACCGACAACTGCAAGCGACAAAGTGAGAGACAGTTATCATTTTAAAATCAGCCTGCCAGACTATACAGACTGTCAATCTAAATGAATTTAATTTTCAATGCTTAAAGTAATAATCAGGTGGAATAATAGTGGCATATTAATATGATCAAAAGTTGCCATAGATACTAATTTAGTAGGACCCCCTAGAGCGAGGAAACAGCAGGATGTAAGAGCGATACAGGGTGAGAACAGAGTGTGAAATCAAATGTTAAATACAAATGTGCTGTACATGTGTGTGCACAAACATGCCATTAAACTAACCTGTTTTCTCACTGTTCAGTGTTAGAAAATGTAAAGACAAGAGTTTAATCAAATGTAAAAATGTGAATAAATGGCTACATTTTCCTAATTAGCCTGCAGAAAGCATACACAGAAGGTACACGCAGATGTCTAAAGCTTATGCAACAAGCATCCACAAAGATGTCTGCCAAAGCACGGAACAAACGTCTGGATAACAAAACCAGTGTCACTTTATATAAGCATGTAACTTGGATTGAAACACAAATGAGAACACTGAGCCACTGTAATGGCAATAACAGGCCCCGAAGAATAAACGTCAGCTTTACTGAATCAGAAAAAAACAGAGAAATCACTGAGCTTCCTTCTGCATTAGAGGCAGAAACATTATTTATGTACGCTGCACGAGGCAGATGTTTATGTAACCAAAAAAAAAATCAAGTTCAAGTTTTTTTCATTTTCTTTGGCATCCTCTTCCATCTGTCTGCCTTCCAAGTGAGAAACCAAACTACAAAATCAACTTTTCATCTTAATCTTGCCAATCTGAGGAACGTCTAATAATACCAGTACTCTCTGCAACATGATCAGGATTATTAAATCTAACTGGAGGTTAATGTGAAACCCATAATGTCATCTAAACACCTGCTTATGTTATTATTCATTATCTTTATTTATATGATTTTGTATAAAACAAAGCCAGAAGGATGATTGAGCCTGATTGAGGCTGAGGCAGTTCCAGACCAACTGCAGAGCTCTCACTCATTTGTTCAGTGGGTGTGCCAGCAGCAAAGCAACACAGGGGTCTCCAACACAAAAAAAAAGTTGAAGGCGGCATCAACCAGCAAGACACTGTGTTAGCCAATCAAATAACAAGCGCACATTCCCTGTGGATTAATTTGTAATGCAGATGCCATATTTCTACAGTTTACCTAGCTCATAATCATGTCTGCAGATAAAATATTTACTTTTCTGAGTTGTTAAACCCTGTCTGAGTAACAAACTAATTTGCTTTCAGTCTGAGTCCCTGCATGTCTCAGTCTTTTTAGGGCACCCTCCACTCCAATGCCTTTGCATACAGTGTTATTTTCCAGGCCGCTCCATTCATGGACCTTTATAAAAAACATAAATGTGTTTGTTCAGTTGTTTTGTCCATAAATAAATATCTAAAATGTAACCTTGTTATTTTAAATTCTCAAATAGGATTGTTTTGTTCATTAAACAAATGTAGCCCAAATGTGTCTTTGACTGTAGTAATTGTTTATTTGGCTTGAATGAGGAAATAAAGCTCAGTATAATGTTTCAGCTTGGTAAGAAGCAGGACCAAAACTATTATTATTATAAATGTGAAGAATTGGTCAAGTGTGCTCCCTATGAGCATCAGCTCCTGATCCTTTAATAGCTATTCACAGCTTTGGGCAACATGCTCAAGTGACTGATCTGGTCAAACAAAATGTTTAGCTAAGAAGACTTCATGTTTCATTCTTAAATTGTGTGTCCTACAAAGCTCAACAAGGAGCTTCCTGGAAAGATACAGTATACAGTACTGGGTTTATCAAAGACATGCTGTAATTGGGATTCTGGAGTAAAGCATCACTAATTAAAGGTCTTTATTTATTCATTTACTTTGAGAGTTTTAGACTTTCTCTATGATTATTATTTCCAACTACAGCCCTTAAAAACGAAATCTAGATAATTAAGTACCAAGACCTGTAAGTATACATGAGTTGCCATTGCATGTCTGTATCTGTAGTTCATATACTGTAGGTGTGGTGGACATAGATTTGGTTGAACTGAGACAGTGGAAAAGCTGCAAATGGCTCAAAGTCTTGGGGAGCCAGGAGTGAGCCTTCATAAACCTGCTGGTTTTACCGTAGGACAGGCCTGATTCCTCCCTGAGTCTGTGAGGGTGGACACTGGATGTGGGCCAAAACGCCTGTTAGCACACAGCTCTATCAGCCCACAGCAAAGCTCAATATTGTTAGTTAACCCACAGCATTCAGCCTAATGTACTGGCTCACCAGGGATTCTCCTCTTCACCATCAACTTGTTTTTATGCACATTTTAAGTTTTGGCTTTTACAAAAACATAAGTGCCATCACCAAATCCTTTTCTTCTTTTTAATGTAGAACATTTTTATACTTGGCTGATGTGTAAAATGTGGTGTATTGATAAAAGTCAAATGGGACAATACACTGTTTTTTTGTCATTTAAGAGTCCACTTAATTAAAGGGATGAAAAACAACAGCAAATTAATACATAAAACAAATTGAAATTGCATATTTCCATTACATTTTCACATGGTTTTCCATTAATTCAAGAGTGGTTCTCTTATGATAATATCATGTCATTGGACCATTTTGTTTTACAGTGGTTTAATGGCACTGTTTCCATGAAAAAGCTCAAAATTTGCATTTAAACTTGTCTTATGGTCAATATTTTGCTGTGAACAATAATGACAAAATGAGCATAATTGTGCGACTGGACTACATTCACAAAATGTGAGAATCACAAACTGAATTTTTGCCACGTTTTAAAAAGCTAATTCTGGACTTCGCAGAATTTGCTTCAGGACGGTCAGCATGACGCATATCATGTCCTTGACTGATACATGGTGACAGGCTACACAAACAGACAGACAGAATGATGAGTAGACCTCAAGTGAAGTTCTGTCACTCTTTCACCACAGTTCAAGCCTGACACTAACGGAATGTATTACTGAAAATTCCCGTTCTCCTTCTCTCTCACTTCCCCCTTGGCTGTCAACTGACCCTAAGTGTTTAGCAGCCTCAAACAGGGATCCAGTTTGTCCAGACTTTCATGGAGGACACCCGGTTGTCAAAGCATCTCTCTCACCAGGGTGTATCAGGGGCACTCGCTGCCCTGAGCACTTCTCGCATATCTTCCTGCCAGCTTTCCCTACCAGGATCGGGCTACTGGAGTTTAGTCATACAACTGCAGAGGCTGCTTGTCAATTTAAATAGGACAGCACACTGAAGTGCACTTCAATGTTACAGCACAATTCATCATCCACAGTGTTAACCACCCCTGTCACGCGCGTGCTGGTCGGATAATGAAGCATTTTGTCATTAGGAATGAGTGTGCACTCATTCAGAAAGTCTCAGTAAAGTTCCAGAGGCATGAAATTGCTTTTGATGAAAGTGGTGTAATATGGGTTGGATTGACCTAGCTGAAGAAAATTTATTGAAACATGTGGAATATTAAAATGTTGCTGTTAGTGGTCACCAGATACAAACAGAGCAGCATCCTATCAAGAAGGTGAGAAAGAAAACCAGAGGGCCTGTGCTAACAGGATTAGCTATTCATATGTTTAAATTATTGGCCTACTTGTACTGTATGTAGCAATCAGTCAGTTACTGCAACACATAGAAGTTGTACAAGTTCTTACTAAAAATGTAAACTGTGTAAATGCCATGTGTACTGTAACTGTTAATGAAGTACTTCATTTCAAACATTAAATTCTAACAAAGTTCATTTCCATGAGATTTTATTGATGGACTTACGCTCTCAACATCCCTGAACCCCTCGTAAACACATGGACTGTTGGCAGCTCAGAGGATGCAGATGAGCTAAATGTCTCTGCTGCTCAAGTTCAAAAATTTAATAGTGTTTTACTTAAACTAAAATGATTTAATGACATTATCTTAAAAAAATACATGGCATTTAAGTTTGGTTAGTATAATCAGAAATTTCCTATCTTCTTCTAAACTGCTTGAACTTTACTAATGCACACCATATGTGTACCTAAAAAAACAACCCATACCATCATTTTTAAGAAGGTTTATGTTGTCTCAGCTTCCCCTGCTGCTGTTTCATGCTGCACTGGCTCCCCAGCTGTTTCAAAATTCCCTCTGTCATTAACTTCTTAATGTAACTCCATGTATTTTTAACACACAATAGTTTACTCAATAATGAGTATTTAGTTACAGTTTTAAACATTTATTAATCATAACCACTTTCTGTAATGAAAATGTAAAAAATAAATAAATAAAATAAATAGATAATGCATCATTACTAGTTCCAGTCTCATTCTCTAAAGGAATTTAAAATTCTCTGATTCTCACTCTTCAAATTGGAGGATTTGCTCGAGTTCCTTGTCCTTTAAGTTACCAGAATATTTTTAGGTCTTTTAGACTGTGGTTCAGATAAAACAAGGTCATGAAAATGTGATTCAGGTTCCCCAGAAACCTGGTAATTGGTATTTTTCACTTGTTTCTGACACATTTTGTTGACAAGCGTCACATTAAAAAGTAATGAAATTAATCATTTATCTCAGCTCTACATACATTAGCTGATGTAAATATTGAATATCAATTAAATATCATGAGCAATAAAGAGAGTAAAATAAGAAAGTGGGAAAAAACACAGTAAGGGAGGAAGCAGAGAAATTTGAGAAAGGGGAAATAGGGAATGAGGTATCAGAAATAAAGAGAATGACAGATGAAGCTGCAAGATATCCTATATTCTGAGAGAGATGTGGCAGCAGAGTAAGAGACAGAGAAATGCTGAATACATTCAACAAGAGATCCTACGAACATGGCAGCAGTCTTGGTCCAACACTTCCCATTAAGCCAAGGTGTGAGGATTTACTGTCACTCTCACTCATTTCAAAAGTATGTCGATAATCCCATAGCAGGTCCCTGCAGTCAGTGTTTGGAATGAGAAGTCTCTTATCATTATACAGCTGCTAAGTCCCACTGCACGTCAAAACTTCAACCTACACACTAACCAGAGCTGTAGTTATACAGCACTATGCAGTTTAACCCCCCATTAACAATCAAAACTGAGTTGTTGAGCTGACCTTTAAGTCTATTGCGTATTCGTATGTGTGTGTGTTTTCGCTGTAATTTGGTTCTTAAGATTACATTATTGTCACTTAATACTGTGCTTTCTTCTCTGCTGATAGAAACCATAGTGCAAGTTTGTCTAATAACTGCTGGATTACAAACATTCTTGTCTTCCCAAAGCTCTTTATCAGTTCATTTGCATTCAATAACTGTATTCATCCCCAGTGGGGCAATTAAAAGAGCACGCAGAGTACTGCACAGACACAGAGCTCAATAAATCACATACAATGAAGTTTTACAATAAGTAGACAAAAGAGCATAGCAGTACAGTATAATAGCTACAAGTGCACAAATATTTGTGTACTCTTGTGTACAATCGTATTTTTTAGAAAGTGTGTTTCGGAAGCTCTTTTTGTCTTCAAAGAAGACAGTGTCTCCGTCACAAACTGAGCTCTATAGAAGAATTGGTGCAATTAGTCTGTTTATTTTTTCCTCCAGAGCCCTGACCTCAAGCCAACCCAGTACCTTTGGGATGAACCAGTCAGATGGCCTAAAGCCAGTATTGTGCCTCACCAATGCCCTTGTGGCTGAGTGCAAACAAATAGAGATGTGGACATAGTTATTGCAGCATATTACAGCTACCAGGTTTTGGAAAGATGTTTTTGGCAATCGTATTTCCTCAGAAATATTTTATCTTTGTGGGGCGGCTGTAGCTCAGTTGGTAAGGCAAGACACTGAACCCTCAACAGCCCATTCCCCATCCCCAGCTGTGCAGTGCTGGTCTAAGCCCGCTAAAAATTAGTTAGGGTTGCATCAGGAAGGGCATCCGGTGTAAAAGCTATGCCAAATCAACATATGGACAATAATCCGCTATGGCGACCCTGAACTCACGGGACAAGCCAAAAGGACTAAATAAATAAATAAATAAATAAATATTTATGTATAGGTGAGATGTTTGACGGTCCACATAAGTTTGGTCATACAATGGCAAGTAGTTTGGTGTCTAGTTATTAATATGAGTAATTTTTGCTCAGTCCATTAAATCTTTGTAACCCCTGAAGGCAGCACACATGCTGATTAATTTGCACTCTTACACCACACACTTAGTCTGTTATGACTCTGTATTAAGACAGTTGTAATACATTTTACAGTATGAAAGCACGTCACCCTGCTGCACATACACAAAACTATCACGTGCATTAGAGATGCCCACACAGTCTGTGTGCTCAAGATTCGACATTTTGCACTTGTTGCTGTACTTCCACAGTTAAACGGGCTCTCTATCTTCCTCTAATGTGGCAGTGAAGTGTGAAAAACCACCTCTCCAGCTTGAGCTTCAGTCAATTTTTGCAGTTGGCAAGTTGTCAGTCTTGCAGCAGAAGTGCATAGACATCAAAACTCTGCAGCACGTCAGCAAAATCCACCTACACCATCATCTCTGCAAAACATTTTATCTGAAGCATATGTAAAGTATACAATGAAAAGGTCTGAGCTGCCATAATTTAAACAGACATGACGCAGCACCTTATTAACAGCAGAATATATCAACAGATGTTCCCTGAAAAGCTCATGTGGTTCATTCACCTTTCTTGTCAACAAGACCGTGTTGACGAGAAAGTGTTGGCACAGAGTTGAATAAATATCTGCACACCCCAGCGTAACAGCTTGGTGTCCAGCAGAGCAAGTGAGCCGCACACAGTGACCGTGTCTGAGCATGTCCTCTCGTTTTCTGTGTCCTTGCTGCCACCCTGCTTTCACACTGATGTCACTCTCATTCTCAAGCATGGTCAAGCCCAGCGGTGGAAAAAGTGCTCAGATACTTTACTTCACAGTTTCAAATAGCAAAAGGTAAAGTATAGTACACCGGAGGCCATGCATTAAAAATCCCTATTTAGGCAAAAATACTGTCAGTAAAATGTATTTCAAGTATTGTGTCCTGCAGTTAAATGTCCCCTGCTACTGACATATTATTATATATTACTCCATTAGATTGTTAAGGATGTGTAAGTAGCACTTGTTTGAGAAGGAGCTACTTTTAACTCCTTTTTATACAGTTAATAGCTACTTTAGTCCAGTAGTTAAAACTGACCTAATCAATTTTGTGTTACTTTTTAAATATTTTCTAGATTTTCTTATCACTGATCTTGCTTGGAAAAATCTGATAATTAAAGTAATTTAAATGAAAGAAAAGTAAGAGTAGTTTGGTGAAGGTGTCACCATTTAAGGTAGCTAATTAGTAAGTAGTTTTAAAAATTGACATATTACTGTAATGGAGTAAACTGTACCCTCTGAAATAGAGTGGAGTAGAAGTTAAATTCAATTGAATTGATATTTTTTATTTATATGGCACTAATTCACAACAAACTAATCTCTTTCGACTAAAGTCGAGGCTATCAAACAAACAAATGCCCCTTGAGCAATCACTAAGGTGACAGTAGAAAGAAAAAATAAACTCCCTGTAAACACTTCAGACAGAAAAAAGATGTGACAACAAAATGGGCAGGTCGGTTGGGCCAGTAACTACACATTGGAAAAACATTAGTCCAAAGCCGGAGTATGGGGGATAGAAGACACATCATGCAATAGGTACATATTCATGAGACATGAGCAGAGGTCAGCACCACAGGGGAAAGCAAAGTAAATAAGACCTGGTTCAAATACAGGCTTTATCAAAAAGGGGACGTTTTAAGTCTTGAAATTAAAGAGGGTGTCTGTCTCCCCAATCTGAGCTAGTTCCACAGGAGAGGAGCTTGATTCCTAAAAGCTCTGCCTCCCATTTGGAAATTCTACGAAAAACAAGTAGACCTGCACTCTGAGATGAAGTGGTTTATTGGGATTATACGGTACTATGATGTCTTTAAGATATGATGGAGCTTGACCACTGAGAACTTTTTTTTATGTAAAGAGGAGGGTTTCAAATTATATTCTGGATTTTATGGAGAGCCAGTGGAGAGAAGCTAATGAAGGGGAATTATGATCTCTCTAACTAATTCCAGTCAGTACTCTCACTGCAGCATTTTAAATTAATTGGAGCTTTTGGGGAAAAGAGTTATAGTTGTCCAGGCTAGAAGCAACAAATATGGACTAGTTATTCAGCATCACTTTCCGACAGGAAGCTCCTACTTTTGGCAACATTTAGGAGGTGGACAAAGGCTGTTTTAAAGATTTGATTTATGTGCCAGTTTTAGGACATTGTCAAAAATAATTTCAAGGTTCCTTATAGTAGTATTGGAGGTCAACACTATGTTATCTAAACGTAATTATATGGTTTGACATATATCTGTCCAAACAGAACAATTTCAGCTTAGAAGTAGCAGTAATGAAGTTGTAGTAGTGGTAGCAGTTTAGAAGTAGAAGAAGTAGAAGAAAATTTGAAAACATTGACTTTTTTTTGTCTGGTTTCTAGGATTCATCAGTGTACAGATGTAATTTCATAAGATGTTTCCTAAAGGAAACAGTCTTGGCAGAGAACCCTGAGGGACTCTAATTAAATTTTGTGCTTGGAAGATTCATCATTAACATGAACAAAGTAGGATCTATCTGATAAATAAGATTCAAACCAACCTGGGGCAATTCCTTTAATCTCAAAGACATGTCCTGTATGATAGACTACTGTGGTCATTGGTATCAAATTCAACACTAAGATCTAACAGTGAGATTATAGAGACAAGTCCAAAGTCTAAAACACCTACATCAAGTTAAGATTAGGGGTTTGATTACAGCAACATTTTAAGTCTTTGGTACATAGTTTGTTAATAACGATAGAAAGATCAAATCTATGTGGACGTGTATTTTAAGGGTAAAACATCTTTGAGGAGTCTAGTCACGATGACATAATAATGGTTTAGATAGTTAAAGTTGGTTCAGAGAGCTTTATGGGTAAGACAACGTTTAAGTAAGAATGAGGTCCATTTAAAAAAATTCTAGAGCTGTTGTACATAATGATCTATGATTATCGTGATGAAGATACAGTGAATTTCTTCTGCAATAGTTACAACTGTATATGAAAGGAAAGTCATGAGATCATTGCTGTTGCAGTTAAGGGAATATAAGGCTCAATGGAGCTATGACTGTCAGCCTGGCTACATTGCTGAAAAAAACCCTGGGCTTTTCCCCTATTTTTCTCTATTAATAGTGAAGAATATGCAGTTGTGGTGCGACTGAGGGCTTTTAAAAAATATGATAATAAACTATATTTCCAGGCTAAGTTAGATTTGGAAGATGTGGAACTTACTTTCCAGCTTTAGTGCCTTTAGCTTTAAGTTCTGATTTTGAGAATTGTATCATGGGAGCTGGCCTCCCCCGATGCGGAATAGCATAAAATAAAAAAATATTAAAAAAAATTAAAATAATTGGTATAATTTTAAAGTTCAGTACGTGACTGAATATACTTTGTTATTTTGTAGAGTCCTAGTTTTGCGGAGGCCAGAAGTGTGGTAAGGGAGCTTGCCTCCAAGTCACAGAGGCTGATGATTAACAGCAGTATGGTGCACACATGGAGCACGGGTGGCCGCAGTTTGAATGTGAATTATAACCCTTATGGTGTCAGTGTTGTGCTGCATGATCACCAGCAGAGTTTATTCCAGCTGTGTTACTGTGACTGCTGGGTTTGGTATCCAATCTACTGTGCGTACTGCATCTCAGAGTGCAAAAACATGTTCTATGCAAAAAAAAAATAAGAAAATAAAGAAATGTACTTCTACAGCATGAAAGGATTGTGTGAGCGGACCTGACTGAAAACTGCTAGTACAAATGTAAAAGCAGGAGCGTTGAATGTACATTTCAAATGCAGCTCCTGGGAGCAGATACTAGAGCAGAGCTTCAGTGAAAAGATTTCTAGAATAAACAGTTTCCTTTTTTTTCACAAACTTGTTATAACCTTTTACAATATGACAAACAGGTAAATTGCTGTGTCTGATTAGTGTCACATTGTCACATAATCAGCCAGTGGTGGAGCAACACAATCATCGTATAATTCATGTCTGAAACAAGCAATCTACATTTGAGACTTGGTGCTAATTTCCTTTTAGGATACAGTGTAATTATATCTCACCGTCTTGGTGACGATATTTTGAGTAGGAAAACCTTCCCCAAATGTTTCACTGCTGACAATCACAGAGTTTGTTTTGGGTTATGCGTTTGTGTATGTAGTAGCCGTGCGGTACAGCTAGTATTATTTCACGTGTGCAGTTACTGCTTCACTTGTCACCTCGGTTACACATGCCTCTGGGAATATGTTGACCGGGCACTAGCTTTGCTGCAGTGCTTTGCCTGAACTTTGAACAATTTCACTTTCCAAATGGGAGGACATTATACACTGTGCATGCATCCAGTCAGACATGAAATTTTTGCCCATGAGTGTCTAGTAACTGGGGCTCTCCAGAGGGTTAAGTGTTGAGATTTCTTGCAGGCCATCTTCTCTGGCAATGAACCCTGTCTGTGTACCAAGATGTAGCTGAAGGGGCTGTAGGAAACATGCTCCTCTTAAATACTTTTTTTCTTCCACCAGGGAGATACAACTACAAAACTTTACAGCTCCTAATGAATAATTTTGATTACATCTTGTGTTGTTGCACCGTGGCTAATAAATATGACCATTAAATCTGTTTTCACCCACATTAACAGTGCCCCTGATAAACAGCGACTGAATAACAATTTAACAGAGGTATATTAGTTGCCAGGGTGGCTGTGTGCATCCTGTAAAACCTCACTTGTCACCTCTTCTTTTAAATCTTAATTATGGAGGACTTAATGAGTATAATTTCTACTACAATACTTTGTGAACCTCTCCTTCTGCATCTGGAAGATGTTGCCCTTAGGCACCGTTTCAGTAACAGATCACCCCACCCAGATCCCTCCATTTAAGTAAGACCATTTTGAGGTCTCCTCTTCCATTTATCTGTGTTCTACATACAGGACATGGACCTTATTAACATACACTATTACTGAGATTTAAAAGAGGGGGCTTTAAGGTGAGTCCTAGCATTGTACTACACAGACCTTGATGCAGGTAAGCCCCTCATTTCAGCATTATTCACTCCTATACTAAAATTAAAATTAGATAACTGCATTTTTCATGCAGGCCTCTTAGAAGCGTGCAGAGTTTAATCAAGAAGAAGGCTTTCACTTTCAGGAGAGGTGACTGGCTTTGTCTGAGGGTGTAGTGCAGTCCTCTTTGAGGGGTTATCCAAGTCTATTACCCTGCAATTTACTATCACACTGCACCCCGAAGAACACACTCAGAAACTAGAGGGGGATTCTAAGACCCGGTATCTGTTCTAATAATCACCCAAGACTGCTGCTGTAATGGGCTTTCTGCTGACTCTGGTAGATTGTGATCTCGCTCTGGTTACAACATGCAACACTGTCTCAAGGCTGTATTGACCTGAGCGGACAGGGTTACCACTGGGTTTAATTTTATTTTTGGAGGACAGATGGACAGTTTTTGGGTCATACATGAGGGAACAGTGCACTAGAAATTCCTACTCGTTAATGCTATTATCATTAACATCGACCACAATTTTGCTGACTGCTCTGGAACAACAACCCAAAGCATTATAGAAAAAAGTGTAGAGCTAAGACGCTCAGTAGCTATTTAGTACCCATATCCAAAGGCGTGGGAAGCACGAAGAACACAGGGGACACATCCGCTCCACTGCTAAAGAGGATTAAGCTGTCCCCTGCAAAAATCCCAAACAAACAAACAAAAAAAAAAAGTGTTGCAGGAATCAACTGAGATGCTCATTGTAAACCATGTTTTTATGGTGACACTCTTGCCTCCAGGTAAAGCGGAAACACTAACAAACTTCCCTTGATATTCAGCCGACAAAAATAAACGCTGCACCAATAAATACTGTTTATACGAAAAACGATTTACATGACAATGTGTTGTGTTAAAGGTGTTTCTCGTTGTGATGACACCACAGGGAATAATCACCCAGCTACGCAGACTCTTACAGCTCAGGCCAGTGTCCTTGGGAATACCGTTGACATTGTGACCCTCATTATTTATGTCCAGAGCAAACACAGTATAGGCTGTTACCTAAATATGATGACAAGTAAGGGCCAATCTACACAAAATATATTTTTGAAGCATTTTGTACATCAGTTGCTCACCCAGCTCATGGATACATACACTTCATCAGTCCATATTGACTTCAAACTCCTCTGGCCCCCCCAGCCGTTTATGCCATTAATCTATTTTTTTTCTGGCACACTTACTGAAGGCTGCTCTCCAGGCAAGTGTTTAAATCACTCAACGTTTCTGCCGTTTCTGTGTTCTGAACTTACCAGTGATTCCAAACAAACTGATCCAGTTACCAGTGGTTACACAAAAAATCCAAATAAATTAATGCAGAAAGATGCGAGTGACATTTGGAGTTTGCCTTAATAGACAGGCAATAACTTTAGTGTTTGGTTTAAATATCAAGTGTTATTCCAGTCAATCTGAAGCTGATTCATACAAATTCATTTTTCTTCCCTCACTCTACCCTCATCTTAAATTGTATCTTCTAGGTTCTAATTGACCAAACACACCTGATCCAGGTAATCAGGATTAGGTAGGGCAGGGAAAGTTGAAAAGCAAGCAGGGCAGGGGTCTTAGGGGTCCTTTAGGACTGGAATTGAGAACCTCTGCCCTAAATCCTGCACTCAAAGCAAGAATTGTAAAAATTAAACCCTAAATATAAAAAAAGCTGTCACTGAATATAATCTGGGGATTTGCAGCACAGTCAAATATTGATGTTTTCGTCGAGAAAATGTTTAGCTCCTTTGAGACCAATGATTGGGTTTCTCAGCCTCCAGACTCCCCTCTCACCAACCTACTTAGCAGGCAGGTGTTTTCAGCATAAAAGCTCTAATAAACTGACTGCACATTACATCCCCAGCACCAAACCAATTTAGCAAGTAGCTGGTGAAGAAAGCAAAGCACTTACCAGCCAAGGAGTCAGGCAGTTTTCTTAGAGGAGTCGGTAGAGGCACAAACACAATCCCAAATAAATGCTAATGTGACTCAGAGTAACTTGAATGTGTAAAGAAGCAACTGTTTATGACTAAAGTCAGGTCCACAAGTATTTGGATAGAGGTGCAGTTTTCATTTTTTAGGCTGTGTATGTCATCACAGTGGACTGGAAATGAAATGGTCAACACATGCTGAAAAAGTGGACAGTTCGCTTTATTTTAAAAGGGTAGGATCACACTTTTGTAAGTCTGTCTCAAAATATAGTAGACAGATGTCTGTACAGTGTCAATAACATGTTGCATGTCAAATAATCACAATCTCTCCCTAACGTTAGCCAAGTGATGAAAGAGCCTAAACCATAAAAAGGTTTAATTATGCTGTAATTAGAAAAACTGGATGTTCGGATGTGCGGAAGACAAAACTTAATATGTTCAATGTCAACATATTTAAGACTTGCCATTTACATTCATTGTCTAAACTTTTTGATTATATTAACAGAAAACAAAGCCTGGTTGCAATTAATTTACCTTCGGAAACATATTTGTGACCAAAGTGAATTGTATAGAAGTGTAATGTTTAGAAGGCAGTGTTATTTGGAAGGCATTTCTCTGCAACCAGCAGAAACAGGAAGAAGTTAGACCCGTTACAGTCTTTGTATGAGACCATATCTGTTGTTCAAAGGTAAACACGTAAAACTGTGAACCCGTCCTGAGTTTTAAATGTTGCATTACCTGCAAAAGAAATACAACAGCTCTTATACATAAGCCTCCAATTTTAGGGGCTCAAACGTAATTGAACATTTGGCTGCTCAGTGGGTTAGGTCAACATTACATGGATTGCTCAACGGTTAATTTACAAGTAAGCAGAAAAAGTCTAGAGTTGTTTTTAAGTGTGGCATTTGCATTAGAAATACGGTTTTAAATAGGTGCTTCTGTAAATGATTTGAAAACATTACATGATGTGTGTTGTGGACACAACTGTTAAGTGTTACAACCTGAATCACTAGCTACTTCATAAGTGTAAAGTGGGATTCAAGAAAGTGCCACTGCCAAACCATCTGCACCGTTCTTATTTTTTCACACTTGCTTTTAGCACCACTCCACAGCTAATAGCCACATCACCCACATATGCGGGAGAAATATGTCAGTAATCCACTTATTGTTAATTTTAGTTTTCCTTGCAATTGGAACAAAGCTCCCTGAAAGCACCTATTGTTCGTGTTCATTATATATACCAACAAGCCATTGTAATTTCTTTTAATGATCACGTCGTATTAAGAGCCAGAGCTTGATTTATACAGGACACGAGAAAACAAGCAAGTGTGAAGTGTTTGTCCAGATTCCAGGATTTACTCGCTGAATATCAGTCATCTTCCTCCTCCACAGCTTGTAATGAAATGACAGAACAAGATCTACGAAGAGTGTTGTTACAGTACGTGCTGGATTAATTCAGGCCAAAGACAGCCTCCTCCTCACCAGACAAGGGCAGAGAGAGGGATGAAAAATAATGTGATCTAATTGCTAATGAAACTGTACAACAGACACAGAATATTACTTTTTCCCACCTTTTCAACTTTCGACTTTTTACCATTATTCAGATGCATTTGACCAGACAAGTAGGAGGCTCCTTTATGACCTGGTTTATCATATTTCAGTAAACAACCCCCACAACTACACACACAGACACTCAGCCAGTGCTTGTCCCTCCTAAATAGTGCTCTATACAGTACAGTAAACAGGTGGTTTTAGTCACATCATTAGACTATTTCAAATCAGGGAGGCTGTAGCTCAGTTGGTAAGACAGTTGTCCATTGACCACAGGGTCAGTGGTTCGATCCCTGGCCCTGGCTATATGTAGTGTCCCCGAGCAAGACACTGAACCCCTAACAGCCCATTCCCTTCCCCAAGTAGAAATTGGGGAGGCTTGTGTCAGGAAGAGCATCTGGCATAAAAACTGCCAAATCAACCAGCGGACAATGAGTCAGTCCACTGTGGCGACCCTGAACTCACGGGATAAACAGAAAGGACAAGAAAATAAATAAAAATTGACTATTTCAAATCAATGGTTTTTGGCTTGTCACTTCAAAGGAAGCCTATATGAAAGTGGGGCAATCTTAACACACATTTCATTTTTGCACCCCCACTAACACACATACCTACTGACAGATCTTTTAGTTTTGTGTTTGGTTACAGTCCTTCTTTCTTTTATGTTACTTTCTAACATCTGAATCCAATTATGGCCGGCATGTTGAATTTGAAATGAACTACTCTTTTTTCAAAATGATGCACCCCCTTCCATCACCTCCTAGCTGCACTTGTTAGGAGTCTGGCTGAGGACAAACAGATGCCAGCTAACCTTGCTGGCTTTAGAGCATTAATGTTATGAGACTTCCTAAGGACTGTTCCCTTCACAAATCACCAGGTTATCCTTCCCGTTCGTTCTTCGCACGTCCCTGTGCTTCCTCCTTTACACTACGGTCCTTGAATTGCCATGAGTTCAGTGGGAAACCGTGGTGGTGATTGGCTAAATGTGTCTGAGTTATGATGACAGATATATGTCCCCTTCACTTCCTCCTAGAGTGTACAGCACCTGCACAAACATCCTCAAGAAAAGAAAATGACATTTCAAAATGAGGGATGTTTATAAGTGTAATTCTGGCCAATGAAATTAACCAAGGTTAAAAAAAAGACGAATGCAACGAGGACATTGATTTTCAGAAAGAAAATGGCTGCACAGAGATCGATCGGTAGCAGTGAAAAAAGGACATAAATAAGGGAGCTTACAGCAGTCAGCAGTGATAGTATCCTTAGTGCTCTGCAACAAAGTAGCATTACTGTCCTTTTGTTTTCAGTTATAAATTGTTGTGTTCAGACAAAAAAAACTGAAGCCTTTCTAGCATCATCAGTTTTACTAAAAAACGATTTTTTTCCACACAATTCACCAAGTTCATACCTTTGGTGAGTCAGGCTGTTCGGCATTTTACTTGAATGCTTAAGTCATCATTCCTCTGCAGGAGAACACTATTCAACTGTCACCCAGAAAGGAACATGCTCAACCACTGGAAAATTACTACCTGTCCTTGTCGGTCCTTGACGGTCCTCTGTAACCTGTTTTTACCCCTATATAATAAGATATGAGAAGTGTAAGAGCAACTTTGAATCCAAAAGTGTATGAAGGAATAAGACGGCAGCTGATTGATACAATCGAATCGAAGCAAATCAAAGCCTCAGTCAAAGCTCAGTCAATTGATATTATTAGACCGTCTCTCTCATGTTGCTGCTTTGACATGCTTGGAAGTATGGCTTCTCACTTTCTTGCCAAAACTTTGTTGAGAGAATTGATAACACGTTCATGCTTCTATGTTAAACACAAGGCAATAATCAGGAGACGATATCATTTGGCATAAGTAGGAACACGAGAAAAAAAAAGCTGGCTTTGTGTTTTGCATTACAACGCAGGGAGGCCAAAGTATCCAAAACTACGGACACTAAAACTAGGACATCAGTTCCATTGCTGATGTTGGAAGGTGCCTGATTTAATATAAGAAAAGATTCACCCAACAAATAACCTTTCAGAAATTTTTGTTCAAACAAATGCAACAAGTTATTCATTAATGAGTTTTCCAGGTGCTGACAGGTGCATTTTGTTACCTTTGAGGTAGATGAGCTGTTTCCTGCTGCTTTCAGTCTTTATGCTAAGCTAAGCTAAGTGTCTCCATCATGGAGACATATCAATCTTCACATCTAACTTTAAGTGTATTTTCCATTATCTGGAGCTACTGTATTCATCACACTCTAAACACTGTATTTACTACATTCCAGTGTAGTACATACTTTAATCTAAGGGATACATCTGTAATTTGACTATCTTATCTTCTGTTACAAAATACAATGTCTGGCTTATAGACAGGCCCTGGAAGCAGATTTGCATATTAATATCTCACTTCAAAGTCCTCTGATATCAGTGAGAGGCTACCTAGATACAAACCATGAAACAGCCCAATGAGATCCACATCAATAGGCTTGTTTCATTTAAATAAGAAATACATAGCAAGCAAAGTATGAATGGTGAAAATTCCACGCCCCTGAGCCAGACATCTTGAAAAGAATAGACTTCTCCCACTGCCAATTCAGTAAAGCCTGCACAGCAAATTTCACACAACCATTTTGCTCCCTGCTGATAAAACACTTTGAAAGCCCAATGACACAGACAATGCCTTCAGATACGAAAAAGCTACGTTTTGTCCCCATCCTTTTTCATCAATGTCCCAAATACACCCAAGCCTAGCGGAGCAGTGTAATGGAAAAACCCAGCAAACACTGACTCCAGCAGCAAACATCCACACACGCGTCAAACAAATCACCTGGTATGCACTGCTGATGTGGTCTGAAAACCTGATAGCGTATTGCTTAATAAATGACACAAACTGTACGGGCATCACTGTTCTAAGCGTTGTTTGTGATTAGGTCTATTAGGCATGTGAAGAGGATCGGGCACAATGGCACTAGGACCCTGCACCTGTCGCCCTCTCATCCATGCCCCACTCAATTTCTGTCAATGAATGTAGCTCACTTCATTTCCATGTCCCACTCAAGCTCGATATTGATGAATAAAAAGACATCACGAGTGAATAAGAGGTTGCTTTTATTGACTCATGCAAGGGAAAATGAGATGGATTATTGAGAGTGAATCCCATATATCATATTAGGCCTGTGCCTCATTAGGTTTTACTGATCTTTTGAGAAACTGCCTTAATTGTGTTTAGAATTTCACATCTGGAAGCCTCACATATCTGGTGCTATCATTTACAGCAGTGAAAAACAGAGCAAACTCAACAAACCTCTTTGTTAGACCTTTTCCCCCAGTGACCTGTCTGAGGGCCGACAGGAAAGGTTGCTCAATTAAGAAACACCTTGGAAACTCGTCTCCGATCCCTGCCCGCTTTTTGTGCCCCCCTTCCTCGATGCACTATCTTGACCAACAAAGGCTCATTAAAACAGGTAAAAAGTTCAGAAAAGTAGCAACAAAATAGGAAAATATTTTCTTTTTACTGACCTCATACTGTTAACTAAAATCCACAGTCTGAACACTGATTGTCTGATAAAGGTAACAAACATATGCACATCTTTGAATTTCCCCACTATGACATGCAAGGCTGCTTTTAAGCCTTTTCAAAACTGAAACCACAACAACAAATGTGTTAAGAAGTTCACAGTAGCATGTCCTCTGTGTAGTTGCTGACTGGAGATATTGCATATCAGAGGGAGGCCTGACATAACAGTCCAACAGCCCCAACAAACTCCATCTCTCATTACAAAGCCAAAGACAAAGTCATCCTAAAGAAGTAAAACTGAAACATAGAAATACAGACAATACTGACTACTTAGCTTTAAAAACAATTAATATTGAATAAAAAGAAAGGAGTCTGATCTTACATGATTCCTTATCATCAAAGTATAAGTAGCTCTGCATAGCAATCCGCCATAAGAACAAAGCTGTGCATTATGTGACGTGTTCCTGGAATGGTACATGTTAGTGTTTAGCACAAAACACCATATGTAGCCATTAGCTGCCTAATTAAGACCCCTTTAAAAAAGTGCAAAGAGTGAAAAGCCAGGCATAGACAATGTTTTAACCAAGTCATGGAGCTTATTACTGCTAATTAGCTTTGTTCACTGGCGGCAGCAGCTGATAAAATCTGTCTGTGTCAATTTCAGCCTAAAATGAGAAGCATGTATTCTTTCTAGCTCTTTCTGAAATTAAAGTGAGAAGAGCTTTGACTAATGAATCTGCTGCTTTTATCACTGTAAACTCTATATGTGCCAGTGAGAAAAAGAGGCCTGAATAGTGTAGCAACAAGTTTGGCAAACAGTCAATTCTCCCCTAGTCCCAACTGATTATACCTTGTACTGTTAGCTGCAACAGCATGAAGGATTGGATATGTGGACTGAGAAAAGAGAATCTGTCCTGCTATAAACTGCCATTGGCTGAGCACTATACTTTCCAACAATGGCAGGTTGGATGGAATGGGTGACTGCCTGACATTATCACTTTATTTCTATCTTTCTGTTGACTTTATGCTCTCCTCTGAGGCAGAGTGGTGATGCAGTGCCTCTCATGGAGAACAAGAGCACTGGCACATCACCGCCCTGCCCGCTCCACACCCACCAAGCACTGCTCCATCTTTTCTCATCCATCTAACAGTGCCCTCCCATTGCCTTGCCCCCGTTTCACAACTTCAAAGCACTGCTTTACCCATTACCCCTGGGCTGGAGCTGCCCTTCTCTAGACCACTCTGACATTCAGATGCTATTTAGAGCCATTAGGCCGCCAAGGTCAGCACTTAACTTACATTTTCACAGCTTCGGGCAGCACGTATTTTTTTCCTTACCCTCTCGTTCTTTTCTCTGTTATTGTTGTGTTTTGCAGCACACTGCACACGGGCAGTGAATTGCTCATTAGCTCGGGCTTTTGGTGCCATAACGTGTGCAGAGCAAGAGAAAGTGAGGGCAGAAAGCCAGAACATTGAAGGCAATATTTTTAGTCATCACAGCTACAGCATCTGACAAATTAGCAAGCACTTCAGGCTATCCTTGTAATCCTGTGGAGAATGTCTTGATTCTTTAAGAAAAAGTCGAGAAATGCCAAGGATGTGCCTTCTAAATCACAAAGGACCTTTTTCATCAGTGTAACATTGAATGGCAACCAATGACAGACCATCAGGCAAGTTTTTCTAGATCCTTTTAATAGAGCAGTCAAGGTCTATAAATTTCTTGATGGAGTGAAGTTTGACTTGGTAAGGAACAAGATTACAGAGGGAAAACCTTGTCAAAGTTGTGTGTGGCAGAGCAAAAAATGAAAAGTGTCATCTAAAGTCCAGTGTACAGCCATTCACAAAATTAAGGAGATTTCAAAAACATTTCAAAAAACAGAAGATCTAAAGATATCAGACACATTATCTGGTCATGATCCTGTTCCCAGCATATGTTTTTCTGCCAGAAGCAAAGTAAGAGAAAAAGACCAGTCACACTTAATTTAGTCTGTTTATTTGTGTCTTTAACAACTTTTTTATCAATATATTAATGTCAAAACCCTACACGGAGCATTGTTACATAATCATCAGTGAAACCGTTGTGCAGCAGTAAAACACATCCAAGTACTGATTATTAAGGAGTAAAACTTGGACTTACTTTTATGAAAATAAACTGAGAACATTTAAACCACATAATATCTTAGTATAGGTTGGATTTATAATCACAGAAAATACATTCAGTAATATATAGGAAAATACCTGGACTTTAAGTCCTTTTTTTAAAATTTTGGTTCATTTTCAGAAATGCTTCACTAGAAAATTGGTTATGAGAATATATATAAAAGCTTGGATTTAATTCCTTCACTCATATTACAAGGTATTGATGTGTTTTGATTTGTCCTTGAAATGATTCAAATGCATAAAGGAGAGTAACTGAGAAAAACTCAGTCTCCATAACTTCAATGATCACATTAAGTTAACATGACCTTTTTTCATTATTTGTTGGCTGTTTCTGTTAAACTGCACAGCTATGTGCCGAGTAGCTTTTTTTTTTTTTTTTTACATGTTTGCCAACTAATCGGTTCTCTTGGAGCGAATCCCAGTGTCACATCACAGGCGAGCAAATGACTGAGTAGTAAATCAACTTTAATTTCCTAATGAGAAATGCAATTTAACTGTAGTGGGGGTTTGACATTCATATGTGATAAGCCACTATGTCACACATCAAAGGTCTCAATAAACCAAGCTGGAAAGCATTTTTGTAAATATACAGTACATCACTGCATCGGGCACATGGCAGGCCCTCATTGCCTGGCAACTCCCCATAGGCTGCTATTGCTCATTCACAGCTCTGTGAGACGTCAGGGTTTGGCGCTTATGAAAATTGAACTCCAAACTCATCTTCACCTCAGGCCAAAAAATTGCTGAACAATGCCTGGTCATATTCACACAGCGCAGAGACTAATCTGTGAAGTGAAGCAGGCGCCAACAAACCTAAAGTCACTGTTTGACGTATTGATTGAGAGAGAAGAGGAAGGTGTGTGTGTGTGTGTGTGTGTGTTTGTGTGTGTGTGTGAGAGAGTCTGTCTGTGTGTGTGTGTTGCAATGGATGTGGTGAGGCAGTATAAAAGGAGCGTGTGTGTAAAAGACAGAAATGGATAAAGAGAGAGAGAAGGGTGGAGTGAAAAGAAAAAAGCAGGGTGCTTTATTAAATTCCTCCAACATTTATTCCAAACATTAATTTCATTGTGCTATCAGAGCTGTTTCGGGGTTGAAGAATGAAGGAAGAGCAGGAACAAATTGCTTTCAAGTTCCGCAGAGCATTCCCTGTGGATGGTACGGAGTGCGATGCCTTTTCCTTTAATTAAATCCCCCCTGTTGTATTTAAAAGCATAAGATGTAATTAGAACATTTAGTTTCATTTAAAAAACACTTGAATTTCTTCCCTCCTACATGCCACAATTTAATTATATTCAGCATATCGCAGAGTCCTGACAGGAACAGAGAGTTGCTATAGAGATGACCACGGCTGAGCTGTGCTTGGAAATCTTTCAGAGTGGGGAGCCTTCACACACACATACACACACACACACACACACACACACACACACACACACACACACACGCGCGCGCACACACACACACACGCATGCACACACACACACACACACACAAACAAAACCACTATATGTAAACAAGCACAAGGAAGAGACTCCCTCTATCATTTCATGCTGTAGATACATGCAAATATGCAAGCATGTGTATAAACCGCCACACTCTAACAGCCCAGCCAGCCACCCCAGCACCACCAAAAAGCAACAAACAACCACATAATTCAAGCAGGTGCCAGCTTCTTGCACACATAGCGGTCACAGAAGATGCACCTTTATCACAGGGAGCTGAAGCCAACCCCCTCGCTTCACCCTCACCCTCCATCTTGTCTGAATGGACCTTCCCAGCCTCTTTTCCCTGCCTCTCTCTCAGTGTCCAGGAGCTGCAGATGCTGCTGTAGGTACCTTCCCATTCGCTGCCGCCATTGGGGCTTTTGAAGACAGCCCTGCAGAAATCAATGTGGATGTGGTGGCCACTGTCACAGTCTTTAGATACCCTTTTCTGGTGGAACAATGGACTGCATTTCTGGTCCTCGATACAGATCGATTATCCTCAAGCAGTCAAAGAACAAAGTCACCAGGACACCTTGTACACAGGCTCTCTCACACCTATCTACCCATCCCTCTTCATTAGCTACAACATCATGCATTTACAATTGTACTACAGGTATTGCTATTCTTCCAAGATTAGTAGTGGCATTTGAGACATGGCTGCTTACTATAAAAATCTCAAGACATCACGCGGAGAAAATAACTTTTAAAACACAAACACCTCATTGCTGAGTCACAGAGACTCTCATGCTTGATCCCTTGATCTTTTGTAAAAGCAAAGAAATCACAGAAAATGTTTAAACCATGATTTTAAGTTAAAATGTTCTCACTGGATCAAAGAAGTACAAATCAAAGCTTTTGTTTGATGAAGCTGGTGGAAAGATTCAAGCGAGCAACTTTTCAAATTAAAATAATAAAATCTTTAAAATCGTAAAATAAAAGCTGCTAATCGCTATTTATGACTGTCATAAAGCTAGTGTCTATAGTGTTTTTCCTTTTTATTATCCATATTTATTAACAGAACACTCAAACCCAGCAGATTAGAACGGTCATAAAAGCTCTCATTCCCTTAGCATTGCATCTACTACATGTAGAACTTTTACATGCTCATACTCTTTTAGATAATTTGTATAAAATTTGGACAATCTCAATGTAAATTGATGCAAGCTACACGTTGCTCTCCGCAAATAACCACTTAAGGCACCATATACATAGCAGATTACACTCTGTTTAGCTATAGTGCTAAATGTTGTGTGACCAATCATTTCTGAAACTCACAATCAAACACTTCACATCATGACTGACCAACTATTTGTCGGTCACATTTTTATGTGAACAATGGAGCAAGGGACTTTTATTGCCACCTTTCAGGAGAAAATCTTTAATTGTGAGCTACTATGCCCCTTTTTATCAGTACCTTCCCTTGACACTTCAGGGGCTCGTTTAAAAATGAAAAGACAGAATCTTCAATAATTCTATTATCATTCTATACATTTGCGCTGGAGTCTGAAAGTAAATATGACAACGCATACAGCAGGGATCATCAAAAACATGGCAAAAGCTGCGAAGATTTCAATGATCTCTTCATTCATCTTATTACAGAGTAAATCAGAAGCCCTTAAGTGGCAATATAGATGAGAGAACACACTTCTGATTTAGAGGAGCTCCACCTGAGTCAAACAGCTGCGTGCACTGATGATGATATTCATGCTGTTGATTGAACAGCCAATTCCTACCAGTATCACACATGTCGAGTCAGCTCTGCATTGGCTGATTCCAATAAACTGCAGGCCTCCAAACAACCTGTCACAACTACTCTTTGCTCTCTTTGCTGTAGGCTGAACATTCTAGTTACCTCACGCCCACATGAACTAACGTAAGAATGTGTCCTATTCATGTCTTGCCCAGATGGTATCCCACTCTACATGGCTTTGACCCACTTAGACAGCATTCAGAAAACATGGACCTCATTCTTTCTTAAATCTGTGTCCCTAGACTGGCTTTCAAAATCCTGCTGGGATTCAGAGTACACAATTGTATTTTCAGCCCTGAGATAGTTCATTAGGATGCATAAGAACCATGAATGTCTACAACATTAATTCACGTGCTATTTCAGGAGCGAGGTGTTGTTAGATTAAAAGTGACACGATCACTAAAGTCATTGAGATTTGTCACCTGAGTACAACATATTTTGTACCTAATTTTATGGCAGTCCATCAAAAGCTGTTGGCCTATTTCGGTCTGGACCAAAGAGGTGAACTGACCGACAGACTGACAGCGCAGTCACATTTTAAATCCACAGGATTTAGCCGTAGAAATGTGTTCCCCTACAGGCACCACTACACTCCAAGAGAAGTCTGAAAACCCTCCTTCACTCACTCTCACTTTTCTGATTTTGAAATTGCAGGGACTCAGACTGACAATTTCTGCAAGTTTTTACAAGGCAAAAATCACACATTCGCAACCACTTCATGCAGGGACCTGCCAGGTGTGCGGAGATGAGAAAGCGTCTCTCTTTCCTTCTTCATACAACTATTTCTGTCACTTTCATGTGAACAAACGAATCCAGCAATATAAATGCCACCCAGGAGAGACTGAGAATGTGTTCCATTATCTACAAATTTGAATAATTTATTTGGTGAGGAAGTGTGGTCATTAAAGACACTTACAGGGTTTTGCCTTCAAACATTGTATGAACTATTTATTTTTGAATACACAGCAGCCTTTAAAGACGCTGCTGTTTCTAAGTTCTGACATTAACACCCCACTCATGGCTCTCTCCGGGTTGCTTACGCGGACTTTAGACAGTGATGAACAATAACTGTGAGAACGGGGCGTTAACAAGTTTAACACTCAGATCAGAGCTGCTCTGTGCCACATGGGACCTGACAAGCTCACAGAAACATGCATATGTGCAGAACGCATCAGCGTGCCGATTCAGACGTAGTCCTGTGTGCCCCTGTGCTGCCGTTGCATGCACAGGGGCCTCTCTGAATATTAACATGGGTCAAAAAGTGTCCAGAGGAGCCACAGTGAGCAAGATATGGTGTGATGTCAGGTCTAATTAGCCCACCTTGCCTAAGGCTCATTACTCACAGACCACAGGGAGGAGGAAATCAGAAGGAGAGGAGGGGGAAAAATGAAAAGGCTACACGGGGAACACTCACCACCATTTGAGCTTCATCTCAACAAGGAACGCGACAAGATTTTGATAAGGGTAAACGCGCCCCACTCAAGACCTCATATCACCCTCCTCTGGTTCTTTTATGCCTCCCCGTGGTCCACACCTCCCTCACAACACGCAGCTGCCTCCTCAAGTACTCAGCAAGGGACAAAAAAGTGTGGGCTAAAATTAAGTTGATAAAATCTCAGGATTAAAAAAAGGTTTAGGCACTACCGTTACCATGGAAACACATTTGTATTCATGGTTAGGTTGACTGAAAGCGCCTTGTGCTGATGATGGAGTGTTTGTCAACAAGATCATCTGTGATTATAAGATTCACCTCGTCATAAAAGTTTTCACCTTTTATTAAACCTCCAAAAATGTATTAGACCTAAAAAAAACACTTCCACTGCAGAGTTTTCAGAGTCTCCCACATGCCTTCTGACAATCTCTAGCTGAGATTTAATTTGACCTTTTCTTTCTTTGCCACTCTCCCATAAATCTCCTAGTTCTGAAGAACCCCTGCAACATGTGGTCTGTGTGCAGTCTCTGAGGCTTGTAAACTTTCAGGAGTCAAAGGCGGATTGGAAGCCATGACCCACAACAAGGAATGTCCTAAATTCAGTTTTCAAGATGCTACTCTGTTATTTAGCCACATGTTGGTAAAGGTTGGATTCAGATGGTAGTTGTGTATGATAAGTGGCTCTTTACTGACAGGTTAACCACACTTTTCAGAAATCACCCTTATAAGCAGGCATTGCACACTGAATTATAACCATCCAAAGAAAGGCCTCTTGTCTAAACAGTGAATAAAACAAGTAAAGGAACAAAAGAAGCTACCTACCTAACCCTGAGTCAGACATACTGTAAGTGCAAAGAAATTCAACAGGTTAAAACTGAAGAGCCTGTGTGTGATTGGACTTGTGTTGAAATCTCAAATGCTCCTCCAGCTTTCATGACTGCACCTCTAAAGACTTTGACACCTCTGTCTGCTTTTGTATTCGCTGGAAATAGAAATAGCTAAAATAACACCATTCCCTCTGACAGTTTTCATTTCATTGGCTGCCTGTGTGTTGCCCTTTGGGTCCAGCAGATCAGTTAATTGCCCGTTCTCAACTGTGCACCACCTCCTTTGTACCAGAATAAAAAGTAATGCATCACTTTGGCAGCCCCAGTCTGCTTTGTCTTCACCTGACATATCTTCAACAAAAGGAACAAATCATAAAAAAAGCACGTCTTCAAGTCAAGCTTTAGAGTTCAAAAGCTGGTAAAAAAGAAAAGGGCCACCGAGGGCCTGATGACATGATAAACACAATTGGAGAAGCCTAGATGATGTGCTTGATACCTCTTAATTAAATACAATTTGGAGTGCGACTACTGTTGATAACCTTTACGTTTTAGACTCTGTAGTGCCAGGGATGGGAGTAATGTTGCTTTTGCCATTTGTGCTTGTCAGACAGGGGTGTGAATGCAGGCCAGCAAGTGCATGAAATGGGTTTGTGTATTACAAATAACAAGATGTCACTGACTGTAAACCGACAATACCAGAAAAAAACAACTAAACATCAACTGAGTGAATAAATAATGCTTTAGTGAGATTCATTAATTCTTATTGTGTTAGTACTGGAAACATGTCTACTGGCATTTTTCAGCAAATGCAAAGTCAACATTTCGGCCAATCTATTTTCATGTCATGTCCCTTGTTCAGGGGTGAAGCAGAACAACCTAAATCCCCAGCAACTGCTCAGATGTCAGTTGGGAAACCTTGGAGCCATTACTCTTGTCCCTCCAGCATGTCCTGGGTCTGCCCTGGAGTCTCCTCCCAGTCAGTGTGCTTCAAAGACAAGCAAAGGGACACAGCCAGAGGGGCATCCATAACAGGTCCCCCAAACAGAAACTTGCATCATATTAACAGGGAATGAGTGCACATACTGTATAATAAGCTAATCAGATAATAACCTTACATATTAGTTTGGTGGCAACTCTTTTAAAAACTATGTAATAACTGGGGATGCTAAAAAAAAAATGTAATTCATTCAATGTTTCACATACACCATCATTTCCATCCCATCCACCATATCATGCAAACTAAGTAAAATGGATGCACATAGGTATTCAGTGTGCATGTATGTTGAAATGCAGCACAGCTTTCCAGAATCTACCTCAGAAAATGGTCGAAAACAAAAATATAAGCAGGTCTTTGTCAAACAGCTTAAGGAGCCCCTTGGTGTATTGTCGGCCTTAACATTACTGGCCTAATGTCAAAGCTGTAAACAGGTTACTCTGACACAGCAGGACAACAGCAGCAGCATCTACTGCCACATCACACCACACTGGTTATATGACTTTTTAAAAAAAACTGTACAGGCAAGATAGTTTTTATAAGTGATAAAAAAAATCATCTGGTCAACTTTTCTACTTAAAATTACTTAGTTTGCAGTTTTCCTACTGAATCTAAAATGGTCTTTTTCCAACCACCTGCCATAGCTTTTTAGGAAAGACTGTGACTCCAGTCAAATGCTGTAAATGCAGGACTGGTTATCTTGGGATGTAATTGCAATGTTATAATCTGTTTCTGTTTCAATTGTTTTCCATGAACCTATGTTGATATGTGGGTGTCTGGGTGTTTGTTTGTTTAACAACGTTAAAGCACAGAAAATACATTGGAAAATGTTATGGTGTACACTGACTAACAGAATCTATGTGAGAAAACAAATCTCTACACAGGTTCAGCATTTTGACATATTTGATTTGTATTGTCTTGATACCGATAGATCTGAAAAAGGTCAGGAATTCAGAATTTGGTGAGTACCCACCCTTGTTGTCTTGTGAGGATCTTTCACAGTAGTTTTGGTCAGTGTCTTTTAAGAGCCCACAGGTTTTAACTGATTTTGCCTCTTCTTTATTAAGTGTCACCGCCACAGGACCCATTTAACATAGAGGAAAATCACAATGAATAAATTACTGTTGCTGAATACATGCAAACTGCAGCCTTCATTTCTGCTTACTGTATTTATTTGTGAAACAAAATTTATCCACCAATCTGTGAAATATGGTTTCAAATAATAGTCTGAATATGATAACCAGGTTTTCAGCTCATTATAAGTAACTCAACTGAAGTTGAAAGGTTATAAATGTGAGTGTGTAAAGTGAGCGAAGTATCTTCAACATTGCAAATAATTTTATTGTACAGTACCTGGACAACCTAATTTTAAATTTCATCCTTCACCTGGACAGCCCCAGGCCCCTTCATCATGCAGATGAGCTGCGTCACACCCTTCTGAAAACACTCGCATGCAAACACTCACATCTGCATTTAAATCTAACCACACATGACACGTTGGTCCCACATGCAGAAACACAAAGTTAAACACCTTCTCACCAACCAAGCTGCATTATGCAGGTTTGTCCCCGTCTTTGTTTCCCTTGTTCTTTCTTCTTCCCCTTCTCTATAGAATGTGCACAAACTCGCCCTCACTCAAAATGATGAAAAAAGACCCCAGACTAGTTGGAATTTTCTCTCAGGGCCATATAAAAGAGCTAGACTGAAACAAGCCTTCTGAAATCTCTTGTGTTTTGAATAGGAGCTTGAAAGAGTGCTGGGATAAGGACTGCCAATCTCAATTCCAGAGCTAAGTTTTGATGTTAAGCTGTGTCTATGGAAGATGCAATCAGACTTTGGAGGACGCAGCAATAAAGTAGAATAAATGCAGCTTTAGATAAACGCTCAGGTGCTCAGGTCTGTGGCTTTCAAGCTCACCACCTGCTTTACCCTGTCATCCACCAATCCATCTCAGCTCGTTCATACTGAACCGATTAAACATCAGCGATTGATCCACGAGTAATTTAAGGCTCGTGTCCTTTATTTGTCAGGGCCATTTACATAGAGACTGTAATTTAAGAACAAATGACTCTTTGAGGCATTGGCTCGGCTCCTCCAGTACATTAGCCACAGACCTGAAACATTAAATACCTCATCTGTAACCTGTTACTGGGTAACGTGTTTCACCGTACAGAGGGAAGGTGCAGTTTGACTGAACTGGGACCAGCTTACTAGACATTAATTGTTTTATTAGGGTTCATTTGTATTTTCCCAAGGTGTTTCCTCATGGAAGACAACAAAAGGCAACTTTACATGTACAGCATATTTGATCACAGGGTCATTCAAAGTGCTTCACATAAGACACGGAGACAAAAACTAGGGGGTGGGAGAAGGATTAAATAGGAGGAAAATGTCAAGTTTATATTACAAAAATAATAGAAAACAAAAGAGTATACAGGCCACATTTATAGTAAGATCTAAAAATAGAATATTTAATTAAAGTGAATGGCAAAAAGTTCAGTAATAAGTCAAGTCCTAGATCTTTTGTAAGAGGATTTAAGCTGAATTTGTATTTGCAGCTATCAGCCAACCCCATCTAGACCAGGGTCAGATGCAGAGACCAGAGATATATTTTTGTCCCGAGCCATTAGTGATTTCTAAATGAGAATCAGTGTTTTAAAAATGATTCTCAAATTCAAGTCCAGTGCAGACATCTGAGGATTGGAGTAGGCGATTCAAACCTCTGGTATGATTTGAGCAACAGCTTTGAGAGACTATTTTTTTTAGCCTGAGAGAAGCTCAATACAATGGTTCAAACTATCGTCATAAGGCACAGATTCATCTTTCGATTTTGTTTGGCCATAAATTCTTTAATTCTTTTAGAGTTCTAACAACAAAAAAAAAGTCTCTGTCTCAGAATAAAACTACTGCAGCCAGGAATCAATACTTTACTATCTTAACATAAAATGTAAAAGCACGGAAATTGCTTTCCGGAAATAGTTACATCAGCCTATAAAACCATTTGTTTTCATCTGTAAACAAGCGTTTTAGAGGTACAGAGATTTTTAAACTTCGCACAGAGGCAGGCTGGCTGTTTTCAGTTATGTAAATTAACATCTTCTGATTGTAATAATGAATAAAGGTTTTTTTTCTTAATGCATTTTATTTAACATTTTAACAGGACATCCTCTGTTATAAGACAAGTCTTAAAAGCAAACATGTCTTTTTCACTGGGGCTCTGCTCACCGTGGTGGCTGCATAATTACCAAAGAATAAGCTACAGCGAAGTGCTTCCCAGCTGCTGCATGTAATTTCAATCAGCAACGACAAATTGTTACTTAACCCGCTCCGATTAATAAGTAAATCACTACAGTTTTATAAAAGCAGTGCTTGTGATGTTGCTGTTTAAACAGCACGCACATATTTAAAAATTTACATCAGTGCCTGCAGATCCATCTTCACTACTCAGAGCTTCAGCAGACTAAAACTCAAAGACAGTAAAGATATTTTAACATATCCATAACTTAGAAATAGTTGGATTTAGGAGCTTCTGGGATACAAGTGAAATATAGTCGAGGATATTATGATTTCATGCTCGCTTGCAATAAATAACTATTTATGAATAAAAAAAGGTTAATATTAAACTCTACAGAAGTGTAAAAGCGAGTAAGAAGATGCTATTATAGAGAATTTAGCTGGAAGATCTACAACTGTTCTTTGAAATACGCCAAAATAAATACCCAGCTTATCTGGTCCCACAACATGTGTGGCTGTTTTTGGTTGTTGCGAAGTGTCGCTCATGCCCAGGCTGATGCTATGGCCTTTCTAACTTTTACCAAGATGTCTAATTTCTACATAACTGGAAATGCAGCACTCCTCCTCCTACACATATTGTACTGCTACTGGATGGACAGAAAAGCTGGAGGTTGAAACATATAAAATACATCTTAAAAATGTTCCGGTTACAAGAGATTTAGCTTAATCCTAAAGGTAACTGGTCATTACAGGATCCAGTTTTTAAGTATCCCGCACTTAACTTGTATTGAAATGTAACATAGATCTAAGATATCATGTTAGTTTGTTTGATATGGTTGTGAGGGATGTTTGTGAATGTTTGACAGTTTTAGGGGGTGTGTGGTGACTATAGGACTTAAACGTGGCGCTTTGAAATTATGTCTTATACTCTTTGGCATGGAGTAAAATTATAGTGTGCTCATGTTTTCAAACAAAAATGACAGACCTTTTCATAGTAAAAAGGGAACAGTATTGACAGGACTTGGGAAAAATGAATCATTTACACGAAACAAGATGCCAAACAGTTGGAACTGCATCAGTGGATGTGACACACAGCTCTTTGAGGCAATTAGGAGCCTTAAAAGAACCCTGGTGTGTGATTCCTTCAATTTGCATCAAACATTATACTCATTCATAGTCAATCATAACTCAGTCAAATCTGAACTCACAAAAAACACATATTTTTAGATTTGGTGAGACTTAGACTAGGGTGTAATTTTCTCCATTGTTAGTCACTGAAAGACATCCATAAAACACTTTGAAGTCACAGAAACAGTCACTCCTAATAACTCCAGACAATCATACATTTTACTCAAAGTAATATTTTTTTGTGTAATTTGGCAAACATATGATAATTCCAATTTGCCTAAATATTTTTAGATGTTCTAAAATTGTCCTGCAATAGCCCACAGCTAAATACTTAACTGCATGAACATTATATTTAATGTTAACAGCCCTCAAAGCATTACAGCAACAGTATAGTTACCAAACAATTACAGGACATGTCATCAGGACAAAATCATCTACAAATTTCAGTTGCCCTTACTTTACCATAAAATAGATATACCCAATTATAAATTGATAATTTATATTTGTTTTCAATCCTCATGACAATTATTTATGACATGTACATTTTGCCAACTCAATTAAATTCTAAGCATATGTAAAAAAAAAAAAAAAACTCAATTAACAGAAATCACCAGCTTCAGAAGTGTGGAGCTGCATGTACATGTCTTCAGACACAGCACCACTTGATGACTGAGTGGGTGTATCAAGAGCTTAGCGAACAAGCTGCTCCAACTAATTTGTAATGCTGAAACCCAAACGAAGCCAACAAATTGTAGTTCTTACTTAGAGTCACACTAAAACACCATAAAGCCAAATTCACCACAGAATCCATGTGCAGGATGTTTACCCATTAAATCACTATATTGCATTTTTGTGAGGAAATGAGAGGTTTCTACACCACCAAGCAGTACTGTGAGGAGATGCGAGGCTCCTCTCGCACCATGTGGGTTTGGCAGTTCACATTCATTGGTTTTAACATGACTCACTGCCTCCTCGCTAAGACTGAGCACCAACAAGAGATTGACTCTAAAAATAAAGACCAGGCACCACCAGCATTTCCTCACATATTATACAGCTTGCCCTGATACTGACACAGTGGCTCAGGCGTTGTTCACAAAGAACCAGTCAGAGCGCTCCTTCAATCTGGGAAAAAGGCAAAACATCGTATGAGCAATAGGAGGAGGAGCAGGCTAATCTCATTGACATACTCCCAATAGGTTTTTGGTGCAAATTCACAGATGCGAACAGGGATCTCTAGAGTGTATGTCAGGATTTAATAAGTTAAGAGCAAAAGCTTACAGCAACATCTTCCGGTACATGGAAAGGTCAACATGATTGGAAAGAATCTGAAAGGTCACGGCAGTAAAATAATCGAACATCTGAGCAGTCATGTCAAGGTTTCTACGGCTCTTGAATCTTTTGGAAAGAATCCCAAAGGAAAATTACCGGAAGACTCGCTGCCTTCAGATCAGTGACCTGCTGCTCTATGGCAAAAAGCAAGATTTAAAATAAAGAAACACCGTCTACCAGGGCAAAGACTTCTGCAGTCTTGCAACATTTCACGAATATTGGATTGGTGTGCATAGCAATAAGTTTGAACTCTTCACACTGCAGTTTCCATAGGAACTAAGTAAAGCGGCTATCAGCTCACAAGACAGATTGATGAGACACTTTAAATGCAGAAGCAAGCCTATTTATGTTCAAAACACAGCCACAAGGCACAGACTGATTTGGGCATTAATTATGACGGATTATAACCTAGCTCTATGAAACATATTGAAATAACTTGAGATTTTCCTACATACAAGCTACTTCTACAACTCAAACATCACAAAAATAAACACCGCCCAAGGCAAGGCGCCTAGTCTAAGATGGAAAGTCTGCATCAGACAACAGAACTGTGAAATGAAAAGAAGCTGAAGAACACAGCTGTTGTATTTGCTGTGGGGGAAGCGACAACTGGCAGTTAATTTACTTGACTTTTGTGTTTGAACATTTACTTAAGTCAAGTGATTCCTTAAATAGACAAGATGCAAGTGGCTTGGCACTGAAGATGGCAACGGTTGTCAGTTAGTATGTCCATCTATTTGATCAAGACTGAAAAATGTCTTCATTGGAATGATTAACATCATGAAAATAAAAATAAATAAGTCATGTTCTCTGACTGGTCAGGATGGTGAGAACGTCTCTGCACTGATACCACTCCTGTTCTGTGAGACACAAGTGGCTTTATCAGCACCCCATCACATTAAGATAAGGTACATTTTAGAGAAAATGTTTATCAAAATAGTGGAACATTATGGGACAGGCAGTAGCTTTATGGACAGCCTCACAAAAAATCTGTGTATTACTAAGCACAAATGTGCTTATGTGCTCGAAAGGTGTCACACACTATGTCTGGAGGTCTTAAACTTTTTTCCACTTGGGGGCAGACTAGGTCCTAATCGCCCCTGGCCAAAAGAGAACTTCTTTGGGAATTTCAGTTTTTCTGGTAGAAGTCATGGCCACTCACTCAAAGAGGTCGATGTTGGGATCACAGCAGAGAAAAGAACAACAACATAAATGTCGTTTTGTAATACGCTTAATGTTACTTCTGTACACTGCAAGTCAGGCTTTTTAGGCATTTTTCAATATACAGCCCCACCAGTCATCTGCAGAAGTACTTCTAGCATATTATTAATTTCTGAGGATGTGCATAACTGATGCTCCAAATGAACGCAGTATATTTGAGGTCACCATGATGTGCACATGGACACATACAGTACAGACACAGTACAGTTAATAGCAAATATCTGTTTATTCTTGGTCTTATTTTACATAAGTAACACCTGTTCCTGAACCTCTGTCCTCAGGACAACCCATGTAATGACATGATATGTCACCAATGGAGCAAGCACTCTAGAGCAGCACCAAATAAAAGCAGACAATTAATTGCAGCCTGCCGTACTGACCTTTACTGTTTGATAAATCATATTGCCTAAGAGACTGCCATTAGCCTCATAGATGTGAAATATGCAGCTTTGAGAAATGATCTTGGATCTCAGGATCCAGAGCTGTATCGACCCGGCCAGCTTGTGCTTGAAGCGTGCACGCACACATACACACACGCATGCAAAATGTGTTTCATTCTTCGCCTTCTGCTCAAAATGGGACAGAGTCACCGGCACCTTATTGTCTGATGAGAAGTCAAATTCCTTTTTTCATCATTCAGCCATGAGAAGCATTCCTCTTGTGTTCAATTAAGCTTCAACGGCTAGAGCCACACTAGTCTCTGGACTGTGAATAATGCAGACAGTCATTAGGTTCATTTCTGGTTCATTTTAAGAGGAAACCACATTTTGTTGGCTTTGTGAGACAATGCCAGAGCAGAGGCTTTTGAACTTTGTAAGTGGTTAATGCTCAATACTTTATTTGGAGCGTTTCAATCAAAACAATCAAATGAGAGCAATCAGGTGCTGGACAACACATACACTTAATCAGGTAATCATACTGCACTGATTTAGAGAAGCATCATTATTTTCAAGGTGAAACACACAGTTAGAAAGTCGTGTGTGATTTCCAAAGAGTCATCGTGAGGAAGCAATAACTTCAAACACTCTGATACGACGTCATGGACTATGAGTGTGAAACGCCTCAGTCAAAGCATGTAAAATGTTCACCTACAGCAAACGAATCAACTCATGCTTAATGAATTCTTTTACATGCCGTTAAAATATACTTTTACATAACACAAAGTAAATTATAAGCACACACACTTCAACAAGCTTTACAGCACTGCTGAGTTGATTCACATTATTCTCTTGGAAACTTGATGAAGTATTTCTGCAGTGTGCTAAGGTAAACAGAAGTTATATTAAAAAAATGAAATGAAGAACAAACAAATACTCTGTGCAGAGAGGCTGCAGAACATAGCGTTTGAGATTAAACTGAAAGGCAAATATAGACTTTTTTTTTTTTAATTCTAATATGCCATATTTTCAAACTGAAAAGCCATTTCCTCCCATAAGTGTTTCATGTTCAGAGTCATGAATTGATTTTCTGCTTCAGTTAGGGTTTTATTTTTGATAGATTTGCCCTTCGCTCTGATTACCTACAATTAACAGTGAAATCTGCTCCACTGTGTAGAGTTTCGCTTTGCCATTATTTACAACAGCTTTACGGTCTTGTCTCCTAGGGCAGATTCTGTTCCCATATAGGTGTTTGTAAGGATTATATATATGATGACTTATCCTTGTGTTTGCAGTCTCAGCTAATTCAGCCATAGTGTAATTTTCCGAACAGCTTGAAGCCATGGTGGAAGACGAGCAGCACATCAGAAGCAGGTTCATGTAGCAGCTGGGAGCCCCCGCCTCTGGCTTTGACCTTCTCTGATTGGTCAGAAGGGTGAGTCTCATTCAAAAACTTTATATGGGAATGTGTCTGCACTGCATCCAAATTATTCACTGAGTCTGGATAACAGATGTTTCGTTCACTGTCTTTGTGGATTCTTAAAAACGCAAGCTAAAGACCAGCTCAACACTGACTGAAAATCCTGTTTGTGATGACGCTTGTGAGGTTGGATGAGCCAGTCTTGGTGGGGCACGTTTCCACACAAAAACACCAGCTGTTGCTCATGCAGACATGAACTGAGGGCTCTGTGCAGAACATAAAACACCACATTTATCAACAGCATCATATAGACAAATAAAAACATGTTTTTACATGACTGGTGGTTAAATCAAATAGAATATAGTATGTAGTGTCTTTGCACTTTGAAGCTGTCAAAGGGTGGAACTGAAGTTTATTATAGCATCTTTACCCGCTGCTGCTCTGTGATTATTAGCTGATAGAGATTGAACATACCCGCATTTGTTTTAATCGTGTTGTCGCACCCTCGTTACAGCGTCATGTTGTCATGACAAAATAGACCAGCCCCAACAATACTGCAGCGAGTGTGATCATGACTGGAAGCAAACTGGAAGCTTTAAACCAGAGAGGATGGGGAAAAAAGGAGATTTTCCACCTGGTGTTAAAGTTTCAAAGAATGGTGGTCTAAATGAGAGCGTTCTCAAACAGAAAGCTGGTGTTTGAATAATTCTCGATAGACATCAGAATGAGTTCAATCAGTTTCACAAGGCTATGCATACCAACTTGTTAGCTGAAAAATAGAAAAGAGCAGTGGTATCAGATAGTTACAGGAGAGGAAAAAAGCAATCAGTGCATGTTTAGTTTCTAAATTACTCTAATTTACACCAAATATTTCTAAACCAATTATAAGGAAATAAAGCTGAAAGAAAACAACAATTTCAACAGCAGTTTTCTTCACACTGTATTCAAGTTCAGCCACAACTGTATCAAAGAGCACATACTGTTTTATTGTGTCTCACTTTTGCTTTACTGCCATGCACAATAAAAACCCTGTTCAATCGGCAAAAATGGGTGATTATTCAACACATTATTATAATTATGAGGATTTTCAATTACATAAAAAAAAAAGACATATCTCACACGAATTGTTTGCAGCCCATTCCACATCAAGCCAACCAACAAGGAGAATGTGCGCTGTGAACAACGGCACGACAATGGCCTGGTCTGCAACATGAGAAAATAATACACACCAACACTAATCATGGCACCAGAGGATGTGTGTTTGTGCTGCATGCACTAATCAGCGCTGTTTTCAAACTGTGCGAAATAATATCCAGGTTAAATATTTTTGCAATTATTGGTAAAGTTTAAAAGCAATTCAACCTCCCTCAATTACTTCTACTAGCACATAACCACAAAAACATGCATGAGGGTCAAACATACAAAGGACAAAGATGTAAAAAGTGAGGTAATTATTAAAAAGTATCTTACTGTAGCTGTGCAGATTGTGATCTTATTTATACTTTTTACTGCTTCGAGCTGCTTTACAGACTCGAGACCAGAGAACAACATGTGAAAAATGTTTCACTCAAAGCAAGATATAATGCGTGCTGCTCTCTTCCAGTGTATTTCTCCTTCATTGCCTGAAGGTTAGACCGAGGAGGGAATATAGGGAGTGATTTCTAATGAGTTCACCACCTTGTGTTTAGTAAAAGAGAATTCAAATAGCCATAAATACTTCATTATCTTTCTAAGGGACGTGAGACCAGTCTCACAGCAATTATCTAAATCAGCCCACACAGGTTTCTGAATCTAAAATTGAGACAAAAAAAGAAATAAAAAGCTCAAAAATCTCTGAAAGAGACACACATCTGCTGCGCAATGTTTACAATATGCTCCACGAATCTTAAGAAGAGAGCCGACTGAGTGGTGGAGGACAGCCGAGCCCACCCGACATCAGACATGAGAACCGCCATGATCAGATCATCAGAACATGCCAGGTGGTTGGAGCCATTAGCACATGTGCAGTGGACGATGTGTGAGCAGTGGAGAGCTGACGCCACACTGACCTAACCAGAGCGGACACACATGAGACCGATTGGTTTGCATCTAAATGGAATTTCCTGGAAACACTAGAGCAGCACTTAAGCTATTCGATGAAGTTTGAAAAAGACGCTGCAACCAGGGAAACAAACTCTGCAGCAGCCACAAGAAGTGCTTCAGTTCAGCTCTGGAAACATTAACACCAATTAGAGTGGAGTGAGTGTAGGGGACTGCTGATGTAATGTTATTGACTGGATTGTTTTCTACAGGCTGACGGTCGGCCGATAAAAGCTATAAACTAAAAAGGCTTGTTGTAAACAATGGATTTAACTTTAATTAAGAATAAATCTGTTATCACCGACTAATTGTCACATGTTTAATCATTCATCTGTTGTGAGATGATGCTGTCAGAAGAGGAAACTGATTGTTATTCAGCACAAAAGCAGAAATGTTCAGGCGGTGAATATTTAGTCAAACCCCTGTCCTACATGCTGACAAACACAGATACAAGGCAAAACAACCAAAGCCTGCATCTCTAGTGCAGAGGATGACAGGATTAAGATATCACCTTCACATCTGTGGCTTACTGCACTGCTCCCTGCTACTGGGCAAAATGTGTGATCTCTTTTATAGTGCAGACTTTTAATCTTCCCCTCAGCAGGAAAGTTTTAAACTAAACTAACACAGCCATAGTTGCAGCTTAGGAACACAGATGCTTTGAGTTATAGATTAATGACTTGATGATATTTAGCAGGTAACTTCATCTACTAGTATACTGTTTAATGTTCTAGCACAGTAACTTCTGCTAATTATCACTTTGAAACAAAACACAATTGATGCAAAATTCATCAGCTCGCTTTAGACTAAAGCGTTTGATAAACTGAGATTTTAACCTCAATGTTGGCACTAATTGAAAATAAAAAAATCTGAGAAGAACATACGTCAGCCACTCACAAATATACACAGATCTAAAGTGTCACATACTCTCTTGCATTTCTTTTTTTTGTGTCATTTACATATCTCCAGTCTAACACATTGACGAGATTCCTTCATCTGCTCTTACAACTGCTCTGTGACTCAAGCAACTGGTCGCGGATCCGCTCCCCCCTCCCATTCTGCCGTGTTAAGAACGACTTGCCACACTGGGCCACACTATAAGCCGGCCCTCAGAGCAGCTTCCAGAGCAAGGCCTGCAGTGCCGGGCAGTAAATAACCAGCATAAACGTGTCATGGGAGACAACCTGCAGACACCAACCCATTTAATGTTAATAGGAAAGCATCGGTTACCAGATTCTAAATAATAGTTCACAGTCAGCGTGGCCAAGGATAGGTACCACAGGCGCAGAAATTTATGGAGTTTGCAAATTGCTTTTCTATCCCCATTCTTCCCCCATTTGTTCATTTTTCCATCTCTCAGCACAGGGTGGGGATGATGGAGTGGTGCAGGGAAATGATGGGACAGTTGCAGGCTGCTTGACTGAGCACACCTCTCCTACGGCCACAGAGCCAGGGAAGATGATGCTCCAAGGCGTACAACAACTATTCGTCCATCTGAGTCTCAGGAGGAACACCCCCATGACAGCGCGCTGAGATATTTTTATTCCAGCAGGGCCTGAGGTGTTGGTAACGAGTGCCAGGAGTTGTGGATGCACAAGACACAACAGGTCTGTGGTCAACAATGTTAAAGGGCTCACACAGAGCACACACGCCACAGGAAATGTTCTGTCTGGCTTAGGCCCAGCTTGAATCACAAAAATTTGCCTGATATTGTCTGACTTTCAAGTCGACACTGAAAAACCTCTCACCTTTCTGTGGTGGCATACAATACAAGCTTCAGAGACACAGTGACTGTCAGGTGCAGTACAGCTACAACTGCGCAAACTTCTGTCTTCTAACCAGAGAAAGCAGTGCAGCATCATGCTCATGTTATTCATACGAACATGATACAAGTTTTATTTATTTCATTCTTACTAATTTGCACAAGCAGATGGACACTGTTGAGGACTATTTTCAGCTGCTGACTTGTTGCTCTAATGAATGTGCACAGCACCAGTACTAACAAGTGCTTCAACCTATATGACCACATTGTCTGACGCTACCCTCCATAGGAGCATCTTTGTTGTCATGGGAACAATTATAATCACAAGGTTATTATTATGGAACCACCAAGATTTTATTGTGAAGATGCACTAAGACAATGTATTTAGCTTCAGTAAAAACACTGTGGTTTAGTATAAAATAAGCACTTCCTTAATGTTACAGGACCCTCATTATCATGGTTACACATGGTTAAAGCAGCGGCCATTACATGTTACCTGACAACAACACATTACTGTTATTCATAACCTGCTGGCACACATGACAGAAAGATCACCAGTTTTATCTTTTAACTGTGCTGTCAACTTACAGAGATGACTCACATAATGAGACATGGGAGTGGCAAGATCTTTCTTCCAAACTGAGTTGCTCTCCTTCACAAGCCAAGCACTAGTGTAGCCCAACTAAAAGCAATACAAGCACTTGTGTGTCAACCTCATGTGTTGTCAGACACCAATTTACTCGTTCAGTCAGATAGTCTCACATGCTCTCTGCATGCATCGCCAGACATTAGTAAAGCAAGAGGGCAAGATGAAATGGAGACAATTTGACTAACACTTCATAGGATGCAAACTCAGTCAATTATGAAGCACTTTTTGTTTAGTGCAAGGTTTTTTCATACTGTGCTTAACAGCAACAAATAACTTCTACTGAAGGGAAGAAATGTCCCCTCTTAATGCAGAGTGTGTGAAGACACAGTTGGGAATACATTACATTACTGCTAATTATACTTATGTAAAGCAGAAATGCAGACTAGACAAATGTCAAAAACAGAATGGATCATTTAAAGACAAAGAAAGCCACAAAAGCTTTTTCACTACAAATGTTTAGTGTGGCAATAAAAGCCAATGTGGTAAAACAAACCACTGATGTCTTCCACTGCCCTGATGGAGAGCAAGGTGACATCAATAAGGTCAAAGTTGGGGTCACCCTTAATTAAACCGCTGAAGCAGTTTCACTCCATGAGATCTCATTGAGTTCAGGACTTGTAAACTCATCCCTGCTTTCCTCCGTGGGGCAAGAAAGTATGAGATCAGACTAATTATTAATGATCACACTGCTTTCGTGAAATTACAACCTGTGACCTACAACCCACATTTCATTATAGATAAAGAAAACCTTCTCAGTATGAATATGTGATGTCACTACAGCAGTCGGAAGGTTGCTAATTCTTAACGCTCCGCTAGAGTTACTGAAGACCCGGGGCAGACTTTAACAGGGGGTGACATTTTCAGATCACTCTCCTGAATTAAAAAAAGGGGGAGAAAGAAAAACATGCCCAAGACAATCTTTAACACAGCTTGCTCTCTACATATTAGAATAAATAATTCAATCCCAAATTACATGTTTAAGATTCTTCAGAGGAGACGAAAACAAACCATGAAAGAAACCAGCTACCCGCCTTGAAGAACTGCAAATTCAAGATTAACCTTTCACACAAAACTGTGAAAAGACATGAGTTAAAACAATACAAATGCCCTGAAACACTGATTCTCAACCAAAGTGTTGCTCATTTGTATTCCAGGGGTATAGAAATACTGGAGCTCAACAATAAAAACAAAAAACTCATTTTAAATTACGTTTTGATTGAAAGTATAGAGCATACCATTATTCGCATATTCTGATGTCTGAACATAAATTGCTGTGTTTGAAATCTGGCAAACAGGAAACAGAGATGTTACAATCATGAATAAACATTGAGGCATAGTAGGTAAAAGTAAGGAACACACTACACGTTTAAATCCATGGGTACATTGGCTGTTAGTTTGGTAATGTAAAGGCTGAGGTAGTTAAAAGTAATTGGATTCAGATAGAATAGAAATTCTGAATTTCAGCTGTTGACGGCAATAGATATGTTGTATTTGGTGAAATGGCAGATCTTATATCAGATCACCCAAATTTTCAGGGTACAAACATTTTGGGACATGTAAATAGCAGGTGTTTCCTGTGAGACTGATCGTTCAAATAGGTTTTTCTAAATGACTACTCTTGGATTTAGCCTTGGGTTTTGCTTGTGAAGACTGTATTTGTAAATAAAAAAAAAGAAAAAGATAAATCTATGTGAAAACCAGAGAATGTTCTTAAGGAGAAAAGAAAGGCATTTTAAATCTGAGAAAAAAGTAAAAATTAATCAGAGTCATTGCACAAACATTGGAAATAGCTAATGCTACAATGGTAAATGTCCCAAAAGGAAAGAAACCACTTGGGCCCTGACCAACATGCACACAACAGGTCAGAGCAGGAAAACCACAAGAGCTGATGACAGAAGCTTTGTGAGAGCTGCAAAGAAAAAGACTTTACCCACAACCTCCACAGAGCAGGAGTGAAGGTCCAACAACGGACTAGACTCCATCAGCAAATATAAAGAGACCATAGCAACAGGTCCAAACACAAAGCCACGTGTAGAATGCGTATAAATATTGCAGAGACAACGTTTTAAAGAGCTATGAAACCAAGATTAACCTCTACCAAAGTGATGGAAATTGTGGCTGGACTAAAGAAAACACACTCCACTTATTGTTCCTAGAGATAAAAGACACCTCCTTTCAAAATAATTTAAATAAACTTATCTAAAACATTACTGTCAATAGTTTCATTCATCTGACAGGACTGTGGGGGAACATCATACAAAGAAAGGTTGGATCTATTGGTTTTACTGGATCTGATAGCTACAGGTCACAGTGGCAGTGTCCTCTTAAAGATACATAAAGGACATTAATATATGATGAGTACAATTTGATCTATTGTCTTGAAAACACAGCTGGAGGGAGATTGCTGAAAATGCACAACATAAAACATAACCAGAAGGCATGTAGATGGAAAGAGGCAGTGACAATAGAACATCCTCATAATCCTTTTAGCATCTTTTACAATTTTAATTCACTTCTGTGTGAAGCTTTAGAGTGTTTTCTTCTGCCAAATCTGGTTACAAAGAGCTACACAAAATTTAAAGCTGCTTTAATCATCACAGCTTATTTTACTCATTATTACCACTATTAAACACAACATACACTGAATTATTCCTCTTTTTTTTCTCCACATATAGAGATTTGAAGCACCCGTGGAGATCAAAAGACATGTGATCCTATCTTCACATCACACTGGATTATCTAAATACAATTCTGATGTGCTCCTGTTGGGCCTTTTGGTTCTGAGGAATATGATCTTTCAGTGCTGGTACGAAAACAGCTGTCTATTCAAGCCCAGTTAAATGAAGGCAGATTGGTAACACTGAAGGCCACAGACTATATGACATAACATAATGGAGTATAGAGGAATTTCTCTGTGAGGCAGGATATCGCTTGTAGCCCCTGTGGAAAGGAAACCTTATTAAATATAAACTAAAAAAAAGCTTCCAGAGAGCTTCAGTTTCATACTAGACTCAATACAATTTATTGTTTATGTTTATGAAAGGAATTTCTATTTTTGCAGTTCATTGAGTCTTGAAAATGGACATGCAATCAACATTTAGACAAAGCACCGGCAAGTGTACAAGTAACATGCTGAGAGGATATTTGGGGATATAAAATATTGTTTAGCTTTGCGGACCTTTCAGTAAAGACTTATTAAAAGGCAAATCTGAAAGGTCTGAAAACTAACTTTAAATGAATTGCTGTCCGGTGTTAATGGTCTCCAACAAAATGTGGGTGCAGTGCAGGTTCAGTTTTATACATGGGAGTGTCCTATTTTATTAACATTTAAGACTTCAATTTATTTCTGTCACGTCCACAGCCCGGATTACGTTACTGCTTCCTAATATTACCCTAATTTATCCCACGTCCATCCCGAGGCACTCAGAAAAAAAGGGATAAAAAAAGCGAGTCTTGGGGCTTAAGACGCACACCGTGTAATTGTAATTAGTCCCGACATCCAGAGTTCAAATCCGGCTCAACACCTCAGTCTGCCATCACACGTCAGTCACCTCCCATACAAACTGATGGGGCAGAAAATACCTGAAATTGTTGCTTTTTTCAGCAAAAAGCAGGACTCTCAGGGAAACTTGCACGGACAGACATGGCAGGCTCTTTTCCCCTGGGCTCCACAAAATAAGCGCACACTGGGGCGCACACTCAATCAGTGTCGGTAAATTCACTTCCTCTGATCCGCAATTAGTGAATGGAGAAACTAGGGTGCAGGGCATGTTGTTCAGGCAGTCTGATAAAGGCACGTTGTTCGGGATACTGAACAGAAACAAGTGTAGTTTGAACACGGGGTGAGGCGGTTTCCAAACTGCTGCCAAAACGTCCAGTTGCGCACCTTTTGTTCTGACAGCTCCAGCGGCCAGAAGCGCGCGCGCGCTCACACGCACACACACACACACAGAGAGCGTAGTTATTCTTAAGCTCATCGTCCATCACACAGATGTCTGTTAAAAAAAACCCAGCTGGCAAACTGAACAGGGCCATGAACAGTGGCCAAACTGCAGCACCAACAGCCAGCATCAGGAGTAACCTCAAGGCAATTTAAGAAGCCTGTCACATTTCGCACACGATGTTCCTCTGTTTACCGTCAACGTGAGGTTAACCGGCTTCTACCAAAACACACCTCCCGCAGTAAACACTTAAAAAGCGGTAGCCTCCAACATCAATCTTACCTGTCTCCCCTAAGGCGAGGATTTGGCTCAGGTAGGACAGACACAGCTCAGTTGGTTATGTTGGCTTAAGAGGCTGAAATAAGCTGCTCCCATGGATGCAGTCGAGACATGAGCTGAAGAAAGTGAGGAGAGCAGCAGCAGCAGCATCAGCATCAGCAGATGGAGATTTGAAACGGCGGAGCAGCGCAGCGCTGTACCGGCGGCGGAGTCTGTGTCTCTGACGCTGACATCAGAGGGCTGCTTTCTTTAAGGTGGCTCCGTTCATTCACATCAGCGCCACAACACACGCCGAGGCTTTCATCTGACTCCTTTAAGTAGCTCAAAGAAAATCATCAGCCAAAGTTAGAATTAAAAAAAAAAAAACAGAAAACACTTCCGCATCTCCACAGTGGTTCTGAGAGCTGCAGGAAGGGGGCTCAAAAGGAAAATGTCCAAAAACATGAAAAAGATGAAATTCGTCTCAAAGGTAACGGAGCAACTCGTTATTTTGGACAGAAGACTGAAACTTCAATAAAAGCACACAGCACCTAAAAATAAAGCCTTGACCTTCACATTTATGGGCTCAGGATTGTTATTAAGACATCCAAAATTACAAGAATTAGTCATTCATATTGTTTTACTGAGGGCCACCAGATTGTCCAGAGAGAAGAAAGTAATAAATATGGCTGCTCTGAAATTTGCATTCATTAATAGATCTTCTGTTATAAACATGAAAAAAACATATGTTCATTGTGTTCCGTCACTAAGGGTATAACATATGGCTATGAGGCCTGCAGTTTGCTGTCATTTGAATCATTCACCTTAGTCATTAGTAGCAGTGATACCAATTGCACTGTTCATTTTTAAGGGTTCCTATGCGGATCTTTAAACTACACAACATAAGTTTTTAATATGGGTGATGATAGCAATTCATGGAGAGAACTGATCACTGCACAAATATGGCATGCAGCAATTTGACAGTGTTTTAAAAAGCAAGCAGGGAGCCACGGGCTTATTAACCAATCCAGATGGGTTCATCAATTGAAGCAAAATGCTACTTTTCAGGTGGCAGATCAACTGATTGCAATGAATAAAACTTGCCTAGAAAGCAGCTGATGCCATTTGATTGAGGCACAAATCCCGTGAAGTGGGATGTACTGCAGCATGTTACAAAGACACAACAGATTTTATTTGGTTCAAGACAAGGTCTTCCACTTATCTATTTCCCACAGTGTGCAAGTGCTGGCGAGCTGTACAAGATTACAACACAAAATTAACATTGAGCTAAAAAATGTTTATCATAGGAGCTCTTTCAAAATCAGTGTGTTCACATTAAACACAGAATGATGCATTTTACTTAAAAAATGTTTGTACTGAGAAGAAAAAAGGTCATTTAAACTTTTGTTTGTCCGATTCTTTCATATCTTGTCAAGTAAACATTTTTATTTGCAACAAACCCTCTTAATATGTATCCACTGAGCTTGAACCTACTAATGACTCTGCTCCTGGCAAATGGTTCACTAGGGGAGCAATCGCTGAATGGACAATACTATAAAAAGAAAATTGTAAGTACAAATAAACGTATGTACATAAAAAACTACTCAGATTGGTTGCACGTAGCTGGCTTCAAAGAGTCAAGATCATGAAATATGTACAAGTGTTTGTGAACAGTGAGTAAGACGCAATTGATTTTTCCTCTATGCTGAGTTGAGCGTCTGCCTCTGCTCTGGACAGACTGTTGCCCTGCCTGTCGCCTGCTGTCAGCTGCCGGCTGATGTTGCTCTAAACAAATCGGCCCCCTCTGGCTACTGGGCTGGGACAATCTGTTTAAGGCCGTCATATCCTTGACTGTACAGGTACTCCAGGTACCAAGTCCATGGCTTGGAATGCTAAAACACAAACACACACACACACTCAGTACCCATGTGGTGACATTAGAAAGATCTAAAGATTGCTTTCATCAAAAGTAATGTTTCCTAATTTCTGAACTATGACTGATCAAACTACATGTGACTTCTATTATGAAAGCATAAATGAAAAGAAGCCCCATCATACCTTTATGGAATTGAGGTCCATGTCCTTCCTTCCTGGCCAACACTGATAAAAAGAGAACATTAATATTCATAATCAGCCCACCATGCAAAGTCTCACAAAATCACTGCTGGGTGCTGCTACGAACCAAAAAAAAAAAAGGATGTGTATTATTAGGCCTGACGAAAATCATGTCTCATCCAGCACCCATTAATAATAAAATGTCCTTCTGTATTAATGCATTGTCTATGAAAGATACATTAATGCCACATTTGTCTCCTTGTCTCACTTGTAAGTCTACCGAACTGTACAGAGAGGCCACATGCTGAGAAATAAAGTGCTCTTACAGTTTTGATATAACAACCAGAGCTGGAGACGTTTTGTTTAAAGGAACACGTGGAAGAAGCTTACTGGGCTGCAGCAGGTATGAGCCTATCCTCACATCACTGTAAGACACAAATTCAGCGTGTAAAGGACTCTAGCTCACCTTCTGGTGAAAACTTATAGCATAGCTCATGAATGCAGGGTGGTGGATGAGGTCAAAGCTCTTCCAGTACTGTGGCACATTGCTCTTGAGGAGCAGCTCCTCTCCCAGCTCCACACCCATGCCTGTATGGAACATCTTGGAGTTCCACAGGCAGTTTACCATGGCGACCATGTAGTGGTTGAACTCACGAACAGTCTGGCGGCTGATGTGAAAGGCCTGCTAAAGAAGAAAAAACTAATCAGATGCAGCAACTGAATGTGAAGGGTGGAATTGAGTGGAGAAAGAAGTCATTCACACCACTCTCCTGATCTTAAGAGTTTCAAATCTGATATTTGTTGTGCTGATTAATTTGCATGCCATTTATCGAGTCCTTTCTTCATAATAAAAAGTGCCACTGACATTTTCAGGGGAGCGTACCGGCTCCTTGACTTGTACTTGTTAATTCAGAGCTCGTGGCGGCAGCTGAATTAAAAGTCAACAACTTTTATAGTCATTGACTGAAAGGGTATTAAGGGTTATCAGGTGTAGGTACAGCATGTGCTTATGGATTCCTGTGGAAGGACAGATGTAGCATACACCTAAAATGCAACTCTAATAATAACCTATAATGTTCCTAAAGTGTGTATATATATATAAAAGCAAAAGGTCTCCACATTGTCAAAAACAGTACTCGGTTTTTGAACACAAGGACCAAGAACATCTGCGTTCATGATCATCTACAATGCAAATCGCAGAACGTATTATTTACAGACATGCTTTAGCAGAAAAAAATAGATTTGTTTTACCTCTGTGTTTTTTTCTTGACTTTTCGCAGATACCAAGTTCACCTTGTACCTAAACAAAAAAGACCAGTTACCTGTGTCATCATAAATTACTGCAACAAAGCTAATTCTCGCTGGTCTTTCAAAATAAAATAAATAAATAAAAGATCATGCAATTAGGCTTCATTTTTCTTTGGCCTTTGCATTTTTATACTTGATGTCAATAAAATTATTTCTGAACCCTGGGGTGTAGTCAATTATCCGACACTGTAAGACTTTGTGTTATTAAAGTCTGGCCTTATAAATTATGCTTGAAATCTCACCAAAAAGGAGAAGATGGCTTAAGTGTATGGCCTCTTAGCCTTTCATTATCATAAATCATATATTATTGTACAAGTGCAATGAAATCGTTTGATTCGTGTGTTCTGTCCTGTCATTAAAGACACTAAGGGTGCTGCTGCAGTATGCATCAAGAGAATATTATGGTAGGCAGAATGGTCCTCACCTTTTCATGATGTGGGCTAATCGGTCCACGCTAACGGGGTCAGTGGCAAACAGGGCTGGGTAAAAAACTCCAGCTGGGGGCATCACCACAAGGGGGAGTCCATATTTAAGAAAAGTGTCACACACCTGGCAGAGGAGAGACTCCAATTAAACCACAATTAAGAGAGAAAAATACACACCCCAACATTTGGTTTTGGATATAACTACAATGCAATCAAAGCTGTACATTTCAGGATTTAATCTATTTTATGTCTTTATTTCTCAGTCATACATAGAGCTTCTGAACACATTTGTTTGATGATCTCCGATTATTTTCCTCCATCTTTTTTCAAGTTTGTCCTCTGTGTTCTGCAACATATACTTTATTGTTCTCAACTTGATAAGGAAACTCGAGAAAAGAAGGTTTTGAACCCACATGGGTTTTCCAGACAAATGTGAAAAAACAAAATGACAATAGTCAAAGAATTGGCCAAAACCACACCTACTATCTCCTTTTTGAATCTATAAAAATGCAATTAAAAAGGTTAATTCAAGATAGTGGCTACTTCACTATAATAATTATTTATGCACATATTCTATGTAGAAGTCTCACACATGTTTAAGGTGTAGATATAAAAACTGCCTTTTAGTATCAAGCGCCATTTTGCACTTTGGTCAAACATTGAAGAAAAAGTAACAATAAGAAAAAAAACACTTTTGGTTACAATGACACATAGTTAAATTGTTTAGAAGCACCAAGCACAGGCAGTATCCTGCCTGACAAACAGTTTGTGTCCTCAGCTTTAGCTCATTTACCGTCTCATAGAAGTCCAGGACAAAGTTGAGAAAGAGTGTGTGACAACCCTCAAGCTGAAGGCCCACAGACGCCAGTCGACCCACAAAGTGAATTAGCTCCATCACTGAATCCTTGAACCCCGACAGAGTCATGTTTCTATGACAGAAGGCAGAGCAGAGAGTCAGAGACATGCAATTTTAACCCGGAATCATAAAAAGTTGTAACACCAGTCAAAGGATTTTCCCTTGGAACAGTGAATAAAGGCTCTGACAGAAGTGGCAGCTCATTACATGACAAAGGACAAAGACTGAATTGAGACTGATGTGAAAAGGCGTACACAAACACACAATCAATGACTTGTACATTTAGACACTGAGATGCATATCGAATAAATACTAGATGTGAGTTTGGAAATGGAAGTGAATAAAGATGGATCTCTCCACTTATTGGATGATTTATTGTGGGACTAAATACGCCAGGACTCGATACTGAAGAAGCCTAGTATTTAAACATAACTGACACCAACTCCACCCTATAATTTGGAAGCTGGAAATCATTTAAATAGATATGAGGACTGTTTTGTTTTATGAAAACAGATTTCAATTAAAAACGATTTGATAAAAAAAAGAGCTCTAATATGTAAATGCACACTTCTGCTTTGTTAGTGGATAACAGATGGCTTCAATTAAAGTTAAAAAGTTATCGTGCAGCTAGGTGTGGGGTTAAGCCATAGTTTTAGGTCATAAAGTCCAAAATTTTGCAAAAAAAATCCCTGACTTAAAACAAAGCTTATGACAACTAAGGTTTACAACAAATATGGATAAATCAGCAGCAACACATTAAAACTAAGCAACACCTCAAAACATTTAGTACATAAACATGAACATGTGTGAGGACATTTAGTGGCTTTATACTGTAAAAAAAAAAATTGAACAGCCATGTCCCTTATGCTCACAGAAATATACTGTACCCTGTTTTGTGTCTGTTGCTTGTTTATGCTCACAGAATATTCAGATAACAGGATTTAGATCTCAGACTCACATGGAGGTTTGGCTGTTGAGGCTGATGTCCAAGTCGTCCTCCAGAGCATACACTGAGTGCCAGGTGAGCCACTTCAACAGCATATTGTTTAAACACTCCATCATGCCACACTGCAGACACACAACACTAAGTTCATACAGGAACCATAATGAGTAACAGTAGCAAGCTCATTCAAACTGAGGGACACAAGCCTACCTTGAAAAACACTGATGATGTGAAGAAGAGCTGCATGAGAGGCTCAAACAGAAGCCGTCTGATTTCTGAAACCAAAGACACACAAGGTTACAGTTATACAATTAAATTAATCCCTTTTTCTATATGTAACAATACAGCGTGCCTTGTTAAATTGTGATCATGCCTTCGACTGCATTCACATAGACAGCAAGCTCAGTGAGGAAATCTATTATGTGTTTACGGATGGCTGACTAAGATAGACAGAAAGAAATATGAACACGGAGATGAAAATGGAGGTAACAGACTGTGAAAACAAAACTCACGGGTGCTGGGAACAACAGGAATGTTGCTCAGCAGTTCAAGGATCTGTGGCCGAAGGAGGGAACCATCCCAAATGCAGAGAAACTTGTAGAGGAAAGCCTCTGTACTGGAAAACCCCTCCTTATGAAGAAATGTGACAAAATAATCACAGATTGTTCAGCATGTCAGTGCTGATTAATGAAAATCTGAAATTGTATGTGGCATGTGTGAGGTAGAGATGTAGCGACCAGTGCGGGAAAGGTGAGGTTCACCTGGAGAAAATGCTGTGTGGACAGCAACTTGTTTAAAAACAGTCGAGCCTCTTCGGAATTCTGGGAGGCTCCTCCATCGCCACAGAACAAAAATTCTAAACAAAAGCAGAAAAAGGGTATTTAGTGAATAAAAGTCAGGGGCATAAAAAGATTTCATATGCGTTGCATCTTCACACACTGAGACCCCCCCGGTCTCTTTTAAACCCTTCTCTGAACAGACCCTTTGATATTCCAACTAGGTAATGTCTAGAAGTTCAACTCAAGGTCAGCTTTGCTTCGGGTGTATCTTCCTGATAGAAGATGTCACAGTGGTTTTGTAGTTGCTTCCTTCTTGCACCACTTACCTTCATGGAGAGCATAGCCTAGCCAGAAGTTGAGTCGTAGGAGGGCAGACTCATCCTGTACACAGTCTAGATACTGCAGTGCCAGGCTGGAGCCCAGCAGTGAGCCCATCTGAGAGGGCAGCTAGTGGATGTGAAAAAGAAAAATCAGGAAACACATGTAGGAAACCTACGACTGAGAACCTAAAAGAATCGAATACATACAATATACAGAAAAGTGATGGAAAAACACAAATCACGTTCCAACATACTGAAGCTTCAATCACAACGTCAACCATTGCATCAAAACCATACAAAAAGCTGCCTGTTTATCTACTAAGGAATAAAGCTTAACTAAAGCTTATGTCCTTTCTCAGTGTTTTCACTGAGTGGGCCTCCAATCCACCACTGAGCTAATTCCTCAGCAAGCGGTAATCCCCATAATACCAGCACTGGGGCATTTCTTCCAGCCCACTTGATAGTTTTTACAGTCCCTCATTGTGTATGAACAGCTGCCTCCCAATAGGGAGACTTTGTCAGCATAATAAATACATTAAATTGAGGAGAAGACAGACTGAATGGACACAGCTCAGCTCTTCAATAATTATGGAAAAACTGTATCATTAAACCCAGAAAGCTCTTGACAACACGAGTGCAGGTGCTGAAGGAAATAATCAATGATCCTTTGTCAGTGCCTTTGTGTAAGAATGGATTTATGACCATGATTGACTGCACTCAGCCATCTTTCCTAGTATGTGAAAACATAGAGAATTCCTGGCTATAACACAATTAATGCTATCATGGGCCAAAATTCTTATTGCTCACATTGGCTTTGTGGGTAATGAAAAAGGTGAATTTATGTAGCATGACATATAAAAGTCTGCAAGCCCATTTAAAATGACTTATATTAGTTTATCAGGTCACTGAATCTGCAGGGCAAATAGACATTTACTGAGAGAGCCTCTTTAAAAGATCATTTGCTTTGTTACTTTGTCCAGTGCATTACACAGATTCATCTCAGGTCTTTTGCTTTCATTACTCAGGATACAGAATAGATAAACCACTGATGATATCTGTAAAAAGAGCAATGGCCTGTTTAAAAACAAATGACAAGCATGGCGCCCATGAAGCTGGTTTATGCTCTAATCTAATTAACAAATTACAGCCCCAGGATACTCCTGCTGTGGCTTCTTTATGACAAAGTTAGTAGTGAAATAGCACAATGTCTAAAAGAAAATTATAATAGTGACATATCACCACCCTGTGGCCATTAGGATGTATCACAATTACACAAGTACTGTGGTTAAGCATTCACATTTTATTCTAATGCTTCCATGATTAATACTATTCACACTAAACACATGCTTACAACATACTCTGACAACATCAAAATTCCATAATTTGAGGTAAATGAAAGAAGCAAGACAGCAAAGGAGCGTGAGCAAGTGTTAGCATCCCTCTAGGAATTACCTCTATTCGATGTATGTTATCTAGAAGTTCAGCAAAGGATTGGACCTGCACCAGGGGGACCACCTTTCTGGTGGAGGAAGACTCAGTCTGTGCCTGTTTATTCACTACAGAGTGTAACGCTGGCATTTGCAGGTGGCTGTGTTTCTGAGAAATAAAGCATAATAAAACAAGAAAATAAACAGAGGAAAGGCTGGATTACCTTTTCTGGCATTAATAAAACAATAACTTGGTATATTATATGAAATGTGCAATAGAATTGTGTGATATAACTGTAACAAATTATTTTTAATTGCAATTTTTGGTTTTTGTTAATAAAATGTAAACATTTTCAAAATGTCCGTGTTTCAAAATTATAAGATGTCTATTCATTACAATTCAAAGACAAAATATGCCGTAAATCTGAGAAAACCAGTAAATTCTCACATTTAATGGATTTTGTGTTTGTAAGTAACTTAAACGCTTTTTCAATTATGAAATGAGTTTTACAATAATTTCCTGTTCGTCAACTAATCATTTATCTACAATGTAATAAAATGTATTTGGTGTTTATTTGGCAACTGTGTTGCTAATCAGTTAATGAATTCAGTCATTAAAAACATTTTTTCCTGGCTTTTAAAGAAAGTCAATTTCTTGTTTTTCTTTGTCATATGTAAAAATAAATTGAATATATTAGGGGACACTAGACTTCTGAGAAATTGTAACTGCCATTCTTTGACAATTTCATAGAATGAATAATCAAATAATTAGCTATATCAATACCGATAATATTTGTTAGCTAGAGCGGCTAATTGGCCATGTAATTCTATGGAATCATACACAAAGAGAGTAGAGTGTAAACATACTATGGGCTGTTGACACATACTGTAAGGATAAAAAAACGAGCTACTGTACATATGGCTACCCTAACTCCAGAAAGCCAAAAACTCACTTTGGTCGGCTTAATTCTGGTAGAAAGCATAGATCACGTTTTATCCCTGGAGAAAACCTACAGAGCGTACGCATGAATGCTAGTATGAAGAGGAGGCTGAAGAATGCTGGAATTGTATTGGTAAGAAGCAGCAGTAACCACAAACAGAAAAAGCAGTACATCAAACAACTTCAAAAGGCTACTATACCCTTTTCCTAGAGCCGGGCTTATCTTTAATTGTGAAGGGCAGGCTGGTGCTGGAGGCAACCTGGGAATTGTTTCTCTTCTGGACAGCAATCAGTGCTGATTTCCAGTGGGAATTATGGTTCCTAAACCCACTCTGTAAGTAAAAAGAATATAATTTTACTCATGGTTTAAAGATTATGGCCATACAGTGTTATAGCAATGTGCATTAACTGCAAAGATCATATACAAACCCTCATTCGTGATGGAATGGAGAGTGTCACCAGTTCAGGACAAAACACTTTGTAAAGTGACAATAGGTGCAGGAGGAATGGCTGCCTTCCCTAAAGAAATAAAAATAAACACACTCCAAATAACATGTCGGTGAACCTGACATTTGTGATTGATGTTTCATAATAATGCAAAGAACAACAACTAATGATACGGAAAAGGTAACTGTTTATAGTGTAATGTAATGTGTAGGAAAAAAATCATCTTGCAATTCATCAAAGTGATTTTTATACCAAATATGGGAATAATGTAGTAGCTTTGATAAATGGCTCTAGAGGACATCTAATCAGCAGAATGTTTACCAGTTTAGACTGTAGCTCCAGCAGCTTTCTCACTCTGAAAACTCGCACTACAGTGAAGAAAAAGAATATAGCATTTAATGATTTTGCAGTACTGAAAAGAATACTATTAAGAAACAAATAAAAGGAAGCAGCACAAACGTGGACCATATTTAAGGAGTGAACATATTGCACTCACCACTTCCCTTTCTGGTCAATAGGTACAACAGATGGCAGATAAAAGGACACTGAAAAAATATGAAAAAATATAATGGTTTTACAGCTCAAACACTTGTTCTATGGTTCCCATATCACACTCGAAAAGGCAATTTCCAAGGAAATTACATGAGAGAGCCGATATGCTGCTAAAAAGATGCAATAGCTTTAAAGTTGCTGTGCACTGATGAATTTGTGCATTTAAAAATTTACAATTTGAGCCAAAATGGAAAATGTTGAATGAAAGCAAAAGACGATGAAGGAAATATAAAAACAAAATGATCTAAAAAAGAAAGAAAGAACATAATAACTGTAACAAAAGTTAAAAGAAAAAAGATTTAAAAAAAAAAAAAAGTAAAAAAATCTTTTAGATGTTTTAAATTTACTAGTGCTTTTATTTTTTAAATCTTAATTTTTCATCTCCTCCTCTGAGGTCATATGTCAGAAGGAAGGAGAGGGTTGGGACGAACTCTGCAGACCAAATATTGGTGACTGTGAGAACTGTCCTCAACCGCACTTGTTCATCCCTGTATGAGTAGGATGGGCATCCCTTGTCCCCGTCCAACTCCAGACAACGGTATACATAAAGTATGTCAAGCCCCTAAATAGAGCAGAGGTAACATTTCATAGAATCATAGAAAAAGATGGATAGAGAGATAGATGGTGTGGAGAAAAGGAGATAGACCGATGGGGCGACAGGGGCAGATATATAGAAATATTGAGAGTTTTACTATAAATAACTGAGCAGAGGGTCAGTAACTTAAACACTGTGTGTGTTAGCAAAGAGGGAAGACGTGCACTGAAGAAAATGCCACTGTTCCATGTTAGTCTGAGTCAAACACACACAGGCTGTAAAGCATAATTAATACTTGTGTGTCGCATTTATGAGATTGTTCTCGTGGACTCCAGAAATGTAATGGCGACAAAGACCGCAACAACTGTGATCGGTCCATCTGCCTGCCTTGGAATAATTTTAGTAAAAGTAACTGCTCTTTATCATCTTTTGCCGCAAGTCACTTGTGTAGTCGACGGTTTTAAATGGATAATGGACAGCAAAAAGTATGATGACACAGAATGTTGATCAAAAGAAGAAAGTTGAAGGGACGTTTTCTTCATATTTATATTTAAAAGTAAAAGAAGAGAAAAGTAGTAGCGAGGAAGTACTCAGGAAGACAAGATTTAGAAAACTGAATGAAGTTTCAATGACAAACTATTAGACTTGTTACTGATGGAACCAAAAGGAAGAAAGAATATTAACAGCCCTAACTGGCCCTGTTTAGGAAGCATAATGCTCCTAGTCTCCTACATATATAAACTGTACATAATTACTATTAAAACACATGTAAATATTTAAACAGTTTCTTACAAGAGATAATTGAAACATTATACTTACCATATTTTCATCTGTGACAAAGCTAAAAATGAAGCCATAAATGGCTCGTAGTTGGTCCTTTGCATCAATCATGTCAAATATGGTCAACACCCACTTTATGAAGAGAACCTGAAAATTGAACAAGGAAGTTAATGAAAGAAATGGATTAAAGTCAGCAATGATATATACGCTGTCAAAAACAGGTAAACAATTACATCTCAACTATTGCAAAACTATTCTTTTTTTCTTGAAGGAATTGATCAATTTTTCCCACATTTCAAACATGTGAGATATATGAGATACAATCCAAACAACACACAAGTACAGTGACAAACAAACAGAAATAGGAAAGATGAACATGTACACTAATATTAACGGTAAACATGGTTTGATGGTATGCATGAACTAAAGCTGTCATAAGTATGTGACAATAATATGTTAATGCCGTTAACAGACAGTCTTTTCTGCTTCACTTGTGCAGAGCTTGACAGTCTGAGTACAAAAGCTGAACAATTATCAGCACCAAGTTAGACTAACAGATGTGATTTTATAGTTGTGGTGTATCTGAAGCAGTGTTTCTGCCATCTGCCTCTCCATCAGAGGGTGGGGCAGCTCTTACACACACTCACAGCATGCAGCAGGAGCTGGGAGACAGGTCCCAGCTTAGGTGAGACACTCAGGTGGACAACTCTTTTACTGTATCATTCGTTTGATTAAAATACCTGTCAAAAAAGCATAAACGCCAAACCACTGTATCAGCTCTGATCGCAGTGTCTGCACAGATGTGTTAACCCTGGTAAGTGTCTAATCGCTAATTGCTATGACTATGCTGGAATAGTTGTTTGTATGCTATGCAGGACTTTTTTATTGTACTTTATGAAGATAAAAGGATAAGGGAGGTGTGACTTTGTTGTTGTAAAAATATTTTAATTTCATTATTCATTAATTTTCACTCAGTTGTGAGCTTATTAGCTTCACCAAGTCAGTACCATCAGTACCATGTGTCCAGTTTTATGCAAAAAAACAAAAAACAAAGTGCACGTAGTCATAAAATAAACCCTTCCTCTGTGAAAGAAAATAAAGGTCTTGCCCTAAAACATGTAGTTATGAGTGACTACCTTTTGAGATCAAAGATTAATATTTCTAAATTCAAATTAAATTATTTTGCACTTACTTGAGTGCTGGGGGGTATTTTACCAACACCCAGCCAAACCCATGCTCGAACAACAGCCTCCTGTGGCACCACAGAGGCAGGAATCAAACACTTGAGCACCCGGACACATGGACTGGTCCCTTCACAGAAACAAAATCAGTTATACCGACTATCCAACACATTAACATGCAATTTCCATCTTTCATAGGGCTTCTTAAACTTTTTGGAAGAATTAAGACATCGGTTCCATCTTTTTTTTCGATTAAATTTAATTGTGTGAAAGTTAAATGTTAACGTCACACAGAGGACTTATTAAATTGTACAAAATAAGAGTCAAAAATGGAAGGAGAGACGGTATTATATGTTTCATTATCATAGGGGTGGATTATATAGTACCACACATACAAGAAATGTCCCAGTCTTTAATTGCTGCCATGTTAGCTATTGAGCCTTGGCACCAATTAAGCACTGGGAGCACTGGGAGCGCTGGGAAATGTCACGCCTTACCCATACGGAGGCTCATGGCAAACTCTAGCATAATAGAGATGGCGTTAGGTGAAAGTCCTTTACTGTAGGCCACCCTCTCCACCCGCACCAGGTTGCTTTCAAACTCATCGTTCCCGACCACAGGAGTGCCTGCATCAACTACACCAGCAACAGGAAACATTACATCAGAGCATGTATATGTTGGCATGACAAAGTTCAAATATTCTAATAAATTTTACTCAAAGTAATGTCCAAGAGCAGAGCTGTGATAATGTGAATAGCATAATCATATATGCGCTCAGAGAAGTGTTTTCAAAGTAAGAAAAGTCAGAGATCAACATATTCTCTACATCTGCCACACTGTTTTTCTATTTTTTACAAACATCCTTACACTTAAATCTGTAGACATATAACAATCTGTGCCAGGTTATTTTTGTTGTTTGTTTGCAACTCTTATGCATGACAAATGTTATTTTATGCTAAATAATGCAAACAGACAGAACACATCTATCTATATTATCAAATGCACTAATTCAGTATTTTTATTACCAAACAATACAATCATAACATTGATGCAGCCCTGCTGCTCTGCAATGAACGTCTGAAAGATGGTAACAGATGACGTCACAAGACCGCTGGTAGTTTTTATTAATGATGCTGACAACGTATTAACACACATCTACGGTTTATAGACATTGTTACCGATTTTACTAAGTTAAAATCGCTGTTTGTGGCTGTTTGGTTTAGTGAACATTTAGTGACACATTGTGTTTGAGCCACCTCCTACCGTCACTGAAGTACTTCAGGGCCGAAACAAACGGATCCACGGCCTCTAATTTCTGTTTCTCCTTTTTTGCAACCCTCAGACTTCTGTTCCCGATTCGGCTGGACACGGACTGGTCGCTTATAGACGATGAGTCTGAATCTGGCGGACTCGACAGATTTAGCGTTTCTGCCATTTCTACATTGCTAAAACGTGAAAACACGGCACCCTGCTCTGTTTTTAGCCATTCAAACCAAACTCGAATCCTCCGCGCGACCGTTTGCTCTGCGCTTGCGCAGTATAGTACATCCGTTTGCTTGCTTCCTGGGAATTGTAGGCCGCTTGCCTTAAACCGTCAAAGGAAACTACAAAAGCCATCTAGTTGGGGGTAGTATACGATATTACATAATTTATATTTAACTGGAATACGGAAAGGTTACACAAGGAATTACATAAACCATTGACTAAAAACTTTCTGTAGCTAAATACAGATCATAATATCTCTTGGAAATCTTGCAAAATAATAAACTAAGAAATACAATAAGAAAATAATTAAATGGTAAATACGTGTATCTTTACGGGAGATGAAATGATTACAAACAATGCAACCATATAATTTGTGGTCACCTTATGTCTCTTAACTGACGTGTGTGCCTTACTAGTTATTTTTACATCTCATGGTTACTTTGTCCCACTCTGGGATAAAGACCAACAACACCACAATAACTTAAGGTCCTGCATGGGTTCTAAGAAACAGATTTTTTTATTTATTATGTCAAGGATTAAAAATATCTAAAACATAGTCAAACTCAAACCCATATTAGTTTTTTTAGATCCACAAACAGATCATTTATCTCCAGACATAAACTTTAGTTCCTTGTGTCTTAAGAGAAAAGTATGCTGGTATCCTTAATTGGTCTTCCATTAACCAGATTCAACCCTACCCTGTTCAGTCAGGGCTAGTGGCAGGTTTTGTTTTGTCAAAGCACAGACACGAAAGTAAAACTATTTAAGTGTATTACTCTAATAGCCAGACATGTATCTAATGATTTTTTTCATGCCGACATGTTTTTGTCAGCATTTTTAAACATTTTAAACTTGACAGGGCTTAAAGATGAGCACTACATGTCAAGAGTACAAAACTTTGTATGAATGTGGTGACAAGTTACTTAATAATGAAATACAAAATCTCACAGCAGCACATGGTTGCTGCTATAGGGATTACTATAAAACTTGACTGAAAATAAATCTAAGAGTGAGAATGCTAATAAAACAAATATATATTTAGTCACCTCACCTCCAAGTCTTTATTTGAAGTATTTCATTTACAGAAAGTGAATCTCAAAACTGACAGGACTTTTAATTGATATTTTTCCCTCCATGAAAACAGGATTTTCTTTAAAGAGAAACAAAACCGGATGGATAAACAGAACCTTTAAAAGACTTCAACTGTGAAAAACAAAAGAGTAAAATTCCAGTTTTTACAGCTTTGACAGGCAAAGTAACTTGGGATTTAGTGATTTTCTGCTGTACAAGCTGGCAGCAGACACATGAGGCAGTACCTCTTGTCATTTGCAGTGAGACAATTTGACAACTAAAGTGGAACCCCCCTGCCACAAAAGAATATTCAGCATATTTTCACTTAGAGAGAAATTATTTCATGCATATTTCTGCAAAAAATATAGAGATGAGAAGTGAGAAAGGATTTTTGTTCTTCTAAAATACCCTTTCTGATAATGTGGGACTGGTCAAAATAACATATGGATATGTAGTTCAAGTTGATGAATACACAGTAAAAAATTCATAGGGGTATGAAACACTGCTCGTTTTGGTTTATGTTGTTATACAGTCCAGATGAAACATGCCAGAACTATTGAAATTCATACTTTATCAGCATCTTCTACCTACTGTATAAAACAAGCTACAAAGATTCTTTCATGAAAAGCAGCATTTCCAAATCAACTTATAAAATAAATTCACATTTGAATAAAATCAGAAAGACATTTAACAGTGTAAGACTAAAATAAATAAGGATAATGGATTGACATTTGATGAGCTGAGCTCAGAGTTTCCATGGTTATGACTGTCCACAGTTTTGTGGAGGATGTATGGGTTAGGTGCTCTTCCTCTTAGAATTGTAGAGGAGTAGGTGAGAGTAATCAGTCAGCCGGCCAGATGGGACATCGGATGTGTGTGATGTGTGGATATTATTACTGGGATTGACTGCTTCCTTCAAAAATTTGAATTACTACAATCCATAGAGATGCACCAGGTTCCCAGTATTGTGGCTTGAATCTTATGACTGTTTGACCTTGTTCTTTTCCTGGTCGTTGAGGTGCTGCTCCTCTCTGCTGTCTTCTCTCTCCGGCCGGTCGTCACTCTGGCGGGCAATAAGCAGTCGACAGGTGAGCAAAATGCCAAAGACTAGAGCGTGTGCGTACCGTTTCAGGGGGTCTCCTACTAGCTGGTGGAAGAACAGGACAGCCAGCATCACCAACAGCAACAAGAAGTTGGCTACATCTTTAGGCCGTCCAGGCACAAGGGTGAGCACGACGCCACAGCCAACCTCCAGAGAGCCGATGATCTTACGGAGCAGGACTGAAGTGATCCCAATCTTTTTCAGGCCTGGCAATGCCTTGGCATAGCTCTTGTATGCCCTTTTCTAAAAGGAAAGAATAGGGGTCATTTTAAATAATTCCAAAACTGATATAAGCCCGTACCAACCCACACTGATGTTGTTTATTGAGGCAGTGTGAGGAGTAAGGTCAAAAATCACAAGCTTTTAGTTCATCACTGTGGCTGCACATTTCGTCTTCAATGTATTGCTCCCTTGCTCAAAAGCATGTACAATAATGACAAGAGAATATGCCAAACAGAGTGGGTAGCATTTCTGAATGAAGGCTACGTGCACGCCAGCTATCACCCTCCACACAGGACATCTGAACATCAGCAGCTGGACCATCTCACAGAATTTGCTCGAATGGCCGCCATTGCTCTTAAGCTGTGAAGTTGCTCCTCATATCACACAAGACGCGATGCAGCATATTTCACAGGCTATAAAACAGCCAGCTATACCTTACAAATCCGCTCATTACGCTTTGTGCATGTTTGCATTTAGAGCTCAATTATAGCGTGTTTAACAACAGGACGCGACCGGTCGCATATTCTTCATAGATACTTTAGCGTTCACCAGCTAATGGCACATGTCGGGATATTTCATGTAGCCACTCATCCGGTCATGGATGTTAAATGTGCCAATATGGAAACATTTTAATCTTTTTCCCAAACAATACAGAGCCACCATATGTGTGATCCGTATCATTACATCAACACTTAAGCTCTTACAAGCAGGGAAAACAAAGCATTAAATTGGAAAGGCGTCTCAGCACCGACAGCAATCAATAAGCCTATTTGTATGATTTAGGTCAGTATTTCCTGAGAGTCAGTATCGTCTGCAGACCCCATAGAACAATGGGCTTTACCCCACACATGCAAGCAACTCATAGTTAAGATCCACTCACCATTTCACTGTAGGCATCTTTGCTTAGTCTCGGGGTGAGCTTAATGGTGCCCATAAACACGAAAAACAAACCCAGAGCCAGAGAGAGAGCCACGATGGTTACCGTTCTTGGAGAGGCCATGTTTCTCCACCGTGCACACTGTGAGGCGCTTTCCCACTGAGGCGATGGAGCGTCTCAGAGTTTTCCGGTGAAGATGCACCGCAAAGGGGGATGGGCTTGTGTTTGAATCGCAAAAATGGCGACGTGCGGGTCCCCGTTCTCCGTGACGCATCCGCGACTCAAACACGGCTTCACAGTCTGATGATCACTACTCTGTAAACCATGAAGGCGACTTGAGTCCACGGCACGGACGGATTGTGGGGAAATGGGCACCTGGGCGCAGACAGGTAAAAGTCCCCCCTCCTCACCTATGTATGACTATGCATAACTATACTATTATAAACTAGTACAGCAACTAAACTAGTATATCTATATTAAACTGTTTTGGATATGAGGTTTTTTTTTGGATCTGTGTACCTTTAAAACAAATACTGAGTATCTAACCCAGTGGACTATGACTATGGAGCTAATTCAGTGCAATAAATTTGTACTTGTTTGTTGCACAAACACAAGTACAAATCTTGATTTACACATTCCTGGATCTCGAGTGATCATCTGTAGATCTCATCCCGTGGATACAAATCCTGTCAGAACAATTTGTCAGCACTCAACACTAATGAAACCTCTCTACCAAAATCATAGTGACAAAATGTTTATTATGCAAATTCAGAGAGATGTTCATCATTTCAAAAACATAACATACTATTCTCAGTGTGCTGTTTATTGCATTACTTATCATTATATATAGGCATAATCATAAAACAATTCATACAACATACAAAATTATTATGTCCAACACCCACAATACAAAGTACACATAAAACAGTTCAACAGTATATTGTTAATGCTGGTTTTCTATTATTGCATGATTATTTGGACCTTCCCTTCACTACACAATTTGGATATTGGATTTTCACTCCACAGGTTCAGGGATCAGGGTCTGAAGTAACAGTCCAAAGGAAGTGATCACAGTCAAAATCTGTGTCTCTGCCTGTCTTTCCCACCTCTGACTGGGAAGAAAATGGATGTGAGAGTTTGTGAAGTTTTGTAGTGTGTCGTGCACTACTGCTGTGGACCACATGCTCACACTCAGGCAGCAGGACACAATCAGGATTCACCCTCACTGTCCCTGATCCTGACGTTGCTTCAGAGCCAGAATAGCTTTTCGGTAAAGATCTATCAGGAGACAGGGTCATCATTTTCAGAGTCCAAAGTGTTACTGTATTTGAGTGGTGGATGCAAGAAGTGGTTGAGGCTCACCAAAGGTTGTAGAAAGGTCCACGTGTTGAGAGTAAGCTTTAGGCATCTCCTCGGTGTTGACCTTATTCTTCCTTTTTACTTTAACAGCTTTTTTCTTTCTCATCTTCTCCCCTTTAGCTGGACATAGGATAAAATCTGTATTAGATTTTCATTCTTAAGCAGCTAATAACAAAATAATTTAGGCCATTAATAAGCGAATACAACCTTTAAGTGGCTTTTCTTCATTGTCTGGGGATTCGGGCACATCCAGAGTCTCTTCTTTCACCTTTGTTTTGCGCTTCAGTTTGCCTCTTTTTTGTGGGATCAGGGCACTGCTGGCTTTCTCTCTGTGACCGATGGTTTCCTGATCTCCTTCGTTACAGTCACCCTCGTCTTCTTCCTGCTCCTGTTCACTTGCTGCTTTTTGACTTCTGTCAGTTTCCTTGACCTTAACCAGCTGCTTTTTCTTCTTTGTGTTCAGCTTCTTTTTCAGTGTGGTTTCCTGAAAGAAGAAATGGGAGTTTAATTCAACATTTACAATGCATCCAGAAAGTATTCCAAGCGCCTAACTTAGCTTTATTCCAAAATGGACAAAATTCATTATTTTCTTCAAAATTCTACAAGCAATACCCCATAATGACAATGTGAAAGAAGTTTGTTTGAAATCTTTGCAAATGTATTAAAAATAAAAAACAAATAAATCACATGTACATAAGTATTCATGGCCTTTGCCATAGAACTCTGGAATTGTCTGTAGACCTCAGAGACATGATTGCATCGAAGCACAGATCTGGGGAAGTGTACAGAAACATTTCTGCAGCATTGAAGCTCCCAGTGAGCACAGTGGCCTCCATCATCCGTAAATGGAAGAAGTTTGGAACCAGCAGGAATCTCTCTAGGCCGGGCCAGCCGGCCAAACTGAGAGATCAAGAGAGAAGGGCCTTAGTCAACGAGGTGACCAAGAAACCAGATGGTCACTCTGAAAGAGCTCCAGTGTTTCGCTGTGGTGAGAGGAGAACCTTCCAGAAGAACATCATCTCTGCAGCAGCAATCAGGCCTGCATGGTAGAGTGGCCAGACTGAAACCATTCCTCAGTAAAAGGCACAAGACAGCATGCCTGAAGGAAACACAATTCTCTGGTCTGATGAAACAGATTGAACACTTTGGCCTGAATGCCAAGTGTCATCTCTGGAGGAAACCAGGCAACTCTCACCGCCTGGTCAATACCATCCCTACAGTAAAGCATGGTGGTTGCACTAGTCAGGATCGAGGGAAAGATGAATGCAGCAATGTACAGAGACATCCTTGATGAAAACCTGTTCCAGAGCGCTCGGGACCTTAGACTAGGGCGACGGTTCATCTTTCAACAGGACAATGACCCTAAGCACATAGCCAAGCTAACAAAGGAGTGGCTACGGGACAACTCTGTGAATATCCTTCAGTGGCCCAGCCAGAGCCCAGACATGAACCCGATTGAACATCTCTGGAGAGATCTAAAAATGGCTGTGCACCAATGCTCCCCATCCAACCTAATGGCGCTTCAGAAGTTGTGGAAAGAAGATTTGGAGAAACTGGACATAAACAGGTGTGCAAAGCTTGTAGCATCATACTCAAAAAGACTTGAAACTGTAATTGGTGCTAAAGGTGCAACCAGTTAGAGACGGGTGCAAAAAATTATTAAGCAAAGGTGGTGAATACTTGTGTACATGTGATTTGAATTTTTGTTTGCAAAGATTTCAAACAAACTTCTTTTACATTGTCATGATGGGGTATTGTTTGCAGAACTTTGAGGAAAATACTGAATTTAATAAATTTTGGAAAAAGGCTGTAACATAATAATGTGGAAAAAGCGCATTGTGAATACTTTCTAGATGCACTGTGATATGTTGTAACATACACAAGCTGCTGAGAGACAGAGATATGTTGAGGTAAAAGCTGACAAAGTTGTTAGACAATATTCTGCAACATTACTGTTAACTAATTAATGATTTTTATCTTAAATTTTAATTTTCTTATCTAAAAAAAAATCCTAAATTTAATCTGGTTCCATGTTAAAATATTTAGTTTACATGGTATCTGATTTAATTGTAAACTAAATATAGTGGTTTTTTTACTGTTGGTTCAACAAAGCAACATTTTTGAAGATGCCACATTGAGAAGACGGCCACTGTCTTTTGACATTTTATGAACTGATGGCCAATTCAAGATAAACTAATAAACAAATCATCAAAGCGGAGCAATTATAATGTGAAGACAGATGTTATTTACACACTTTCTGTGTCTGTAGCAATTTACAACAGTTTAAAAAAAGATAGAAGATGCTTTACTGACCTTCTGTAGTATGTTTCGAATGGGTTGCAGCTTTCCCTCACCCCTGGTCTTTTTCTCTCTGTCTTTGGGCCGATGAACCAGACGAAGATCTGACTTGCTGGTTCGTAAGCTGAGGAGAGAAATTATTTGACATGAAGTGCACAACAATTTACTTTTTAAGACATGCAACAAACATTGTGTTGATTTATACTTAACACATCATTATTTGAGACACACTTAAGGGCTTCTCTGAACTTAAGGGCTGTTCTCACCGTTCCACCTTGGCTTTTCTGCGAACTTTCTCAGTTTTTCCATTCTTCTCCCTCTCTCTTGGCTCCAGAGGCCTCTTACTGTCCTGTGCTACACGAGCACACAGCTCAGGGTAATCCAGGCAAACAGCACGCAGCAGCCAGCGCAGACCTCGTAGGGTCTTTCTGTCCGACCAGCGGCGTAGGTCCATTAAGGCTGAACAAGGCTCCTGAGATGGAAAGAAATAAGGTCTGTTTGCCTGCATGTCTACAATTCTGTGCTGCAGGGCTATTTGCCATCTGTGCCTTGTTTCAGAATCTATGAAGATATGTCTGATCACGTTGTAACTTACTATATGGCACAAACAGCGACTCTGGTTGACCAGCTTCTCCAGAGACAGAATCTCAATTAGGTCACTTCCCAGCAAAGCATTAATTTTGTCCTGTTTGTTGGCCAGCCTAAAAAGAAAATGTCATAGGACAAGCTTCACAATTGCTCTTTGCAGTATTTTTCAGTATTATCCCTCATCAACCACCAGAGGGCATTATTTACACTGTGCAGAATTTTCGCTCACACTTGAAGGAAAGTGGAATGTATTTACACTAATATAGGTTTTCCTGCCACTCTTGGTTGTTTCAGCAGGTCGTCAAGAACCTCCTTGACCTCCTTTATCCTCTGCCTGTCACTGGAATCCACAACAAAGATGACACCGTGGGCTTCTCCATAGTGCTCCCTCCAGGCTTCTCTCGCCTCTGCCGATCCTCCAACATCCAATAGGCTGACAACGTAGTTCTCCACTCTGAGCTCATTTCGCACACAGCCATGGGTGGGTCCTGCTTCCACACAATGGGAAACTGAAGAAGACACACAGTAAAATACAGGTTGTTTATTAGTTTCCACTGTTGAACTTTTCTAAAGTTGACTGTTGACTTACCTCTTAACATCCCTCTGATGGAGGATGTTTTTCCTGCTTTGTCAAGACCAACCACAAGAATTGTCACCTTCCTGTGAACAGGTAAATATATCTGAATTAAAACGTCGATAGGCAGCTCTTAGTAGACATTTTTAAGTAGCTTTAACAAACTGTTCATGACATGCAAAGTAATTTAAACCAAATGACCCAAAAGCAAAATGTGAACAAGGTCTCTTTACTTCTCTTTGGTAGTTTCTTTTCCTTTTAATAAGTAGTTGGTAAAATATGCTATTATTCTACAATGATACAAAGTTTGATTATACTGGAGTTGCTGTTGTACACCTTTGCATATTAAGCAAAACAAAACTGTGCTTTTTATTTTCTGGGATATGGTTATTTGCCAAATGCAGTACATGCATCATGGATCAAAAAGTGTTGTTTTGTTTTCATTTTTTCAAGAGATGATTTATTTGTACCTTATTGGCTCCTGTACTTTGGAGACCCATGTGCAGCAGTTGGTCATCAGGTTGAACATGTTTACTTGAGATGAGCAAGGTGAGCACAGTGGCCACCATCGTCTCTGGAACCGGTACCTGCAAACAGATTGTCCACCTTAGTGTGACACAGACAGGGCCGGCAGGCTGAGTCACTAGGGTTTGAGGCCATTTGTAACACAAAGATGCTTTGTGTCTGTCTCCTGTGGCTTTAGAAGATTTTACAGATGGTCAGACAGCCAGGCAATGGTTTCACTGCCAGGTGTCTCTCTCTACCTCCCCACAATTTAAAAATAGCTGTAATCTTTCCCACTCTTTAGCTCACATTCAGTTTAGATTTTCTTTTTCTTTTTTGGGGGGATTAATAGTGAATTAGAACCAAAAAAGAAAAAAAAATATTTCTCCTTAATAAAAATGTTGTACTCTTAATATAAATATTTCTTTGATTAATTTTCTGGATCACCATTCTTGGCATCAGAGTAATACCATGAGATGATATGTGAACCCAATAAAAGCATTCTTCCAGTAAAATATGAGTATCCTCTCGAGCCTAGTAACACACAGGAGGTGTATTTGAAATAGTCAAGCTGTGGGGTAAAAAACACTTGCGGCTTTTTGTTTGTTGTCCTTTGCATCTGCTCAGGCTCTTTAATCTGCTCAAACCAGTTTCGATTGGCCCGCTTTTTACAGTGTCGTTAACAAGCTGACCCGTATTTGTTTTAGCTAAAGAAGACAATAAGATCATTGCCGCTTCTGCTACTCTGTACGGATGTTTTCAATGTTTGAGAACAGCATTTTGCACGGGCGCAAATTGAATTTGCATACCTTTAAAGCATAAGAAACTGAAATAGTAGAAACTATATTCCGTAACATTATGAGTAAAAATGAAACACCTGTTGATGTCAATATTCCAACTCCAGCAGATTAATCTGTGTTCATCCCTTATTTACAAAAATCAGTGGTAATATCTCTGTGATCATTTGTAACCTGGCAGCTTTCTGGTCTGATTTACATGAACAACAAGTGGACACCGCACATGCAGTGAATCGGAGGATTAAAACAAAGCATTTTAATTTCAGTGGGTATTAAGTTAGTTGTGCCTGACACCACTAAATGACTAAACTACATGTAAAATGTTTAAAATATAAAAATTGAACGAACTAGGAGAAACTGAGAGAATACTTACAGAAGTAGGTCTATGTCCATGCATTTGTTTGGGTGATTGTCACCACTAACATGTTGGACACACAAGCTTCTAGACTAATCAGGCTCACACTAAGTCTGTGATCACCCCATGTGGGAGGTGCAGCCTGGGGATTGTTGTATTAGTATTTCAGCCAATCTAAGAATCCTTTGAGCCATGTGGTTATCCCATTTGATGGCGTGGTCCATCTCTAACTGGACTAACAAAGGTGCACATTTCCGTTCAGGGGAACTAAATTCGCCATGTGGCGTGATCTTTGACATACTGTGATCTCCTGTTACTGTGGAGGTCTGTAAGCATGTGGAATGTCTGGACAGGTTTAGGCTGCACAGCTTTAGTTACTCAGGAAAATAATGACATCATTATGATGGTGATGATGATATCGATAACCAGCTACTACAGTGTACACATGATACCTTTACTGTAAAATTCTAGCCTTTAATTTTTCAAGTGATCAATCATATGAAATCTGTTCTTATAAAATAACTTTAATATCTTAATTACCTTACTGTAAGTGGTTCACTTTAACATTGAAAACTTTTACAATTAAGATGAATTAAAACTTTACCCAGACAAGGCAAATTTATCCAGTAACTCACCCCGCAAATTACCATAGTCGCAGAGAATTGGTTGTATATTGGAATGAACAGAAAGCCTATAAAATATATGTGGAACTAGTAATTATTACATTAATAATTATAAGTCTCTAAAAACACAAACAAAAGTAACAGGGCGATACAAAGCAAAGAAGCAGAAAACAAATAAACAAAGACAAAAAAAAGAGGATAAAGGACTAGAGTATCAAACACTTCTGCACAGATAGAACACATGGCTTCCTTCTCTACCTCTTATAGAGTATCAACATACTGCATTATGTAATGTTAATAATACCATAAGCAGTACAAATTATGTTGTAATCCATCTAACCACTGGATGGCCTCATATTCTCACTATGTCCACTGCTCATATATAAAAGAACAGTGAGTCTTTGCTAAGGGCAGCCTGGTGCCTCAGTGGTAGAGCATTGGGTTGGGATGCAAAATGCTGCAGTTTTGAATCCCACTCCACCAGGTGTGGCCCCGCCCAGCCACTAAGGGCCACCTTGGTGCCGGTCCCGATCCTAGAAAAAAATGGTAGGGTTGCAGCAGAAAGGGCATCCAGCAAACAACGAACAAGCTAATATAAATTTTGTCTGCAGATTATTTGTTTTTGTTTTGCTGTCTCTATACCCACACATCCAAATTAATAATCATTTGTTTTTTTTATATTTATGTAGGAAAATCTAAAGAAAACAGACAGGGGACAGAGGGGCAAGGCTTCTGCAGATATAATGAAATTAGGCAAATATTAATAACATTTAGTGGTGGCATTCAGAAACGTAGGGCAGTGATTTGTGTGCAGGTTTTATCTCATTACGTCATTAAACCAGCATCCAATCAGGCCCCACTGTGCTGAGTAGACTCATTCCAGACTAACCACAGCCCTGTGTCAGGTGACCCAGACACCCACACACACCCACACACATTGTTTGTCTTTCTGTAGCTGTGAGGACACACGCTGACATAAGCTATAGTTCAAACTGACTGTCAAACCCACATACTTACCCCAACCCTAACCTAAACCTTATTCTTAGATTACGTCCAAAACCAAGTGTCAACCTACAAACAACCTATTACATTTGTGAGAGCTGGCCAAAATGCCTTTATAGCAATGGTAGTCAACAGTGTGTCAAATGTGTCCACACAACCATAGAAAAATATGTGCACACACACACACAGCAAAAACAGCACCAGCTGAGGACCACACCCCTGTCTGATCTAATTCTCCACATTACAAATATATCGCAAAGACCTCGACTGCTGATGTTTCAATCTCTGCTTACAGTTTAGGGACTTTACAGTTTGTAGATTAAAGGAACAATTAATTTTTTCAACTCTCATTTAATGTTAAATGTGAAGAAATAATCAATGTGTCCTCCCTTTGTTTTGAGAAGTCTTTAAAGTAATCAAAGACATTCAGGAAATAAGCTTGTCTCATTTATTGCCAACAGATACATTAGTAAAACTGCAACGATTAGTTATTTTTGATAGCTAAGTAATTTGCTGTGTAATCCTGGCAAAACTGTTTTCAGACTCTCAAAAATAGAGATTTTCCTTGTTTTTCTGTATCATAAAATGGAATGTCTGTGATTTGAATTGTTGGTTGAACATAACAAAAATTTGGGGTAGTTATTTTTCTTGCTATTTTCAAATATTTTATAAAAGGAAAGGAGCCAGTTAGCTTAGCTTAACTCATTGGGACTGGCTCTGCAGTGGCTTGTGCAACTTCAGCAGCTGAGGTTTTGATGGCTTAGTGATTCCGTGTCTTGTGGCAGACTTTGACATATGGCCGTGGTGAGGCATGCCGCAAACCACCAACCTTGTGGTCAATGGGCAGCCATTCTACCTGCTGAGCCACTGCTGACTGCCTATATGTTCTCCCCAAACTTGTTTATTTTTTTAATACCACCTCAAAACAAGAATAAATTGTTTATTTCTGTCTTTTGAATTTACAACATAGTCAGTGTACCCTACAAACTGCACCACCACACAGCTCTCTCTGGTCACTGACCCACACCACTGCTTCACAAAACAACAGGCCTTCTTCACAATGCCACTGTCTCACTTGGGTGACATCTGGCTTAGGCAAGACCAGTTCAACATGGTGGGAGTGGGCTGTGTTGAAACTATTACAGTTCATGTTGAAATATACACGGAGCCTTTCCCTTTGTCATGTTGTTGTTATTGTTGATGGGGAACTGAAACCAAAGTTATTTTTACCCTACTTAAAGTTAAGCTCTTTCTGGCATGGCTTTTTCTTATTTAGTTTAAAAAATATATATAGGACAGACTTTTTTTTAAGTGACATGATATGTTGATATGAACATATTTGCAATGGAAATTGCAGGTATGCAACTAAAGATTGTGCTCTCCCCATGCAACTTGTAAAACAGATCACTCCTGTTTGCAGAAGTAGTTAAGGAAACATCAAACTGGTTCTGTTTGCCTAGATCAAAATATGTTAATGTGGTCTAATGAGCATGCAGCCTTAACAAATAGTTAAATAATGAGGAAGGGTCTGTGCATTAAGTTAATCAGAAGATTTAGTGTGGTTTTTAAAGCTGTGTGCACTGCACCTGTTTATGTAGCTGCTCCACTCACAGACCTGCAGGTCACTGTAACAAGTCCACCATGCTGGTCGAAACTAAAAATGGAAGCGCAGAGAAACTGATCCCTCTGTGATTGTCCTCTACACTGTTTCCCCTTGAATGGGACAAATACTGTATGTAAGAAAACTACAGCGTAGTGTCTCACTACTTATGATTGTATTTCCTCTTTGCATCAGTTGCAGATGATTTGGCAAAAGTAGTCCAGGAAGAATAAAATATAAAAATAAATGTTTTACGAAGCTCTTAGTTATTGTAGTTGTTTTAGATGGACTTTGAATTCTCTCAGATTTTATAATGTTGACATCTACTACTAGCAGTAGTCGCTATACAGTAGTATTTAAAGCAAGATTGACCTTTGCAACTTGACTACATAAATCCACCGTTTGCATTCGTTTTTATCCCCTATTATATATGAAGTGTGATCCAAGTTTCCGATTACATACTGTACATTATTCTTTTCAGCTGGTTTATTGATTGTAATTTTGAACATTGTACTTTGTATTTTTATAAATGCATTAAACCTTCTGTTTAGCATTGATGGAAGGAGTACTTTGATTTTACTGGCGTGAACTTAACTAATAGAATCATGTAACATTACGGTGTTACAAGTCCTGCATTCCAAATATTTTTTAATAAAAGAAGTACACAGATGTTGTAAAATATACTTAAGTAGTTATGATAAATGGTCTGCACTTCTCTTTCACCCATTTACACTGCCGCTGGCCTGCACTCACTGGGAGCAACTAAGTTTAAGTTTTAAGTGTCTTACACATGGACACTTCACCATGTGACAGGCGGAGCTGGGAATCAAACCAACAGCCTATAGGATTGGTAGACAACTGCTCTACCTCCTGATCCACAGTTGCCCGCAGTAAAGTACTTACTGGTGATCATTATGCTGAATAAGCAATGTCAGAATATTAATGGGTTATAAGAACTGGTTCATCATTAATGCAACAGCTTGCAAATTTGGGCTTGCACACTTTATTTACTGCTGGTTAGCAGTAATAATACATCTGAATTCATTTTCACTTATGTTTCAGTTGGTTCATGTATCTATAGGCCCTGCAGATGGTATAAATCTGTAACAGAATTCTAGCAACTAATCCACATTTGATCTGATTTAACCTAAAGCTGCCTTTACAGTCCTGCCGTCATCTAAGTGAAAACTGAGCAGCTTGACTCAGGTTCATAATGTATCTGCATAGATTAAACAGCTGTGGCTGACCCCAAGGATCTGAGTGACAACTTCATCTCAGTACCATGGCACACTTTACACCTAATTATATACCTCCACTAGCCCCACTAGTAGATCTATTTCAAAATCACCGCTATCTGACCATTTCTTTAATTTCCTTTTCCAACAGTGCAGCTGTCAAATAATAATAAATGTACTAGTGACTTTTCAACATAGTATTTTGCAGCTCCCTTTATTTCTTTTTTGATTGTATTTTTTCTTTTAATTTATATAAATTCATTATATGTGTATATATTTAATCTCAATAATATATGTAAAATACTCTGCAAGTTTGGGGCACTTACATGTGGGGAATCTTAGGAATCTGATCCGTCACAGATTTATTTTTCTTCATTTTTCTACAAATTAATCCCTTCCTCTTCTTTATTAGCTACATTGTTAATGATACTTTCAAATGATAGACGCGTATAGAGCATTTGTCGTGCATTTATTTATGTAGCGTGAACATGGTTTCGTTTTAACTTTGATCTCTTACGTTCGAAGGTCCCGCCCACCACATCCGGCAGGAGCTGCGTTTTTTACGCAATTGACGCTGTTTGTGTATTGACAGTGAAAGCAGCTGTTTCACTATGCAGACGAGGAGACACCCAAACCCCCCACCGCATGGAGTCAGCTCTTACAGTTGGAGCAAACCTCGGTGTGTGTTTGGACTCTGAGCAACAAGCGTATCCGAATTTCACAGAGCCCCAGAGTTTGGACGCTGGTCTCCTGGCTGTGTTGTTGCGAACTCTCTGTTGTTTGACGAGGCTGAACTTTGCCGATCCTTCACACTGACGGTGCAACACCAGCGCTGGGATCACCGCAGGAGGCGGGCGGTGCGGGGGGTTTTCCTCTGAATTTATACGGGCCTCACAGGCTGGTGGCGCCACGTAAGACGACGGACAATAACACAAACCCATGGGGGTGAGTCTGAGTCTTCAGCGGAGGAGCCGAGGGCTAAAGCTAGGTACTATGGGACACCAGCGATGATCAACTTGGTGGAAAGTTGGGAGAGACGGCGCATTAAAGGAGATACGTATAACAAGGGATGTTTTTGGGACACCGCACGTAAAGACACCTAGATTAACGTCAGTCTCCTGTAGCGACGTCAGAGCAGTTTCTCGCAGACTGAGGTCTTGATCAGACTCTAAAATTATCATGTGTGAAGTGGCCATGGAGGAGCACGGGAGGGAGATCTCGGACTTAGACCCGCCCGAGCCCTCGGAGAACGGGCTGATGGTGGCGATCAGTCACCGTCGGGTCCATCCTCCCTTCAGCGTGGTGCTGGCTACGGTGCTGTACTGCGCGGAGTTCGTCACCGCCGCCGTCCTCTGCAGCATGTACCACAAGACCGACGATGTGACCTGGATGGGCTTCACCATCACCTTCATGCTGCTGCCCGCCGTGCTCATTCAGCTAACATTAACCTTCATTCACAGGGACCTGGGTCGGGACCGACCTCTGGTCCTCTTCCTTCACCTGCTGCTGCTCGGCCCAGTCATCAGGTGGGTGACGGTCAGGCGGTGCGAGGCAAAGCCACCACCATCATTTGTGTGTTAAAGGACCATTTACTTTGCATCACAACTGGTTGTTTTCCAGATTCTTCCTTGATATAGATACATGTTTCTATTGTGTTTGAGTAAAGTAGTCACTCTACAGTGAGGAACCAGCTGCCCAATCACATCATCCTTCAGTTCAGATTATGTCATCTGGAGAAGTTGTGGCGGAGCAGGTCCTCCAAGACCTACAACCTCCATAGATGACAGGGTCTGAACTAAAAAAAACCCACACGATTTCTCTGGTAACAGAGAGGTTTTAAATCAGGTGGAATTTTAATTCCATTGTCAGGATGCTGAAAATCAGTTGTCAGTGTTTAAGTAAAAGTACAAAAGTATCTGCGTCCCAATATACTTAGAGTACTGAGAGTAACAACAATTATTATTCTGAAAAACCTGTTTCAGAGTAAATACCAGTAAGGTGCAAAGGTGTTGAAGAGAGGTGTGAGTAATAAAAAGTCATACTTCTACTCTTGTGATAGAGTAAAAGTATGAGTCTAGAAAACCGAAATCTGTAAATGACAAGTACTCAAAACTATGGTACTTGAGTAAATGTACTTGTGTTACTTTACAGCACTGTTGATTAGCAAAAAATGACCTAAAATATGCAAAAACATGTTACATATAACATCTATTGATTTAAAAGTACAACAAAGACTGCCTGACATAAATGTTTAACATATAACAAATAACAGTAAATATCCATTTGTCCTGTATTACATCTCATTGATTTATTGATATTCAGCCTTTTACTGGAGATTCCGCTTTAAGTGCAGGGCAGTAATGGTATACAAATTGGCCATCTGTGTAAAGTGCAGAAAAGTACTACAGTTATCAATGAGAGATAATGTGTTGATGCAAAATGTTATTACTATAATATGAATTTGAGTAGAGTTTCAACTTTCAGTTCATTATTTAGGCATTTTTCAAGCTGAAATGTAAAATATTTGATGAGTACAGCACATGCATATTCATATTTTTTAAAAATTTGTTGTAAACAATGTAACTTGTCGTATTTAAGAAAATAATGTGTACATTATTGCATAATAGTATAGTTAGTTAGTTAGATAGTTATACAGTAAGTTGTATATTTTCATCTTTAGTCAGACATCCCTCCTCTAGGATGTGCAATTTCCAGAGCAGGACAGTAAATTGGATTCAGCTTGACAGTCTGTGTTGTGTGCACAGAATCTCTGTGAAGAGCTTTGAGGATATGATGCTGCAGAATCTATCATCATGGATAAGGGTTAATGTTACAAGTAGAGCTGTGGTTTCTGATTAGTTGATTAACAGAAAAACACTTGTCAGTAATTTTGTTGAGGAGTTAGTGCCAAATATGTCTAGCCAGAGTTCAACCTCTGAAATAAGTGGATTTGCTGCTGTTTTAGATATTTAAAAAAATTATGACTCTGCAAAATAAAAGCGTTGATGTTGTTGCTGGGTCAGCAACAAGCTGTACTAGTTTGTCAGCAAGTGTTCATTAACCCCTCATGAGTTTGTTAAGAATGAACCAATGAAGCATCTTGATACGTGGTTGAAACATGGTGTGTGGATTGCAGATTTCATGGTCATGAACCGAATCACACTCCAGATGGAAAATCTGTTCACTGCAGAGAAAGAATGAGTGGCAGAACAACGTCCCACATTTCAATCAAGTCTTGAACAGGACTTCCCAATCTGCTATTCCCATAATATTTCATGTTTAATCTGTTTTAATTCTGGGATGCGGGGGCCTAGAATATAAAACTAGTCTGTCCGATCGCACTGCAGAGCTGGCACCAGCCCTAGTAACACATCCTCTTCATTTATGGTTTGTATGACCTCATCTGAGCATAATTGCACACAAAGGTCTCGGTGCTGCAGACCAGTCAGACCAGGTCTGGCAGGATTAGGAGGAGAGGGGTCAAAGAGAGGCTGGACACACTCTCCCTAAAGATTTCTAGAAATAATACAAGCCTGATTTATTCTGGGAAATTGAACCAAATGAGAAAGATCAGTAACTTAAAAAAAAGGACACAGCTTTCAGCTTTTGAAAGATTTGAAGTCCTGTTTTTAACCGTTCTGGTTGAGGGAAGCTTTCTGTTTGCCTACTGACTCATGTGTGAAGACGTAGGCGGAGACGGTTGTTTTGTTTCTCTGAAGCGCAATTGTACACTTCTTACTGTGTTTTCTGAACTTTGATTTGTCAACAGGTGCTGCTTTGAATTTACAGCAGGAGCAGTAGACTCAATTACTGTAAAGTGTTTGTGCTTTTACATGGGGAGAAATTCAACCACAACTTCAGTTGCATGTTACTTGCAACAGGAAGAATGTTTTTTTTACTTTTAGGAGGAATTGTTGCTAAATGGCAAGTAAATGATTTAGATAAGGGCTCAGTTTAATTTACAGCTCTGGAGTCCATTTAATTTTACGAATGAAAGTGTTGGCGACAGAAAGCAGAGTGAACATGCACTTTTCCATCAGGTTGTTACGTTAGAGTGTTGTTATATTAATGTATTAATAATTATGGCACATTTTGCCTAAAACCTGCAGAGCAACATCAACAGCCATATAGGTCAGAGCCTGTATTTATCCTACTTAAACACACACGCAAAAGTAACATTTAAAGGCAGGTCGCGTGCACAGTCAGAGCAGCCAATCAGAGACAGAGGGTTTATCCTACACCTGCTCGACTGTTCATTCTGTTTTGTCAAAGGTTTACATTTTAGTCATGAGTTAATTTGCAACAAATGTATATTTTTTTGTTTTATAAAACTTTAGCACTGAACATATGAAAGTAACTAAATTTTATCCGTCACATTTTATAAAGATAATAAGAAATTGTTGCAGCTGATAATGTCTAGCTGAGAAATTATCTGCTACCACAGTAAGAAATGCAGACAGTTGAAGATGTGTTTAAAAGGACTACAGATTAAACAAATGCTTTATTTATTGAAAAAATAGCAACTGGATGTTCAGATCAAACTCACAAACTGTTAATTTCTGTAGTATTTACATTTATATTCCTTCAAGTAAAGTTTTCTTGTATCATTCAACTAGCAGTACGATAAATCCATGCCCTAGTATCTGACATGTTGACCTAGAAATGCTTTATGATTAACAAGATATAAAACATTACACTCAGGAGCCTGGACGCAGCTAACAAAGGTGATTTTATGTGAGCGTATAAAACCAAAGGCAGCTGATGTCTTATGATGCTGCACACTGTCGTGACATTGATTTGTAACAGCCACAACCACAAAACACTTTTTAGCATCACGTGAACCTTATTTTCTGCATTGCTGACATGATCTTTGGTGATGCTTTGTGCAGTAACACTGGATGTTTTAATGCAGCCAGTAAAACACGATGTAGGATTATTTTCACAGTACAGAGGTTGTGCTCTTCTGTTTTGTGTCCAGCTCTTCTGACGCCACACTGTTACACTGTAAACAAATCCCCTCGGCTACGCCTTAGCTTATATCAGAGTCTTCCTGTGTGACTCAGGGATGGTGTAATTTGTAATCTTATAGCTACACAGTAAAACACATCATGTCTGCTATCAGAACTGTAAATAACCCCACATAAACATTATTTTATAAGTCTTGCTTTAGTTGTCCTCTAGAAGATAGTTGAGGAGAATAGGTTATCTGCCGAAAGTTGGACCTTGTTGTAAGTTGTCTCGTTACATGTTGGATCCTGCTCCCAAAGTAGGTACAGAAACTACCTAATTACTCTGTCACCTTGGACTTGTCTTAGCATGCTGAGCTGCTTTTTTTTGTGTGCCTGTTTGTGCTTTACACACTCTCTACAGTCTTGGGTAAATCCCAAGAGATCTAAACAGGATGATCTAGGTCAAGAGCTGTTGAAAGAATTTCCTGAAGTCAGAGAGTATCAGTGATTCAGTTGTTACAGGGTTTTCTCAGTACATTTTGTGTTTGTTTCTTCACACTGCAGAATTCACACAGAGTGGCAGCAGACTGCAAATGCAAAGCTGCACACCACGTGTTTCCTTTTATAAATCTATAAGGCGGAAGTCCGGGTATTGATTCTCTTAACTAATGCATTCATCTGCTGTGTTTTTCCCTTAAGTGAAATTTAGTCTGCCTCTCATTCGCTTTACTGAACCCTAAGTGCGCCCTGGCTCGAGTTTCACTGTTCACATGCTGCATCCTCAGCCCTTTGTGCTGCCAAGTTTCCACAGAAAGGACGACAGTAAATCACACTTTTTCACAGTTTTTGTGTCTTCTCTGCTACTCTGACATATGGAGCATGTAGACAAAAGGTGAATGATGCCTGTGGCTTTCGGATGGAAGTGAATATAATTTAAAAGTGAGTGTGCTCACATACAGATAAGAGCCTGCATGCAAATAATGACGAGACTTCCCCTGCCAGCCCCTAACGTCTGGGTTAAATACAGTTCAGGGACCGAAGCTGTGACTGCTTGGCAGTGTGCTGTATTTGCGCTGTAAATAAACAATACTGTAACTAGCAGCTAAAGCAACAGGGACTGAAAATATCCATCTGCTAACGCTGGAGGGGCAGTCGCAGCACACAGTTCAACCACAAGACAAATAGACTCATGTAGGATTCCTGTGCCTCTTAGCTTTATGTCCAAAGTTGGAGATTTTGAAGTCAGAAGATAAAATTCCAGTACAGTGATGTGAGTTTTAATGCAGCAATGAGAATCCTCTAAGGGGTGGGTTTTAGTGTTGAACACACATGTGCAACACTGAGTTGCAGGCCCAAGTACTTTTTATGAACACAAACGCTGATATTAAAACATTAAGTTTCCACCTGCCAATCCCGTTTGATTTTAATAACGTTCGTGTCAATAGACCCGAACACATTTATTGAATGAAATGTCATTTCTTAAAGATCTAGATACTTTCCTGTATCGTCTTTCAGCCATCGTGGTGGGACAACGTGTCCTCCTCAGGAATAGTAAAATTGTTCTTCATGACCTAACAAAGGGAGCGTTTACCTGCAGTCGTTTCCACACCCAGTACCACACCCAGAGTTTTCAGTTTATCACTTCAGGCTTCTGAGAACTGTTTTCTTTCTGCTGCCTGCCCTCTGGTGGAGCCTCATTGTTGTTTCTAGCTTATAAAGGGAGATTTGTTTATGATGGATTCTTTACATGAGATCACATTCCTGAGTACAGTGTTGTGTCCATGACAAATACTTACAAACCTCATTTGAACTACTCAGACTGACAACAAGCTGCATCAATATATGGCTGATGTTTGCTTTATTTACTAATGGTGATGTTATAAATGTTAGAAACACAAGACGGGAGCGTCCTGTTAATTTAACATGACATCGCACTGCCCTCTGTTGGTGTAAAATAATTACTCCACTCTCACTCTCTGCTCTCACTTACTCAGGTGTTTCGAGGCCCTCGTGGTCTACTTCAAGGCAGATACAAAGGAGGAGCCGTACGTCACCATTTCCAGGAAGATCAGTCTGAAGAAGGGACAGGGACCCATGGAGCTGGAAGTGGGGCAGGCGGAGCGTAACCTGGCCACGCACAGAAACGCGTTCAAACGCACAGCAGTCATCCAGGCCTTTCTGGGCTCCACGCCTCAACTGACACTCCAGCTGTATGCCACCATCCAGGAGAAATACATCCTCCCTACGAGATGTAAGAATAGTTGGGATTCAAGCTATGATGATGATGACGTCACGCCCTATTCTTGGCAATGTTGTATAACTCTAAACGTGATGAAATTCAGTGCGGTTTGCAGCTCTTTAGGACTGTGACTCATCTCTCGGATTTGATAGTGCAAAATAAAGGGAAATGTCACAGCCAGTTTTAGTAGACGCACTGACTTTGAAGATAAATTATTACATCTTTTAATATTTCGTTTCTCTCTACAGTCATTATCTAAAGTCCTGAGACATCAGATAAAGTTGAACATTTGGCCACAAAGAGTAATGTCTCTGCAAAGCGAAACACCAGCAAAAATCATTCGACAATATGGTCAAGTTGCAGATGTAACATGTTTTTGAGCATTTTTTAGATTTGTTTCAGGGAATATGATCCCAACTTTACTCTCAACTTTTTCGTGACCCTTAAAGTGACAGTATGTCTCCAAAAACGCGTCCTCACATTATCGTCCTCTTACAGCTTCTTTTAGCAAACTTTAGATAGATCTTGCTCTATTATATTCAGTACACTATGCTTAGTACCTGCTTTCATAATTCGGCTTTTGCTTTTGTTATTGTTAAATGTGTTATAGCCTAAACACGTCTCTTGTGGCACCTGCCACCACAAACTGACGTTAATAACCAGATATTTGTGAACATGCTGTGATATGCTGATGTTCTCACTGAGGGGTAACAGGTGACATCTGTCTGTGTTTACAGTGGCTCTGATGATCATCACCCTGATCTCCATCACATATGGGGCACTTGTGTGCAGTGTTCTAGCCATCCAGATCAGATACGATGACTACAAGGTGCGACTGCGTCCTGCAGCCTACTTTTGCATGATTGTGTGGAGAGGTCTGGAGATCGCCACACGGGTCACTGCTCTGGTCCTCTTCAGCACGGCTCTCACACACTGGGTGATCCTTGTTGGCGTGGCTAACCTGCTCCTCTTCTTCTTCCTACCCTGGGCTGAGTTCTGGGCTAGGAAAGGCTCTCTGACTGAGAATGTGGAGAAAAACTTCTCTAAGTTGGGGACCATAGTGGTTCTTAGCATGTTCACATTGCTCTACGCCTGCATCAACATCTTCTGTTGGTCGGCGGTGCAGCTGGACCTGTCCCACAGAGAGCTCATCGAGAGGAAGCAGCGCTGGAAACGCCTGGCCATCTATTACTGCGGACGCTTTGTTGAGAACTTTGTCCTAATCACGCTGTGGTACTTCTTCAAGTCGGACTTCTATGAGTATGTGTGCGCCCCTTTGCTTTGCGTGCAACTGCTGATCTGCTACAGCCTGGGTGTGTTCTTCATGTTGCTCTTCTATCAGTTCTTTCACCCCTGCAGACGCCTCTTCAAGTACAACGTCCACGACTGCCTGAACTGCGTCTGCTGCCGTAAAGGGAGATGGGAACCAAGCGGGAGGAAAGGGGAGCAACCCACCTCTTACTCTACCACTGCCACCATGGTACTGGTCCATGATGAGCCACTGGCACTACTGAACCCACAAAACTCACAAATCCCTGACCTCACCAATGAGCTGGAAGAACGTGAGACTGCTATTGTTACAGACATGATGGAAGCAGCCTGAGAAGAAAGTTGTGGGAGTAAAACAAATTCAAGTTCTCAAAGTAGAAAGCGGAGGAACAGGGAGGCATGACACAAGTGCTGCAAGGTGCACCCCAGAGCAAGGCCTCAAAGTTTACCACAAAAATCTGAATACATTTATGGCTTTGAGTTACTACAGTCAAACATAGTACAGACTTTTGTCCTTTGAATAGAATCCCCTGATGATTCTAAGACTTTGAGGGAAATTCCTGTTGTCTTTATTGAAAGTGATTACATACACTACGGGCACCCGGAGGCCTCCAATGCACCAAAGAATGTAGCGTGTTGAGATATGCAGAGATGCACAAAGGCTGCCTTCAGAGAGCAGCAGTGGGTCAGGTACAGGACTTAGCCAGGTGTGTGGGAAGCATGCCAAGAGTGTCCACGTTGCCCCAAAAGACTGAGCAGGATAACCCTGGTTTACTTCCTGTGTGGGGTTTTACACTGTGAACGCCCCCCTTTGCACAACATCATACCCAGCTGTACAAACCTGTTGTGAGGATTGCTTTGTAACCTTCGCTGTCTGGTTCCCTTGATAAAGTTGAGTTTTACCGAAAATAAATAACAACTGAAAAGTGATTGAAAATATTAAGTTGAAGAACCTTTAAGAAATGGGAGGCATGTGTTGTTAAATAACCTCCATTACTTATACTGACATGGAATAAGCTATTTCACTAAACTGCTTTCACATTTTGCTTGTTTTTTATGTTTTGTCTTGTTTGTTCAGTGCCTTGACTACTACTGTTTTACTTGAAGTTTAAATAAAAGAACATGATGGGTGTACGTTTATTCTTGTTTTGTTTTTAAACCAAACACAACTACACATTCACACACACAAAAAACACACAGTTCTATCCTTCCTATAAAACTATGCTTTCCTGCCTTCAACAGACGTTTCTTCATTCCAGTCATTCATTGTTTGACTTAGAGTCAGTAGATGTAAAAGTTGTCCTTTTGTTCCCGGACGGAAACGAGTTCAAAATATTTCCAACAATGCAATTTCACTCTGCAGCTTTTGTTTTATTAGTGTCTCATCGCCCGTTTCTCTGTAGATGAGGGAGGAGTCCTGCCTCGAAGGTATAAAATCCAAAGTGCAGCCAGAGTGAAGATGCAGTGAAGCTCGAGGTGAGATCAAGCGGTTAACATGGGTAACTGGATTGTCAACAATGGACTTTCAGCCTTCATATTGGTGAGTACTTCACATTCCTTAACTGAATATATATATATTTTTAATTTTATTTTCGAATAGTGAACAGCAATAACAGACGAGTGAGCGTTTACGCACAGATTTTATGCGCAAAATGGCGAAAAAAAAAACAATTTTTGCGCAGAAACTTGTGTCTTTTCCATAATAATAATGTTAATAAAACCTGTGTTTACAGTGAAAGTCGTTTGTTTCTTAATGGGATCGTTATTGGGGCTGTGTTTGCAGGTGGTGTGGATGGGTATCAACATCTTTCTTTTCGTCTGGTTTTACATCTTCTACAACACCGGGGATCAGTTCTTCTACACGCGTCATCTTTTAGGGGTGAGTACAGGAACTTTTTACACCTCTGCAAGTAATACATATCAGATATGTGTTCTTCATACTCTGGTCTTTGCTTTGCGTGGAAACTACTAATAGAGTAATGCAAACCTAAAAATACAGAAGTGTAAGTCCAAGATCTGCTTATCACTAATAATCATACGGAGGCTAAAAAAATCTGTAAGTATTGTGTGTTCTAATATTAAAACACCGTACGTCTTTATTTAAATGAAATCATGTGGGAAACCCTCTTAGATTGATCTGCTCACAACTCATAGATCTTATCAGAAGTACAGCATTATTAAATATAACTGAAGCATAAAAAGTAAATACTCAACAAAAGTACTATTAAGATGCCTCCATTGCTTTTCTTAAAGTCATATAAGAAAAAAAATGTGTGTGTTTTACTTCAGTCTGCCTTGGCCTGGGCCAGAGCTCCTGCAGCTGTGCTCAACTTCAACTGCATGCTGATCCTTCTCCCAGTGTGCAGGAACCTGCTCTCTCTGATCCGAGGCTCCTTCGTGGTAAGAATACCAATCAGAAGAAACATAACGGCGAGGTGCATTCAAGTCCAAACGTCATTTCACATGCACTTTTGATTTTTCTGTTGTTGTTTTTATAGACTTTTGCTTTTATTTGGGAGAGTCTAGTGAATAATTTAACATAGGGAGAGAAAGAATGTTGCTAATTCATAGGCTAGAGCCTCGAAATTTCAAAAATATTAAAAACATTTTTAGAGCCAGTCCCAGGTGTTACTGTGTCAATAGCGGGGTAAAGCCTGGACAGGTCACGAGTCTATTTCAGGGCCAACACAGCAAGACATACAGACAGACAAGCATTCACAGTCACACCTATAGACATTTTAGGCAGTTACCTACATGATGAGGAAGAAAAATCCCAGAAACCTAGTAACTGTTCATATTTATTATTTGAAAGGACTCAATTAAATAAATGACCCACAAAGATGCAAGCAACTCACAAATGATGAAAACTGACACATAACATACAAAAAAATGACACAAAACGTTCAACAATGAACTGATTGATTTTTTTAAAAGCAGACATCGGATGATCACAAACACACAAAATGACAAGAGTTATAAAATTACCACAGTCTCAGTATAACAAAAAAAGAAACGTTTTTTGTTTGTTTGTTTGTTTCTTGTCTGTTTTGTCTACATCTCTG